>NC_135719.1:48714354-49314354 GCF_964656455.1 Halichoerus grypus | reverse complement strand
AAAACAGGTTTTTTGTTTTATCTACTTATCTTTTTTAAAGTGAGCTCTACACCCAACATGGGGCTCAAACTCACGACTCTAAGATTGAGTTGCATGCTCTACCAATTGAGCCAGCCCGGTGCCCCATTTATCTTTTTTTTTTTCTTAAACAATTGAAGTTCAAAATAGCTAAGAACACTCTGAAAGAGAAAAGGGGTACGGGAGTTGTCCTAAATCCACATACCATAAAAGACTGCTAAACTTGATTATATAAAAAATAAAAACATTTTGCCTGGCAAAAGAGAATATAAGCCAAGTCAAAAGGTAAATGACAAACCAGATTCAAAGATAAAGGACTGAGTCTTTCTAATATATAAGAGTTTGTGCAAATTATTACAACATAAAAAACAACCCACCAGAAAAATGGCCAAAGGATATGAACAGACATTTTATAGAAAAGAAATACAGATGACTCTTAAGAGAAATGTGAATTGATACTACCTGGACATACATCCACTCATCAGATTGGTACAAATCCCAAAGTTTTGCCAAATGTGTTGACAAAGCTGTGGGGAAATAGGCACCATCATATATTACTGGAGCCAGCATAAATTGGTACAACCATACAACAGAGCAATTTTCGCAATATGTATAACAAAGTGCAAATGCATGGGCCCTTTGACGAAGCAAATCTACTTCTAGGAATCATGATATTTGTCTTTCTCTGACAGACTTATTTTGTTTAACTTAATACTCTCTAGCTCCATCCATGTCATTGCTGAGGCAAGATTTCATTCTTTCTTATGGCTGAGTAGTATTCCATTTTATATAGAAGATGTGAGATATATATATATATATATATATATATATATATATATATATATTCTTTATCCATTCATCAATCGATGGACATGGGCTACTTCCATAATTTGGCTATTGTAGATAATGCTGCTATAAATATCAGGGTGCATGTATCCCTTTGAATTAGTATTTTTGTATTCTTTGGGTAAATACCTAGTAGTACAATTGCTGGGTTTAGGGCAGTTCCATTTTTAATTTTTTAAGGAACCTCCGTACTGTTTTCTACGTGGCTGCACCAGTTTGCATTCCCACCAACAGTACAAGAGAGTTCCAAATTGGGGAAGTTTTTAAACAAATATATGAATAGATCTTAATGCTGTAGTTATGTGAAAAAAACAAGATAAGCATTCTCCACCAAAAGTACCAGGGCTCTTGGAGAAACTTCTAGGACTGGGGCAGGAAATATATAGGAGGAATCTGGAGTATCTTGCAATGACACAAATTAAAGAAGTGCTCCATAAGAACACTGTGATGTACACACCTATTAGAATGGCCAAAAGCCAAAACACTGACAACACCAAATACTGATGAGGATGCAGAGCAGCAGGAACTCTCATTCATTGCTGCTGGGAATAGAATGCAAAATGGTACAGCCACTTTGGAAGACAGTCTCGCAGTTTCTTACAAACTAAATCTACTCTTGAAGTCTGTGTGCAAGATGGCAAAGAAGGGTGTGAAGACCATCACTTCCGTGGCTGTGACCAGTGCTCTGCCCATCATCCAGAAGCTAGAGCCACAGATTGCGGTTGCCAATACCTATGCTTGTAAGGGGCTAGACAGGGTTGAGGAGAAACTGCCTATTCTGAATCAGCCAACAAACAAGGTTGTTGCCAATGCCAGAGGTGTTATGACCGGGGCAAAAGATACTGTGACACTACTGTGACCGGGGCCAAGGATTCCATGGCCAGCACCATCACTGGGGTGATGGACAAGACCAAAGGAGTGGTGACAGGCAGCGTGGAGAAGACCAAGTCTATGGTCAATGGCAGCATTAACACAGTCTTGGGAGGTCGAATGGTGCAGATGGTGAGCAGTGGAGTAGAAAATGCGCTCACCAAATCAGAGTTGTTGGTGGACCAGTACCTCCCTCTCACTGAGAAAGAACTAGAAAAAGAAGCAAAAAAAGTTGAAGGATTTGATACAGTTCAGAAGCCAAGTTATTACATTAGACTGGGATCCCTGTCTACCAAGCTCTGCTCATGTGTCTACCAGCAGGCTCTCAGCAAGGTTAAAGAAGCCAAGCAAAAAAGCCAAGAGACCATTTCTCAGCTCCATTCCACTGCTAATCCGATCGAATTTGCCAGGAAGAATGTGCATAGAGCCAACCAGAAAATTCAAGGTGCTCAGGATATGTTCTGTCTCTCCTGGGTGGAGTGGAAGAGCATTGGCTATGATGATACAGATGAGTCCCACTGTGCTGAGCACTTTGAGTCACGTCCTCTTGCTGTTGCCCGCCACCTGACTCAGCAGCTCCAGACCACGTGCCACACTCTGCTGTCCAATGTCCAAAGGTTACTGCAGAACATCCAAGATCAGGCCAGTCCCTTGGGGGTGATGGCTGGTGACATCTACTCAGGATTCTGCAATACTGCCTCCTTTAAGGAAGTGTTTGATGGCCTCCTCACTTCCCACAAGGGGCAGGCTGCAGAAAATGGAGTATTTAGATGATGTGATGGATTATCTTGTTAACAACATGCCTCTGAACGGGCTGGTAGGTCCCTTTTATCCGTAGCTGACCAAGTCTCAGAATGCTCAGAACCAAGGTGCACAGAAGGACACAAGCTGTCCGGAGGCCCAGCAGCCTGAGCACAGAACACGTTAAAGCTCTCCTGTCACCAGTATGTGCTACAGCCAGCTGGAGGAGACTTTCTGTGATGCTGAAATTGACCTGCTAACAACTCTGAATTGGGGAAGCCAGCTAGCCAGAGAAAAGGTCCTCAGTTATAGTCATTTCTAACTGGATTAAGAGCTTTGAAATGTTTGGCCTTAGCAGATGAGCTCGGTTGTTTACCTGGCTGGTAAGAAAAGAATGACAGATTGGTCAGAGCCTAGCCAGGAGTCCCAGAAAGTTTCCATGCATTTATGGTCTCATCCTATTATCATTGTTGCTGTTTGTTTGTATTGAATAAAAGCACCATCATGTGGGCTGTGGTGTGGGCTGGTGTCTGCTCTGGTCCGGTCTGAGCAGGCTTCATCTCACCAGTTTGTCTCACAAAGCATGCCTGTACAACTTTTTTTTAAAATTATTTTTCATGAAGGAATGCGCCCTATGAATTCAATAAAATTCACCGCAGAATAGATAAAAAAAAAAACCTCACCTCAAAGCTCTACAGTAAAAAAAAAAAATTAGAAAATGGACAAAACACCTGAATAGACATTTCACTGACGAGAATATACAGATGACAAATAAGGGTATGAAAAGACATTCAACATCATTAGCCATTAGGGAAGTGCAAGTTAAAACCACAAAGAGATATCACTACACGCCTATCAGAATGATTAAAATAAAAAATAGTGATGACACCAAGTGTTGGCAAGGTTGTGGAGAAACTGGATCACTCTTACATTGCTGGTGCGAATGTAAAATGGTACAACCATTCTGGAAAACAGCTTTGGAGTTATTCGAAAAGCTAAACATGCAGTTACCCTGTGACCTAGCAATTGCACTCTTGGCCTTTTCCCCCAGAGAAGTGAGAACATCCGTTCGCACAAAAACCTGTACCTGAATTTTCATAGCACCTTTATTCAATAGGCCAAACCTGGAAACAACCCAGATGTCCTTTGAAACGGTAAGAGAAACTGTGGTACATCCAACTCATACAACTCAGCAATGAGAAGAAACTACTGGTGCGTGCAACAACTTGGATGAATCTTAAGGGAAAAATGTTGAGTGAAAAAACCAGTCTGTGAAGTTACATATTGTATGGTTCTGCTTATAGAACATTCTCGAAATGACACAATAGAGATGGAGAGCAGATTAGTGTTTGCTGGGGGTTAGTGATGGGGACGTGGAGAGAGGAGAGAATTATAAAAAAACAACACAAGGGATCCTCGTGAGGGAACAGTTCTGTGTCTTTGCTGTGCAGTGGGTACACGAACACGCACATGTGATAAAATGGCATAGAACTAAACACACACGTGTACAAATGACGACAAGTGAAGCTGGGGGTATCGGGATAAGACAGTGGATGTTATCAGAGTCATTATCCTGCTTGGGATATTGTACCAGGGTTGTTGTTGTTTTTAAGATTTATTTATTTTATTTTAGAGAGAGAGATAGGGCAAGCCTGCAGGGGAGAGGGACAGAGGGGAGAGAGAGAAGCAAACTCTGCACTGAGCATGGAGCCCAACTCGGGGCTCGATCCCAGGATCCTGAGATCATGACCTGAGCAGAAATCAAGAGTGGGATGCTTCACCTACTGCACCACCCAGGGGCCCCTGTACCAGGGTTTTGTAAGATGTTACCACTGGGGGGAAGTGGGTAAAGGATACACCAGAGCTCTCTGCATTATTTTTTAACTGCATGTGAGCCTATAATTACCTCAAAATAAAACTTTAATTTAAGGTTCTTCTTTAAAAAAAAATTTAAGCATCTCTGGAAGGATACACATAATAGCAACAGTCAAGATTACCAGTGTCAGTGGTGGTGGGGGGGCAGTGGGCAGCACCTGGGTGGCTCAGTTGGTTAAGCCTCTGCCTTTGGCTCAGGTCCTGATCCCAGGGTCCTGGGATCGAGTCCCACATCGGGGCCCCCCTGCTCAGCGAGGAGCCTGCTTCTCCCTCTGCCTGCCACTCCCCCTGCTTATTCTCTCTCTCTGATAAATTAAATAAATAAATAAATAAATAAATAAAATCTTAAAAAAAAAAAAGATTATTACCAGTGGGGTTTAGCAGTGGGGAATATGAGCAGATGGGTGATGGGGGTGGAAGAAGGCTTTTCACTAGGTACCTTGTGTACTTTTTGGTTCTTTTGGTTTTTATAAATAAAATGTAAAACAACTAAAAGCCATACTTGCTCTCTTTCCACTCCCCTTTCTGACCACATTCCCCCAGACGTGTTTCCAGGACGACCGAGGCTAGATCCAGCGTGTTCGCTTATTTTATCTCCATAGCCTGCTGCTTTCTTTCTGGAAAGACGGTCCTTGTAGTTCTGACAAGTTTCCAGGCTCACCTGAGTCATGCGTTTGAGCCAGTTTCAGTCTCTCCCCATTCACTGGCACAGCACACCTTTTCCTGGCCGGATTTTGATTTCACAGTCATCCAGCACTGATCTGAGGACTCTGTTGAAATTCTTAGGGTAGTTTTCCCTGGGTTTAAAAATTTTTTTCTAGATGTGTTTCAGAATCCTTTTTGGCATTTATAGAAATTTGGGTTTGGGATTACATTAAACTTGTAAATAATGTAGGAGAAAATGGTCATCTTTATACTAATTTTTCACTAGGAGCATGAAGTCTATTTCTTTGTCTTCTTTTCCATCCCTCAGTGATGTTATATGGCTTTTAGTTTGCCTTTGATATGTCCATTAACAATTATACTCTTCATAGATACTTTATAATTTTGACTGTCATGAAGAGGATATCTTTTAAAAAATATGTCATTTCGGGGCACCTGGGTGGCTCAGTCGTTAAGCATCTGCCTTCGGCTCAGGTCATGATCCCAGGGTCCTGGGATCGAGCCCCACATCCGGCTCCCTGCTCCGCAGGAAGCCTGCTTCTCCCTCTCCCACTCCCCCTGCTTGTGTTCCCTCTCTCTCTGTCTCTCTCTCTGTCAAATAAATAAAAATCTTTAAAAAAAATAAAATAAAAAATATGTCATTTCTTGTAGGCATTCAAAACAACAATGCTATTGACTTGGGTTTTATCTTCTATATGACTTTTAATTAATTTTACTGGGGTTTTTTGGGGGGGGTAATAATTTTTTTAACCTGTCTAGATATACAATCACATTGCCTACAAATAATCATGTAGTTTAAATCTTCTTTTCCAATATCATAAACCTTTTTATTTTATTTTTTAAATTTTCTGGCCCAAACTAATAGACATTGGTAGAAGACATTTTTGTTGTGTGTGTGTGTGTTCTGTTCTGTAATCTCTTTATACTCAATGTATGAGGGTGTTTTTCCACCATCGATTTTACTGACTTTGTACTATTCCACTATATATGTGTCACTGTATCACCAAGTGAGAAGGATGCTGTAGGAGTAGCTCCACTTTGTCACGTGGCCAGGGGGGTTTATGAGGGGACCATTGACGAAGGAGTCTTCCAGCCTTGAGCGAGGCCTTGGTTGTGTGTTGGACTTGTGAGGTCTCTGTTCTGGTCCCGGCTGATTCTCATTTATTCTTTTCATGCATAAACAGTAATCAGGCACCTACCTAGGTGCTCAGGGGAGAAACTCCCAATAACACAAGGTTCTTATTAGCTATTGGGCAAGTCCCTTTTGTCTTCTGAACCTCAGTGTTCCTGTTTGTAAGATGAAAATACTAATAACACCATTCCTATATACTCTACCTAGGTTCATGTGTGGATTCAATGAGATAGTAGAGAATTTTAAAGTGTTGCTAGAAGGGACCTCAGGAAACATCACTTATTAGATGAAGAGTAGCAGAGAAGGGAAATGACTTGCCCACAGTCACATAGTTCCTGGGATAGCAAGGTCTCAAACTTAGGTCTTCAGGCTTCCAACCACCTTGAGGATACAGAAACTCCAGGGTTTCAGCCTTTGGGGTTATAGATTCCTCGAGCCACCCATGTCCTCTGAAGAGCAAGAAGGGCCAAACTTGGGGCGCCTGGGTGGCTCAGTCAGTTAAGTGTCTAACTGACACTTAAATCATGACCCGAAGGCAGAAGGCTCGGGTCATGATCCCAGGGTCCTGGGATCGGGCCCCGCATCGCGCTCCCTGCTCAGCGGGGAGCCTGCTTCTCCCTCTCCCTCTGCCTGCCCCTCCCCCTGCTTGTGCTCTCTCTCTCTCTCTCAAATAAATAAATAAAATCTTAAAAAAAAGAAAAGGGCCAAACCTAGAAGCACTATATCTCCATACACCTCCCTACGTCCATCCCCCAGCACCAACCTATCAACCTGTTCTGGGCAGTCCTGGGAGGGACCCAGTGAATGATCCATGTGTCTCCTCCCCCAGCCGGGCGCCTCTCCTCTGCACCTGGCTGTGAAGCACCACTTCCCTGCCTTGGTCCAGCTTCTCATCGACGCCGGCAGTGACCTGGATGCCACCGACAATGTAAGTGGTTGCAGAAACCGTCTGGGCCCCAGGGAACCTCTGGGCACCCTCCCAGGCCGGCAGGGCTTGGCTGCCATCTCCTAGCATGGCTCGGAGTTGAGAAATTACTTTTTTAGTTTATAAAAAAGCTGTGTGAATATTCGTTGAAGGTAACATCATTTTATCAACCATTCGTCTATTTTGAACATTTTGGTGGTTTCCAGGTTGTTACCATGGTCCGGATAACACTGCAGTAAACATCTTCCTACATTCCACCGTTTCCTTTCATTGATTTTTCTTTTCCTTTAGGAAAATTCCCAGGACAGGGGTGAGTGGGGCAGTCTTGTGTCACAAGAGGCCTCTGAGTCCTGAAGTTGTGCTCAGTCAGGAGCCCTTTGAATTCCCCATCCCCACAGTCCTCCCCCTGACCACAGAGCCCTCAGTGCCCGTACCTACAACCACGAGTGGTGGAAAGCAACTTGGCAGGATACAGCATATACCTTCAAAATGATCAGTCTTTGCACTTCAATGAATTGAGCCTCAAGAAATACATTAAAAGCTCATGCACAAAGATATTTATTGCAGCATTGCTTATCAATCTTCAATTTGCAAATGGCCCAAATATTTAATAATAAAGAAGTGATCAGGTAGATTATGGGCTAGACGTAGATTACTATGGAGCTGTTAAAAATGGTGTTTGTCATAACATATGGACATGTTAGGTAGAAAAAATGGATGCAAAATGTATATATGGGATGATCTCATGTAAAACCAACAAATCAAAAGCATTCTACATTAAAGACTAGAAGAAATATATTAGGATTGTTACAGAGGTTGACTTAGCTAGCAAGTGGTATTTTTTCCTTTGTTCTTTCTGCTTTTTTGTTTTTACCAAGTTTTCTCTGGTATTGTGTTTATGACTAAACCCAGCTTACTCTCTCCCATAACTTTTAGATAAACTTGTTAAGGCCCAGTTAGGAGTGGACCCACCTTGGACCTGTCCTGGCTTTGAGCCTTGGGACACTTGTACATGCTTTTCTACTCCCCTGACCCCTTGGCTTCTTCCCCAGAGGCAGCAGACGCCCCTCCACCTTGCTGCTGAGCACGCCAGGCAGGACATAGCGGAGATGCTCCTCGTCGCGGGGGTTAACTTAAACCTGAGAGATAAGGTACCTCCCAACCAGCCTCCCTTTCAAGTTTTCATGGCTCCCTCTTTGCCAGAGACCCTACTACAAAAGTCTCCTGCTCTCAGACTGTTCAAGGCTTCCCAGCCTTTGTATACTAGCTCAGATGCAGCCTCCACCAGGAAGCCTTCCTGCCCCTCCATCACCTTCCCCTTCCTCCTCTCAGGTCCCTTAGGACTTGGCCTGCCCTCCTGCTGGTCTAGAACTGTGAGGTGGTTGCCTTCTGTTTCATGGTCCCTCAGACTTTGAGCTCCTTGAGTCGCCAGGTGGCCAGGGGGAGAAGGAGTCGAGGAGCAGTACATCACTGTCCCACAGCCCCCTACTTGTGGGTCAGGGGTGGGGAAGCTTCCCGGCTCTTTGTGCCTCTGGGGTGGCTACTCCCTCAGGTGGCTGGAGAGTCCAGATGACCTGAGGACTTGGAATAAGGCTAAGGAGGTCACAGGCTCATGAGGGGAAGGGGCTTGGACATGTGGCCCAGTCCTTGGGATGGTGTGCGGAAGAGTTGAGGGCAGAAATAGGCCCTGAGACTAGACCTGGGAGGGGCTCCCTGCCTTGACCTGGGCCCCAGGGCAGCCGGCCAGGTGCAAAGAGGAACTTCCTAACTCCCTGCACGTGCCTGGGGATTAAGGCCAGCCCTGTGCGGGAGGCCTGGAGCAAAGGGCCTGGGTGGGGTGGGCAGACGTGACCTGATGAACCCAGTCCCCTTCTCTGGGCTCTGGTTTCATCTGAGAAGCAGGCCGTGTCTTGCTATTTCACAGGTGTTGTTGAGTTATGCAGGCTGGGCTTCATACGCTCTAAGACTTCCTAAATTCTAAACAAGAGGCGGTTGCTGGAATTATTGCCTCATTCTACCTGTGCCTCCCACGCCCCTCGTCATGCCCAGAAAACCTTTCTGCTCTCCAGTGTAGACTGCTGGAAACTGCTTTCTTGGGGGCAGGAGCGTTTGCAGCCGATGCTAGAGGCCACCCTTCTTACTCCTTCCTTGCAGCAAGGGAAAACTGCCCTGGCGGTGGCCGCTCGCAGCAACCACATCAGCCTGGTGGACATGATCATAAAGGCTGATCGCCTCTACACGTGGGAGAAGGTCCTGACACCCTGCACGAGGTCTGTCCGTGTTGCAGAGGCAGCGGCCTTGGCTAGGGGTGGGGCTGGCTTTGAACCCCAGCCCTGACCAATTCAGCCCCGCCCAGTTTCCAACGGGGTGATAATCCGTGCCTTACCTGCCACGAGGCTTGTCTGTGAGCATCTAGAGATGAGTGAGCACCCAGCCACACTGCAACAAGGCAGCCCGGAGTCCATGCCATTGTGGACATAGTACCGGATGCTGTTAGAGCTCCTGGTTGATGGATGCATGGGCGCATGCCTGCGTGCATGAAGAAAGAGATGGCAAGTTGGTTTCAGCTTACTGCCGTCTCCAGGTGACTGGAATTGCTGCTGGGGGTGTTGTATTCAGGCAACTTTCTGAGCCCAGAAGGAAAGTGTGCTGGGATTGATTAGTGATGCTTGCTGAGGAATTGGGGAGGAAGAGAAGCAGATGTAAGGCCATACTATTCCAATCGTCAGCAAATGGGGGTCGGGTGGGGAGTTTTTTGATGTCTTTGAGGTTGTTTTTATACATAGAAAATAATTTTTGCATTTACTTCAGTTTTAAAAATAATTTATTACAAATTTTAAAACCTACTTTTCCTTGGGGCACCTGGGTGGCTCAGTCGGTTAAGTGTCTGCCTTCCGCTGGGGTCACGATCCATGATCCTAGGGTCCTGGGATTGAGCCCCGCATCAGGCTCCCTGCTCAGTGGGGAGTCTGCTTCTCCCTCTCCCTCTGCCCCTGCTCGTGCATGTGCTCTCTCTCTCTCTCTTGCTCACTCTCTTAAATAAATAAAATCTTTAAAAAAAAAAAAACACCTAGTTTTCCTTAAACTTATAAATTCATTTTATAAACCTTATCCCATTTATACAACTGGTATTTTTTTAGGAATCTTAGGAATTTCCACTTTCAAGGAAGCCTTTTAATTAATGTTTGGATCCATGTTTAAACTATCTTAAACATTTTAAACTGATTAAATTTGATAGATTTTTTTTTAAGCACTTTCCTTCCTAAATTCTTTTTTCTTTTTTTTTTTTAAAGAGGGAGGTGGGGGCAGAGGGAGAGGAAGAGAGAGAATCTCAAGCAGGCCACGGGGCTCGATCCCACAACCCTAAGATCATGACTTGAGCCCAAGTCAACAGTTGGACGCTTAACTGACTGAGCCACCCAGGCGCCCCCTAAATTCTTAATTATCCTAGTAAAATCCGGTAAATTAAACCTATAAAGTGAATCTCAAATATCTTAAACATTCCAATATTGTTTGCAAACTTAGTAAGCTTCTCTAGTACCGCTCAAAAAAATCACGATTTCAAAATCAATTGATTAATTACAAATTTCAATAGGAATCATAAGATCTTCTCTTTCACGGACATGCTAGATTCTCAGAAACATTACAGCTCCTTTGCATACAACAGGTTACTCCTAAATGTAACCCCAAAATATTAATACCAAGAATTTGATGAACTGATTCATCTCTGTGCTTAATTCTAACACCTCAGACTTTAAAAGTTCTCAACGCTAAGGCAGCGGCGCAGTTAGAATCGCAAACCTCCCTCCCATCCCCAGGCTAATTCAATCCAAATCTCTGGTGTACGGATCCAAGCATTGGTAGTTTTGTTTTTTATTTATTTTTTTTAAAATTTATTTATTTGACAGAGAGAGAGCAAGAGAGGGAACACAAGCGGGGGAGTGGGAGAGGGAGAAGCAGGCTTCCTGCAGAGCAGGGAGCCCGATGCGGGGCTCGATCCCAGCACCCTGGGATCATGACCCAAGCTGAAAGCAGACACTTAACGACTGAGCCACCCAGGCGCCCCTTGTTTTTTATTTTTACTTATTTTTTAAAGATTTTATTTATTTATTTGACAGAGAGAGAAAGAGAGAAAGCACAGGCAGAGGGAGAGGGAGAAGCAGGCTTCCCGCTGAGCAGGGAGCCCGATGTGGGGCTCGATCCCAGGACCCTGAGATCATGACCTGAGCCAAAGGCAGAGGCTTAACCAGCTGAGCCACCCAGGTGCCTTAAAGATTCTATTTTTAAAGATTTTTTTTAAGATTTTATTTTTTAAATTAATCTCTACACCCAATGAGGGGCTCAAACTCACACCCCCAAGATCAAGAGTCTCATGCTCTTCCAACTGAGCCAGCCAGGCGCCCAGCATCGGCGGTTCTTAAAGCTCCCAGATGATCCCAATATACAGATGCAGCTGGGACACTGCTGGGGAACCTCCCCAGGTGAGAGCCAGTCTCCCTGGTCATCACGTCACAGGTGATCAGCCAGACACTGTTGACCAGGATGTAAGATTTGCAGCTGCGGATGCCAGAACTCACCCGAGCTTTTTTAAGAACCAGAGCTCTGTATCCACGTTCTTTAGAGGGGCTTACTTAGGCTTTTGTGGGTTTAACTTATGCTATCACATAATTCTTTTGTAACTTCTCATTTTATCACCTGCTTTGCATAGAGATTCTGTAATCCTGCCCTTCACTACTTGTTGGGATTCAGCAAATCTAGTTAGTGCCTGATCCTTGGCTTGACTGGTGTTAGCCAGAGCCGCTGAGTCCTTCTGCTGACACTTGCGCTGTAAGAACACAGAGAAAAGAGAGGAATTGGGAAGGCTTCCTGGAAGAGGTGGCCTGTGGGTGATCTTTGGACTGTGGCAATGGGGTTGAGGGACAGGCAGGTGAGAAAAGGCAATCTGGATGGCGTGTGAGCTGCTGGGGTTCCGGAAGTCTAAGCAAGGCACAGAGTGAGAAACCAGAGTAGCAGACATGAAGCCCCAGGCCTGGATGCCTGCCAGAGCCCCATCCAAACTCCCAAGGGAGAGCCTGGCAGGGATTTCCCCCCAGGCGGCAGCTGCACTTTGGGGATCTGCTCCACAGGATCACCTCTGGCGCAGGGACCCCAGGGATCCCTGTGGGAAGAACTTGACCTTTAAGCAGGACCATCGGCAGGAAGGGCGGCAATTCTCCTGTGTGCTGTGGCGACTGGCCTCCAGGGACCTGCGGCCTCATGAGTGGAAGAAGCTCGCATATTGTTGGGAGTTCACCGAGGCCCACGTCCACGCCATCGAGCAGCAGTGGACAGGTACCGCCCTGCCTCTCCCCACCCCAGAGCGACCAGTGGGTGGAGAGGTGGGGGCACTGTATATTAGGCTTTCTGTGTTTCTGGGGGGAAAGCCCTGCAACCCACAGCCTGATCACAGCAAGCCACATGCCATCGCCAACATCCCACATGCCTCTCCATCCTTCCAGGCCTTTGCTCAGGCCGTGCCCTCTGCCTCTCCCTCCCCATTGACCTGTAAACTTCACATTCTTCATGAATTAGCCCAAGCTGATACCAATCATTCACACACCAAAATAAAGGCACTCCCTATAAAAAGGAGAGGACCATCTATTGCCACCATTATTTAGTATCTGCTTGGAAATGTTGGCACCGTCGGTTAAGCATCTGCCTTCAGCTCAGGTCATGGTCCCAGGGTGGGATCTGGGATCGAGGCTCGCATCGGGCTCCCTGCTTGCTGGGAATCGGCTTCACTCTCTCCCTCTGCCCCCCGCCCCCCATGCTTATGCTCTCTCTCTCTCTCCTCTCAAATAAATAAAATTAAAAAAAAAAAAAGGTCCCTGGTACTAAGGCAGAAAACAGAAACAGAAATAAGGACTGTAAATATTAGAAAGGAAGAGAGAGATTTATTAACTTCAGATGCTATAATCCTATACACAGGAAGTCCAGAAGAATCAACTGAAAAACTCAATAATTCAGTGAAATGGCTAAATATGATAAAATATACAGATACCATGGTATTCTTGTGTACCATCAATAGCTTTTTGAAAAGCTATTCCATTTGCAATAGTTTCTAAAAAATATGAATGGCATATGAATAAAATAAAAATTCAACTCTAAAAAAAGACTTGGGTAGGTGGAATGACATTCTACATTCCTGGCTAGAAAAAGTGTCAGGTAGACATTGATTTTTCCCAAACTAGTTTAAAAATTTGATTTTTTTAAAAAGATTTATTTATTTTAGGGGGCGCCTGGGTGGCTCAGTCATTAAGCGTCTGCCTTCAGCTCAGGTCATGATCCCAGGGTCCTGGGATTGAGCCCCGCATCAGGCTCTCTGCTTGGCGGGAAGCCTGCTTCTCCCTCTCCTACTTCCCCCTGCTTGTGTTCTCTCTCTTGTTGTCTCTCTGTCAAATAAATAAAATCTTCAAAAAAAAAGATTTATTTATTTTAGAGAGAGAACAAGCGGCAGGCAGGGGGAGAGGGAGAGAGAATCCCAAGCAGACTCCTCACTGAGCTCGGAGCCCAACGTTGGGCTCGATCCTACAACCCCAAGATCATGACCCTGAGATCATGACCTGAGCCGAAACCAAGAGTTGGATGCTTAACTGACTGAGCCACCCAGGTGCCCCTGGTTCGGTTTTAGTCAAATCAAAACAGATTTTTGAAACTTGACTAAAGGATTCTAGAGTTCACTTGAAAGAATAAAGAGGGAATGTTTAAAGATTTTATTTACTTGAGAGAGAGCACATATGAGAGAGCACGAGAGAGACAGCATGAGCTGGGGTTGGGGGGCAGAGGGAGAGGAAGAAGCAGACTCCCCGCTGAGCAGGGAGCCTGATGCTGGACTCGATCCCAGGACCCCGGACCATGACCTGAGCTGAAGGCAGCCACTTAACTGACTGAGCCACCCAGGCACCCCAAAGAGGGACTATTTAAATGAATATTCTGCGGGGGAAAGTGAAGAGGATCTAATCCAACCAGACTCAACCTTTTATAAAGCTCAAATAATTAGCATAGAGAGATACCTGGCAGAAAAATATGCACACCAGTTAGTGGAATAGAGCAGGGACTCCAAACGTAACCTCTGTGTCAGATAAGAACTTTCAGAGAGGACAAAGGAGCACGGGTAAATTACGGGGCTGGAGGCAAGGGACAGTGAATAAATGGGCCAAATGAAACCGCTCTGCCAAGGGCAGCCCCATGAGGAAGTGCCTGCTGAGGGCCCGGAGGGGGCCAGAAAGTCAGAGGACGCAGTGCATGGACTGACCTGGCCCCAGTGGCTGGGAGAGGAGACCTACCTAGTCACAGAGTGTAGTAACAAGTTCACCCCTCCTCCCACACTGAAGATCATGGCTGTATGTTGGAATCACCTGGGAAGCCTTAACACCGCTCAGTGCGCAGGCTGCGCCCAGACCCAAGTAGGTTGGAATCTCTAGGGAGGGAATGGGACCCAGGTGTCAGTATTTTTTGGACGGCTTCCCGGGGGTTTCCAGTGAGCACTTACAGCTGGGAACCACCGGCGCAGGGGAAAGAACATGACCACTTCTGTCGTGCACTAAGCCGGTTTTCTCATCTGTAAAATAGGACCACTAGCGGGCAAGGCACAGATTATTGTGAGTAGCCAGAGATGCAGGGAATAGTCCTGTGCGACATGGGATCACAACAATGAGTGCCAATTCTGTCTTCAGAGCAACACCAACAGGATGCATGGTGGATGCTCAGGAGAAAGCCTGGGGCAGGGGAAGTTCTAGAGTCCCCAACACAAAACCTCCACCCCAACCCCATCCGAGCCTGTCCCTTCCCTCCTCTCCCTATCTCTGGGCTGAGCTCCACAGCACCTCGGAGAAGGGCCTGGCTCTTTCCCACCTGGGCATGTGCAGGAGGTGGTGCAGGGCAGCTTAGAGCTGGCTCGGCCAAGGTGGGCTCGGTTGGCTCCTTCTCTTTCTCCCCTCGTGGTCCTCAGGCACCAAGAGCTACCAGGAGCACGGCCACCGGATGCTGCTCATCTGGCTGCATGGTGTGGCCACAGCCGGTGAGAACCCCAGCAAAGCACTGTTTGAGGGCCTCGTGGCCATTGACAGGAGGGACCTAGCTGGTAAGTGTCCCTGCTCAGGGCAGCACTGGCCCCCCTGGAATGTGACAGGGCCCCCGAAGGTCTGCTCAGACCACAATGCTGTGGTGCTGGCTCTGAACCTTCCAGGTTCCTGGTCCTAGCCTTGTCTACTGGAATTCGGGCAGAGCCCTGGGCAAACCCTTGCCTCCTGGCCCCCGTTTCCCACCTGTGCCCTGAGGGTGCTGGCTCAGGTGATCCTGCAGCCTTCACAGCCGCAAAGCCACTGATGCTGTCGTCTTCTCCTTGCTGGCCCTCTGTACTTTGGTTCTTTTTTTTTTTTTTTTTTTCCTAGCTTGGAATAAGGCTGGAACAGCCTGCAGACTTCTTTTCCACAAACAGTAAGACATACGGGCTAGAACTGGCTTAATAGGAGTTGAACCAGTTCGATCTGGCAAATAAATCACATTTCTGAGGCCATCACAACCTTTTGAGTCTGTCCATTCCAAAAGCCTGGTTTCAGATTCTGAGCACCCTGTGGAACTATCAGGCAAGCGAGATAAAACGTTCAGTACGAATCCCTCATTAAAAACAAAATCAGCTCATGCTGAAAGAGGCTCAAATACCATGACGTCCACTGGCGTGGTGCATTATGGGGCACAGGACGGGGTCTCAGGCAGTCAGCAGTAGTAACGAAGGCTCTGTGGCACTAACCGTGAAAACGTGGCTAGCATGTCCTAGAGAGGAGAAAGGCGAGCCCCTGTGGGGTGGGGAACTCACAGCTGCTGCAGGGAAGGTGGGAAAACACTCATTTCACAGGGGAGGAATCAGGCACTTTTTTCTTTTTCCAAAATGGTCTTAAATATCATTCTGTCTTCTTCTAGCACAAACACTGGCAGGCAATTAAAACAAAAAACCAGCCCGGTGAGGCAGAGCCGCGGCAACATGAAGCAATAGGATTCTTCTCTCTTGCAGAAAGCGTCAGGAAGAAAGCAAACGCTGACCCGAGGGCCCCCAGCAGGTGCACGGCCATGTAACCAGAGGGGCCAGACCTTCAGGGGCATGGGGCCTCAGAGTGGGGGCCACTGAACAGAAGACGACCACCACTTAGGGGCTTTTTTTTTTTTTTTTTAAATCGCCGTAACAGACCTCCCGCTGCTTGTACTGAGCCGCGGGCGCCGCTTGCGGTCTCTTCCACAAGGGCCGGTCCAGGGGCCGGTCCGGGTTTTGCAGGTCATCCCTTCCCACAGGTGGGGTCCTTTACAGCTCTCGGAGCCGCACAGCAGTCCCCTGAGATGCAAGGGGCATCTCTTCAAAGAGGACGCTGAGGCCCAGGATGGATAAAGCAGCCAATCAGCTGTTGCGGGCAGGTGCCAAACCCCGCATTCCTGTCTCTCCAGCTGGCACTTACAAAACCGCCCGCCTGTCACCCACTCGCTGGCTTTTAGTGAACGCTGCGCTCACTCCACAGCTCTCTTTCTGTCCCCAAGCTTATTTGTACGCCGTGACAGTTCCAGGAGGCACACACTTTTTTTCTCTCTTGTTTTAGGATTTTTTTTTTCAATTTTAAAAATTTTATTTTGAAATCCTTTCAGACTTAAACATTGCAGAACCAGTACAAAGAATTTCTGAATACGCTTCACCATACAGCTTCCCCAAATACTAACATCTTACACAATCACAGCCTAATTTTCAAAACCAGGAAGTTAACACTGATACCGTACTCTTAACTGCTCTTCAGACCTGATTCCGGTTTTGTCAGTTGAGCCGTTCATGTCCTTTTTCTGGACCAGGATCCAGTCCAGGACCACACACCTTACATTTAGTTGTCATTCTTAGTTTTACTAGCCCCATACAGAGGGTCACCTCTCCAGAGCAGCACCATCTGACAGAACTTTCTGTGGTGACGGGAATGTTCCAGATCTGTGCTATCCAATACATTTACCCCTAGCCACCTGTGGCTGCTGGGTACTTGAAGTGTGGCTAGTGGGACCGAGGAACCGAATGTGTAGTTTAATTTGAATGATTAGAAATTTAAATAAGTTGGGGCGCCTGGGTGGCTCAGTCATTAAGCGTCTGCCTTTGGCTCAGGTCATGATCTCAGGGTCCTGGGATCGAGCCCCGCATCGGGCTCCCTGCTCGGCGGGAAGCCTGCTTCTTCCTCTCCCACTCCCCCTGCTTGTGTTCCCTCTCTCGCTGTGTCTCTCTCTGTCAAATAAGTAAATAAAATCTTTAAAAAGAAAAAAAAAGTTAAATAGGCATCTGTGGCAAGGGGCAAGCATACTGGGCGGCTCAGCTGGTGTGGAGCTTTGCTTTCGGGTGCTGGGCCAGCACGGGCTGCTCTGGGGCTCGGCTGCCCTGGCAAGAGCGTGGCTCCAGGAAGCTGCGACTCTGGAAGCCTCCCCGTGGTTTCACAGATGTGGTGGCTATCCGCGCAGGATAATAGCCTGGAAGTTCTGCCCCCAAGCTCTAATTTGAGCTCTCCCGCATGTGGCACAGCTCTCTGTGGCCAGTTGAGGAGCCCACGTCTTAGAAAAACTCCCTACAGAGTTACCCGCTGGGCCTGAGTCCTGGGAGGCGGACAGAATAAAAGCTGTTAGAGCTGAAAGGGGCTTCAGCCGTCACACAGGGCCGGGGGGGAGCTGACGGCGCTGCAGTCCTCTGAAAGGCAGCTGCCATTCCGTCTGCCCAAATGACAAATGCATTTGCCCTCTGACCCAGCAATCCCACCAGGAGGAATTTATCCTGCAGATAAAACTGCAAACGCCACACTAATACGAATGCAAATAAATGTAGCAGAAACCGTGTCGTGCAGAGGGGTGCGCGAGAACTCTGTGCTATCTGCTCAGAGGTTTGTTTTTTTTTTAACTGTTCCTATTAATGATTTTTAGAAACCACCTAGAACTTATGAAAAGAAAGAAAAGGAGGCTTTGAAACGAACCTGTTTTACAGGCAGTAACCTGTAGGTAGGCGTGAGGCCTCAGCGTTCACAGCCAGATTCAGACCCCCAGTGCAGCACGCGGACCTCCGTGCCCTTTCTCTGCATATGCTGTGGTTTTGTGTTTTGTGTTTTTCGTTTTCTTAAGTAGGCTCCATGCCCAGAGTGGGGCTTGAAGTCATGACCCTGAGATCAAGACCTGGGCTGAGATCAAGAGTCGGACGCTCAACTGACTGAGCCACCCAGGCGCCCCTGCATGTGCTTTGTGGAGGGGGGGAGAAACTTCTCTTCCATTTATTCCATTTAGGAAATGTATTTTGTACCACATGGGACTTAGACCATTTATTTGGATGAATTCTGCAAAGTAAATTTTGTATTTTTTTTGAGACAAAAAAAGCAAGTTCTTAAATAAAATTGAAATGTTGAAATTCATCTTTCGCATTCAATATTTGTTTCGTTTGGGAGACGTGTGGCAAAATTTCAAGTCAGACAAGCTGTTGTGGATTGGTTCTGTGTAACCGTACCACTCAACTCACCATGGCCAGTCCGTATTTCCTGAGTGTCTTCTGTGCCAGGCAGTCTGCTGGGAGCCGGGGTACAGAGCTGAGTAGCCACAGTTCCTGCCCTCTGGGAGCTTGTGATATTGGGGGGCGGAGGAACTGGGACACCAGATCCGCCCTTCCCCTCTTGGCCGCTCCCAGCCTCCATGACCTCATGTGGTTGGTGCTAGGATGGGTGTGTACAGAGAACTGTGGGATTTGTTCTTCGTTGGGGAAGGGAAGGAGGAAGGGAAAGAGGAAGGGAAGGAAGGTCTGAGAAGCTCAGAGAGAAGACAGAAGTGGGGAAAGCACATTCTAAGCAAAAAGCACAGTCTGTGCAATGCACAGTGGTGTGGAGATGGATCTGTTTGGGGAATGGTGTGATTGGAACACAGGAAGCATGCAAGGAGGAGGAGAGATGAGCTGGCGGGGCAGGAGGGCCTCGCTCTTTCAGCCTCCGATGAGACTATTCCAACGGGCACTCCTAGCTCCAGAGCCCGCTACGTGGTCCGCT
Organism: Halichoerus grypus; assembly: GCF_964656455.1. Classification (NCBI taxonomy): domain Eukaryota; kingdom Metazoa; phylum Chordata; class Mammalia; order Carnivora; family Phocidae; genus Halichoerus; species Halichoerus grypus. The sequence goes on along the minus strand of NC_135719.1, from coordinate 49,295,216 downwards.
GGTGCTTGGTCAGGCCTGTCATAGCTCAGCTTCTCCCATGCCCAACCTCTTTCCTTTGATCCTAAATAACCACCTTGCTCCCAAAGTTTCATCTCGGTACCTGCTTCAGCCTGAGATGTGGGGATGGGGGTGGGGTCCAAGATGGCTGAGTTTCTAGCCGAGGAATCTGGGGAACAGTGATCCTGGGAACAGAGATGACGGTTTAGGAGAGAAGGGGCAGGTTTGGGCAGTGGGGACATAGGTGTGCTTGTAGAAGGCTGGCCTGATAGGCCTGTTAGGCATTCAAGGGCAGCTGAAAAATCAGTCGGGGCTGGAAATGGCAGTCATCGGGGCATAGAGCCAGGGAGTAGTTCAAGCTGTCAGGGGGAAGTGGCTCACACAGGGAGAATGTGAAGAGAAAGCAGAGGGCAGTCCCACAGTCCATTGCTGTGCCAGGTGAAGAAGGGGCTGCTGACCATGTGCAGCCTGGCCCAGCCCACAGGAGCTCCCCATTGGTTGGGAAGTAGCCTCAGATGCTAACAGTTAAAAACATTAAGCTCTACCTTCACGGCTTCCAGGTGTTTCCATAACTCCCGACTGTTTTTTTTTTTTTAAAGATTTTATTTATTTATTTGACAGAGAGAGACACAGCGAGAGAGGGAATACAAGCAGGGGGAGTGGGAGAGGGAGAAGCAGGCTTCCCGCCGAGCAGGGAGCCCGATGCGGGGCTCGATCCCAGGACCCTGGGATCATGACCTGAGCCGAAGGCAGACGCTTAACGACTGAGCCACCCAGGTGCCCCCCGACTGTTCTTGAGGCACAAGGCAGTCAGAGCAGACACTGGCCTATGTGGAAAGACCACTGCTGCTTTTAGGGATGGTCAGACTCAAGTTGGCATCCCAGCTCCGCCCTTCCCCTCTTGGCCGCTCCCAGCCTCCATGACCTCCGCTGTAAAATCAGCTTAATCAGGGCTGTGGTGGGGATGAAATCGGAAAGAGCATGGCTAACTCAATGTTCTGAAAACTTAAAGAAGCATTGATGCTGATTTTTTGGTCTAAATTGTACCTCAGAGAAACCAAATAGTTGGTGAGGGGAAGACTTAAAAAAAAAAAAAAATCAGAGAACTCTAGTTAATAAATGGAATGATAAAAATTAGAGTTATTGTCACTGCTCTGCACCCTCTAAGGACACAGTGCATCTGTGCAGAGATCAGCACTGGCTGGATCTGGCTGACAGGGCCTGACCCCACCCAGCCATCTTCATGATTCAGGGACAACCAGATGTTACGTGCCTCCCGAGCTGACACAGTGGGAAGCACACAGCTCTGCCTATGAAGTGTTCCCACCCAAAAGACTGAATTTGAACCTGACTGACCTCCAGATGTAACTACCAGTTTATGGGAAATACCAGGGACATAGAAACAAGTTAAAGGACACTGTGAGGCTGCAATCAGCCAAATCCAGACTGTGGGGAATTCTGTAGAGCAAATGAGCCTGTTTCTTCAACAAATTAATGGCAAGAAAAAAAAAATAGGAATTTACAGTTTAAAAGAGATTTAAGAGAGATTCCCACTGAGGGGGAGACAAGAAGGTATGAAAAGTGCCTGGCACATACTAACAGCTCAATAAATAAGAGCTACTGTTACTTTACAAGGAGCAAACTGCACTTTAGTGAGATTAAGTAACTTACCTAATCTCACAAAGAATTGGCCAACGACACCATGGTCTGCTTCTCAGAAAGTCCTATGTCTATGTAGCCCAGTTGGGCAACTACAATAATCACCAAAGCCACTCACTGAAATTGAATTTTTATTCCAAATGACTGTAATGGCTAGAAAGACAACAGATAAAACTGAAAATGATCTGCTTACCCGGAAATTAGAAGTAGTTGATTTTGCAGGAGAGCAAATGGTGGTGTGACAGACAGCCTTGGCACTTGGTAACAGTTACAACCAAGAAAGCATAAACATAACCAATGTCCTTCTGATACACAATCTGGATGTGCAGCATTTACAGCAAATAACGTAACAAGAAAGAAAGGAGGAAAGAAAAGGAAAAAAAAAAAACCCACAAAATCCCAAACCTCAGAAATCAACATTCTCTTAAGAACACAGTGGTGAGAAGACTTTTGGTAGCAAAATTTTCACAATTCTTAAAATGGGAGTCTTCAAAAGTACTTCCTCAAATTCGAAAGCTAAAAAAAAAACCGAAGGGGGGACAGTTACACTGGTTCAGAAGAGCTGCCGCCTGTCACAGAGATGACAATCAGTCCTACTTCCAAACACAGTGATAACCGGTGAACCCGACAACGGAGCAGAGGGGCCGCCGGGCGGGCGCTCACGCTGCTGACTGGACAAGAACTCTCTGGCCTCAGCTACTGCTCCTCCTGACTGATGCTGAGGCTGCCTTTCTGCACCTCCAGTTCCTCAGCGCTGACCATCGACGGGTCAATGGCCGCGTATTTGGTTCCATGGAATTGTAGCAAGTGGATCTGCAGAAACACAGAGTCGTTATTTTAAATGCCACGACAGCATATAAATGTTTTATACTTCTAAAATTACAGAGTAACACAGACTGATTAGAGAAAAACTGGAAAACACAGGAAAGTCAAAGAAGTATTTTGAAAAACCACAATTTGGGATCTTTGCTCCCTATTTACTGCGTGACAGGTCTCTCCAAGTTCGTACAAACTCTTCATGAACATCTTAAAGGGTGGCATGCTGCTCTGTGAGTAGGTGTTTACCCTCCCGCTTTGCTGCTGCGACTCAGGTCCTTCCCATCCTCTGCGGTTCTGAGTGAGACCATGATGACTGTCTCCCTGCATCACGTTTTTTTGAATTTAGGGTCCTCTCCTTAGGATCACTGCCACAAATGGATGGCAGGACCAAAGGACGTGACTGGTTTTTGAAGCTCTTGATACTTCTTGCCAAACTGCCAAAGCAACAATTTCTCACTGCTATTTTAATATCCATTTGGGTAGAGGATGAAGTGGCAGTTTTTGTTAGTTTTTGCGTGTGTGTGTGCTTTTTTTTTTTTTTAAGTTTTATTTATTTAAGTAATCTCTATACCCGACATGGGCTCGAACTCACAACCCCGAGATCGGGAGTTGCATGCTCTTCTGACCGAGCCAGCCAGGTGCCTGCCCCTGCGTGTGTTTTTTAATGCATTAAAAATGGATCAGGAAGTTGCTTCATGAAGGTGTCCTGCTCTGATTGAATTCACTGTATCCAGGAGGCAAGGTCACATCACAGGACGTGGCTACTTCAGTATGTTCGGGTGCGGGCCTGCTGTTCTTAGAAAAGAGATGGTAGGCACAGAGTCACTTGACTGTCTCTAATATACCCACTTGAATTCTGCTATAAATTATTAACGTAAACCATCTTTTTCAAGTGAATGCCTCATTCCTACAGAGAATTCTGTAGTTCTCTTATTCCACCACCAAAAAAAAAAAAAAAGAAGCTTTATGTTTCAAACCGTACACTTCGGGTTCAAAAGTGCTCTGGCTTCCAAGCTGGGACTTACCTGTACATAAAGATTCACCTCTGCACTTCTGCACAGGTATGGGAAATTGCCTCCTGTTTTAAGGTGAGCCCTCCGGGCATTAGGATACAGTTTGTACATTTCTTCTTTAGCTTCAGTTGAAAGTGCACTCTGGTCAAATACCTTTAAAAAAAACACAAAGCTGAAGCCTACCGGTATTTTAATCTGTTCTTTGCACATTGTAGAAAGTGCCTCCCAAAGCATTTCTTGCTTGTGAAGAGACACCGCTGAGCCCCTGGCCAGCCTGGGTCATCTCCTGCTCATCCTGGTGACTTCTAACTCCAACATAAGCTACGGATTTTGTTGTCAAATGTCTCTTGCATTCACTAGGGGAAAAAGTCTATCATGAATTTTTTCTCCTCAAACATAGCTAACTAAATTAAAAGAATATTAATAATGAATGCCAATTAATTTCAAAAAAAAATCACTGAAATCCCAAAAGAACTTTTATTTATTTTTTTACATTTTATTATTACTTAAAAACAGTTACATAAGTGGTATATGCTCAGTGAAAAAAAAAATCCAAAAAAAACTTTTCAAGAGTATAAGAAAAAGTCCAGATCCTTTCCTGGGGGAGCCACTGTTAGCAGTTTGGAGTATGTAATTCTAGACATCTTTTAATGCCCACATAAACTTATGTTTGCACACATACAAACAAGTTTACAAAAAGTAATTTTTAAAATGAAGCACACACACACAAAACGCATCTCCAACGTGCTAAAGCTTATACACAGTTTTCAGCGACCATGTACCCAAGTGGTGAGCTCAGCTTTGAAAGATGGGCAAGCAGTGCAAATGCACTGTGAGGACCAAATATTTTACCAGGAGCACTGAAAAGCTCGTTCTGTGTCATGGTAAATGTCGAAATGTAGAGATTACAGTGGAGAATGAGAAGTTATTATTTACGTGCTTGTAATGGATAATTTCCTGACAAAAATCAATTCTTAAAAATATGTTGATTTTAGCAATACATCCATTTATGAGGCAAAATAGTTATATGATTTAAAAAAATAAGCCAAAACCACAATGAAATACCACTGTGCATCCATTAGAATGGCCATCGTCAACAAACAGGAAATAACAAGTGTTGGGGAGGATACGGAATGACTGGAACCCTCGGGCACTGCTGGTGGGAATGTAAAATGGTATAGCCGCTGTGGAAGATGCTATCTGGTTCTGCAAAAAGTCAAACACAGAATCACCATATGGCTCGGCAATTTCCCTTCTAGGTATGGACCCAAAAGAAGTGAAAGTGGATACTCAAACAGGTATCTGTACACCAATACTCAGAGCAGAATGATTCATAATAGCCAAAAGGTGGAATAACCCAAATGCCCATCAACAGATGACTGGATAAATAAAATGTGGTATGCACTATAACAGAATATCAGTCAGCCTTTAATACATGCTACAACATGAATAAACTTTGAAGACATTCTGCTAAGTGAAATAAGCCAGACACAGACGTACAAATATTATGGGATTCCACTGACATGAGGTGCATAGAATAGTCGAATACATGGAGACAGAAAGTATAATGTTGGTCACCAGGGTCTGGGAGGAGGAGGGACTGGTGAGCTAGGGTTTAATGGGTACAGAGTTTCAGGTTGGGATGATGGAAAGTTCTGGAAATGGATGGTGGTGACAGTTTCACAACATTGTAAATGTACTTCATGCCACTGAGCTGTACACTGAAATATGGTTAAAATGGTAAATTTCGTTATGTGTATTTTACCACAACTCAAAAATATAAGCAGCAAGCTTCTGTGCTAATTAGACTTTATGGAATTCTTGATTCTCTGCCCCCCGTGAGGCAATTTTTCTTTGCTGCACAGATGTGTAATAGCTAAAGTGCAATCTCTGGTGATGACAATAGCAAAAATACATCAAAATGGATGAGGACTACCATGTTTGTTTATGTTTATTCTGATTTCAATGGTGTTATTCCTACCAGGGAAAATATGGGACAAGCAATAAACTGATCGTTTTAGAACTGAAAAAGCTGGCGGGGGGAGCGGTTGTAAAAAAAAAAAAAAAAAAAATCCAAGGCAGCATTTGAAGAGGCGCACTGAAAAATTTTATAATAATTATGAGGAAGCTCTTGAAATATACATTTAAAAAGGTAAAGCATCTATTTTACTTAAAAGGAAGCTTACATCCATAATGGTCACAGGGATGTCCCGAATCTTATGCGGTTCCACGTAAGAATTTTGACAATTCAGGGTAAGTCTTGAAGCCAGTTCACTCTGACCCAAACTTTCCAGCTGCAGGAAAAAACAAAGGCAAAGTTTATGAATTCATTTTGTGCCTCACATTTATATTAAATCCACAGATAATATCTGCACTTATAAAAGTGGCATGTGTGGTGGGCCAGATCACCAGTGAGGAAATACAATGTATCTGAGAGCCCAGCACTGGGCCTCCCAGCTGGTGGCGTTGTTCTATTCTGGGGCATTCAATAGCCCTCACCCTGAACTGCCTCTTCAACCAGGTGCCTGTGGGCAGCAAGCCATTTCCCAAAGCCCCACAGTGACAGATCAACATTTTAAGAGATTTTGGAGCTGAAAGAGACCTCAAAAAAATCACCTAGTCCCATAGCCCCTAAATGTAAGTCTGCAGACCTGCTACTTCAGACTCCCCTCGGGGAGGAGGAGGGGGAAGTCTGTAGAGTAAAAATACAAATACCCATACCCAATGCCCAGGGATTCCAGTTCAATGAGCTGGTGAGGGCTTGGAATCCGTATTTTTCTTTTTTTTTTTAAATGTAGGCTCTGCTTCCAACGTGGGGCTTGAACTCATGACCCCGAGATTAAGAGTCATACGTTCTACCAGCTGAGCCAGCCAGGTGTTCCTGGAATCTGTATTTTTAAAAGCTCCCCACAAGTGATTCTGATGAATTACTTACCAGCAGTAACATCTGTTGGGCATATTAAAGTAAATATGGAAACATCTTAACAAACATCTCTAACACATACTCAATGAGACAGATATATCATCAGGAACCAAGGAGACATGAAAATTCCTAGTACAAGGTGTCCCCATTCCAATGCCATGATCCTTACCCTGTCCACCATAAAATCAATAGCATCAGCCATCATAGGGTCCACTGGGCCAGATGAAAAGTTTCCGAGAACAATTTTTTTGAGCATAAATGATGGCATCAGCCAAAAGCTGTAAAACAAAGACCTGATCATTTAAATCTGTAAGACTACACAAAAATAGTGAATATTCATTTGATACTGAAGCTTTGTATTAGCTGGTACTTAGGATCTAAAGATAAAAAGACCTAGTCTCTTCTTTCAAAAAGCTGTTCTTGAAGCATCTTATTTTTATATATATTTTCTCGTGCTCCCAAAGAGTTATGGTTTAATATGATTAATGTTTTATTTGAGAATTTAGAATAATTATAAAGCAGTATTTCAAATATCTTTACCAAGGTAGACATTTTGATAATTCTAAGATTTTTTTTTTTAATTGGCCTTATTTCCTTTTTTTTTTTTAATTTTATTTATTTATTTATTTGACAGAGAGAGACACAGCGAGAGAGGGAACACAAGCAGGGGGAGTGGGAGAGGGAGAAGCAGGCTTCCCGCCGAGCCGGGAGCCTGATTTGGGGCTCGATCCCAGGACCGTGGGATCATGACCTGAGCCGAAGGCAGACGCTTAACGACTGAGCCACCCAGGCACCCCAATTGGCCTTATTTCCAATGGCTAAACTATTTCCTTTAGAAAACTGAAAACTTGGGGCACCTGTATGGCTCAGTCAGTTAAGTGGCCAGCTCTTGATTTTGGCTCAGGTGACGATCTCAGGGTTGTGGGATCCAGCCCCGCCTTGGGCTCTGTGCTCAGCAGGGAGTCTGCTGGAGATTCTCCCTCTCCCTCTCCCCCTCCCCGCCCTCTAAAATAAGTAAATAAATCTTAAAAAAAAAAAAAGAAAGAAAACTGAAAACTTAAGATGTTGTCAACCTTCAGGTTTATATCACCTTTGAATGACTGATATTTCAAAACAGCAAAATGAAAGAGTTATCGTACGTCCCGAAGTTTGCTACTAGTAGATTCAACTGGGCTAATTCAAAGCAATTCAATCTATGAATTTCTATATGTGATTTTTAGTTGGTATTTATTCCATTAATTACAAATGTTGAGAGCCATTATGTAGGGTAAAAACTACTTTCTCTAAACCTCTGCTGAAAATGACTTCTAAAAGGAGCAGACTACCTTCTGATGCGTGTTCTCCACGGAATGCTTGTTGGAAGTTGAGCTTCCCTCACAAGGCCAGCTGGTCACCTTTCATTACTTTTCTCCATCCCGCCCCCTACAGCTTCCCTGTCTTCTCAAGGCGCTGCTGCCGAGTACCCTCTGCAGCCAATAGGCAGACCCTGCCGGCTTCGCCTGCCCCTGCCGCCTCACTGTGTGGCGTGCAGCAAGCACTCAGATACCTGGCAAAATGCAGCTCACATGCAGGAGGAGCACAAAGTAGGGGCAGTCTTGGCTTCTGACAATTAAAACAACATTAAAATCATCAAAAATAATCAATGAGCTTTAGTGCCTTGTCTGGACATGAACTATTTGTAGCTAATGTATTGTTGCACAATTGCTCAGCAAACTACTGAGATAACATCAGGAGAAGCGTTTAAAAAGAACAGAGTACAATTTTTTTTTTTTTTTTAAGTAAGCTATACGCCCAATGTGGGGCTCAAACTCATGACCCAGAAATAAAGAGTCGCACGGTTTATCAAATGAGCCAGCCAAGTGCCCCTACAATTTTAAAGAGATGTGAAAACCATGGAAACAATGTTTACCTATAGCATTCTGTGAAAATCAACTTGATCATACAGGTATGTTTACTCATGTTTACCCTATGCTTTAGGGTAGGGCCTAGCCTCGCTAGCAATGAAAGAAACCACATTAAGTCAGCTTTAAGGTACTATTAGATACTGATTGAACTACTTAAAATGGTATCTTCAATGAGAGGATGGCTCAAAGGAAACAAGCACCCCACTGGCTGCCCCACAGAGCGTTCCACCATTTCCATCATTCTGGAAGCTGACTACTGTTAACGTGTCATGATGTGCAAAACGTCTGCTGACAGACTAAATGTTCTATTCCCTCTATTTTTGGAGCCACATCTCAAGGAAATAACCCAGAAAGGGAAGGAAAAAAAGTAATTTGTACAAAGATTTACAGTAGAACATGATGAAAAATTGGGGGAAGCCAAATGCCCAAAGAAACTGTGACAATCAATAGATAGCACTGTTTACACAAAATAGTAAGTGGAACAAGGCACTGAAGAGAAACTGTAAGAGCATGACTACCTTAAACAAAGCTAAACAATAATTCAGAGTAATAGAAATAGCTGAATTCAGAGTTCATTCCATTCTTTTCTTTTGCAAAGGTGATTGTTTCTAATGTTATTTATAAAGATTTATCTATTTATTTGAGAGAGAGAGAGAACGAGAGAGAGGGGCAGAGGCAGAGGGATAAAGAATCTCAAGCAGACACCACGCTGAGCACAGAATCCGAAGCAGGGCTTGATCTCACAATCCTGGGATCATGACCTGAGCCAAAATCAACAGTTGGGGGACACCTGGGTGGCTCAGTCGTTAAGCGTCTGCCTTTAGCTCAGGTCATGATCCCAGGGTCCTAGGATCGAGCCCCGCATCGGGCTCCCTGCTCACCAGGAAGCCTGCTTCTCCCTCCCCAACTCCCCCTGCTTGTGTTCCCTCTATCGCTGTGTCTCTCTCTGTCAAATAAATAAAATAAAATAAAATAAAAAAACAAACAAACCAAGAGGTGGAAGCTCAACTGACTGCACCACCCACACCACCCAGGTGCCTCTGATTGTTTCTTTTTTTTTTTTTAAGATTTTATTTATTTATTCATGAGAGACAGAGAAAGAGGCAGAGGCAGAGGGAGAAGCAGGCTCCCTGCTGAGCAGGGAGCCGGATGCGGGCTGGATCCCAGGACCCCGGGATCATGACCTGAGCCGAAGGCAGACGCTTAACCACCTGAGCCACCCAGGCACCCTGATTGTTTCTAATTTTTTTTTTTTTAAAGATTTTATTTATTTGACAGAGAGATAGAGAGAGAGAACAAGTAGACAGAGAGGCAGGCAGAGGGAGAGGGAGAAGCAGGCTCCCCGCCAAGCAGGGAGCCCGATGCGGGTCTCGATCCCAGGACCCTGGGATCATGACCTGAGCCGAAGGCAGCCACTTAACCGACTGAGCCACCCAGGCGCCCCTGATTGTTTCTAATTTTAAAAGCCAGGGTAGTTTCAGAAGATAGAAGCAGATATAACCCCTACCCCCTGCTCCTTAGTGCAACAACAACAAAAAAAACCCCCAAAAGTCAACATTTTAAAAATTCCACAGAGCAAAAATCATAATTTTGGCCAAATGTTTACATTCTTACCTGTTTGCAGTCCAAGTTTGGTTGAAGATAGAGGTGTCACTGAAGGAATTGCAGAGGATGAGGGAATGGACTCTGGGAGATTTGTGTGTATACTCAGCAAATTTCTGAGCCAAAAAGCCTCCCAAAGAAGCCCCAAAAAGATGAACCTAATTGCCAACAGACACAAGAAGGATACTAAAATAATCAATCCTGAACATAAATACCCCCCAAAAAAGTTGTTTTAGTTATCACCAACCACAGAATATAATGATGACATTCGTCATTAGACGAAATATCTACCGCAGTTCAACATACAGGAAATATTGTAATTAAATACAATTTATATACATCCTGTCAAGAAAACAATTTGTGTATACAAATACAAGTTAAAAAAAAATATTATCAGGGCGCCTAGGTGGCTCAGTCGTTAAGCGTCTGCCTTTGGCTCAGGTCATGATCTCAGGGTCCTGGGATCAAGCCCCACACTGGGATCCCTGCTCAGCGGGGAGTCTGCCTTTCCATCTCCCACTTTCCCTGCTTGTGTTCCCTCTCTCTCGGTCTGTCAAATAAATAAATAAAATCTTTAAAAAAAAATATTATCTACAGATTGCACTAGAAAATGAAACCACTTAATTTTTTTTTAAAGAATCTTTTTTTTTTTAAGATTTTATTTATTTATTTGTCAGAGAGAGAGCGAGCACAAGCAGGGGGAATGGCAGGGAGAGGGAGAGGGAGAAGCAGGATCCCCGCTGAACAGGGAGCCGATATGGGGCTTGATCCCAGGACCCCGGGATCATGACGTGAGCCGAAGGCAGATGCTTAACCAACTGAGCCACCCAAGTGTCCCATAATTTATGTTTAAGAAAACTATGATTTGGTAATTCTACTCCTAGGTACATACGCAAGAGAACCAAAAACACATGTCCACACAAAAACCTGTACATGAATGTTCGGAGCAGTGTTATTTCTAATAGCCAAACAATGGCAACAATCCAAACGTGCATCAACTGACAAATGGCTAAATAAAATGTGGTACACCTACACAATGGGATAGTATCAGACCATAAAGAGGAATACGAAGTACTGACACAGGCTACTACTTAGATGATCCATGCAAACATTACACTGAATTAGTCAGTTAGAAAAGATGAATATTGCATGATTCCATTTATATAAAATACCCAGAAAGGGTACATTTACACAGGCAGAAAGTAGAGTAAGTTGCCAAGGCCAGTGGGAGGAAGGGTGAGGAGTGACTGCTAACGAAATGGGGTTTCTTTTTGCGGTGAAAAAAAATGTCCTAAAGTTGACTGTGGTGATGGTTGCACCTATCTGTGAATATATTAAAAACCATACTCACACACTTGAAAAGGGTAAATTGTATGGTATGTGAATTATATCTCAAAAAAATTATCTTTTAAAAAACAAAAGAAAGACAACACCAGCCTTTACAATGTAAATGTTGCCTTAAAATCACATTTAAATAATTAGTTTTAGGGGACTCACTTTATCCAGTTGTAAATGGTCTAAAAGTTTTCTGAATCCATCACAGAATTCGAGATGGTCCCAATAAACTGGATACTGCAACTGAAATAATAACAATTAATTAATAACAATACATATATGAAAAATTTAGGACTCCCATAATAGCATTTCTCATTTGCTCAAGCTCTGCTCCTTATTCAAACTATGTGAAAATAAGCTCTCACCTTCTTCTAAACTTTCAAATTCACATTTTACCTAACAGACCAATTTAAGAAAAGAATAGCACACTAGTGATATTATGTGAATAACAATTTCAATTCACATCTATTTCCTTTCCAAATAGCTAAGAAACTCTGAGGTTCATGGATGAATAGGGCCGAACCCTTCCAAGTAAAGAAATACTGTTTGCCCTTAAATCCAACTTAATTATAAACTATGGCTCTAAATAAAATTCTGTCTAGGGAGAATTCCCTCTCTTTTTGGCAGCATGACTTGAAGGGAGTGTTCAATAAAATTGTTCCTCTTTTTTAATTGACTTAGTAGTCATTCTATCTGATTTCTTGTACTTTTATTTGTGACCAAAAAAGTATGGTGCTTGACCCTAAGTAGCCTATGAATGCTGATGAGGAGGAGGGAAAAGAAACGCAAGTCACTAACTCCTTTTGAGGGGATTCTCTAGCTTGTCACCTAAGAATTCCCCTCTCTTTAATAATAAGTAAAAGCTGCCTGACAGGCTGGTTGTTTTAAGCACTTAGATTCATTTTGTCATTAACAAATCGCTGGAATAGATACTGCCATGTATATAATAGGATAATTTTAGATTTGATGTAATTATGTTACTTTTACTATTAAAAATTTCATTTGTGGATAAGATTCCACTATTCTGACAGGATGGAGAACAACAGCCTCTCCCTAGCAGAAAATTTGAGAATTTGAGTCAGATGATAGAAAAGAAAGAAGATGCTATATTTTTCAATTTTATTTTAAATTTATTTTTTATTTAAGATTTTTTTTATATTTATTTGACACAGAGAGAGCACAAGCAGGGGAAAAGCATGCAGAGGGAGAGGGAGAAGCAGACTCCCCAGTCAATGTGGAGCACGGAGCCCCATACCCATATGGGGCTCGATCCCAGGACTCACAGATCATGACCTGAGCCAAAGACAGATGCTTAGCGACTGAGCCACCCAGGTGTCCCAAGAAGATATTTTTATGAAGCCTTTAATTTATAGATATCTATGCCCTAGATAGGTGATAAAATTGTATACCACTTAACACACAGACACACACACATATATAACTGAGTACAAGTAAAACTGGAAATCTGAATAAGATCAGTGGATTGTATTAATATGAATACCCTGGTTATGATATCCTACTATAGTTTTGTAAAATGTTACCATTGGGAGAAACTGGGCAAAGAATAAAAGGGATATCTCTGTATTATTTTTTGACAACTGCATGTGAATCTATAGTTATCGCAATAAAAATTTAAATGAGAAAAGGGGCCTATGCCTTTTAACTGTGAGATACTAACAAGTATCTAATAAGTTTTAAAATTTCATGGAGTTAGGCGCATAAGGACAAAATAACTTTGAAGACACTATTGGCCTTTTCTATTTTATTTCATTTAAAAAAAATTTTTTTAAGATTATTTATTTATTTGAGAGAGAGTGAGCACAAGTAGGGGAAGAGGCAGAGGGAGAGGGAGAAGCAGACTCCCTGCTGAGCTGAGAGGCCGACATGGGGCTCGATCCTGGGACTAAAACCTGAGCCGAAAGGCAGATGCTTAACCATCTGAGCCACCCAGGCGCCCTTCATTTTTTTAAAGATTTTATTTTTAAGTAATCTCTACACCCAGCATGGGGCTCAACCCACAACCCCGAGATCAAGAGTCACACGCTCCACCGACTGAGCCAGCCAGGCACACCTGGCCTTTTCTTTATTCATTCTCTAGCTAATGAAATTAGGAAATCCACGTCAAGAAGCTTGAAGGCAAGAAGAATTTCCATCCCGAAGGCCAAGCCATCATGACCTTCCAGTTTGGAGTAATAAGCACAGTCAGCTTCAGACAGTGCTCTCAAGTGGGAGAGACGCCTGTGGCCAGTCTCCTGTGCCCGGCTGATTAACAGTGGCCACCAGGAAAGGTATTATCGTGTCCTAGGCTGCAGAGGACTGGGATGAGTGTGGTTGCCATTTTGCTCTCCCGAAATGCTGTCCATCAAGAGGAATTTATAAATACCCAGAACAAGGCAGGATTATGTTGCAGAGACTCAAAACACACCATGAGGAATGATGAAAGAATGTGGAGAATTTTGCCAGAGAAGAAAAGACCTTGGGGGAAGGCAGCAGGCGGTGCTGATCATAACTAGTTTTCTCCAAAGGGCTGTCAGGAGGAAGAACTGGGATTTGTTTTGTGTGGCCCTAGTAGGTGGTAAACCCAGCAGAATTCTCAGTTACCTTCCAAGAGAAGAGATCTGGTCCGAGTTTTCTCTCCTTCAGACAGTAAATAAAATAGTAACAGCAATACTCCCACAGGGAGACCTGTTTAGGTGTTACTATTCCAGCTTCCAGAAACAACTGCCAGCTCAAAGCCAAAGAGTCTCTCCTTCCTGGGAAGTTAGGAGACCAGCCTTCACTGTTACACAGTCGGAGTATGCCACAAAACTAGTCACAACAGCGCCTTCCTCGCCTACACTGTTCTCCCAGAAGAGACTCGAGAATGATCAACGGGAAACTAGATGTACTTCAAACTCAGTAATAAAATAACAATTAGAAACAAAAAACTTCTTAACCAAGTGCTGAGGGCATGGGCATTATAATTAATAAACCTCATCTCAACTGTTGAAGACTTACATTAAAGCAAGCTTTCAGTCACCTGAGGGTTAGCAGACCCCTTTGCTGTGTAAATAGTGCACGTTCAGCTCCCCTGGAGGCATCGGAGTAATGAACTAGGAAGGGAAATGGAGTCAGAAGACTCAGGCCTGTTCTCCGTCCACCACCTCGTGGCCATGACCCGCCACGATCCCCCAAATGGCCTGGACCTCCATTTCCTTATCTGTAAACAAGGCCAATGCTTCCTACTGTTCAGACTTAAATAGAATGTACATAAAAGCGGGGCACAGAGGTTTCCACAGAGGTCTGTCCCCTCTGCTTCTCTGTATGTCCGTGTACTGTGCCGCCCTCCTTCAAAAGGTTTCATTTCACATTTAAAAAAAGGAAAACAGTATCTTCCTTCAATTTAAAAAAAAAAGCCCATTACTATAGTTAATCAGAAACAGAAGCACACACATACAAAAACCCCCACGAAATGTGGACTCGAACTGTCATACTGAATCAATAATACTTACAGCTATAACCCGGTAACCCCATCCAGTCAAAGCCAAAATCTGCCGGAAAAATACATCTGCAGTTCCACTGACAGGGGGAAGAAATATCAGAGGACACCTGATATTTCTGGGGCCTGCATCATACAGCGACCATATTTTACTATCATCATCATCCACGATAATCTGGAGGGAAAGTTGTAAGAAAAAAAATGGAAAACCTTATGGATTTGGTTTTATATTGTTACTTCACACTATAATTTCTCTGACAATTTTAATGCCACTGTCTTGGTTGTGTTACAGGGTACCCTGGGGATCACACCAGACTAGCATGTATAATAAACTGCCTTGGTCTCTTTTTCCCTCTTCAGTGCTAACATATTACACAGAATTGCTTCATACTCTTCCAAAGAGCTGCTTTTTTTTTTTTAAATCAGGTTTTAATTTTCTTTTCCATCCATGATTCTATGAAGCCTATTTTGTTTACCATTAAACAGTAAACTCTGTATAGGGCACCTTATTTCTCCCCCATACTTCTGGCTGTGTGTGTGGAGGAGGCCATCTGCAGAGTCATTCTCCAGCGCTGTCCAGAAGGGAAAGACTCCAGGCTCTCGGACAAACTAGGGAGAGATGGTACCACTCAGGAGATGCTTCTGGAACCTGATCCAGACCACGCCTCTAAGGGGGAGACTTCTGCTAGAGAGGAAGGACGTGGCAGCCGTAGGTGTCCCTGTCCTGAAAGAATGTTTCAAACCAGTCAGGGGTGGGGGGGTGGGCACAGGGAAAAACTGGCTTTCTTGGGAAAAGAGAGTAGGTAGCAGGAAGGTCCTCAGAAACCTTCCTGAATTAGTGGTTCTTAACCCAACAGGGAAAAAAAAAAGAGCATTAAATGAGCTGAGACAAGTCAAGTGCTCAGCGCTGAGTTTGGCAGGTATTTTGGGTTCAGTGAGTGTTAGATATTAGTATTATTCACTGCATGATCGTTTACTTTTTGTTTTCTTTGGCTGACTTTTTGGTGGGATTTGAAAAAGTACATTAACTGCCTGAACTTTTGCCAGTGCAAATCAATATTTATCCTACTTTTACATTACAAGATTCAAGGCCTCCAGGTTCTATTTTCTGAGAGCTCCTAGCTGGCAGTGCTGTGGGCCCATGGTATCACTGCGGATGGCAACACACTGGGATCATGGGCATCACTCGGAGCAGACAAATGGGGCAAGGTAAAGTCCAGAGGACCCTAACAATTCCCTTTTGGACTTCCCCAGGTCACGGATGATGACGATACTATCTCATACTCACGTTTTTGCCCTTTGTATTTTGCCACTCACAATTTTGCTTTTCATTGTTTTTTGGGGTTTTTTGTTTGTTTTTGCTATGATTGTGGTAAAAATCTCTTAATGGCTTTTTACGGTACACACAGTAAATCCCAATCT
Organism: Halichoerus grypus; assembly: GCF_964656455.1. NCBI lineage: Eukaryota > Metazoa > Chordata > Mammalia > Carnivora > Phocidae > Halichoerus > Halichoerus grypus. The sequence goes on along the minus strand of NC_135719.1, from coordinate 49,279,064 downwards.
TGTAGTAATAACATTCATATGAGATAAGATATTCAGATCTCTAAAATTTTCTAGGAAATTATTTCAATAATCCATTTGGAATAAGTTTATCACTTCAATGTTCTCAGAGTTCTCTGAATGGCAAATGTCAAAATTCTATTTGATAATTTTGAAGACACAGTATCTCTTTGATAGTTTAAAATCTAGCACCACAAAATTTCAAGCAAACTTATCATGACTCCGGCACCAGACCTGACCGCTGGAGAAAGTTACATCAATGAAACTACTTGCTGTAACTACTTCTAAGAACATTTCGATAAGTTTGGGTTGTTTTGGGTCTGGTGATCAGCTTGCTGAGAAAGTGAGCCCGTGTCAAGAGGAGCTCACATGAGTTACTTGAGGAGATGGGACAAGGTAGAGGGACCCCTGGAGCCAATTATCTTTTAGCATGGGCAGTGTTTCCCAGGGAACAAGAAGGAAGGGAGGCTCCTTTTGGTAAGCAGTCAAGTACTTCTGGTTTTGAAGCCAGATTAATTTGATTATAATCCAGATCCTACCAGGCTGTGTGACCTTTAACATGTTAACCTCTCTGGACCTCGGTTTTCTCATTTGTGAAATGGGCATCACTACCCACTTTATTAATCCGTTGGAAGAATTAAATAAGGTATCTGGGGACTTCCTACAACACTGCCAGTTACATAGCAGATATTGTGTGTATACTTGGAGAACTGTATCTCAAATTCTATATGGAGAATAGTTCTGTTATTAATTCAAACCTGCATGGTACTTCCACAGATGTCTACTCCGACAAAATGGTAATAACAGAGACATAGAAGATTTTCAGATCATAGTACTCTCATATTTCTGCAAAGGGATCAGCAAAGATTTTGCTCTGTGGCTTAACTAGCTTTTGTCTAGTGTGATCCCCAAACATTTGCGATGAATTAGGGACTCAGAGTCAACAGTCAAACTTCAATATAAGTGCTTAGGGTTTTGGACATCCCAGGCAAATAAGGTTTCCTGAAAATGACTACCATTGCAAACAGAGGACCTATAACGTGACCCAATGTAAATCTTAAATCCGAGGAACAGGAAAAGGCTTTATAACAGAATCTGACTGCACTTACTATGTAGTTGCTGTTACTGCAAGCTTTCCACTAAACAGAGTACACATATTCCTGCTTGCTTGGATACAGAAAGGCAATTATAAAATAATGAGTATAGTTATACCCACTTTTACTCTTGAATGAGTCTCAAAAGTTGATTGCACTTGACAAAGAAGAGGTGAACTTTATGCTCTGCAACCCACAGTCACGATACTTGGCAATAACCTTTACTCTCAAACACTACTAAGGCGTAACATCTCAGTCACAAACAAAAACAACACAAGATTTTGCAAATAAGAGGTGTAGTAAAACCATACATACCTTTTTAAGGGGAACTGTACTTCTAAACCAGTTATAATCAGGAGAGACTTTAATCTCTCCCATGATTAGCTGAAATGGAGGTTAACCCTGAAATAAAAGCATGTGATGTTTCATGTCAAGAATTCATGTTTACATCAGAACTAAATGTAGAGTCTGGTCTCGCTATACCAACAATACTTTAAACGGTAAAACCAAGGAAATGGACTATTTTACCTCTTAAGTATATACTTAAGCTAGAGAAAACAGTTTGGTGAAATCCTATAGTCATAGAGCAGGAAGGGGCCCTGAGAGATGACGACTCTAACTCCCTTAGTTCCTCCAGATGAAGAATCCAGTCTAGAAAATTTAAATGACTTTCCAGAGATCTCATGGCTATTGCAGAGCTAGGACCAGAGGCAGGGGAGTCTTCTCTGGTATCAGACTGCCTGTCCTAGTTCAATGATTGCAAACTCTGTTGACAGTATCTTAGGAATATCTGTGTTGCAATATCTTACGAATCTATTTTAACAAAGATACAGAATTACAGGAAACAGTCCACACTAGAGGAAGGAGGTAATGTAAGCCTGCCTCCCGATCACTTCACAAAATGCCATAAATCTAACTCTAGTGGAACATAACTTCAGAACTTCACATTTGTTCTTAATGCAAAATACAGGAAAATTTGTTGTTCACCTTGGTGTGATTCAAAGTCATATAACCTCCTCTGAAAGATCTATGATAAAATACCAGAATAGATTTGAAGGCACTGTATCGAGCAACAAAACATGTGTCTTTAGAAAAAATATGTGGTCTTCTGTCGTGAGGTTAGTGACTTCTAGCTTTTATAGCTCTGTGACCTTGGAAAAGTCACTGACCCTCTTTGGGCTTGTTTTCTCATCTATGACTGTTTCACCACTGTATCTCCAAAGCCTAGACCAGTGCTTGGCACAGAGCATGCATTATCCATTGACAAAATGGATGACTATGTCCTAAGAAGACTGGATCAGGCAATCCTAGAGTCCCTTCTGACCCAGCCCTCTAAGAGCTTTGGACTGGCTCGGCATCTCCAATTGAAAGGCTGCCCCTCTTTGCTCAGGCATCTGTGTTATGTCATAATAGGAACCTGAAATTATAGCTCCCTGTTGCAGATTCTTATTGCCAAATGAGGAACTTCCACCCACTGGTTTGGAAGGATTCAAATACTTGCTGTTCATCCTGTCCTCTACCCCCAGGGCAAGTCTGGATTTCCTAATTTGGTGTGGGATGTGTTCAAGACCATAAGACTTAACTCCTGGGCTGACTCTGAACTGTCATTTGGCGGGGGGGGGGGGGGGGGGGGGTGCGGAAGGAGGGCTTCTTTGGACTGGCCAGGAGCTGGGGACTCTAAACCCAATGAAACTCTTCCTTTTTGGCTCCCCACATCTCCTGTCTTAGAAGTACAGGGAATTCAACAGTCTTTTAACAGTTACCTCTAACCTTGGGGGGTTACTAAACTAAACCCCAAGGAGATGGTAAATGTAGACATCCATTATTAAACTTGATTTACAACCTTGACATTATAATAATGGTCTGTTCTCAAGGCTAGGATGGTAATTTTAGAAAAGTTTGTTAAAATCATAAGTTGTTCTAAAGAGTACCAAGAATATCATTAGCCGTCTTACGCTGAAATCAGTGTGCACAGACATAGTTATAATTCATACTGGAATAAAGAAAATCATTCTCTGCATATCCATTTTCTCTTAACAAACATTAACATGTTAAAAAAAATCTAAGCCATTTGAATCTACTCAGTAGGTTTATAAAACAGTTAAGCTCCTTAAAGCCAGACAGTTATCTTCTAGATTTGCCAAACTTGGGATAAATCATTCAGTTTTCGAATCGGCTGCAATGTACAAACCAAACTACCATACAGATCACACACAGGCACACACATTCACTGTCATCCACTTCTTCCCACAGCAATAAGTAGAAAGATGTTCCTTACCACAGTCCTCGGTATTATTCACAACCAACGCAGTTTTATAACATTTTATAACTAATCTCACTGGATGGAAAGATTCCACCCAACTGTGACTAAATTTTTGTAGGGGCAAGTGATTTTAACACTTGTGCTAGTCTAGCAGCACATGAAAGGTAAGATAGACACCAAATGTTGCATCTGACCAACTGACGTTTAAGTTAAAAAAAAAAAAAAAAAAAAAAAGCTCACTGCTGCAAAGGGAAAGCAGCTGTGAGTGGTATGAAAAGGAATTTTGTTCTCCTAGCTCTCTTTCATTCACTAAAGGGGTATACTTTTCCAAGTCACAAGAGGAACATTCTGTAGGGGGCAAAAAAAAAAAAAAAAGGTTAACCGAGATTGTGACCAAACTGGTCAGTATTAAATAAGAAAGAATGCGGATCATGAACTCAACACTGATTTGCTCTCTCACAATTCAATTCTTCACAAAAACAAAAGCACCTGTTCACCGTGAGCTGGTGGGAAAATTTGATCCCACCTTAAGATCAGCCTTAATCTTGCCCAAACAAACCCCTCCTCAGGGAGTGCTTTCGACACGCAGTCCTCTCTGGCCCTTGAGGGTGCTAGACAATAAAATTGCCACTTGTGAGTGTGCACCAAGAATTACATGCACTTTTTCTTCAGGGTTTCGACAGAACCTGCCAGTTTACAAGCAACGAAATCGTCTTTAAAAATGTTTAAGTCACATAATGAGCTTAACTAGTCAGAGGTTTTTGGATCCTTTACCTCAATCTGTAGTTGATCCACATATGGACAATCTGTGATTATTAATACCAGCAATAAGTAACTATTAGAACCTGAGTTTCTAGGCAATGCAAATGGCTTTTTAAATGCAAGTCTCCATAACTCACCACACCAGTAGACAGCTATCCTTTTTTCAGATCTCTTCAGGGAGAGATTTATCCCTCTTTTCTTCAGGAACTTATTCCATTATTGTCTAAACCTCATGGGAGGAAAAGCTGCCTACTTGACATTTCTTCTGTGACACCTCATCTTGTGCTGTCTTGGGATAAAAGCTCTTGGAAATTTGCACACAGATATTAAGTTACTCCTTAGTCTCCAGTCTTTCTGCTAACAGGAGCTGGAACATTGTACGAGGAGACAAAGCAGCAGCATAAATGCAGAATTTATAACTCCCCAGGAAAGCCAGAAGGGGAAAAGGAAAACACTGTAGTCCTGCTACTTTCCTCATCCCTCATTCACAAGGCTCACACCTGGCAATGACAAAGACATTTGTCACTTTCAGGCTGAGGTGCAATCTCCAAAATAGCTAGCTTCTTTCTGCTCAGAGTTCTTAAAAGTTGAACATATTCCTGGGCTGCAGCAGTGTATCCCCAGGACCAGATTACAGCAGTACGCTCTGGTCGAGCGCCCCCGCCCCCACCCCAGATGATCCAAACACAGACCCCACCCTCTCCCAGTCCCACCGTGAAAGCCTCAAAAAGGCAGGGTCACAGGTACACCGACCAACCCATGAACTCAAACTCGACCTCAGACAGACAGACACAGACACACACACACACACACACACACACACACACACACACGGACGTACGATCACGTGCATGGTCACATGGACCAGCTCACTAGGGGCCACACTAACAAAGTCACACCGCCGGAGGCAGCTGCGCACACTACATACACACCCACCTGCAAGCCTGTACACATCACACACCCACACCCCGCTTCCCAGGGCCTCGCCCACCCCTCACCTGCCGTGGCCTCCCCCACGTCCCTTTCCCTCCTCCCCAAGGCGGCTCTTCCCTCCAGCAGGGGCGCGGGCCGCGGCGGCGGCTGGGCCCGGGTCACCGCCAGCAGCCGGAGCTCTCAGTACCCGCAGGCGCAGCGGGCTGTGGGGGCGAGCTGGAGGGCGGGCCTCCGAGGGGCGGGGCGCGCGGCCGGGCGAGCCTGGGCCGCCGCGCTCCCTCCTCCCGCACTGTCCGCGCAGTGGGCGCGAGCCTCACGCTTCCGGGTTCGGAGGAGGCGGGGCCACGTTATGAGGAAGGGGCGGGGCTGCGTGCCTTCGGCGGTCACCACGACGACAGGACGAGATGGAGACCAAGGTGAGAGACTGCACCGCTCTCAGTACATCCTGCGGGTTGGGAATCGGCGCCCGCCTTGGAGGTGGCGGCGGGTGCAGGGAAGAGGTCCGAGTTGCCGCTGGGTCAGCTCTAGGTCACCTATTCGATCGGGCATCGAGGGAGAGATTATGCGAGTCAGGGGCGCCTGACTCCTTGGGACCTGCCTCTGCCTTCAGTTTGCGCCCTCCTGGAGGAAGCAGGTGCGGACCGTTTTCTCTCCGCCACGTAAAGCTTTGGGGGACCCCTTTGGGGCTTTGGTGAACAGCGCTTTGTATACTGTCTTTGCTTGGCAAGATTTTTTTTCCTCTTGGCGCAACCAAACACGCCCTCCGTAGTCCTCCCCTGTAACACCCCTCACAGCACTTTCCAGACTTGGGCTGACATTCTGAGGGATTTTTGAGAACAGCTCCCACCAAGCCTCCAGCTCCTGCATCACTTTCCCTTAACGGAATAGAGAATATTAATATCTTTATAAACATTCTTCTTAAGCAAAATGTGGCAGAGTTTACTCAGTTTGCTGAAATGCAGTTTGTTGAAAGAATGTATAAGGTTGGATAACATGTAAATCTTGTTTGAAGTCTTTTTGTGATTCTTTTGTGATCCTGCAACAAGGTCCTGTTGAAAGTGTTTCTCCCTGACCTGTTTTAGGGAAAGCTTATACCCTGTGTAAAGCCTTTGGTTTATGCCCTTACCCTGGCAACTGTTTATGGGATTAAGATCAGGGGAAAATCTGAGTAAATTGCATCCTTAGTCATGACCTCTGCCTTCCTGCTCACCAACCTTGGGTCCCAGTCTAGAACTTCAGCAAATCCCAGACACATTCCCCAAGAGCACAATCACAGTTTAGCCGCCTGCTCCCCACCCCATCACTTCTTTGAGAATGTTCAGTCAGTCAGAGGAAGTGGTCTTCTATTATAAGTACCAGGTTATAGGTACGGTGGATAGGGCATGTTTCTACAGAAGATTTTTTTTTTAATATTTTATTTATTTATTTAATTGACAGAGAGAGAGAGAGACAGCGTGAGGGGGAACACAAGTAGGGGGAGTGGGAGAGGGAGAAGCAGGCTTCCGGCCGAGCAGGGAGCCTGATGCGGGGCTCGATCCCAGGACCCCGGGATCATGACCTGAGCCGAAGGCAGACGCCCAACCAACTGAGCCACCCAGGCGCCCCTACAGAAGATTTTAACCTGCGGCTCTTTCCTCAAAACTTTGGAATAGTTCAATGAATGGAATAACTGCCAAATCACTGGTTGTATGTAAAGACCATTATGGATACTCATTATTTATGTCTCCCCAGGTGGGCTGTGAACTTTAATTTAGGGCAAAGGGAACAGAGTAATCAACCAGTGTCTTAGTACATGATTTGGCTCATAGTAGGTACTAAATGTATATTATTAATGAGAGAATAAATAAATCTATCCACACGTATACCTAACAGTGGATTCCTTATTTCCCACACCTCCAGACCTCGCTTTAGGAACAGCCCTAATGAGATTTAAGCTATGGATATGCCTAAATATGTATATTGTTAGTTTGGTAGTAACTTGACTGTTGATTTCATTATGTAGATTTTTTTGTTCCATGTGAACTTTTATTACAATGTAAAAGATCAAACCCAAAGTAATGAAGGTTTTCTTTTCCTGAGAAAAGGACCCCGTGGTCATGTTTGGATCTTCAGTTGTCCTATAACACATGGCGGGCGCATTATCCATTCCCTAATGTGAACAAAGAACATTTAATCTCTGTGAATTCCAGCTGTCCTGTAATTGCACAACTGCAGGGAGCAAACTTTTGACCCAGGGCAGGCAATGGTGCAGGCAGACATGGTGGATATGGCTGTGAGGGTTTGCAGCTGTCATGGTTGGGGTCTTCCAGATGGTTCCCACAGCACCAATCCCTGTGTGAGAATCTCACTTAAAAGCTGGAATGTTCACAAAATACTCTGTGAACACCAGGCAAAGTAAACAGATGGCCAGCTGGTTCTCAGAATTGCCCAAACCCAAGCTCTATCCTTAAAATTGATCTTTCAATAGGATAATATTTGTTTTAAAACACACGTGCAAGGGGCGCCTGGGTGGCTCAGTTGGTTAGGCGACTGCCTTCGGCTCGGGTCATGATCCGGGAGTCCTGGGATCGAGTCCCGCATCGGGCTCCCTGCTCAGCGGGGAGCCTTCTTCTCTCTCTGACCCTCTCCCCTGTCATGCTGTTTCTCTCTCTCTCTCTCTCAAATAAATAAATAAAATCTTAAAAAAAAATACACGTGCAAAATAATCCTAGATATATCTCTTATGTGTGTATGTACGTACACCAAATGGTATAGCGGTTACCTCTGAGGAGAAACTGGAGGTTGGAGGGCAGTGAAGAACTCTGGCTTTAGATTTAGTATTTGAATTTATATAATAATGTATTCATATATTATTGTATGATTTAAAAATAATTAGAAGCAACTATATTCATGCTCTAAACGCTGCTCCTTCTTTAATAGCTCCCTACTGGGGGCGCCTCGGTGGCTCAGTCTGTTAAGCATCTGCCTTTGGCTCAGGTCATGATACCAGAGCCCTGGGATGAAGCCTCCCATCACTGGGCTCTCTGCTCAGCAGGGAGCCTGCTTCTCCCTCTCCCTCTGCCTGCCTTTCCCTCTGCTCTGCTTGTGTTCTCTCTCTCTCTCTGTCAGATGGATAGATGAAATCTTAAACAAACAAACAAACAAAAATAGCTCCCTACTGCCTACAAGCTAAAGTCCCAGGTCCACAGGCAAGAGCAGATCTGGCTCTCTCAAAGGGCGCCCAATACCCTATGAGGTCTCAAACCTCTAAGTGTTTATATATATACTCTTCCCTCCACTTAGAATGCCTCTTCCACCTGACCCACCAGAGTGAATTACCTCTATTTTACCCCCAGAAACCATCGATGTGTGAAAAAGTGAAAGAGAAATGAAACACTTAGTTTTTCACAGTAATACCAGTTCTTGGGATACCATCCTTTAAAGCTGCCCAGGATACATTTGACTACAGCGTTATATATCAAATTATGCTGAGACCCAAGACTGAAAATGGAGGCTATTTCCTTACTGCCAGACCCAGTCTGTGTCACATACATGCCGCACTGGATTATAGGGATCAGACACAGAGTGGGGATTCTGGAACTGCCCAAGAAAGATGCTGACATGTGTATTCTGTAGCTTACTACCTATCAAACAAAGGTCCTATCAAACAAGTTATATACAGTCATTTATTTTTTAGAACTTGTTCTGTTTTTTAAGATCTTTATTTATTTATTTGAGAGAGAGAGCTTGAGCAGGAACGGGGAGGGGCAGAGGGCAAGGGAGAAGCAGACTCCCTGCTGAGCAGGGCCCCAGACATGGGTCTTAATCCCAGTACCCTGGGATCATGACCTGAGCTGAAGGCAGACACTTAACCAACTGAGCCACCCAGGCGCCCCCCAATCAAACTTTAAAAGCAGCCTGCACATAAAAATGCCTCTCTATGGAAACAATATTTTACCTTCTTAGTTAAGTTAATGTTTATCCATTGTTAACTTTTTAATATAAAAGTTCCTAAGCAAAGGTAACACATCTTCTTTTATCATCTGACAACTTAGCATCTTATTAATGTTTCTTCTATAAGTAACAATGTGATAATCTATCTTCTGGAAGAAAAATTACAATAAAGAATCCTGGAAAACAAGAACAGTACTATTATACTACAAAATAAAGCAGCTGTTCTCTGTAGGGTTCTAGAAAACTTTATGAATTCTTAGAGCTAATAAAGACCACGATTAAATAGTAACTGAAATGAGAAAATCTTTTTGAAAGAAATTGTGTAGCATAGTGCCTGCATATTAAAAGGCACTCAATTAGTATGGGCTCCCACTTCTTTGTTTCTGAGCACCAAAGCCTAACACATTACATTCCCTGATCAGGGATAAAAACATTTGCAAATAGAGGCAGGGTAGGAAAGTGGTTAGGCCCACAGACTGGTGTCAGACCAGTGGAGTGTGAACTCCATATCTACCACTTAGTAGCTATTTAATGTTCTGGGGAAATGAGGATGGAGAACAATATCTGCCTCACAAGGTTATTTGTAATGATAAAATGAGATAGTTCAGGTCACGTCCTTGGAAACGTGGCTAGCACTCAGTAAATGTTTAGCTAGTAACAATGCTTTTGAGAACCTACTGTGTTCCAGGCACTGTGCTAGGTGCATTACATATATATATTCCTCATGACATCCCTTGCAAAGTAGGTACAATTTTCATTTCATAGATAAGGAAATGGATTTAGAGAGGGTGAGTAAGCAGCTTAGACTTAGGGTCAGTGGCAGGGCCAGGGCTCATGCCATGGTTGTTGAAATAAGTGTCCACCTTTCAAAATCTTCTATCTTCACTTTGAAATTGTTTGATGAATATTAAGAAAAGTGGTGAAAAGTTTGTACTGTCTTAAATACAAAGTATAAAACAATAAACATCTTTCGGCAGCCATTCTCAAGAGCTTGATTCTATGCTCAGGCAAACTTTTGTCACCCAAACCAAACCACGAGTAAAATTCTTTTTTTTTAACAGAATTTACTGTGGTCTTGAGGTTCTAATCCTAGTATTGTCACTAGCTAGCTTTTGCTAAGTCCCTGTTTCATCATCTCTTAAATGAAATTTTGAGTTACTAAAATCATAGAACCTTTCCTACTCTAAAATTCTTTCCTTCCTGTTGGTCTAAAGGCATCTCAGCAAACTCTTGCTGCCATCCAGAGGAGAAAATATTGTTGCAGGCTCAAAGAAGGCATTTTAGCAGTATTAGACTGTGCTGACAATAATGTCTAGGACTTACTGAGTATCTACTATGTGCCAGGCAGTTCCTTGGGCATATTCTATGTGTATTTCTATTCTGCAAGGTAGGTATTACCCATGTCTTAAATTGAGAAATAATTAAAGAATTTAAGTAACTTGTCATAGGGCACCCAACTTTTAATAAGTAACTGAATTCCATTTTGAGTCTGATTTTTTTCTGCAATGACAGGAACCAAAATAGAAGCATCTTGCATAAGGAGGCAATGTTTTTGCAAATCCATCCTTTCAGCCAGAGCACAGAATAGGCTGTGTTCCTGGGAGGACCCTGGACCTAGGGGTCACACGTAGTTCCACGTGCACCTCTTAAGCTAGTTAAAGCTGTTACTGCTCTAGCATAAAAATTACTTGTTGAGTGTGATAAAATGCAGAGTCCCATGTCGAGAGACTCTGATTCAAGAACTGGAGTTGGGCTCAGGAATCTACATTTTGGGGCGCCTGAGTGGCTCAGCCGGTTAAACATCTGACTCTTGATCTCAGCTCACGTCATGATCTCAGGGTTGTGAGTTCAAGCCCAGTGTTGGGCTCCATGGTGGGGTGGAGCCTACTTAAAAAAAAAAAAAAAAAAAAGGAGCCTACACTTTATGTATGTATGTATGTAATCTACATTTTATTTATTTATTTATTTTTCAGGAATAATGTTAGAGTAATAAAGTTTTTTTTTTTAATTTTATTATGTTATGTTAGTCACCATACAATACATCATTGGTTTTTGATGTAGTGATCCACGATCCATTGTTTTCGTATAACACCCAGTGCTCCATGCAGTACATGCCCTCCTTAATACCCATCACCGGGCTAACCCATCCCCCCTCCCCCCTCCCCTCTAAAACCCTGTTTGTTTCTCAGAGTCCATAGTCTCTCATGGTTCATTGTAATCTACATTTTAAACAGGTATTCCAGGTGCCTCTGGCTTAGCTGAGAAACACTGCTCAATCGTACTGGATTGTGGTTTCCATAGGGGGCCTGAAGCTGGAAATATGGTTTCCTGAGGCCTAGTGAGGATGTGCACCATTTACCTTTTCAAAATGGGCTGCCAACTGCAGATGGCATTTCTAAACCTGGTGTTTCCCTCCAGGCCCAAGATGGGCTTGAGGCTCTCTGGATGGGAAACTGCCCTCTCTGAGATGGGTCTTGCACTCTTGCCTCACGATTTCATGGATATAAAAGGTATTTCATAGTATACCAACCATGCCGATCATGATATCCAGCTTCCCTTTCCAGCTCACACAGCCTCACCCACAGGCCCTTACTCGGCATTAGGTAGTGTTTTTTGTGCAGGTAAAATCATGGGGACCGGACTGGGTCTTGACTCACAGTCTGGCCAAGGGCTAGAGGGGGTCTGGCATCAAAGATTCTGCCCAGCAAAGGCCAATGGTAATCAAGTGAAACAAGACAGGCTCTGCCCAGAATGTGGGGTGGTAGACCCGAGACCGTTCACCACTAGGTAGTAAGAGATCGGAAGGGATCAGCAGAAAGCTGTGCCCTCAGTGAGGTTCTCCACTCCCCGTGGCGGTGTCTGAATGGGCATTTCCTTAGGTCCCCTGCAATCACCGCTCCTGCACACGCAAGCTCCTAGATGGCACTGATTCGTATTCTCTCTGAATTCCATAACATGACCTTAGCCCCTGAAGGGGGAAGTAAGCGCCCTGTGCATATTAACTGAAAAACAATAGCAAAAAGGCACTTTCACACAGTCACTGATTCTCAAAACTATTTGGGGAGTGTTTTGTTTTTTTTTAATCTTCAGCCCCATTTCACATATGAGGAAACTAAAGTTCAGTGAGGTTAAGTGACTTGTTAGAGACCAAAGAGCTAATCAGTGGTGGAGCCAAAACTCTCCATCAGAATATAATACCTGAACGATAACCCGCATTCTCACTTCCGTAGCAAACATCTTGTAAATTCTTTTCCCCTCCCCATAACTGCGGCTATAGTTCAGATCCTCAGATTCCTAACTTCCCACCAGATCTTCCCGCCACAATTTTTACCACTTTACCTTCCACCCCACTACCAAAGTTACCTCTCCAAAATGCCAGTCTGGTCGTCACTTCCCTGATTATTGCATGGAAGACAAAGACCCAAAGTCTCATGGTTTTCCAAGTCCTCGGTGACGTGGCCTTCCTATCTTGCTCTTCCAGTCTTGTCTCCATCCACCCTATTCCATACATGTCACTTCTTCCATTTGCTCCCAAACACTGCTCTTTTTCCCCGTGTTTAACATACTGTTTGCTGCTCTTCCATGATCCACTGTTAGCTTTTTCCCAGCCAGGAGCATATATATCTGTAGGCATGTAAATAGCTCATACGTTGAAGAGAAAGCATAGCAAATTTGTGGATCAAAGAATGACAATAAAAGTCCATCATGCTCCCACCATCCAGTTAAGAAACACATTTCCATAACCCCCTGTGAGATAGCGTTCTTTTATGCCTCTAGGCCTGTGTACACGCTAGAATGCTTTAGTCCGCATGGTGAACTCATCATCATTTGGAACCTCAGATTCAGCTTTACCTCCTCTAGAAAGCCTCCACTGAATCCCTTAAGTGAGACTGAATGCTTCCATTATGCCTCCATTATGGCATTCATAACAGTATTATATTTGCTTACATGTTTGCCTCCCCAGTAAATTGAAGATACCAAATATTATTTAATCTGTGAATCTCCAGCAAGCAGCGTAAAGGCTGTAGCACAGCAAGTGTTCAGTAAATAGGATGGATGTCTATACAACCTGGTTTGCCTGAGAGTCCTGTTTGTTTTTTTTAAGATTTTATTTATTTATTTGACAGAGAGAAACACAGCGAGAGAGGGAACACAAGCAGGGGGAGTAGAAGAGAAGCAGGCTGCCTGCAGAGCAGGGAGCCCGATGTGGGGCTCGATCCCAGGACCCTGGGATCATGACCTGAGCCGAAGGCAGACGCTTAACGACTGAGCCACCCAGGCGCCCCAGAGAGTCCTGGTTTATGCCTGTTGTGCAGGAGTAATTATTATAAGTGCTTCCTTTACTCATGAATGTGCCTAATTTAGATGACCAATTATATGATCACCCTATCAATAAATGTGGAATGGATGAATGAATGAATGGAAAAAGATTTTTACTGATAGAATCTAGGCAGGAAGAGCCGATATGTAAAGATTTTCAAAAATTCCACAGCTGGCCGCTATGCCTTTCCTGCCCCAGAAGTGCTTGACTCTCTCGGAGACAGAGATGAGTTTGCACAGACCAGATGCTCAATAACTTTTATTGCACAATTAAGTTGAAAAATGTTAGCATATCCCTATATTAAGAAAACCTAGATGTAAAATATGAATTTATAGTACAGATTCATGTGACAGAGATGATTAAATATTATGTATGTTTTACTACTTTATGAGAACTAGATGGTAGATAAATTTAAAGAGCTGACTTTACTGCTTGTTAAAAATCAGAAATGTAGATTAAATACTGCTGAAATGATAGCATAGTCAGTGGGAACATATGATCTAAAAAATTTCATAGATGCACTTTTTTAAAGGAGCCTCTATTCAGTAGGGGTGTATGTGTGTGTGTGTCCATACACACACTGGTTACTAGTTAGTTGCATTTGCTTTTAGGGAAAGATAAAATCTCCTTGAGTTTCACATTATAAACAAAAAATTTATTTAAAGCTCTTTTCATTATTCAAATAAAAAAAGCGAGTCTTAACTACTGTTAAAACAAAAAATGGGAAGTGAGGTAATACATCTTTTTGACAATAATCTTCTTTCCTTTCCCTCCAACAGTGTCATCTTCTTTGAAAGTCAAGGTAATTCCTTGTAAATAAGGCTTTTAATAAATTACAAATATGCAGTAGGTTCTTGTCCATCTACTTCCTAACTACTTAATGCACTGTTGCATAGCAACAATTTTTTTTTTTCCTGCTTCTTTGTTGGAAGTCTGAGAGTCTGAAATCTGCATTGCCTTGGTTGAGCTTGGGAGTCCTTCTGGTACCAGGGGTGCAGATACCCATTGTAGAAATCAGTAGCTGTTAGTGTTTTCTTGAGCATCACTGATCGAACACCAATCCAGCCATCCTAAGGGCAAAAGACAAACAGTGAATAGGCAGTGGTGGCAAAACTGGTGGTAAATTTTAGCTTATACAACTTTTATCATGAAAACCTACAAATCTTTACCAAATGCCTAGCTGCAGATAGTACTGTACTAAGTAACATATATGATTCTTTGACTCTAAGTTTATTACTGAGTGGTAACAAATGTACAGAACTGTATAAATTAAACCTATTTAAACATAAAGGGGGCAGAATAAAGAAGTGTGTCATACTGGCATGGTACTTTACAGTTTTCAGAGTATGTCCATGTATCTTATTATGACTGGTCATCAAAAATATAACCACTCTAAAAGTAGGCAGATCCAATATCATCCCCAGCGGAAATTGATTTTAGAAGAGAAAACTGATGCCCAGGGAGGTGAGTGATTTGTCCGAGGTGACATAACTCGTGGGACTTAAATTCACATGTTCAGACAACCCCAGCTTCTTCTAGGACAGCAAACTGCAGATTTGCAATATAGACCCTATACCGTTCAAGAATAAGCTGAAGAAAGATGAAAAGAGGCTGATGTGGGAGCTCTTTATCTACAGTCTGTGTAGGTCAGATCACCCTATCACACATTTTAAACACGACCTCTTGAGCGTGAAACATCGCACATAAACACCATATGAAGGAAAATACCAGGAAATGGAAGAAATGTGGAACATTTCTCAGGCCATTGTCATAAAATAACAATGGTTCGAAAGTCATTTTAAATAGGTTAAGAAATCTCCTCTTTAACCACTATGGAACAATAAAAGCAAGTAGGATACCTGCACTGTAGTAGTTCGGCTAGATACTCCGCTATGGCTATCTTCTATGATCATCACATTAACAAGATGAGTTGCTAGTTAAACAAGAACTTGTTAATTAAATTACTACTGAGAATATACAAGTTTCTTTTAAGAAAGCCTAAACTTACTGAATCTTCTTTCAGTAATAATGCCTTGGTAAAACTTCATCACTTTCAAAAATTATACTAGAGATTCTACTATTTCTTAAGAAAAATTAAACTGTCCAGTGGCTCACTCTGATGGATAAACAGTTGAGTGAAGTCTTAACTAAAAATGATAAACTATAAACTCAGTAAAACGAGTATAATTTAAAACTAAAGGAAAATATACCTTGCAACAAACCAGCAGTATTTGTGACTGTTTGTGGTATATTACTGATCCTGGAATAACAGGTTGTTCTCTTAATTTTGGATCTAAAGAATTGAGGGGTGGGGAGAAGAAGGATATGAGAGAGAATAAATAATTAAGCAACTTCATGGTGCTTAAAATTAAAAAAAAAACATCCCGGGAGGCAGTATTAATACTAGAGGGCATACCTGCTGATGCCCTGACTCTGTAATCCAAACTTATGATGGAGCCATGGTGCTCTAGTGCATCTCAAACCCAAAGGGAAGCTTTCCATACACATAGGAACTTACCTGTCCTTTACCCAGTCTCCCAAAGATCAACCTAAAAATGTCGAATTTAGAAGTTTTGACCATTTGGGGGAAATAACTAGCTACCAGTGGAGAGGTATACAGGAAGCTTAGGATCTAAGCTGGCCCTTCCATCCATCACCCAACAAATTAGATTCCTGGGGAACCCCGACTCCCTCTGAGCTGGACCAGCTCCTTCTGTGGCTCCCACTCCTTCAGTCCACCATACTGGGAGGGCACTGATGGGCCTCAGAATGGACTGTGTCATGAAATGCTACACCCTGGCCTAGGATTCTCACTGAGCTGCCCAGGGATTTTCATTATGATATTCAGCAGAATGAAAATGACCAAGTCATTCTGCACTCCCTGAAAACCTTAGTGTAGGAAATCACAGAGCTTAAAATGGGATAGTAAGACTGCTGTGCCCACTTCCCACATTCTTAGGATGACTGAATGAAAAAATACACGAGAATGGACACTGCAAAGAATAAGACAATAAACGAGTGTAAAGCATTATCATTACTGAACTGACACAAACTAAAAGAATCCTTGTTTTTAGTAAATGTGACCTATGGTAAAACAGACACATTTTCAAATGGAGTATAGTGAAAACATTTTCCGCATCAGCTATTCAAAAGTTAGTACCAGTGAGGACTGAACTATTAACTTCTACCAAATCCAGAAGTTTAATGGTATTATCCATCCAGAGAGTCTGCAACGGAATCTGCAAATAAAATTAAAGAAGGTATGATAATGGAATACACTCAACCCCCAAACCCCTTTCAACTACTATTTTGCATTAATTTGGTCTGACTTCTCTCCCAGTTACAGAAGAACGGGGAACTAAGTCTCTAAATCTTATGAAACAGAACACAGATGTGACCCTCTACATCAGTCTCCAAGATTGATAAGACCTTAAACACTATTTTAAAAATCAATGTTTAGGGCGCCTGGGTGGCTCAGTTGGTTAAGCGACTGCCTTCAGCTCAGGTCATGATCCTGGAGTCCCGGGATCGAGTCCCACATCGGGCTCCCTGCTCGGCGGGGAGTCTGCTTCTCCCTCTGACCCTCCCCCCTCTCATGCTCTGTCTCTCTAATAAATAAATAAATAAATCTAAAAATAAAAATCAATGTTTATATCTTTATTAATATTTCTAATTTAAATTTATGCTCATTTTAAAAAATGCAAGCATTACAATTATGTTAAAAAAATTTAGAAAGTAGGGGCACCTGGCTGGCTCAGTCGGAGGAGCTTATAACTCTTGAACTCAGGGTTGTGAGTTTGAGTCCCATGTTGGGCATAGAGATACTTAAATTAATAAAACGTTTAAAAAAAGTTTTAAAAAATGTAGAAATTATTCTGTACTCCCATCCTGAGAAGTAACCACTGTTAACAATTTGATGTGTATATCCTTGTATTTTTTTCCTGCAAATATTACAAAAATCTAGAACGTACTCTTACAAGGAACTTTTTTGCCTAACGACTGAAGCATGGACAACTTTCATCAGTGCATGCATGTCTACTTCCCTCTCTATCTGTAGCACAGTGCTCCCATCTTGACTATACCATAATTTATGCAACGAATAGCTTTTTTTTTTTTTTTAAATATTTATTTATTTGAGAGAGACAGAGATAGTGAGAGAGAGCTCAAGCAGGAAGGAGGGGGAGAAGCAGGCTTCCCGTGGAGCAGGGAGCCCGATGCGGGGCTCGATCCCAGAACCCCGGGATCATGACCTGAGCCGAAGGCAGAGGCTTAACCATCTGAGCCACCCAGGCGCCCCGCAACGAATAGCTTTCTGATGGACATTTCAATTATTTTCAATTTCTTGCTACTATTAATAGCAATTTTTCCCAGTGTATGGACTTTTAAACTTGGGTACAGTAATTTTTTTCCCGTGCATAAGTGTTTTTATTTTTATGGAGTAATATTAGCCAGTTTTTTTCTCTCTTGGCTCTAGTGGTTCATGTTAGGCTCAAAAAGGGCTATCCCACACTTTAAGATTATTAAATATTATAAAATTATTCAACTGTGCTTTTCCCTCTGTTCTTTGTGGTTTCACTCTTTTACATTGAAATGCTTGATCCATCTAGATTTTATTTGGACTTTGAAAGGCATGATTTGAGGGCCTCCCCCTCTAATAGCTAACCGGTTCAGTTGTCCCAACCCTATTGACTGGATAATCCATCTCACCCTTCCCCACAGTGTGAAATGCCACTTCCGTTACATTTTGATTTCAGACTAATAAAAATTAACATGTACCAGGAAATAAGTTCTCTCAAATTTCTGAAGTAAATAAATTTATTTTCAGACTGTAGCTCAATCCTCTATCTCATAGACAAGGAAAAGAAAGGCCCAGAGAAATGCAGCTATTTTCCCAAGTTTAGACACAGGTAGAGCCTAGGACCAGAATCCAGGTTTTCTCATTCTCAGCATTCAATGCTCTTTATGACCTCCCCTAAAGAGGACATTTAATTTTTCACAAGAGTTAGATTGTTTCAAAGATTTGAATGTGACATCAAAGAATTAAATAAATTTGAAGAAAAGTTCATAGGTGTTCATGATCTTACATAAAATATGTTTTGGTACAATATCCTCTTCTATAATTTGCTGGCTTATTTTCCTTTCACCCATTTCCAGTAAAAGTCAGGAAACAATTTTTGCATGTGTAACTTTTTTCTTTCAAAGAACTCACATGCTGACTAAAGAAAGGTTTGTATTTACTGAGAGTTATAAATATGCTAGGTACATAGTTCTTGTTCAGAATATGTACTTCTTGTTCTTGAGGAGGGTAAAGCTCATCCTCACCTTATCATCACAGCATTGCAGAAAGGAAAGGGATGGTAAGAATATAGTCATTTCAGTATCACCATCATTACTGTCAAAATCATATGTTTGCATGGATTTAATTCACAAGGTTTATCTCCTTTGATCTTGGCAGTTGTGGACATGGTTATTAACCCTGTTCTAGAGGTAAAAAAGCAGAAACCCAAAGATACGGGTTTTGCTCTTGGTTAGTAAATGGCAGCTCTAGGAATCAAATTTCACCTTCTGTTATAGCACAAGCTTTTTCTCAGTGAAGAGGAAAGGTGAATTGCAGAAGATTAAGGATCACTTTATGGTAATGTGACTGTGTTTAACTTTTTTAAGATTTTATTTTTAAGTAATCTCTACACCCAATGTGGGGATTGAACTCACAACCCCAAGATCAAGAGTTGCATGCTCTACCAACTGAACCAGCCAGGCACCCCTGTGTTTAACTTTTTGAGGAACTGTCAAACTACTTTTCCATAGCAGCTGCACCAGTTTGCATTCCTACCAACAATGCATGAAGGTTCTAAATTTCTCCACATCCTTGTCAATACTGTCTGTTTTTTAAATTATAGATATCCTAGTGGGGGTGAAGTGCTATCTCTGTACAGTTTTGATTTGCATTTCCCTAATGACTAATGAAAATGATCATCTTTTCATGTGTTTAGTGGGCATTTATAGATCTTCTTGGAAGAAATATCTATTTAGATGCTTTGCTCATTTTCTAATCACATTTGTCTTTTTGTAGTAGAGTTGTAAGAGATCCTTATATATTCTGGATACTAGACCATTATCAGATATATGATTTGCAAATATTTTCCTCCACTCTATAGGTTGTCTCTTCGTATTCTTGATAGTATTCTTTGAAGCCCCAAGTTTTTAATTTTCAAGTCTAATTTCTGTATTTTTAGTTTGGTTGCTTAGGCTGTAGGCAACATATCTAAGAACCACTGCCTAATTCAAGGTCATGAAGATTTACCCGTATGTTTTCTTCCAAGAGTCTTACCATTTAAGCTTTTATATTTAGGTCTCTGATCCATTTGGAGTTTGTGAGGTAGGAATCCAAATTCATTTCTTTTGATTGTGGATATCCAGCTGTCTAAGCACCATGTGTTAAAAGACTATTCTTTCCCCATCAAACTATGTTGGTACCCCTATCAAAAAGCGATTGACCATATGTCAATCCTTATGTCAGTATCCCACTGTCTTCATTACTGTAGCTTTGTAGTAAGTTTTGAAATTAGGAAGGGTGAGTTCTTTAACTTTGTCCTTCTTTTTCAAGATTTTTTGGCTATTCTGGGTCTCTTGGGATTCCATATAAATTTTAGGATCAGCTTGTCAATTTCTGCAAAGACGTCAACTGGAATTTTTATAGGAATTGTGTGGAATCTGTGGGTCAATTTGGGGAATAGTGCCATCTTAACAACATTAAGTCTTTCAACCCATGAACAACAAGGTCTTTCCATTTACTTAGGTCTTCTTTACTGCTTATTAGCTCTAAAGTTTCTTTTGGATTCTTTATGATTTTCTATATATAAGATCATGTCATCTGCACATAGAGTTTTACTTATTCCTTTGCAGTCTGATTCCGTAGTTTCTTTTTTCTTGCCTAATAGCCCTGGCTAGAACTTCCAGCACAATGTTGAATAGAATTGGTGAGAGTGGACATCTTTGTCTTGTTCCTGATTTTAGGTGGAAAGCTTTCAGGCTTTCACCATTAAATATGATGTTAGCTGTGGGTTTTTGTCAGGTTGAGGAAGTTCCCCCCCTTTTTTTTTTTTTAAAGATTTTATTTATTTGACAGAGAGAGAGACAGCAAGAGGGAACACAAGCAGGGGGAGTGGGAGAGGGAGAAGCAGGCTTCCTGCGGAGCAGGGAGCCGGATGCGGGGCTCGATCCCAGGACCCTGAGATCATGACCTGAGCTGAAGGCAGACGCTTAACCGACTGAGCCACCCAGGTGCCCCGAGGAAGTTCCCTTCTTAGTTTGTTGAACATTTTTATCATGAAAGGGTGTTGGACTTTTGTCAAGTGCTTTTTCTGCAACTATTGAGTAAATTATGTGGCTTTTGCCCTTTATTCTATTAATATGGTGTATTACATGGGTTGGTTTTTGTATGTTGACTCAACCTTGCATTCCTCATATAAACCCTACTTGGTCATGGTATATAATCCTTTTTTATATGTTGTTTAATATAGTTTGCTAATTCTGCTGAGAATTTTTGCCGCTCTATTCATAAGGGATCCTGCTTTGTGGCTTTCTTTTCTTGTGAAGTCTTTATCTTGTTCAGCCTACCTTAGGTTTTGTACTCGCTGCTCCCTCTGCCTGGAATGCCATTTTCCTCATCTTGGCATGACCGGCTCCTTACTGTCTTTCAAATCAAAGCTTAAATGTCAGTTCAGAGATGCCTTCCCCATCTACCTAATCTAAAATAACTGCCAGTTAGTCTATCACGTTTTCCTATTTTAATTTTCATCAAAGACCTTATCACACTACCTGATATTTTTATTTATTTGCTTATTTGTTTCTGCCTTCTCACATCATCTTTATCTCTAGTACCTGGTACAATGCCTGACACATAACAGGGACGCCTGGGTGGCTCAGTCAGTTAAGTATCTGCCTTCAGCTCAGGTCATGATCCCTGAGTCCTGGGATCAAGCCTTGCGTTGGGCTCCCTGCTCAGCGGGGAGCCTGCTTCTCCCTCCACCTCTGCCTGCCGCTCCCCCTACTGTACTCTCTCTCTCTCTCTAACAAATAAATAAATAAAATCTTTAAAAACAATTTTGCTTAACGAATGCATGAATAATAGCAGATAACATTTAATGAGTACCTACTCTTTGCCAGAATCTATACTAGATGCTTTATATACATTATATCAGCCCTGATTTTCAGATGAACAAACTAAAGCTCAGAGGTTAAATAATTTTCCCAAGTCTATCAAATTAGGAAGTGGCAGAGACAAGATGGAACCCAGCTCTGCCTGGCTCTAAAGTCCATGTTCCTCTCTCTATGCCATTCTGCTCTTCTGTGGGAAAAGTACCGGGTTTGAAGTCAGACAGATCTGGTTCAAAACCTGCCTCTCACTAACTGGCAATGTGACCTTGAGCAATATTCAGTAACCATGCATTCTCTACTTTAAGCCCAATTTCATCAACTTAAAATCAGATGATACCCACACATGAGGTTGAGATCCTCACTGAAGAACCTGGCATGCTAGAAATATGCAGTGCCAGGTCTCCATCTTAATCAATGTTAATAACAGGTGGCCCATTAAAAACCCCACACTTGGTAGGCCCCAAGTTCAAACAACCCAAGAGGCTATCAAAATGAAGGGGAAAAAAACCCAATACATTTGTCAAAGAACTGAGAATTGAACTCAGGTTTTTTAATAAGTATTTTTTTTAATTTTTAAAAAAGATTTTAAGTAATCTCTACACCCTCAATGTGGGGCTTGAACTTACAACCCTGAGATCAAGCGTCATACGCTCCACCAACTGAGCCAGCCAGGTGCCCCAGGTATTTTAATAAGTATTTAATAAATACTATAAGTATAAATAAAGAACTATTTAATAAGTTACAGTTACAACTCCATTTTGTGTACCATCTGTAGAAATTGAGGATTTAAGAATTCAGTTGTAAAAAATTGGCTACGGGCAGAAAGATATACTGGGAAAAGCACTGGACTAGGCATTAGAAAATTTAGATTCATTATTTTGTGATGGGGCACCCTGAAGTTCATTGCTTCACTTTCATTCCTCTCATCTATGAAATGGGTAATAAAACTTGGTTATGGGAAACTGCAGAATATATATGTATATTCAAAAGTGCTTTGTGAATTCTAAGGCCCATATAAAAACTTGAAGTTTAAAGAATATTTAAAAAATGAATTTCATATACACAAAAGAATTTTTGAAAGCAAGGACTCGAACAGATTTGTACACCAGTGTCCACAGCAGCATTATTCACAATAGCCAAAAGGGGGAAACAACCCAAACCTCCGCTGACTGATAAATGGATAAACAAAATGTGGTATATACATACAATGGAATATTTTTCAGACTTAAAAAGGAATGACATTCTGCTACATGGTACAGCATGGATGAACCTTAAGGACATTATGCTAAGTGAAATGAGCCAGACACAAAAGGACAAATATTGTATGATTCCACTTATATGAGGTACCTAGAATAAGCAAATTCTAAGAGGCAGAAAGTAGGATAGTGGTTACCAGGGACTGCGGGAAGGGGGCTGGGGGAATTAGTGTTCAGTGGGTACCGAGTTTCAGTTTGGGACGATGAAAAAGTTCTGGAGATGGATAGTGGCAATGGCTGCACAACGATATGAATGTACTGAATGTTACTTATTTATACACTTAAAAATTGTTAAAATGGTAAATTTATGTTATGTATATTTTATCAGATTAAAAGTTTTAAGAATAAAATGAATTTCAGGATTCTTAGGTTTAGTTGAGATTCATTCCTAAGTAAAAATATTTTGAAAATGAATTAAACACACGCACAATTAGGTAAAACTGCAATCTGACTTCCAACTTACTATAGTTCCAATGGCACGATAAAGTCTGAATATTTGCTCTGAAGTTTGTTCCTCCCATTTTATACAGCTGGTACCAGCAGAAATCTTAGGGGCTGCAGGACAAAGCCAAGAGCAAGAATAAATATCAGATTCTATGTCCATGAACTGATAACTATTTTTTTTTTAAGATTTTATTTATTTATTTATTTGAGAGAGAGAGCACAAGCAAGGGGAGTGGGAGAGGGAGAAGCAGGCTTCCCACTGAGCAGGGAGCCCGATGTGGGGCTCGATCCCAGGACCCTGGGATCATGACCTGAGCCGAAGGCAGACGCCTAACAACTGAGCCACCCAGGTGCCCCTGAACTGGCAACTATTGATGCTGAATGATACAAGAGAACTTGTATTATTTTCTCAACTTTTGAATATATTTGAAATTTTCCATAATATAAAGTAAAAATAAATCAATCATACAAATACTAAAAGAAAAATGGGTGAATTTCTTTGTAACCCGGGAGTAGAAAAAGCCCTTCTAACAATGACTCAAAATCCAGAAGCAATTAAAGAATGACAAATATGACTACATAAAAATAAACTTTTAATAAAAATAAACTTTTGTAAGACAAAAAGAAAGGTCATAAATCAAGTCTAAAAACAAATGACAGGGGCGCCTGGCTGGCTCAGTTTGTAGAGCATGAGACTCTCAATCTTGGGTTTGTAAGTTCGAGCTCCACGTTGAGTGTAGAGATTACTTAAAAAACAACAACACAACAACAAAAAAACAAACCAGAAAGTATTTGTAATTTTTATCACAATACTTTAGATCTATTTATAACAAATATAAAATTTATAATTACATGTAATCTAAAATATATATCTATGTAATATTAATATAATATCTAGGACTACTTTATATCTGTTATGTAGATTTATTTATATCTATCAAATAAAGTACCCTAAAAACTGAGAAGAAAAAGACCAAAAATGTGATAGAAAAATGGGCAAAAGATATAATGTTCCTTCCTGGAAAAAAGAAATGCCAAGTAGTCTTTAAACATACAAAAAGATCCTCAACCTCACTCACAGGAGTAATGTAAATTAAAACTACTCCAAGATACAATTTCTCATCTATTGGATTTGGAAGTTACATATGCTTCAAGTTATTTATAATGGCATTATTTGAAATAGCAAAAGTTTGGAAACAAACAAAATGTCCATCAACAGGGGATCTGTTGAATAAATTATGATACATCCACATAAGTGAGAACTATGCTGCCATAAAGAGGAACAAGGAAAATCTCTTCTTATTGATAGGAAAGGATTTCCAGGGTACACGGTTAAGTAAAAACAAAAACAAAAACCAACCAAACAAACAAACCCAAAAAACCAAAGGTACAAAAGAGTATATATTTTATGCCACGTTTTGTGAAAGAATAAAGGAAAAATCAATTTAAAAATATGTGGTATTTGCTTATTTTGATAAAAGGAAACAACTGGAAGGCTAAATCATAAACTCATAAAAATACTCACTCATGGGGGCGCCTGGGTGGCTCAGATGGTTAAGCGTCTGCCTTCGGCTCAGGTCATGATCCCAGGGTCCTGGGATCGAGCCCCGCATCAGGTTCCCTGCTCAGCAGGAAGCCTGCTTCTCTCTCTCCCTCTCCCACTCTCCCTGCTTGTGTTCCCTCTCTTGCTGTGTCTCTCTCTGTCAAATAAATAAAATCTTCAAAAAAAAAAAACTCACTCATGGAGGGAAACAGGGAGGAGCAGCTAGGGATGGAAGTGAGACCTCTCTGAGTATAGTTTTTCAAAAAGCTTAAATTTTTTAATCATAGAGATGTTTTATATGATTCAAAAAATAAAGTTTAATCATAAAGAGAAAAAAAAGCAACTCTGAAAATTGAAAACAAACTGAAACAAATAAACCTAACTATATATCAAACTGGGTAACAAAACCACATGGGAAAAATAATCATCATCTCCAGTAAGTTTTGGACACAGTACTCTGATTGCATACTCTTAGCAGGATATAGTCTATGGGAAAAAAAAAAAAAACAAAAAAAAACCTGCAGAGGAATATGAAATATTACTCAGCAATTTTACTGTTTTAATACTACTGGTGTTGTAATTTTGAAACTATTTTAGGCCTAGCAATTAAATAAATAGGTCAGTATTAACTTTTGAAAAGATATTCAGTTTAAAAGAAAATATAAGAAAAACCCTGAAATTTGGGGCGCCTGGGTGGCTCAGTCGTTAAGCGTCTGCCTTCGGCTCAGGTCATGATCCCAGGGTCCTGGGATCGAGCCCCACATTGGGCTCCCTGCTCAGCGGGAAGCCTGCTTCTCCCTCTCCCACTCCCCCTGCTTGTGTTCCCTCTCTCACTGTGTCTCTCTCTGTCAAATAAATGAATAAAATCTTTAAAAAAAAAAAAAAAAAGAAAGAAAAACCCTGAAATTCAAAATTTGAATGGCGGGGAGTGCTGGGTGGCTCAGTCAGCTGAGTGACCCTTGATTTCAGCTCAGGTCATGATCTGAGAGTTGTGGGATCGAGCACTGCATTGGGCTCCATGCTCAGCCCAGAGTCTGCTTGTTTCTCTCCCTCTGCTCCTCCTCCTGCTCTCTCTCTCTCTCTCAAATAAATAAAATCTTAAATATTTGAAACTAATGGTATGAAGTCAAATATTATTTAAAAAATATAATGCCTCACCTTGTCCATTGACACCTTATCTTGGAACACACTGTTGTACCAGATAGCTTCTAAATACCACCCCCCCACTAAAACAAACAAGGGGGAGATGGTTCATTCCAACATGGGACAGAGAATTTATAAGGTGAGTCTGGGACATCTTATAAAAGAAAGCAAGGAAGCACTCAAAAACTAGTTGAGGTTGTCAAAAGGATTCAGGACCCAACTTTAGGGGGCTCCCACTGGCCAAATTTGGGATGACTTGAGCAGGACAAAGAATTATAAATATAATTAATTGTAAAACACAATAAGTGAAAATCCATGAGTCAAATCATAATTTAAAAAACTCATTTGCCACCATAATTGAAGGTGATTGTGGCACCAACTTCTTACTCTAAAAATTGGTAGAGAAAGAATTAAGCATTGATCCTGCCATTTTAGGATGAACTAAGATTCATCTTCAATTAGTGAGGAAAAGCTCTTCTTTACAGAATATTCTTTACATTATTCTTTACAGAATAATGCCAAATATTAAAGGTAAAAGGAATTGGAAAATCACCATTTTGCAATCCCTAATGATATAATTCATTCAGGGAAGAAGCACCAAGCCATGCCAAAATCATTATGTGAAAGGTTGTTGGAGAACAGGATGTTTGCATGGTGCCAAAGCACTACCCCACAGATTACCTGCCAACTGCAAAGGGAAAAACAAATCTTTACAATGGACTCAACCAAGTGATCAAACTCAACTTCACCAGCCTTGATGCAACCTGGTATTATGGCTCACTGATGTGACATCCAAACACTAGAGCAGAGAGGGGTGACACTTCTCGGAGTATATCCTTTTAAACAGTTTTGACTTTTGAATCATGTAAATGTTTTACGTAGTCAAGAAATAAATCATAAATAAAAATAAAAAGCTATCCTTAAAATTAAAAACAAACTGAAACAAATACCACTGGAACACAACATCATCTATGAAATACTCTTTCCAAAAACTTCAAGCCTAAGTCTAATCAAGCCTTTAGAATTTCCAATTCACAAGAAATATAAAGGCTAGAAAAACAAGTTAAACAACACTGGAAGGAAATAGACAACTAGCCTATTCTCTTCAAAAAGTCAGTGACATGGAGGGGGAAAAATAATGGAGGAATTACTCTAGATTAAAGAGACATACCAACTAATTATAATTAGATACTAGTTTGAATAACTATACAGCTAAAAAATAAGTTTTTAGACAATTAGGAACATTTATGTACTGGATATTAGACGCTATTAGGGAACTATTCATTTCTCTCAGGAGATGCGTGTTGAGGGATGCTTGGGTGGCTCAGTCAGTAAAGCGTCTGCCTTCGGCTCGGGTCTTGATCTCAGGGTCCTGGGATCGAGTCCCGCACTGGGCTCCTTGCTCAGCAGGAGCCTGCTTCTCCCTCTGCCTGCTGCTCCCCCTGCTTGTGCGCTCTCTCTCTCTCCCCCTCTCCCTTTCCCTCTCCCTCTGACAAATAAATAAATAAAATTAAAAAAAAAAGAGAGATGCATGTTGAAGTATTTACGAACAAATGAAAGGTTATGATGCATACTTCCAAAGGAAAGCAGAAATTTAAAAAATATATATACTAAATAAACACATACACATAGAGAAAGAAAATATGACCAAATATTAATAATTAATAATTACTGAGTCTGGGTTAAACAGGTATTCATCCTTTTTTTAATTAAAGATTTATTTATTTATCTTATTACCTTAGACAGAGTGAGGGAGGGGCAAAGGGAGAGGAAGAGAGAATCTTAAGCAGACTCCCCACTGAACACAGAACCTGATGTGGGGTTCAGTCTCACAACCCTGAGATCATGACCTGAGCCAAAACCAAGAGTCGGATGCTTAACTGACTGTGCCACCCGGGTGCCCTGGTATTCATCATCTTTTAACTTATCTCTGTGTTTGGTACTTTTCAATATAAAGAATAGGGAAAAATTTTCCAATCCTTCAAGAGACTACATGTTAAGAGGAAAAGAGACTCTATACCAGCCATTCTTTGGAAAGGGACATACAAGTGGGCACTCAATCTTTAGTCAAAATCCAGGGCAATGTGCCAGTGAAGTCAGAGCGTTCAGGTGCTATCATGACAGACAAAAACCGCGTGAAGGGGTAAGGGTCTCTGCAGCCTTCACTCACCATGTGTCACTCCCTCAGTTGGCTGCTGCCTTCCATTGCTCAAACTCTCAGGCAAATTCTTCAAAACTGAAATAAGCTTAAAAAAAAAAGGGAGAGCAACATATGCAAGATGAAAAGAACAAAAGCAGAGATACATTATAATTGAGTACCATGACATTATGGAAAGCTTTGAAGGAGCTGTGTGGCAGGGCAGGGCGGTAAACTGCCTTAAGCTGTGACGAGACAGGTCTCCTCAATGGGATCTCAGTGGAGATGCTGCTCTCTGCAGAGGACAGAGCAAAGATGTGCTTCCAGAGAATGCTGAGCTTTGCTGGCTATGCAAGCTCTTCTCGTCAGGACAATGTGTGCTCGGGAATCCACACTCTAACTCCTAGGAGGGAAGGCAGTGAAGCCTCAAAGAAGGAAATGTACTCTGGAGCCACACAGTTCTGGGTTCAAATCCCAATTCCACCAGCTTGTCCCCTCCTCTGGGAATAGTGTCGGGCGTCCACGTTTACCGTGAGGCTCGTGGTGTGAGGAGAAAGTTACTTGACTTGTGTGGCCTTCAGTGTCATCATCTCTAAAAACTGGCGACAGTAACAGGCTACCTCAAAGTCTGTTTGTTGGGAAGGTAAAAAAAAAAAAATAAGTCTACAGAGGATCCAGAATAGTCCTGGCACACGAGCCCGTGCTCGAAAAATGAGAGCCACTATTATTACAATACCATTTCTGAGGCGAGTGCCTAGATTAGGAAGCACCATCTAGATAGTTGGGGAAAAACTACCCTCTACAGAAAATTAACTAGTTCATATGAAAATCAGTGATTTGGTTATTAAGCACTGACTCAGACCTCCTGTATGCAGATTCGAGCTATACAAAGCCAAAGAGTTCATTTACAGTGAGGGGGTCAGCAGAACTCCAGGGCGTATGGAGGCGGTGACCTCAGCGCAGGCGCAGAAGTGGAGGAATGCAGGGTCACTGAGGGGATGGCTGTTGGCCAGTCTGACAGGGGCGCCAGGCGAGTCTAAGAGCCGGAGGCTGAAACCGGGAAGCAGCGCCTAATGGCCTCACTGGAACGTGGGGGGCCAAAGAAGCTCGCGTGTTTCAGGAGAGCCTGTATTAAGTACCCACTCTGTACATTTCCCAAAGACTTACATGAGCAATGCCAACCTCGATTTTAGGAAGCAGGGAGAGAAATCAATTAAAAGAAACAAAAAGCTGAAAATGACGCATTACAGAAGTGTTCTTTGCATCCCTGACAGGCAGGAGACCCAGGAAATGAGCACAAAGCAGTGGGGTGTTAGAGAACCGTACCATGTTGGCCCCCAGTCTGGACAGCACTTCCTCCAGTTCCTTGGCGGTGCTCTTAGGTGGCACAGGAACCGCCTCCTGTTTGAGAATTGGGCCGACATCAAACCTACCAAAAATCAAAAGCAAATAACGACATTACCGTTCCTTCAGATCAACAGGTTTATCTACATGAGTGTTTACATACCACAAGGATAGTTTAACCCTGGCTGTGGATTTGACTGTTTAGCAAAAGAGAAACGTCAGTTTAAGAGAAGGGAAAGCAAAATCTGGCCTGTACTCAGATTTTAAATCTATTTTTTTTCTAAAGGAGAAAAGTATGGGAAGTTGCATATCAGGGATTTAATTGCAGCTGCAAATAATTCCACCTTTAGTAATAAACAGTATTTTAAAAGCTTCTATTTATACAATGAGGGCATAGAGCAAAAATTTATTTTCCAAGGAAGTACCATTAAAAAATTCATAATGATTTCTTTCTATATTTCCTTTCTCAAAGGACAAGAGGTTTTTTTAATTAATTAATTTATTTATTTTTATAATGTATTTGTTTCAGGGGTACAGGTCTGTGATTCGTCACTCTTACACAATTCACAGCGCTCACCATAGCACATACTCTCCCCAATAAAGGACAAGAGTTTTGCCTGGATTCTAATCATTGGTGATTATAAGTAGGTACAAGTGTATTTGCATTCCCACAGTCTTACATTTTACACTAAGCTCCATAAAAACTGGCTATCAGCTTTTATTAGAAATACGCTTCATTTTATTTTTTTTATTTTTATTTTTTTAAAGATTTTTAATTTATTTATTTGACAGAGAGAGAGAGACAGTGAGAGAGGGAACACAAGCAGGTGGAGTGGGAGAGGGAGAAGCAGGCTTCCCGCTGAGCAGGGAGCCCGATGCGGGGCTCGATCCCAGGACCCTGGGGTCATGACCTGAGCCGAAGGCAGACGCTTAACGACTGAGCCACCCAGGTGCCCCAGAAATACGCTTCATTTTAAATACTTAACTTTGTGGTTGTTAATTCTATTTCCAACCTAAGAGCTTTAATAAAATGCTTACTATTTTACAAACATCCACAAAAAACAGAGTGAGTAGTCTCTTGAATCCCCATAACATCATCCAGAGTTTAGAATTATCAAAGTTTTACAACTCATTTCATCTGTCCCTCTTGTTTTCTGAAGTAAGTTAAAGCAAATCCCAGGTATGCAGTTGTTCTTGTGAAGTTGTGAATTATTTTCTATGGGGACATTAGGTGATAACAGATAGAAGCTTAATATAATCCTGTTTTAGACTATAGTAGGATAAAAAAATCAAATGTTTAAGATAAATACACACTGGCATATACTGTAGTCTTCAGGTTCCAAAAATTTTTTGACCATAGAAACCAAGGCCAGCAGAACCAAGACTGATTACAACTCATATACAAAAATCCATCTCTCATTTGCACAATGTTCTTTATAGAAATCCGGCTGTTAGTACTATAATTTCTTCCAGTTAACAAGTCAAACATTTCACAAGGACTTACAGAGGCACTACATAACACCAAGCCACATATAGTTTATATTAGCAACCAGGAAGACAGAGAGGGAAGGCACTCTGGAGTTAGAGGAATTAGTGAGCACCATCCATTCATCCACTTCCACATCCCCTCCAAACAGACTGACATCAACATTCAAAACCACAAAGTCTAGAGACAAGAAAATATCTTCTACCTTTTAGGCCTGATTTGCATAATTGTTACTCCAGTAACTGTGTCTCCGTGAAGCACGGTATGGATTATAGGGGCTGGACCACGCCACCTCGGGAGGCAACTGGGATGGACATTCAAGATGCCACTGAGTCAGAAAAGGCAGAAATTAGTGTGCAAGTGGGCTTTACCATTTAGTTCCTGTGACCTAAACAAATATGCGACTTTTCATCATTATACTTCCCCAGAAAGTTTGAAAAATAAAGTTGAATCTAGTCTTATACCACCTGTAAAGGGAGCCAGGGATTGTTTACTCTCTTATAAGAGACCAGTGAAACTCAATTAAAAACAGAAAAAGAACAACTATTCACTGTCCCAAAGATGTTCCACAACAGTCTGTGATGTCTGGGAGTTTTTAAAGATTTTATTTTTAAAGTAATCTCTATACCCAACATGGGGCTCGAATCCACAACCCTGAGATCAAGAGTCACACGCTCCACTGACTGAGCCAGCCAGGCATCCCTGGGAGTTAAGTAAAAGCAAAAAAATACCTTTTATACTCTAGGAGGAGAAGCACTCAAACCCTCCTGTGCATCTCATGGACAATGTGATTATAGTTTAGTCCAATTACCCTGTTTCATTTAGTTTGCATAGAGAATGCCTAAAACAAGCTGCTTGAATCCCCATCCAATGATCTCTTCACCTTTGCTGTTTATCCCAACACACCTATTGCCCATAGATGAACAATTTAAATCATTTACTAAGTAAGCTGATTAGTTTGATGATATCTCCACCGCAGGAATATGCACTTGAGAGTGCATGTATACGAGAGTCTTATACTCAAAATTCCACTGTTCAGACCCGCCTCATTCACCCAACAAATATTTACTGAGCACAGTCCATGTGCTGGGGATACAAGCGACACTGAACCAAAGGAGGAAAAATACTGCCCTCAGGGAGCTTACATGCCAAGAGCGGGAGATAAGCAATACAAAACTGTGTAAAAAGTTTGCCAAATGGTTCTTTTTTTTTTTTTTTAAGATTTTATTTATTTGCGAGAGAGAGAATGAGAGACAGAGAGCATGAGAGGGAGGAGGGTCAGAGGGAGAAGCAGACTCCCTGCCGAGCAGGGAACCCGATGCGGGACTCGATCCCGGGACTCCAGGATCATGACCTGAGCCGAAGGCAGTCGCCCAACCAACTGAGCCACCCAGGCGCCCTGCCAAATGGTTCTAAGGGCTGTGGAGGAAAATAAAGCAGAGAAGAGGTAAGAGTACTGGGTGGGAGACAAAAGTTTTCACAGGGGTCACAGAAAGTTTTACCAATAAGGAGACACTTGAACAAAGCCGTGAGGAGGTAAGGGAATAAGCCATGCAGATATTCCAGGCAGAGGAAACAGTAGTATCTTGAAGAAGATAAATGTTCAGCAAGTTCAAGGAACAGCAGAGAGGCTAGTGTGGCTGGAGTGGAGTGAACCTGAGGAGTAACACGAGGAGATGAGGCCAGACAGCCAGGAGGGGACCAAGCCCAGTAGGTAGGTCCTTACAGGCCCCTATAAGGACTTTGATGACTTCTGTGTAAGAACGTTGAGCAGAGTGACATGATCCAGCCTCTGCTTTAAAAGGATCACTTTGGCTGCTGGGTTGGTAAAAGACTGAGAAGGCCAAGGGCAGCAGACATCAGGCAGGGGCTACTGCAGAACCCGACAGGTGAATTCTATCTAGAATTCAAAGGCAGAGCCAATAAGATTTCCTGATGGATTGGATGTGTGGTGTGAGAGAAGGAATCACGAGCCACTGAAAGGTTTTGAGTCCGAACAATCAGAGGGTGGAGTTGCCATTTACTGAGATGAAGATTTGGGGAGGAGCAGGTTTTGGGCAAAAGTTCAGGAATGTAGTTTAGGACATCTTAAATGTAAGGTGCCTATCAGACACCCAAGCAGAAGTGTGCAGGAGGTGGTGGGTATCAGGGGCCTGGATTTCAGGGAGAGATCTGAACTGGAGGGACACATTGGGGAACTGTCAGCATCTATATGGAATTTAAATGAGGGTGGGTGAGAGCCCAGAGATCAAGAGCATCACACATTTCAACAATTCATGACACTAACAAAATTTTTTTATCTTAAAATAGTAAAGAAAGCAGAATTAGAATTCAAATCATTGCACTTTAGACACCAGGCTCATATATAAAGACCAAGGCCTCTATACTATATTCCCTTAAAAAAAAAACTTACTAGGGAAATTTAAGAATAAGAGCCTCACTCAAAAGTCGGCCAAATGAAGCTAACACTCCAACGTCGTACTCTCCGGATCCCACATCTGGCCACTCATACACTGGAAGCTGAGACTGGACAGCATATTGCTTCACTGGTAGTCCTTTTGGGGATGGGGAGGGCACTGTGACCACCTCCAATTTTTCAATTAACTCTTCCTCTTTGTTTTCTCTAAGTTGGAAAGATTAGACGAAAATAGGAGTGTTAGGACAATGACTCAAAGCTAAAGTACTTCACATACTTCCACAGTACTTTTATGGTTAGATTCATGAGACATTTAAGGGTAAATGATTAAAACTAGTACACTGAGAGACTGAGTTTTTGTTTTTTATTTAATTTTAATTATTTGTAATTTAAAGAGCCACATGTGGCTAATGGCTACTGTTTGGATAGCATGGTTCTACAAATTCCCTGTGCAAAGAGAAACATATGGTACATTTTACACAAATAGGATATTGCTTATACTGCTCTACATTTTGGTTTTTCCCTCTTAACAACACTATATAACTATTATGTGAGTCTTTTAAAAAAGTGGGTCAAATATACATCTGCTCGTATATCCAGCAAACATTTCTAGAATAAGAAACTGAAAACAGTGGCTGTCTCTGAAGAGAGACACTGGAAATGGAAGATAGAGGTGGAAGGAACTGACTTCTCACTGTATGTCCTTTGAACCTTTTGAATTTTGTACCACAACCATGTGTTAGCCAAACAAGAAATACTTTTATTTTATTTATTTTGAAAGATTTTATTTATTAGAGAGAGAGAGAAAGAGCGCACACGGGAGGCAAGCAGGGAGAAGGGGCAGAGGGAGAGGGAGAAGCTGACTCCTCACTAAGCAGAAAACCCGACACGGGGCTGGATCCCAGGACTCTGAGATCATGACCTGAGCTGAAGGCAGCCGCTTAACTGACTGAGCCACCCAGGCGCCCCTCGATCCAACAAATACTTAAAAAAAAAAAAACACAAAATATATCCCATGGACATCATTCCATAGCAGTACATGTAGTACTACCTCTTTCTTTTTACCTGCTGCATCGTAGTCCAGTGCCCAGAGGGTGTTAGTTTATTTACCAGTTACTACATCACGTGTTGAGGAGTTATGAGAAAAGGAGTATATAGGAGGGCCCTAAAGACAAAGCACAGGAGTAATGGAGCTGCCAAGCAAAGCATCAGCAGAAAGGTCAGGACACATGCCATGAGATTCTGGAAACAATCTGCGGAAAGCATTTTGTGGAGAGTACATCATGGAGGGTGTGCAAAAGGAACATGTGTGAGGGAGCGTTTCAGGGTGTGTGCACAGAGCAGAGTGGTGGAGGGAGGAATATGATAGGAGGGGATTGATGGGGTTGTCAATAAAAGGGGCTGCTATGAAGAAGACTTGATGGAGATGACAACTGAGTGTGGGGGGTGCATCAGGAAAAAACGCTGTGGAAAAATAACAAATGGAGGTTGGGGGAAGGCAGGCAGAGCAGTATAGCTGGGTCAAGCCACCATATAGCATGGACTCTCAGAACAGGTTGGATCTCAATCCCCTCCCCCACCCCAGTAAATGGCGTTTGTTAAATCGTAGAAATACTAAATGAATACCTAAGAGTTCTGATTTATGAATTTATTCAGTTGCAAATAGTTCGTTTTTGGACTGTGTCCTCATTTCAGCCCCAGAAAACTGGGTCCCGTTGTATACAGGGAGGAGATGGGGAGGGGAGCGGAGAAGTGAGACATGGGTGTGCATGTGCCCGGTAAGAAGCCCTGAGGATTGGAGGGTACAAATTAAATGAATAGGAGGCAGAAGGAGGAATTGGAAAGAGGAGGACTTCGAAGTCAGAACCCGTTTCAAGGCCCGACCTGCTCAGCTGATGACCTTGGACAATCGCTTAACCTCTCTGAGCTCCGGTTTCCTTACACACAAATGGGGCAAGGAGGTGGTGGCAGAGGACAGAGGCGATGTGTGCAAAGCGACTAGCGCCGGCTTGGCACGTGGGGCACCCGCTAGCGCTTGGAGAACCGAGAGACAGAGCCCGGTGAGGGAGTGTAGACCGGAGGGACCAGGCGGGTGCCGTGCACCTTCCGGGCGCCTGGAGACGCGGAGATCTGGGCCCAGACCCTTCCGGCTCTGCTGCTTTCGCTGGCGCGGAGTGCAAACCCTCGGGGCCGGCCGCAGAGGCTCGGCATCAGCGCCTTGGGCAGCCGGGCCCCCCAAGCCCCGGCCCTGTACCTGGCGGCGTGCAGCGCCCGCAGCGCCTCGCGGGCGAACTGGTCCGTGCCGAAGAAGAGCACCCGCCAGGGCGGCTTCTCGCGGACTCGGACGCCCCGGCCATCCTCCCCGCCAGGAGAGGCGCCGAGCCCGGCCAGCGCTCGCCACTGGGGTCTCGGCTTACCGCCCGAACCGCCACCCACCGGCCGGGGCCCCCAGCAGCGCCGAACCAGCACCCTCATGACCTCCTGGGGGGTGGCCTATCCTGCGCAGGCGCCTCAAGGTAGAAGGGGGGGTGCGCGTGCTCGGCCGAAGGGGCGGGGCCGGGAAGGAGAGCTGATGGGCGTGGTCTGCTAGCGACTTGGGGCGTGGTCTGTGTGGTTGGAGGTGTGGCCTGTGTGGTTGGAGGCGTGACCCGCCTGCGCTCGAGCTCCGGTAGGAATTTGCCGGCTCGAGCCTCCCCAAGATTTTTATTGCATTTGTTTGCACGATTTAGCCAATTTCCCCAAAAGAGCTCTCTTGCGAGCAAATCATGTGTTTTCAGACAATGAAATATCATTTATTACGTAATTATGATAATTAATATTTACTGAATATTTACTGTATGCCATGCTTTGGCTAAGCATTTTATACCCATTATTTCAGTTAATCCTCATATCAAGCATACAAGGTAGATATTATCCAACCATTTTACTGAAGAGAATCCGAGGTTCAGTGAAGTGAAGGGAATTACCTACCTAAGGTCCTGACAGCTAGTTCAGCTAGTTGCTTCAAATCCTGCTATCCTTACCATTTGGTCTTCATGGCAATCCTTATGTACTAGGCAAGTCAAAGTCCCCATTTTGCACTGAGGAAACTGAGCTCAGTTACTTGCTCACAGTCATTCTGATGAATCTAAGGCCCCACTCTTGCCCCTATCCTGTGGGTTCCCTCCTACACAGAGGGATACATACCATAAGGGAGATTTTCAGGGGAAAAAAGCAGGGGAAGCTGTCCCCAAAAGAACTGCAAGGAACTTTAGTGCTTAGATTCTGTATTCCAGAGACCCATACAATGACCTTCTCATGTATGGTCACACATCTTGTGTATGGCTACAGAGTGGAGACTAGATTTCCTTTCTAGTCTTACTCTTACCACATTTCCCCATCACACAGTCTTAGACCCAGTGACCACTGGGTCAGTCCTTCTTTCCAAATTATGAGCTCTGCACATCCCTGCTTCTGTGCCTTTGCTTGCTGTTCTTTTTTTTTTTTTTAAGATGTATTTATTTTTATTTTAGAGAGAGAGCCCGTGAACAGGGGGAGGGACAGAAGGAGAGAGAGATTCTCAAGCAGCCCATCATGGAGCCTGACACAGGCGCAGCTCCATCCCACCACCCAGAGATCATGACCTGAGCCGAAACCAGAGTCGGATGCTTAACCGACTGAGCCTCCTAGGCACCCCTGCTTGCAGTTCTTTCTAGACTGCCCTCCTCATATCACTTCTTTAAATGATATCCATTCTTCAATGCCAAGTTCAGATATCTTCCCAGAAGCCTCGAGCTCTTGCCTGAATGGATTTAATGTGTTTTTCCATGTGGTGCCTCCTTAATGCTCTGTGGGAACTGCTGCTTCTCATAGTTTGGAATTATTGAGGAAAGTTGTCTGATTATGCATCAACATTGACAAGTTCACCTGTGTGTTGAATAGAAAAGAGAGAGGCAAAGAGGAATTGAGAGACTGTATTTCAGTGATTCTGCTCATCTAAATGAAGAGGGGGAGATGAGACCCCAAATCTTCCATACCTTCAATCAAGTTTTGTTCCAGTATCCTCTGTAAGTAAGTGGAATAGGATTCTAATATATTTATTTATTTATTTTAAAGATTTTATTTATTTATTTGAGAGAAACAGCACACACAGAGGGAGAGGGAGAGAGAGAAGCAGACTCCCTGCTGAGTAGGGAGCCTGACACGGGGCTCGATCCCAGGACCCTGGGATCATGACCTGAGCCGAAGGCAGACACTTAACTGACTGAACCACCCAGGCACCCCTGATTCTAATATTTTTAAAAATGGTCATTTTCCATACAACGTGACCTATAAATGCAACCCAAATAGTCACTTGAGTTTCCACCCTAGAATCTGGCCACTGTCTAAAGTGTGACTCTTTATGTTTGTGTTTATGTCATTTCTGTCCTTGAGTTAGCCTGTGTTATACTACATTTGATTTATTTTCAGCACTCCACGTCTCCACAGCTAGCCCAGCTCCCCAGAGCTGCTGGAGCTGCTCA
Source organism: Halichoerus grypus (assembly GCF_964656455.1). Taxonomy (NCBI): domain Eukaryota; kingdom Metazoa; phylum Chordata; class Mammalia; order Carnivora; family Phocidae; genus Halichoerus; species Halichoerus grypus. The sequence continues at coordinate 49,241,330 of NC_135719.1, read as the reverse complement.
CAGCGCCCTCTGCCAACTGCTTCTTCTGAGGAGCCAAAGCCAATGTGTTTTCTTTCCTCCACAGGGTTGTCTCCTGCCATCGATATCTTATTTTCTAGTGGATGGTCTTTTGATTTGCAGCACACTTCTTTTTAAAAAACTGAACATGATATTATTGTAATGGCTGAAGTTTTCCCAGGACGCTAAAATGGAAATATTTCCAAGCTCACGGTAGTAAGTTAGGAATGTATGGGGAAGTCCATTTCCAAGCCCAAGAAAACCCATTGCTGGAGCTACCACAAAACACACAGAGAAGATGAGGAAGCCAGCACCTCATGGCAAGGAGTTTTAGGTAATAAATTAAGAATGTCCAGAAAGCACATCCAAGAGGCCTATCATATTACTCTGGTGCTCCAGTTTCCAGAAATTTCTCTCTCCTGATGAATGGAGTGTCTATGTATGCTGAATCCATGAACTTGCTCCAGGTTCTGAGTCTGGGTGACAAGACAAGAGCAGGGTCATTGACAGAGAGCAAGCCTGCTTGGTGATAACTCTGAGATGTTTCAGCTTCAAATGCTTGGAAAGTGAAAGTGCTGAGAATCAAGTGGAGATGTTTGGAGGAAATCTAGAATATGGGAGTGGCCTTAATGTCTGGAGGGTGAGAGAGCTGATCCAGAATGAGAGGAAGCAGGAAGCGTCTCCTCTCCCTGGTCCCCATCATCCCACCCTCACCCTGAATATGTGTGTATGATTTTTGAGGAGTGCAGAGACCTGCCAGAGAGTCAGTTTCCATGTGTGTGTGTGTGAGCAGCCCTTTGGTGCTGAGAGTCAAAAAGATAGAGCAGCAAGAGCCCTGGGAAAGAGGGAGCAGGGGCACAGGGAGGAGAATGGTCAGAGCTCTGATTGGTAAAATGGCCAATGCCTGAACCCACAAGAATTCCGGAATGTGGTCTGGGGGACAATGCCACATGTGACAGGAGAAGGTCTACCATAACCAGGTATCGGGCCAGGGCCAGGGTCAGGAACCGAACCACGGGGCGCCGCACAGGGAAATGTCTTTTGGGGCGCCGCACGTTAGTGGGAAGTTCCGTGTACCATCTCCTGACTGTAGTTGCATCAGAAGTCCGCCAGGGTGTGCTGCTCACCAACATTTCCTGTCGTTGAGCGCGATGGCCGATTTCACCGGCTCCAGCACCTTTTGCTCGGAATGGGCTGTCAGTGTTGTTACTGCCTCATGTGGTCTCAGTAGATGTTCCTCCTTAAGCCGTCCAGCTGCTCTCTAAAGCAGGACTGGGGCTGCAAGGCCATCCGCTGGGGACAGACCGGGAGAGGCTGTCTCCCCACTAACCCATCCACCTCGTACAGGTGATGACACAAATAGTTAGGAGGCTCTTCTGTGCAGCAGCAGACTGTCCCTCACTAGGAGCCCAGGTGTCTTCCCCTCCCAGGTGAGAGCTTAGGAGGCAGCTTCCGGCCCGCAGGACTCGGTGTCCTTGAGGAGAGAGACTGGAGACGTCAAATGTCATCTGATGGATGCCAGAGTCCCAGGAAGGGAAGGCAGATGTGCTACTAAGGAATGAGAAGCAGGACGTTGTCCTTTGCTGCTGATAGTTAACCCCAGTAAACCAAGCGAAATATCAAAATGGATGTAAAGAGATCAAATCTTAAAATCTTTGGTTTCCCCCAGGCGAAAGAGCTGTACAATATTAACAAAGGGAAGGAATATTTCTTTTTGTAAAGTACATTTTCCTAGTTCTGCAAGGAAGTTGACAAGATAGTAATACCTTTCATGTTAAATGGAACTCATAATTTGACTGGTCTAGAGATTGGTAACCATTTACAAAAATTTAGAATAAGGGTCTCAAGAACTGCTGGGAAGGGGCACCTCCTGAGGGTGGCTCAGTCAGTTAAAGTGTGTGCCTTTGGCTCAGGTCATGATCACAGGATCCTGGCGTCTGGCTCCCTGCTCCGCGGGGAGCCTGCTTCTCTCTCTCCCTCTGCCCCTCCCCCTGGCTCGTTTTCTTACTCTCTCTCTCTCTCACAAATAAATAACGTCTTAAAAAAAAAAAGCTGGGAAAATAAAAGGAGGAAAAGAGAAACAAGTGTTCAAAAGAGAACAATGGAGTTTTAGTTAATAGAAGGTGTCTGGTTACCAAGATAATATAGGGAATGAAAGATATCAAAATAGATATTAGGCCAGTCCTAAGAAATCTTTCTGTATATGACTTTTATTTTACTTTTTAAAAGATTTATTTATTTATTTATTTGAGAGAGAGAGAGAAAGCAAGCACGGTGGGGAGGGGCAGAGGAAGAGGAGGAAAGAGTCTCAAGCAGACTCCACACTGAGCGCAGAGCCCATGGGGCAGGGGGCGGTGGGGGGACGGGCTCAATCTCATGACCCTAGGATCACAACCCCAGCTGAAACCAAGAGTTGGATGCTCAACTGATTGAGCCACCCAGGTGTGCCAGTATACTCCAATTTTTAAAAAGACTCTGATTTTTATCACAATGTGAGTAAAATGCCGACGTAACATTTTAGCTCATGTAAGGCTTGGATTTATATTCTGATAAGCCTAATTAATTGAAATTTCCAAAGTCCTTATACTTGTCTTATAGGCCATTGAAATCATTACTTACACAAAAAAATAAGACTATGTAGATATAACTATGGGGTCTCAACCAAATTTAATTGTAATAACTAGTGTAAACTTCACACAATGTTGTAAACCATATGGAACCACAGAATTATGTTGCTTGCATTACTGAGTAAAATTTAGGGTGTGTATTTTTTTTTTTTTTAAAGATTTTATTTATTTGACAGAGAGAGACACAGCCAGAGAGGGAACACAAGCAGGGGGAGTGGGAGAGGGAGAAGCAGGCTTCCCACTGAACATAGAGCCCGATGTGGGGCTCGATCCCAGGACCCTGGGACCATGACCTGAGCCCAAGACAGACATTTAACGACTGAGCCACCCAGGCGCCCCGGGTGTGTATTTAATACCAACAGTGATTAATGTAATACTGAGTGTCAATTTAAGTCATAATTCCAAGATAACCAATTAACTTTAAGAGTTTAGACATGTTAATTTAAAATAATTAATAAATGACTTTTGGTTATCTGAAAAAAAAATTAAGAAATTAAAAGGAGTAGCATGAAACAGTACAAGTACCTGGAGATTGCACAATACTTTTTACAACCAGTCACAAAAGACCGCAAAAGACCAAATAAATGTAGGATTCCATCTATATGAAATGTCCATAATAGGCCAATCTATAGAGACAGAAAATAGGGCAGGGGTGCATGTTGGTAGAAATGAGGGGTGCCTGGGGCGCCTGGGTGACCTCAGTTGGTTAAGTGACCAACAATTTTGGCTCAGGTCATGATCTCAGCATCGTGGGATTGAGCCCCACATGGGGCTCCACACTCAGTGGGGAATCTGCTTGAGATTCTCTTTCTCCCTCTCTGTCTCTGCCCCTCGCCCCCACTTGTGCTGTCTTTCTCCCTCTCTCTCAAATAAATAAATAAATCTTTAAAAAAAAAAAAAAAGAAAAAGAAATGAGGGGTGCCTGCCAATTGGCACAAAGTTCCTTTTGAGGTTGATGAAAATGCTCTGAAATTGATTGTGGTGATGTTTACATGACTCTATGAAGTGCACTTTAAATGACTGAATTGTATGTTATGTAAATTACATCTCAATAAACCTGTTTAAAAGTTATGTTTTTAGGTACTCTTATCCATACAAAATGTACTTCTTTCCTCATATTCAAGTTACACGAATAAAATTAATGCAGTAAAAAATGTCTTAAGATACACTTCACATGTCTAATTTTATTTTTTTATTTTTTTAATTTTATTTTTTAAACCAAAATTCAAAGCTTTAAATCATGTTGTACCTATCATTATTTGGTATACTTATTTAAAATATATATGTAATGAGGTATATTCAAAATTAAGTAATTGGGAAGCATATGTATAATAGAGTATTAATACCCCCACTTAATACACTGATCACATGCCTGATTGAGTGTGTACAGTCTATAAGTCAATCTGAGGTAGTGAAATACATTTTTATTTTTCTTTTGCATAGATGACAGAAGTTTTTTGCTGTAACTTCCAAAATGTAGACTATTAAAAGAATCCATTAACTTCCAGGAAACTTTTGGAAATACATAATCCGCAAACAACTATACGCAAATAAACAAAATGACAAGAGATTCCTCATTTCATATATGCAAATGATACTACAAAGCCCTCCAAGGACATGGCTTATGGAATCATAACCTTACAGGTAGAAAAGGCTGCCGCTTCCAGGCAGGCCAGAAACATTGACAAGTTTCAGGGAGCTGGAGAAGAGACTTGGAAATGGATGACCAAACCTGGTGAGGTGAATTAGATGGTGCTGGGTTTCTGGCCTCAGAGTGAACACACTGATAAGGTCAGTAGAAAGCATTTCTGGCACCATGGAAAGATTGGAAACTTATCCCCAGGGCTTTATACAGTTTACAGGGAAAAGTTAACTTTCTGCTTCTAATCTTATGGCTCTAATTTTGCTTACCGTTCAGCAAGGTCTTTGTGCAATTATACATGCCTCTTGCTGGACCTCTGAACTAAAACATGAGACATAGAATAACACTTACATGGTTCAGGCTCATAAACTGCATGAAATTGTTACCACCAGATTGAATCACCATACAATATTCGTTTGGAAATTCTTCCCAAATATAGGAAGCTGGTTGAAAGGAATACTATTAACGTGGGCATGACTCTTTCTGGTAACGATGATTGTGTATGTTTTGTATGTCAACTTGCCTCCATTTAAAAAAAAATGTAAAAAGTGATCAACTAGGCAAGAAATTTAATCAACATAAAGAGATAGCCCTATTTTTTTTGACCAAGACAGGTCTTTAAAAATAATCTGAGCGAAAAGGAGAAGCTTCAAAAGAAAAATTGTCCCACACCTAATCAAGGACAGAACTTTTCTCCTTTTTCAATGATTTAATTCACAACTTCCTTCTGGAAAGAAATTATGATTCCTGGTCAATATGCTTAGAAAAGTTTCCGCTAACTTTAAGACAATTAAGACTTGTTCTAGAAAACTAGTCACCCACCCACCCAAACAACACCGGTCAAGAGTCTTAGTGACCTTTTAATCAAACATTCTTCTTTTAAAAATCTAGTCTAACAATGATTATCTAACCTTTCACCAAAAGTGAATCTTTAAACTAGGACAGCCCGAGGCGTTTTCCCTTACAGCAAGATTGTAATAAAACTTTAAATGGTCCTAACTAAATTGTTAGAAGTATTTTCTTTAATGCTGGGGTCAGCTGTATGCTGTGGAGTTCCCCTCAAAGAATGCTTACTTGCTTGTGAAAGGTGATAACAACAAAATTCAGACAGATTAATACGAAATGCTGCCTTACCACGTGGTTAGATACTCCTCACGTTATTTAGCAATTCATCTTCAAAGGAAGCTACTCAGAGTGCTGCGTATGGGCATGATTAAACGTCGTGTCTATTAAATTAAAATGAAAGGCTGAGAGACTCTGACTTGATTCTACTCTTGGACTTTGATTTAGTCAGGAACTGAAGAAGATAATTGGTTATACTGTAACCAGGAGCAAAGTGTCAAAGACATAGAAGTGAGGATTATAAAGAAAGGTCAACGACATAGAAAGTCCCAAATGCTATAGCTAAGATGAAAGTAGTGGTGGCCAAATGTCCTTTCTTGGAGAAAGTACATACTTTGTTCCATTGCTACCCACCAGTCTCTGCCCAAACTTCCAATACTTTGCAAAGTTCCTAAAATGCTTCCAACAAGATATGGGTCTGTTGAAAAAGGATTTGCTCCCTGAGATCATTTCATTTCAGCAAAAAGATGGTTTCCCTTTGGATACCCATCTCTCCTTTCAACTACCCTCTTGCAGATGGAGGCATCAAGTCAGTGCTTAAGCACCAATAATTTTGGACTTAATTGCCCTACCTTTTCCAAAAATGCCCCCACTGTTTCTATTCTATGTTTCCTTCCTCTGGGCTTAATATAAACATTGGCCCCTGGAAGGAATACGTGGTTCCGTTGGTACCATAATTTAACCCCTCCCCAGTTCTTGGACATTTAGATATTCTTTTTTTATCATCTTAAGTAACGTTGCAGTAAACGTCCTCGTCCACCTATCTCTGCTCCCCTGTGTTGTCATTTCCTTACATCACCACCTTTAGATTTCCTTTTGTTTTTTTATGACGTTTTCTCTACTGAGAAGAGACTGTGCTGCTATTGGGAACTTGCCAGAATTATTGTTCAAACTTAATTATTAAATTGGCTTCTGAGTGTAAGTGACATTTGTGAAAATGAAGGTAAGAACAGATGGCTAGCCAAGGGCTTGTCCACCCCTCCTGGCATCAGCTGATGATGGATGGCCCACCCCAAGGAGCAGAAAAGCCTGAGCTGAAAGTCCGGAGCAGTCTCCGGAAGCCTCCCAGCAAGCACTGCGTCTTCAGTGTGGGAGGCAGGAGGCTGAGAAGCAGGAAGATGCTTATCCTTAGACCCTGGAGCTCAGGGCCAGGGACCCTACCTGGCACCTTAACCCTGGGCTGAGATTAAAGTGCCCTGAGCCGAGGGGTCAAGACCCTGGACAGCCCAGTGTGTATTTCCCTACCTTCATCACCCACTGCTCTTAGGAAAAGAGATCTCCCTCATGTTGGGGTTTTTAACGCCCCCTCTTTTTTTTTTTTTAAGTAGAAAAACTAACTGGTTGAACCCAGGGGAATATCTCCTGAGCTTAAAGGGCCTGAGTTTTGTCAACACATAATTGGCCTCTCCTGATAATAATTTCTAAAATACCTTTCCTTTTTACTTCTCTTTGAAGCTTATATATAGTTAGATAAGAAAAAGAGGTCCAAGTGACTAGCTCAAAGGCATACGGCTGGTTGTAGCAAGGATGAATAGGACTAGAACTTAGTTCTTCTGATGCTAGGTATTCCCTTATTCAGCAGTTATTGGGCACAAATAATGTATGTATCAGTTATAGTACTAGCTAAGTTTTTGTAACAAAGAGATCCCAAACACAGTGCCTCGAATCATATCAAAGTTTACTTCTCTCACATATAACACTCCAGAGGTAGACAGCTGGTCCAGGGCAGATAGGCAGCTCTGCTCCATGAGGTCATTCAGGGACCCAGATTCCTTTATCTTGTTGTCGGGGTCACAAACTTTCTCCTTAAAGGGCCAAATAGTAAAAATGTAGGCTTTGCAGGTCATTCAGATAAAGTATAAAAATAAGCCAAACTAATCTATGGTATTAAAAGTCAGGCTAGTGGTTGCCTTTGTGTGGGTTAGTGCCCAGAAGTGGACACAAGAAGACTTCTGAGTTCTGGCGATGTTCTATTTCTTGATCTGGATGGTGTGGGTTTCACACATGGGTGTGTTCATGTGAAAATTCTCTAAGCCATAGCATAATATTCAAGTACTTTTCTGTATGTATGTTATACTTCAGTAAAAACATTTAAATAAATTGCAAAAAAAAAAAGCGATTCAGAAGTATCACGCTATTTCTTCTCTCATTACTTGGGCTGGGGCAGGCTCTTCTTAAAGGGGACACAGTGCCCTTTAAGGGCCCCATGACACTCCTCAAAAGTAGACAGGGGGGATCAGGGAGGATTGGGGTCAAGGAGTCACTTCAGGGACGCTCATTGGAGTGGCTATCCAGTTCACAGCCATGGTTATCCTGTGGGCATGAGATTTGAGCCATCCATGGTACCTCACTTTCTGGCCATAATAACTGATCCAAAACATGGGTACGTGATCCAGGCCAGGACAAATAGTCTTTTCCTAGGAATTGCCAAACTGGATCTGAGGAAAGGGACTCCTTTCCTTCCAGCTATAAAGATGTGAGCCTGGATTTCCTGCAGCCTGGTCCAGGTTCCTAGAAATGGCTAGCTTGTGGGAATGAGCCTGATACCCAGTGAGAAGCAGGGAGAGAGCAGGAGAGAGAAAGAGCTAAGGATCTTCAGGCTCTTGGTTCCAAATATGCCAAAGGTCAGCTCCACCCTGCTCTTCCCAGTTATATGAGCCAATAAATTCCTTTTAAATTCCTTTTGTGTTTAAGAGAATTAGTGTTGAGTTCCTCTCTCAAGAAAACTATCAGCTGCCTTTCTCCCACAAATGCACCCTGGATCTGATTATCTCCACGGTCACAATCCCAACCCATACTACCACTGTCTCTTGCCTGGATGAATGCCAAGTCTCCCAGCTCCTCTCTTCCTCTTTCACAATTCATTGTCCACACCAGCAAGCCAAGTGATCTTAGATAAATGTCAGTCAGACCCCATCACTTCCTGCCTAGTGATTTCTCATTACATCCAAAATTATACTATTTTATAAGGCCCTGCATGATCTGCTTCTGTCCATCCTCCAATTTTATCTCTTGTCACTTCCCCTTATCACTCTCTTTTTTTTTTTTTTTCAGATTTTATTTATTTATTTGCCAGAGAGAGAGAGTGAGAGAGCACACACACAAGCAGGGGAATCGGGAGAGGGAGAAGCAGGCTCCTCACCAAGCAGGGAGCACAATGCGGAACTCGATGCCAGAACCTTGGGATCGTGACCGAAGGCAGACGCTTAACTGACTGAGCCACCCAGGCGCCCCTCAAGTAATATTTATTGAGTGAATGAATGAGTTACAAAATGATGAGGGGCTGGAGTTCCATGCAGGACTTAGTTTCCCTGTGGGGTCTCCTTTCCTCTGCACCATAATGTCATCCACACTGTTAATTAGTATTAACTCATAGAGCAACTTGGACCTCTCACTTGACCTCCCTCAACCTGTTGGCTCCTTTGTGAAATGGGAACTCCTTGCTGACCCAACTCCAAAGGTTGCTGGAGATGCAAGGAGCCAGTGGGTGGAGAAGCCCAAAGCCCAGCAACAATCAGAATCTAATGAGTCTGGCCTTGCTCTGCTTCCCCACCAAGTCCTTCCCCCTACATGATCCTGTTCAACCTAGCCTAGCCCTTAAAAAGTATTATTTTATAGCTCCTTGTAGAGAATTTACACAAGGTCATGACCTTCACTGTGAGAAAGCACAGGCTATAAAAGGCCAGGCTTGGCTCCCTGCTCTGTGGTTAAATATTGATAATAGCAGGAAATAGTGGCCTGGGGTGGGCACACTACATACCCCCTGCAACAACGGAACACCCAGTCCAAGGGTCCTCCCCCACCCATTCCCTGGGGAGTCTAGATATTTTTTTTCTTTTTCTTTTTTTTTTAAGATTTTATTTATTTATTTGACAGAGAGAGACACAGCGAGAGAGGGAACACAAGCAGGGGGAGTGGGAGAGGGAGAAGCAGGCTTCCCGCGGAGCAGGGAGCCCGATGCAGGGCTCGATCCCAGGACCCCGGGACCATGACCTGAGCTGAAGGCAGACGTTTAACCCACTGAGCCACTCAGGCGCCCCTAGATATTTTTTATTTACTCGAGGCCAACATAAAAGAAGGAAAGCTTGGAGCTTCTGGTTCTTTGGGATCATGAAAGAAGGAAAGCTTGGAGCTCCTGGTTCTTTGGGATCATGAAAGAAGGAAAGCTTGGAGCTCCTGGTTCTTTCAGATCCTTAAAGTTAGGTGGAGCCAGTTTGCCATCCGGGGCCGCTCATTCAAGAGGTCATTCACCCTGGAGTGACGGAGGAGGTTCCAGGCCTGGGCGTGTGCTAAGGGCAGAGCTCCCAGATGGGCCCCACTGCCACAGGCTCGTAGCACTGCCCCGCGGGTGACAGCTGTGTGGGGTGCTCAGGTGCAGAGACCATCGGGTGCTCCTTTGAGAGAAGGATCTGGAAACTAGTGCTTGCTCTCAACAGCAGATCAAGGTGGGACCCAGCAGCGGGATCCAGGGTGAGTGTCTTCCATCTCCCATGGGGATGGGTGGCTCAGGGTCTTTGGCAGGAGTGACAGTGCAGTGGCAGATGGTTAAGCCCTGTGTAAAAAGCAGGGATCTCCCAGAGGGGCCTAAGGAGACAACTAAATGCAATGTGATATCCTGGATGGGGGCTTGGAATAGGAAAAGGACATGAATGGGAAAACTAAAGCCAAATAAATCATGAAGTTTGGTTAATAATTTTTTAAAAGCAGGTGTATTAATACGATGCTCACTCTAGAAGGAACCTGGGTAAGTGCTCTAAAGGAAATGTGTCCTCTGTTCTTGTGGCATCTAACACAACCAGGGAGGGCCGACTCTCCGTTCGAGACTTGGATTCATGTTGTCATTTGGGTTTTTTGTTTGTTGGTATATGTTTATTATAACAATGTTATACAATTTAAAACAATTAACTTTTTTTTTTACCATTAATAAACAAGGATTTATTTGGAAATTTCCAAACCTGCCAGAAGTGGCACTTGCCAAGCCCTGGGGTCCACCCTCCTACCAAGCTCCAAAGGGCAAAAATGGTCCTTCCCACCTCCCCCCTCACGCCCTCCTGCCCTCCACCAAGCACGCACACACAAACCTCAGGCCCTGCCAGAGAATCGGAGTCCCCTCCGAGGAGGCTCTACCCACCTGGGCTCAAGAGGCAGCCCCCTGGCGTCCGAGGGGATGATGGAGGCCAGAGCCACTTTGCATAGATTGAGGAAAGAAAATACAGAAGGATGCACCAAACAGGGCTCCCTGAAAACCCTAACTTATACCTGTACCAAAAAAGTGGTTCCCCCCTAGAAAAGCCTGCTTCCCACATAGTGAAAATACCCAAAGGAAAGGAAAACCCAGCAGCAAGGTTGGGCTGGTAGGCGTGGCAAGAACTTTGGTTTAGGAAGGCTAGGAAGAACGTGAGCTGTGTCCTCTTCCTCACCCAGCGCCCCAGACCCAGCTCGGACGCTGGCCCCAAGGGGTCGGTAAACAAAAATGCCGGCAGGCCTGGTTCTGAAATGTCTCTGTGACAATGTCGAAGTACAGCCTCCCATGGACCCACTTGGGCCTGCCTCTGCCTGCAGGGGAGCTGGGGAGTGTCTCTGGCGAACCCATTTAAAGCCAAAGTATAACGTAGGTATAAGGCTTTGGGGACCAAGCAACAAGGAATCCTAGCACTACATTTATGAAACTATAGCTGGGGAGCAGAGGGTGACAGGAGATGCCCCTCACCCCATCCTTAGCCTAGGTGTCTGTGGCCCCACATTCCACTGTGGACAGCAGCCAGCAAATTTGTACACACCTCTGATTAGTTTCAATTACACTCTGTCTTGCTCACTCCAGCTTTTTTTTTTTTTTTTTTTTTACTTTATTTATTTGAGAGAGAGAGCAGGAATGGTGAGGAGAGGGAAAAGCAGACTCCCCGCTGAGCAGGGAGCCCAATGTGGGGCTCGACCCCAGGACCCTGGGATCACGACCTGAGCCAAAGGCAGACGCTTAACCAACTGAGCCACCCAGGCGCCCCTCACTGCAGCTTTATAGGAAGTTTGAAGTTGGGTGGCATCGGTCCTCTGACTCTGCTCTTCTCCTTCAATATTGTGTTGACTATTCTGGGTCTTTTGCCCTTCCATATAAACTTTAGAATCAGTTTGTCCATATCCATAACATAACTTGCTGGGATTTTTGATTGGTATTGCATTGGATCTACAGATCAAGTTGGGAAGAACTGCGACATCTTATCAGTTCCATTAATTAAACATCCAAAATTGGACTGTTCTCCCAAAAGGTAAATACAACATATACAAACATTAAAAAATACATGCAAATACATCAAATATATATTCAAAATATACATACATTAAAAATATAATTACATGTATTGTTTCCATGAAGGTAGTGTATACTCATCACAAATGTATACAATACAGAAATGTTCCAAGTGAACATCCCATGTGTCTAGGCTCCATTCCACTTCCCCAGAGGGAGTCAGTGTTGGGTATCTTGACCTTCACACTCTTTTCTCTGTGGATCTGGGGCAGGGGGGGTCTGCATATGTGACAGGAGTCTATGGCCAATGTTACTAATTAATCCAGATGCTCCTGCCTCTGAGACTGGACAGAAAATCACAACCCTTCTTAATAAGGGCTCTGGACAGACAGTTGGAGCTGGAATAGCAAATCACATAGATTAGCCATTCCTGTAACTTTGTCCTTCCATTATTCTACATATATTCGGTAAGTCATGAGTAAGTAGGTAATATGCAGCCAAGTCCCAGAAAGTCTAAAAAAGATCTTTCTCCCTGATCTTCCATCTCTATCTTGACACACTAATGATGATTCATATACAAAAAACTTAGCTCAGTATTATATTTGTGTTAAAATATTTTCCCTCAAAGTCTATAGATGCTTCTTCAGTTTTCTCAGAGCATTTAGAGTTGGGAAAACCTCTGATGTCAATCCTTTTATTAGTACTTTGCTTTTCTGTTTGGCTGTTTGCCATGCAGCTGTTTTGGGATGTTCCTGGCTGAGCCTCCAGAGGCTATTACAGAAGGCACGTCAGAGTAGGGGCCCTTGAGATCGTCGGGGACCCTCCTATTCTCTTTCTGCTTTTGTCATTGTTATTAGTGCCATGACGTTTTCATGATTGGTCTACTCAAAACCCTTCTCCAGTTTTATTTCTTTAGTTACTCTCATTTCCATTCCTGCTCCCTTTTTGCTCTTCCCCCCAAGATAACTATCCTAATGTGTGTAATGTGTATCTTTTTAAAAAATGTGTTTTTGTAAAATATGTATTATTTTGTGTGCATATTTTGAATTTTCATAAATGGTATGGCATACCCCCTTATGATCCTTGGGCATAATTTCTTTGGGACACACACACACACACACACACACACACACACACTCGGAGCGTGTTGCTGTGTTGTGGGTTGTGTATACTTACTTTGGGTGATCTGCGCTCGAGATGGCTGCCTGTCTACACTCCCTCTGTTAGTACCTAAGGCTATAGCCCCAGAGCCTCACCAACACACAGCATTATCTACCTTCCAAACCAAGTTCATCTAATAGATGCCAAGTACTATTTCATTTTTCTTTTAATTTTCATTCTTTTTTTTTTTTTTTTTTAGTTTTCAGTCTTTTGATTACCAGAGAGATTGATCATTTCTTCATGTGCTCACTAGCCTTTTGGGTTTCCTATTTTGTGAATTGCCTGTTTACATCCTTTATCTTTTATTAGGGTTCCTGTCTTTTTCTTGTTAATTTGCAAGAATTCTTTGTATACTCTAGATATCAGTCTTTTCTTGATTTTGAGTATCGTTAAGTATCTTATCCCAACTGGAAATGTGTTTGTTACTTTATTGATGGTATTCTTCATTGAACAGATAATCTTATTTTCCCTATTATTTCCTTTTCTGTTCTTCAGAGGACCCAGTGATTTGCTTAGACAAATTAACCAGAGGCAGAGCCAGATGAGGGGCCAGCTCCTTGGCCCTCAGCCCAAGGCTCACTCCCCATGGCCTGCTGTCCTCAAGCTGGGAGCCCAGAGCAGCCGGGAGAATCAGCTGCCACAGCCTGGCCCTGGCCTGGGCACAGACCTGGGCTGTATCATACAGTAGCCTCATGAGCCTACTGAGCACTTGAAATGTGACTAGTCAGAACTGAGATATGCAATACGTGTAAAATCTACACCCAATTTCAGAGACTTGGTATGAAAAATGTAAAATATCGCAACCATTTTTATATTGATTACACTGAAATGAGAATATTTGGGTTATGTTGGATTAAAGGAAATATATTGCCAAAGTTAATTGCACCTATTTCTTTTCATTTGAATGTGGATAGTAGGATGTTTTAGGTTAAGTAAAAATAGTACAGGCAGTACAAGAATATGTCAAGATTTGTGGCTGTTTGGGGACGGACTGAGGTCTGGTAAACACCGCTGAACCTGCTTTGTTTTATAGGAATGGGAACAGGCTCAAATTAAGGAAGGGATTTATCCAGGGAGCATGAGTTCAGGCTCTTGTGTGGCGCCCGGCTCTCTGGCAGGTGCTAGCAGGTACCTCTCTCTGGCATTTTCCTATTCTCAGCTCCGGGTCACAGGTATGCCCATGTCCAGGAGAGAGACTGACAGGCCTGGCCCTGGTGGGGACACAGGGGCCTGTGAGATTGGCTGCCACAGGAAAATCAATGGCGAGAGGTGGGACAACTCGCTAAGAAACCAGAGTGACGGAGGGCACTGGGCTGCAGAAGCTAGTTGGGGATGCTGGGCAGGCAAAAAACTGACAATGTTCCCCGCAAGGGTCCCATAGCCCGTCAGTGACTCAATCCTCCTCACTCCCAGGTCAACGCTCTTCTCCACACATAATGAATCTTACTAAAGACTTGAATGACTCCTACTTCGATGGTTTCTGCCTCTCCAGACTCCACCTGCCCTGAGTCCCAGCCGTCTTGGTCCAGTAACTGTGCGCCAGAGGAGAGCTGGGTTTGGGCAGTAAGGGAGGTCAATCTGGGATGGGCTATCCAGTCACGCTCTCTGCTTTGTTTCAGGGGTCTTCAGGGCTTTGCCCAGAGGCCGGAACCTAGCAAGCCAGGAGGGCACCTGGGGAGCCAAGAGACCTAAGGATTTCGTTGGCAGAAACGTATCCCAACCAGGAGCAGGGGGCATGGACCACAGTGAGGGGGTCATCCAAGCCCCAGCCAGTACCACGGTGCCTCAGGAACTGCTGGAAGAAATGCTTTGGTTTTTTCGGGTGGAAGATGGTAAGTGGGGGGGGGGTTGGGGAGGGGGCATATGGGCCTCAGCACAAGGAGTGGAATCTGGCTGAAATCCCCCGACACAGTTGCCTCCTCCAGTACTGGCTGCACATTTCCCCCCAAGGTGGGGACTGAGGCTGAGGGGGGTCTTAATTCCCAGAGGGGTCTGGCCTCACCGCACCCTCTTCTCAGGGCTTGGTCATTCATTTTCTTCATTTATCGGATCGGTCACAAATATTCATTAAGTTCCTTCTGCACACCGGGCACCGTTCTCAGCAGTGGGCTTACAGTCGTGAATGAAGCACAAAAGTCTCTGCCCTCAGTGCAGCACACATTCTAATGAGAGAGAAAATCAACAAGACAAATGACTAAAATGCAGAGCATGTGGGTGATGAGCAGTATGGAGAAAAATTAAGCACAGAAAGGGAAGAGAAGGGTAGGTACCACGGTCAAGGAAGGCCTCACCAAGAAGCTGACATTTGAATAAGGGCTTGCAGGAGATGAAATGATGAGCCCCGCAGATTATGTGGGGGAAGAGCATTCCTGGTAAGGGGAACAGCAAACGCAATGGCTCCAGGGCTGGATCCTGCCTCATTTTGGTACGGTGTGGACACATCTCATTATCCAAATTCAGATTGGCCACTTTATGTATTCTCTGTTGGCAGTTGTAGGACACAGTTTCACTGCCACCCCTTCCCCCCCCCCACTTAGATTAGGGCTTCTGCAGAGCAGAAATTGCCCCTCCCCCTCCCCCACACTGGAGGTCCCGCAGGGCAGGGGCTCATCTTCGTTAGTCTCTACAACACCTGGCTCACAGCAGGGGATGACTGATGCCATGAGCTGAGTCTGAGCCCAAGCCCCAACTGCTAGTGGGCCTGAGGGGCACCCAGCCTCTCCTCAAGGCTCTGTTCTGTGTGTCCTTCCCCAGCATCTCCTTGGAATTATTCCATCTTTGCCCTGGTGGGTGTGGTGGGCGTGATAAGCTTCGTCCTCCTGGGAAGGAGCATCCAGGCAAACAGGTGAGGAGCTGGTCTGGGGGTGGTCTCTGGGGGGTGAGGGACCTGCCCTCCCAAGGGAAATCTAGGGAGCGGGCATCTAGAGGTCTTGGCTAGCCACCCTTTGGGACAGCAAAATGCAGCCTTGTAGAATTTACACTTTGGTGGGGAGCCAAGTGTGGTTTAGAGTGACAGATGCTCAGTGTGGGAGATACAGAGAGTGTGGGAGCTCAGTGGTGGGATCTGGGGCCTTCTGGGCAAAGAGAGAAAGGGAGAGTGGGCTGAGGAAGCCTTCTAGACTGAGGGACAATAGGCACCAAGCTTGAGGTGCTGGAGGAGGAGGCCTGGCCCATATGGCTGTGCAATGTGACGTGGCATGGGGATGGAGGGAGGACAAGAGGAGGGAAGGACCCAGAATGTATGGGTCCCAAGGAATTCAGGTTCTAGCTCATGGGCACTGGGGAGCCAGAGGATAGCTTTGCACAGGGACATGAAAGGTCTGTTTTAGCAAGATTAGTCTGGATGTAGGATATAAAAGGAACCAAAGGGGTGTAGCTCCTAAAAATGTGACCTTGCCTTTCTTACCCTGTCAGGAAGCATCGCCTTCAGCAAGGTCAACTCAGGGACAAAGTGGCTGTCCATGGGAGCAGCAGACACTGAGCTGCTCCCCCTGTGGCCCGAGCAGATTCTCTGGGCAGTCAGCCGTTACCACAGCTGGGTTCCTCCACAATGGCCAGGAAGCCTAGGGGTACCTTGAGTAAGACCACCTTCAGAGGGAGGACACTTGGGGGAGTTACTGGAAGAAAGGCTAGGTCTTGAACACCAGCTTAAGGACATGGGCAGTGGGGAGCCACTAAAGGTGCTTGAGCTGAGGAGTGATGTGTGCACACTGGGGTTTTAGAAACATGACTGCTGTGTGTGGGCTGGTTTGGAAAAGCAAGCACCTAGAAGCAGGAAGATTAGTTAGGAACTTCCTAAAGTAGTTTGGGGATGAGGTGGATGAGGGTGGGAATGGGATAACAAGGACACAGAACCCAGAGTCAGGAGACTTAAATGCATGTCCAAGGTATGTGCATCTTTGACCTTTTTGAACCCCATTTCACCTGTAAGGGGAGCAAGGGGTGAGAATAGTTGAGCTCATGGTGGCAATGAGGATTTGCTGAGATGATACACGGACGAGAATAAGCCATTTCTCTGCCAAAAGAACACCAAACTATCTGGGCTTTCTCCCCTAACAGTTCCCAGGACTGCCTACTGGATTTTCCCCTCCAACCCGCTAATCTACTTGGGAGACCCAGTCTTGCCCCCAATCACTCAGTACCCCAGCTCAGGGAACCCAGATTCAACAGTGTTTTCTCTCCTCCCAGAAATCAAAAACTCCTGGGGAAAAACAAACCAGAACTCCAAGACTTGGCTGAGGCTGAAACCAGAGATGACAATAACCTGAACATCCTAAGAGAGACTTTGCTCTCAGAAAAGCACAATTTAGCCCAGGTGGCAATTGAGTTAAAAGAGGCAGATGCGCCACTAGCTCTCCTTCCAGACCCACAAGAATCGGAGACCTAGTAAGAGTTCAGAGCCCTGCCCCATGTTGCCAGCAGATAAGATGAACGAACTGCAATCAAACTAATATTCTGTTATGGGGGAAAAAAACACTTTTTATTAAAAGGTTTCTGGAAGTGGGCATTTAGAATTGCATAGTTTGTTCAAACGGCCGTGTTCCAACACAAGCGGCTTGGAGCAGGAGCGAGAAATCCATAGTCAGCCTGTGGGTCAGGAAGCCTGGCCAGGACTCCTCGTGTGCTCTTGAGGAGTTCACAGCCTCCCTCTGACCTCAGCTTCTCCATCCACAGAATGGGGCTGAAGGCCGGGTTAGAACTGTTGTTCTTAATCCAAGGTCCTGGAATTGCCAAGAGCAGGATTCCGGGCTCAGAATCCCCTTCACATCCCTTTGCTCCTAGCAGAGCCCTCTCCTTTACCTGCTTATCTGCTGAGGGCCCACGAGAGACTTCCTTTGGGCCAGGGGCCCCAAGGTAAAGAGAGTTAGAAAACTGCGGAACTCCCTGTGCTGACAATGGGATCCCAAGAGAGTGTCCTGATCCTGTGTCTGAGCCACAGTGTATCAGCTGCGGTGGTGACCCCAAATAATTTATGCAAAAAATTGCTTTCTGAACCCCAAATGCCTTAGCTTCTATCTTTCAAAAGTGGACTTAGAACACTCAGACCCACTGTCGAAGGTACTGGGTCCTGCTACACTAGACTATAGATGGCCTACTGTGTTTCCACCTACGAGCCTCAGGCCGGCTAACAGTGCCCACTGGGTGAGTGATACCCCCAGTTGTAGGCTCCCGGGAGTCCTGGGGGCTGGTCACTAGAGAGAATGACTTTGTTCTGCAGCTCTGATCATTAAACTTCAGGAGGCTGGTCCTGAGGGTCTGTGGAGAGAGTCCTGAATTTAAGATGGGAAAATAAGGGGGCACTGTCTCCTGGGGGAAAAAACATTGGAGGCTCCTTATCCCAGATGATCCAGAGCCCCCAGTCCTCACCGAAAGGTAAAGTACTGGAAATAGCCCTTCCTGGGAATTTTGCTTCTCACAGCCTGTCCCGTAGGATTATTTAAACTGTGGAGTTTGTTGCCTGGGGCTTCTGTGAAGTCAGAGGACAGCAGGAGGGCCAGGCTCAAGGCGCCTCCCCCCCAACTTGTAGCCGCTCTGTCCTTCCCGTCCACCAGATGGTGCTAGGACCTCAGGGTTGCTCCTGCAGCATGTTCTCGGGCCTACACTTAGGGACCATCCAGAGCCGTCCCCTAGGGGCCACATCTGGCCTGGCTGCAGCTGGAGCAGGAAGGAGTCATGGCACCACGATGGACACTGCAACTTCCTTCCACTTGAGGCTGACCCCAGGTCTCTGGGTTGTCTCAGTGGCTATTTCCCTTCAGGGTCAGGGAATGCAGTGGCTACCATGGAAACCAAGGCCTGGAGCAAGGAAGAGCAGCGTTCCTGCCTGTCCCTCCAGCTCACACAGTGAACTGGGTGTCCGGGACACTACTTGGTGCTGGAAGAGGGGTCAACTGTCCGCCAGAGGGCCGGGGCTATTGCTCCATCAGAGGGAAAGCCCCGGCCAGCTGCTGAGTCCGGGATCCGGAGGGGTGCCCTCAGAAGATCTTGAAGCCCTTCAACAGGGTCAGGGTGGGCGCCTTGCGCTTGCTCTGGGCCCGGGATGACTTCACAGTGACCAGCTTGGCCTGGGCCACGGCAGGCATCTCCTTCAGGCTGACGGTGGAAAGCGTGTTGAAGGTACAGCTGGCCAGGCCATGCCGGGCGGTGAGCGGAGCCTGGTGGGGCAGGGCCCTCTCCTCGGAGATGAAGAGGGGCCGGGGCAGGGAATGCTTCTCCAGCTCCCGCCGCGCCTCCCGCACGGCCTCGTGGAAGACATGCTGCACGTGCTCAAAGTCCAGGCAGGCCGAGACCTCGAAAAACAGGCACCCGAACTTGCCCGCCAAGGCGGCGCCCTCTGCCTTGGTGACCTGCCTGGTGGGGAAGCAGGGCGAGGCAGGGTCAGGAGCGAGCGTGCAAGTCGGGGAGGCCCGCGCCTACGCTCGTTTCCCCACTCACGGGCTTGGTGACCTGCAGTCATCTCGTGAGTACAATGGGATAATGACATCTGCCCCGCAGGGTTGTTAAAAGAATTAAGAAAGTCCATTTGTATCGTGTGCCTGGTGTATTACCTGGCACAGAGTCTGTGCTCGATAAATGGTGGCTGATGTCTCCAAAGCAGAATCTAGGAACAAAGCGTGGGCAAGGGAGCAGCTTACTGGCTAGACCCTGCTTGTGGCTGGAAGAAGATGGTCATTCCCAGCCCTGCCTTCCTCTAGGCCAGCATGGGTCCTTGGTCAGGAAATGAGCCACCCTCAGCCCCAGCCTGTGGGATCAGCTCCAGAGAAAGGCAGTGGTCTGGACGGAAAGGTGTGAGACCACAGAGGAGGGGAGGGTGAGGCGCCTCGGGATGCCTGTGGTTGGCAGAGTTCTGGGGCTCATGCAGAGAGTTGCCTGCTCGTCCAAGGGAGGGGCAGGGGAGAGCAAGGGTGACATTTCATGGGAAGGAGGGAGAGAATGGGAGAGAGAACAACGCCTATTGTCAGCTTCGTCCTATACCCTCTTTCCTGACGGGATCGACTATTTAACTGGGGAGGTCCTTGAAGCTTCTGGCCTGAAAGCCATGGGAATCAAGGTGAGAGGAAAAAGACCAGCTCTTGGGTCGGTCAGATGTCCAGAAGAAGGAAGGGGTGGGGGTACCTGAGGTTTTGAGGCCAAGGTTCCACTGGCTGAATCTTGGCGACCACCTTGCGCTGCCATTCCTGGGGACAGTGGCACAGCCCATGAGACCAGTGGGTAGTGATGCGAAGAGGTTTCTGAGCCAAGGTTAATTTGGCAAGAGCAGGGGGGCTGGCAGTGGGCTAGCTGCCCGGGGGGAGTATCAGACAGAGAGTGACTGGGACAAAAAGGGCCAGGGGCAGAGCATCTAGACTCCCCACCCAGGGCTGGTGTCCTGTCTGTAAGCTGTTTCCTGAGGAACCGTTCTGAGGGAACACTTGATATTATTTGCTTTTATGACAAGCTTGAGTCTAAAAATTTCTCATTGTGCGGGCTTGAATTCATGAATTTTCAGAAACTAGCACCCCATGCATGCATACATGTGTGTGAATGGGGGACACACGCATGTCACATGATCCTCTCTTGTTCAGCTGCAGCCTGGTGACAATTTTATCAGCGATTTGGGAACCACTCTCACCCACAATTTACCATGCTCTAACCCACAATTTACCACGTAGCTGCAAGATAGTCCTGGGAGATACACCAATGCTCAGCTACAAGACTGACTGTGCATCAAATCCTGATCCACTACCAGACTGGATCAAAGAAGGAAATGAGGGTAAACGGCCACAACTTTCCTTCGGGAACTGAAGCTGCTCTGGCTGAGCCCCATAATCTTTGTTATTTGCTCCCCAACCATTTTTAGACAATCCCTGCGGCAGAGACTGGGATCAAAACAGTGGTCTAGTTTTTCCCCTCATACTGAAGATGGATTTACCGCAATTCAGTCTTCTGACCCCTCTTCCAGGCATCGTGGGCTCTGATTCCTCAAAAACCACCTTTCGGTTTTAAGATCACACAACTTCCTTCATTCCCCGGGATGGAATTTGTCTTTGTCTGAGGGCTTGATGGCCTTTGAAGGCTCCTACAGTGGCCCCTCTTCATGAGACTGCACCTCCCTTTCCCACTGCCCTTCTGATTTGTTCTGCACCAAAGGTCCCTTCCTGGCTTATCCCAGCCAATGGGCCTTTGGGGTCTGGGGAAGCAGGAGTGACTGGCCATGAACAGGGAGGGACAGATGGAAGATGGGTGGAAGGCACCAGACGTTGAAGGTGGACAGGCCACATAGGACAAATGTCAGTGTTGGGACAAGGGCAGTGGGATTACTCAAGTGGGAGTGTCATGCTTTCAGGGGCCAGGCAAGCAACTCGAATGTATGGAGAGAGTGGAGGAAAGCCATGGAGAGTGGTAAGGCCTGAGTCAGCTGGAGAGGGCATACCCCTCCTCAAAGCATTCCAATTCCAGGTCTTTTAAAATACTGTGCTCGCCAAGCAAAATGCTGCAGTATTTGCTGGTAATCTGCCCCCTGGCCCAGTCTGTGACCTCTAATTCAAGTCCAGCCCGTTCTAAGAGAAGCTGCCCTCAGCACCGCCAATGGTTGGAGTGAGTGTGGGGCCATGCTTGGGTGAGATGAGAGCTGGTTGGACCAGACCAGACACTTGACTCAAGGAGCCAATCACGGCCTTTCTTCTCAGAACTGGAATTGGGCACTGAATAATAACCAGCCAGCTATGGGGAGTGAGGATGGAACGTCATATAGACAGGCAAGAGAGGGTGAGGCTGAGAGAGACCACAAAGCCCCATGAGGATGGAAGCAGTGGCTTTTCTGACTTTTAGGGTCCAACCCCTGTGTGGGCCAGAAGCTCTTCCCTTCCTGCCCTGGCCTGTCTGGAAGGCCACGCACACTGTACTCTTTAACCCAAGTTCGCAGGGATTACTTTCCTTAGCAGCCCAATAATCCCCGATGATGACACACAGCCTTTCCAAATGAGGCCAGTGGGCTCCAGCGAGGAGGACACACCGCCCGCGCTCACCTGTACTGCGCCATGTCCAGCTTGTTGCCTAGCAGCAGGGCAGGGGAGCTGCGCTGGGTCTCCTTGGCGTGCAAAGCGAGCAGCTCCAGGTAGCTGCTGCTGTCCTTGAAACTCTGGCGGCTGTCCATGCTGTACACCACCAGGAACGCGTGGGCCCAGTTCAGGTAGCGCTCACAGTTCCTGGGGGTGTCCTGGACGAAGGAGGGAAGCCTCGCTGGGGGTAAAGGCCTTCACCTGAGCTGCTCCATCCCACCTCCCCACTCCCTGGGTCTTTGTATACTGTTCCCCAGCAGGGCCCTTTTCAAAGGGGCACTTGAGTGTGGATTTGGCTTGGTGTGAAAGGAGGCATTGTCTCGGGAGCCTCACTCCCACCACCCAGCCAGAGGCTCGGAGACCTTGGCCTCTGGGGCACAGAGCCAAGACTCTGGCATGGCTGCTAAGAGACCCGGCTGTCCCTGGGCACTGCTGGTTTGGGGTCAGGTTGATGGTGCCCCTGGGCTTCTGAGAATAATTGGTATCCAGTCCTGGCAGGGGGTGGTGAGAACAAAGGGGGAATGTGTGTACTGAGGGGACCTGGGCCAGGGGGGGCCTCTGCATAAAAGTGTGTGCCCCATCTCCGTATATGCATGAGCATCAAATCCCAAAACAGAGGATCTCAGAGCTGACGCCAGCAACCATCAGGTCTCCCCAGGCCCCGTCCCATCCCTTCTCCCTTGGCAAATGAAAAGATTCAGGTCCACGGGTGCCTGGGTGGCTCAGTTGGTTAGGCAACTGCCTTCGGCTCAGGTCATGATCCTGGAGTCCCTGGATCGAGTCCCGCATCGGGCTCCCTGCTCAGCAGGGAGTCTGCTTCTCCCTCTGACCCTCCCCCCTCTCATGTGCTTGCTCTCTCTCATTCTCTCTCTCTCAAATAAATAAATAAAAAATCTTAAAAAAAAAAAAAAAAAAAAAAAAAAAAGAAAAGATTCAGGTCCAGAGAGGTCAGTGCCTCATTCAGGGTCACATAGCAAACTAGAGCTTAACAAGTTTGCAAATTCCCATCTGAGGCCTCCACTCTGGGAGCAGGACTTCTCAGGAGGGTGCACTGACTCTCAGCTCTCCATGGGTAATGGGGGTAATTTACCAGGTCTGCAGTATCCATGACCCTCAGGTGGACAGGCTGGTGGTCCACTGTCTCCTCGGAGCTGTAGGTGTCCTCTGCAACAGATGGTCAGCCAGGTCAGAGGCAGGCCAGGCCACTCAGTGGCAGACTGGGTCTGAGTCCTAGCCTCCCTGTGCTAGACCCTGGGAGATCTATTCTGGGGCTGGCTGAGTTGGGACAAACTGGAAAGGCCTCGGCTCTCACCCAAATGGAGGACACAGACAGAACCTCCCACCCAGGAGATGCTGCTCTACCTGTCAGGGCTCAGAGCATAAGAGGTCAGTCACAGAACACGCCACAGGGGATGGGATTGTGTTCTGGGTCCAACCACCAAGCCTCCAGGATGGAGTGTGCGGCCCACGGGCTTGATTAGCAGCAGAGGCCTCTGGAGTTGCACTGCCAGCCCATCCCTCCCAAACCCCAAGCTTCCCCGCCCTCTTCCCTCTGACCACAGTACCCGGCCCGCAGGAAGCCCCCAGTGGGAGAAGGGATGGGGAAAGAAAAGCACACAACATATGGTGGGGTGTGTGTGTGTGTGTGTGCACGTGCAACTCCATTCAGAGGTCCCTAAGAAGGTTTACAAATAATCCTTATCAAAATAATAGCAGAGGACTCTAGTGTAGTCGAATATTTTAGGTTGGACATGTGGAATCACACCCAACTTCAGCTACCTTTTAGCCATGTGACTTGGCCACGTCATTGCTGTTCTTTTGAGAATCTGTTTCCTCCCTTTACGATGGGGATAACATGGGGCACCTGGGTGGCTCAGTCGGTTGAGCATCCGACTCTTGATTTCGGCTCAGGTTGTGATCTCGGGGTCCTGGGATCGAGCCCCGCTTTGGGCTCCACGCTCAGCGTGGAGTCAGCTTATCCCACTCCCTCTGCTCCTCCCCCCTGCTCTCCCTCTTTCAAATAAATAAAATCTTTTTTTTAAAAAAAAGTAAAATAGGGATAACATGATAACACTGGCTAAAAGTTTTCCAGATTTTACTCTGTGCCAGGCACTGTGCTAACGCTTGTCCCCGCACCCTCACAGGGCTTGTGAGGACTGGATGGGCCCCTAGGCATGGGGCCTGGCCCACCATAAATGCCTGGTAAAGGACAGTGGGGATTGCGGTGCTCCGAAGTTTACAGGGCAGGTTCACATTCCTAGGTGATTTTTTTTTTCTTTTGAAATCATTTTAGACTCATGCGGATATTGCAAAATAGTACAGAGAGTTCCTGTGTGCCTTTCCCTCTGCTCCCAGCAATGTTAACACCTTACATAACCATAGCACAGTGATCAAAAGCAGGAAATGGACATTGGTAGCATACTATGAACAAACTACTGACCTTATTTGGATTTCATGAGTTTTCACCTTTTTTTTTTTTTTTTTTTTGGTTCTCATGACCTCAAACCTGAGAAAGCACAAGTGGCCAGGCATGCAAAGAGGACCTCATTGTCATATTGGCCATCATTCTCCCTATCTCCAACCTCCCCCTATGCCACTGGCCCATGTGTGTGAGTGCACTTGGCCATCACCTTTCCCTGGGTGCCCCCGTGCCCCAGGTGACCCCAAAGAAGACCTCTCTGGGCAGAACTGGGGCTCTCTCTGCCTTCCTCCACCATCCGCCCCCAACCCTGGCTGAGTTCACAACCACTTGTCTCTGAGAGCCCCTGGCAGTCAAGCCAGGCCTGGACACATGCCAGGTCCACTAGCAGCCAGCAGGAATCACAGACAGCTCCCATCCCCAGCCTGTTTGGGGACGTGGATAAATAGCTGCTCTTATTCAAAGACAAAAAAAAAAAAAAATCTAATGGAAAATATGCCCCAAACATTTAACTATATTTGGTACAAGAGGAGCTGCCCCTAGATGCCTACATCTTGTTCAGATTTTTCTTTATTTTTCTGCCAAAGTTGCCTGATGCACCCCTTTTAGTTGCTCCACACCCCCTTCCCCCACCCCCAAACAGGCACTGCGTCCTCAGTCCAACAAAAAATATTAGCCCAACGTTGGTCTCCTGGGGTTCCTCACAGCAAACAGCCTTTCAAGGTTACTGTTAGCTCCGCTGTAGAGAGATGAAACCCAGAGGAGGAGAGAACTTACCCACTGCCACACAGCACCCCATCAGTGGAAGGAATGTGAACTCGAGTCTTCTCACCTGGGCTACCTCTCCGTGGGGACCCCCTCACCCTCTGCTCAGGGGCCCAGCTGACCCTCCAGCTCTATCTGGGCAGAGTGCAGGGGAAGAGCAGAAGCCCCAGTCTAGGTGTGGCACACGCGTGGGTGAGCTGGGGGAAGCCTCGCAGATCAGTTTTATCCAGCTGCCTCCCCCTTGGCAAGTGAGGTGACTGGAGATGGGGGGGGGTCCTTTCCAAGTTACAGGAATGTCCTGTCGTCTCATCACCAAGTCCTGCTCTCCAGGGCATTCTGGGGTCCTTAACCACATAGGTTTCATAACTCCTACTTCTAAATAATATTCTGAGGACTTCCATGCTGAGAGAAGATTCTTTTCACAAACTATTTTCCCCTGATTTATGCAATAATAATCTTTTTAAAGGTGGTAAAGGTGCTCTGATCAGAGTGTGTGTAGGATGATGCCTCAGAAATGGTGTCCATTTCCTTGCTGGAGCAGGATGAGGGCAAGAGGGGTGAGAAGCCGTCATTCTGCCCTGGGCAAGCCAGGCAAGGTGCCCGCAGCTCCTCTGTGAAGGGATGCTCTCCTGGGGGCCCCTGCCCCTTCCTGGAGTGCCCAGCACAGGCATAGCCTTTCCATAGACACTGATTCTCTTAGCTCCTACCAGCTCTCCCAGCCACAACCCTTACTCAGACAGAGCACAGGCTATTGGCCCCATCTTCCAGATGGGGAAATGGAGGCTCAGAGACACAGTGCCATACAGACCTCTGATTCCAGGCCCTCTAGGGCATAAGGCTGCCCTTACGAGAAAGCTGCTGGAGTGGTACCCATCTTCCTTTGTACCTGAGGTTTTCCGTAGGCAAATCACTGAGCCCTCTGTGCCTCAGTATCTTTACCTGTAAAATGGGGATAATAGCTGGAACTCTTCTTTAAAGGTTAGTACTAAAACCAAAATTCAATCTCATGTTTAAGAGCATGGGTCAGCTTGGGGTGTTGTGCCTAGTACCGCACTCCATGCTAGAAATGGGAATGAATAACGCAGGTCTCCACACTCAAGAAGCTCACTCAGGGTTCAAAGAAGAGCTTTGAAAAGAGAAGGAGCTGTTTTATATGTCCCGGTGGCTAGCTCTCCCCTTGGATGCTCAGACTTTTCTCCACAGAAAGAAAGCCTCCAGTCCCGGAGTCCCCACTATTGCTGTGGCCAGCCATGGGATAGTGGCTGGAATGTTCAGACGGTAAGGCAGAACTCCCAAGGAGTGGCACTGGCCTCCCAGAATGCTGAAGGAGAGCGTCTGGTCATCTCTCCAGCTGACAGGCTCTCAGACCAGGGCAACTGACCGCCGTGGAGCTGTTGCCCGCCCCCCCCGGACAGCGTGACCACGCATTCCACTATCAGGTCAGAACTCCAAAATTACTCAATCAGGAAGCCCAAACCACCCCTGTACTAGGCTATTCTGGGGGGACCCTGCAAGAAGGGTAGGGATTGGGGGTAGGGAGAAAGACACTTGGAGGCAAGCTGCCAGAGAAAATGCAGGATGACCATTTAAATTTGAATTTCAGAGAAACAGCTAATATTTTTTAGTGTAAGTATTCCCCACCTGAGCTAGGCAGAATTTGTCTTTTGAGGAACCATCCTTGGAAATCTCCATTTTTCCTTCCCAGACACCCCTCCTTGTATGCCTTTCCTTCCCACCTCCTCCCCGTCTTCAATTCCCCCACTCCGTCTGATTTCATGTTCTGGCCTCTCTCAACGCCTCCCCTAGCCAGCACACAATTACACCCTGTGTCCCGCTCCTGTGCTAATCAAATGGGGTCCCCTCAGACCTGCTGTGTGACCCTGGCCTGGAAGCCTCAGCTCCTTAGGCCTAATTCTTCCTCTGTAGCACCAAGGGGTTGGGTTAGAGTACAGGTGGTCAAACCAAGCTCTGAGAAACAAACTCCTTAGGGACTGTCAGTGAATCAGCTGCCCGGTACTCTTGACTTAACCAGGGGACCCCCCCCTCTGTTTTCTCTGTTTGACACCGTGAGGTTCTATTTAAGATCACCTGGGAAGAAGGGCTTCTGCTACTTAGGGAAAAAATTCTAAATAGCCCTGAGGTCCCTTTCTGCTTCGACACCGGGATTCAATATTCCAGCCTGAACTGAGGGCTCCAACGGGCTCAGGGGAGGTGTCACAGCGCGTCCCATCAGAGGCCTACTGCAGGCAATGCTGTACTGTGGAGTTTCCAGTCTGTGCCCCATAGCCCTGCGTTTCCTGGGAGGGCCCCCAGGGGGTCCCACAAATGCTTTATTTAATTCTTATGAATGGAAAAAAACAATCCAAGACTGTAACCCCCCTTTCCAAAAGGCTAAGCATATCCAGACACTCCTCCTCATTCCTCCTACTGTTAGCTGTTTCTCTGAAATTCAAATTTAAATGGTCATCCTGTATTTTCTCTGGCAGCCTGCCTCCAGTATTTTTCTCAGGAATAGTTTACAATAAACAAACGTTATAAATGTAAACTTTAAGGAAAGAGGAAGGAGGGGCGCCTGGGGGGCTCAGTTGGTTGGGCCTCCAACTCTGGATTTCAGCTCAGGTCATGTCGGGGTCCTGGGATTGAGCCCCGAATCAGGCTCTGTGCTCAGCAGGGAGTCTGTTTCTCCCTCTGCCTTTCCCCCTGCTTGTTCGTTCTCTCTCTCTCTCTCTCTCAAATAAAATCTTAAAAAAGAAAAAAGAGGAAGGAAAACTGAACATGCATTGAATGTCTACTGTAGATCAGATACTAGGATAAATTTTTCACATGTGTTATTTCTTTAATGCTCACAGTAATTTTCTGAAATAGGTATCTTTATGCCCATTTTACAGATGAGGAAACAGAAGCTCAGAGAGATTAGGTTATTGCTTCAAGTTTGCACAGGCAGTAAGTGGCAGAGCTAGGGTTCAAACTTAGCTCTGATAACAGAGCATCCTTTCTTCCAATATACCATGATATCGCTGTAGAATAAGACAAGTTTTCTTGTGTGGTTCAAAAATGGGTCAGAAGCCAGTACCACTAAAGAATTTCTCTCAAGTGTTTTGTCCAGCTTTTTTGGAAAAGTACATTGAGTGGCCATTTTGAAGAATAACACTTAATGGTTATAGACGTTCTGCTATTTTTTTTTTTTTTTAAAGTCTCACCATACCTCATATTTTAGGGCAAATCAGCCTCTCGGTTCTCTTAATTAAGTCACTCCCCCAACCCCAGTTGTCTGGAGTGGGCTGTGGAAGGATGTCTTTCTGGCACTTACACCATTTTGTCCCATGGGCTGAGTCATCCTGGTGGCGCCTCCCCTCTGCCCTCAGATGATGGATCCTAGTCAGGCCTGGGCCCACCACAGTGTAGGCATGTGTGTTGCGGGGGATCCAAGTGGGACACAGTAGGAGGAATGAGGAGGAGTGGTTCCTTACCCAAGTTGGGGTCATACTCGCTGATAAACCTCCTGGTCAGAAACTTCACGGTCAGAGCTGCAGGAAGCAGAAAGAAGTTGGCTCAGTCTCCCCCTGCCGCATCTGGCTGCTGGCCCTGGAGGTTGCCCCTCTCATTTTAGGGAGGTCTTATCTAGCCTCTGTGACTCCTGGCTGACACTAAGCTCAGTTCTCTGGGGGAATGAGTCTGGGAGCTGAGGAGTTGGTTTGAGAAGCTCAGCAAAAACCAGAAATATGGGGAACCATGCCCCTCCAGTTGCATCCTAGCATTTTTTTTTTTACGGCAAGAAAAGCCATGAGAGGCAAGCCTAAGGGGTGTTTATAAAGACCTGAACTGGGGGCACCTGGGTGGCTCAGTCGGTTAAGTGTCTGCCTTCGGCTCAGATCGTGATCTCTGGATCCTGGGATAGAGCCCTCAGTCGGGCTCAGCAGGGAGTCTGCTTCTCCCTCTGCTCTTCCCCCTGCTTATGCTCTCTCTCATTCTCTCTCAAATAAATAAATAAAATCTTAAAAAAAAAATACTCAAACTGAGGGGTCCAGGACTCATGTTACCTTAGGGTGAGCCTGGTGAAACTCAAACTGAAGGGAGATATTCCCCACCCTGGTCAAGTCATGAAGATTCTGAAATGTGGGGCATCTATTCCAGTTTTGGCTATAAGCCAAAGAATAAGAGCTGAGTTGATCAGTCTGTGATCCCTGGGAGGAGTATGAACACTCACGTCCCAAGTAAACACCCTCCAGTCCTTGGTCCCCTTTGTCTCAAGTCTTGACTCTGTCTTGGGCCTCAGGGGTGTCCCGAAGAATGTAAAACCTAAAATGAAGCTCTCCCCAGGTGGAATTCATTAATAGAACTCTGATTTTGTTCAGAATTTAGCCACATAGAGCCCAGGGCCAGCCAACTATTATGCTGGACTCTTAAAAAGTAATGTGATATTTTAAAGAAAATCCTTAAAATTCTTTCCCAGAATTCCTAACAGTGTCATTTTGCAAACTACTACCCAGGGAATACATACTTTAAAATTTAACTTCCTTCATTCGTGTAGTCACTGGCTAAACTGTACCAGTGACAGACTACAGACACAATTTGATTTTCAAAGGGAAGAGGGCAAATCTTTTCTGTAGGAAAACATGATTCAGAGTCCCCTCTCTGAGTCAGGGCGCTGGTTTCAGAAGTGGAGAGTAGGATCCCAGCGAGTCTCAAAGAACACTCCGGGGGAGGAAACTCCTAGCTAACAGCCCATGTTGGCCAGTCACTAATGGCAGTAACTGTAACACAGCCGGCCGAGGAGCCCCCTCTGCCGTCCTACCTTCAGCCCCCTGGTACTGTGAGTGGCAGGGGGGCAGGGGTGAACCCTTTCTCCAGGTCTCTGCCTGTGGTGACATCCTCCCCCCCTACCCACCTGGGCTCCACCTGGGTGAGAGCTGCCAGGAGTGGTTAAAGCAGAGTTCAGAGTTGGCAGAAAGGATCTCAGTGGCAACCCAAGATCTTGGTTCATCAAGAACAAGTCCCAGGCGCCTGGGACCATAGTCCAATGTGTTTCCAGAAAGTCACAAGAGGGGTCTGACTTGAAACAAATACGTTTGATAAGAATGCACACTTTGTTCTATCCCAGGGAATTGGGGTGAGCCCCTCCTTGGAAAATCCCAGTAGCCCAGTGACCTCTACCACCTCCCTTCATCCCCAGCCTAAACTGAGGAATAACAAGGCTGTGACTAAGCTCAAAGGGGCCTGGGCTGAAGATTAGTGCCTAACAGGTCCCTTTGGTGCTAGTCACCAGAGCTGACTGCTGGCCCCAGGGAGAGGAGATGGAAGGCCCTGAACAGCAAGGGAGAGATCAGCAGAGGACCAGGAGACACAGAGACAGGCAGAGGGGAGAGATACGTAGTGTCACAGACACAGAAGGAAAGACAGGTGAGGAACCCAAGACAGATGAGAGATGGAGGAACTGAGGACAAACTAGAGAGAGAGCCAAGCAACAGAGAAAATGAGGCAGAGAAGAAAATCACGCTGTCTGACCCAACCCACCTGGGTGCAGGAAGCCCCCAAAGTCAGTGGGGGAGCCTGCCTGCAAACAAGTCCACAGCGTCCACACCCGCTCCCTGTCTCTCGGGTCCCAGCCCAACCCCTTCCCTTCCGCCCCCCCACCCAACTCACCCGACTTGCCGGCCCCGCGACGCCCCAGGATGGCCAGATTAACCTCGAGTGGCGCGCTCTGCGGCCCGCTGCCCGCGCGGGGTTTCCCGAACACCGAGGACATGGCGACGCTGCCGAGAGGGACACCGGTCCTCGGGAGAAGGGCCCCGAGCAGCGTGTCAGTCCGTCGGGGCCCTGCAGAACGAGCCGTGGGCTCCCCCCGCGCTCGCGGGCTCGGCCCCGTCGATGTCCGTGCCCGGGCCCGGCGTCGAGCGCCAAGCGGGCTGCGTTCCCGCGGCCCGGCCCAGCCCGGCGGGGAGGAGGAGCCGGTGGAGGCCGGCGGGCGGGGCCGCCCCGAGAGCCGCCGCACTCCTTGTAAGGGCTGCGGGAGCCCCCCGCGGGGCCCGCTCACCCCGCTCCCCACGCTGGGAGGGAGCTGCGGGCCGGCCGCGCACCCCACAGCTGGGCGCCGCCTCGAGGGCCGGACGCTGTCACCGCCCGGATCGCCCTCGGACCCTGCAGGGAAGGACTCGCACGGGGAGAGGGAGGCCCGGGGTAGGGGGCTAGAGGGGAAGGATGTTTCCAGCCTTGTCTAAGCCTCCGCTCAATCTCTTCCCACCTGCAAGAAAATCCACTCCTTCCTTTGTTCTACAGAGCAGGCCCTGCCTCCTCCTCCGGGAAGCCTGCCTTTTTCAACTCCCAGCCTTGCCCTTTCTCTAGGTCACGGTCACAGCCAGCTCAGCCTTGGCACACAACTTCCCCCACCACATTACCCTGCCCTTCGGTATGGGGACTCTCAGGCATCATTGCAACCCCCAAGGCAGAACCCTGGCTCCTGGGAAGGAGCCTTAACCAACATTTCATGTTCAGTATGGGTCCAGCTTCAAGAAACTTAACCCATCTTGGATTATGGTTTTCTCCCTGATGGGAGCTAATGAGTTGCATGTGTTTGGCGCCTAGTGTGTAAATGGGGCATTTTATTCTAAACGCTGGCATTCTCTCTTGCCTATAATGATTCTAGGATTGGTGGATGAGCCTGGGAGGGGTCACCTGTCATTTCTTTTGCCACCCAGGGTAAATCTGGTCATGATGGACACAGAGCAAAGGGACCATGTGGGAAACGTGGACCTTAGGATCTAGTCCCAGCTCTTTCACAAGGTCACCCTGGGCGAGTCACCTCACTTCTTTGAGCATTGGTGTCCCCATCTATAGCACTAAAGGAAGGGGGAAATAAATCCAACATTCCATGATGTGATTCACGCCTAATAGTGATAGCATCAGGTCTGAGTACTTTCTAGAACCCAGTGGAGCCTCTCTTTTGAAATATACTCCAGGGCTAGAGTGGGGTAGGGTATGGGAGTCTCAGAGACCTCTCACTGCAGCCCTTCTCCCTCCAACACCCCCCCAACTCCTCCTCCTTGCCCCAGTTAATCTACCCACCCACGTGAAAAAGAAACCATGGAAAGCCAGATCAACAGGCAGAGAGTCTGGGGGTCAGAGCCTGATGATACTAACTTCTCAACCTGGAAGGAAAATTATTTTCCGGGATAGGACGTGAATACTGACTCAGCCTAATTGTATTTGTAGGAGATAATGCTAAACCAGCTGTGTTATTAAGACTGTAAAGTGTTGGGAAAAATTTGTTTACATTACACCCTCAGGCCAGAATCACTCACAGAGCTAATGCCCAAGGGTTTTCCTTTGAGTTGTAGGTGGGAAAAAAGTGGGAGTCAAGTTCCAGCCACCTTCGTGGGCTGGCCCCAGTCTTGTGAGGACAGACTGGTTCTGACTGGGGTTTATCGGGAGAGGACCAATCTCATCAGAGAATTCCTGGAGAGAGGGTAAACTGTGGAGCTCCGTAGGCCCAACTGGGTATAAACTTGGGCTCTGTTATGGCCCTGCTTGTGTGAGGCTTTAAAACTTTAAAACTCAGACCAACCAGTAAGATGGGCACTGCAAGGAGGTAGATTTGAGCTTGGTGTGAACCATCTGAGCTGTCCCTAGTTACAAGGGACTGTTTTAGAGGAAGTGAGCCTCCCAACACTGAAGGCAACCAAGGGGGTGACCACTTCAAGGAGGTGTTGTAAGGAAACTCCATCATGACTTGCAGGAAGGAATGATGTGACCCATAACTCTCGTCTAGGTCAGAGATTTAAACTAGTTGCCAGCTGGTTACTCAGGCCCTCAGCCTTGATGGCTAAGTGTCCAAAGTCTGCCCCTCCTATGAGGCTTGGGAGGAAAACAGTGCCAACCTCACAACTGCAACCAGTCCCTTTCCCCATCCTCAGTCTCCTCATCTGGGCTGCCTGTCCACCCGGAAGTGCCCGTTGTGGACCCGAAAGACCTTTGGAATCAGCTACTTATTGTCAGACCACGGAATAAGCTACTTTGCTCTTCTGGGCCTCAGTTCCTCATCTTTAAAATAGGGATAATATTAAGGGTTAGAAGAGAAGATATGAAAGTGTCCCACCCAGAGTTTGGTCCATGGCCCAAAAAAGCAAAAGATAGTTTCCTCCACTCCCCCTGGACGTGAACAGCACATACTTCTCACCTCCACTCCTCCTGGATGTGAACAGCGCATACTTCTCACCTCCACTCCCCCGGACGTGAACAGTTCATACTTCTCACCTCCACACCCCCTGGATGTGAACAGCGCATACTTCTCACCTCCACACCCCCTGGATGTGAACAGCGCATACTTCTCACCTCCACTCCCCCCAGACGTGAACAGCGCATACTTCTCACCTCCACTCCCCCCCGGACGTGAACAGCGCATACTTCTCACCTTCACTCCCTCTGGATGTGAACAGCGCATACTTCTCACCTCCACTCCCCCCAGACGTGAACAGCGCATACTTCTCACCTTCACTCCCTCTGGACGTGAACAGCGCATACTTCTCACCTCCACTCCCCCCGGACGTGAACAGCGCATACTTCTCACCTTTACTCCCCCTGGACGTGAACAGCGCATACTTCTCACCCATCTACCAAGAAGCCACAATTGTTTAGCAACCAGTAGTTTGGACACTGAAGGTCAACAGAGAGGTCATTCTGCAAGGGCAAGTAGGCCAACCCTCCTTATCCCCTACCCCCAATCTTCAAGGCTCTTATAAGGGGCTCTGAGGTACTCAAAATGAAGAGGATGTGGCACCTGGCCCAGCAGTGAACGAGGAGATGTTCAATAGATGTGTCTGAAGTCGATGAGTGGGGTGTGTACAGGTCTAAACAGGTAGGGGCCTGTGAAGATTTCCAGATGCCAGATCCTACCCTTGCCACACACACTCTGGGGAGCCACTTCCACATAAAGCTAAGCTTTTGGGAGCCCTTTGTGATGATGTCACTGCATTCCCTGGAGGCACAATATGACAAACACTTCTGTGGCTGTTCAGTGACAAATTCAGGTTTCAGAGCTGAACAGAACCTTAAGAGTCAGCAGCAAGCTCCACTTTACAGATGAAGAACTGAGGTCTGGAGAGGTTGGGTAGCTTTTGCAAGTCAGTGGTAGTACCAGCATTAGAGCCCAGCAGGAATCCTGACTCCTAGTCCAGTGCTCTTCCTTGGGCCCAGGCAAGCTCCTCACTATGCTGTGTGCAGAAACACTGTCGTGGGTGGCAAGGCCAGGGGTCCACCATCAGGCTCGGGGCATCTCGGGGCTATGTCTCCTTTATCAGACTGCAGGCTCTTTTGGGACAGGGCTTGTGTCTCCTCCATCACACTGGGGACTCCCACTTAGGTTAAAGCCCAGGAGTCCACTTAACAGACCCCTTACTGTGTGCCAATCACTGTGGATAGAGAGACGAACAAAGCTGGGTATGCGCTCTAGAAAGGCTCAGAGTCTGACACAGACACAGTCCCACTTTCCTTGCTCCCACCCTGAACCTCGCAAGGTATGGGGGCGCAAAGTGGAGAGAGGGAGGTTGGTGTGAGGTCGGGCAGAGCCTGGGAACTCCATGGGCTGCCCACAGCCAGGATAGTTCCTTGTTCTCTCCAAGTCCCAGAGGGACGCTCACTGTCTGGGTAGAGGAAACGCTCACCAGCTGCAGACGACACCCCACTGGAGCCTTGGGAGCAGGGCCAAAGGGCTGGTCCTCATCCCAGCCTTAGAACCATGAACCCCCACCTTGGGTGGCCCCCTCCCCAGTGCCTGGCTGCTGAGGGGTCGGAGCTGGGGGTGTGCACAGTGTCCCAACCCACTGAAGCCAGTGCTGGACTTGTGAAAAATTGGCACTGGGAGCCAGCTTTAGCTGGGAAGAGTTGCTCTCCTTCCACTCCTCTCAGGAGAGGGCCAGGCAGTGGTTCTATCTGTTGTTATCTGCCAGTTACCAGGTGCCTGGAACAGACCATTTGGGAAGAAACTGTTCCCCTGGGGGTCAGCCCCTCCCCAACCCTGTTCCTTGGCTTGGGCCTGGCAGGAGGCAGCTGTTTCCCTGCCCTAAGAAATGGCTAGTACTGGGCTGGGCAGCAGACATGGTTCAATCCAGTCCCACATCTTTGTTCATAACAGGGAAAAGTCCATGCCCTCTGTGGGCCTCCTTTTCCTCACCTGTGAAATGGGAACAGTCAGACACTTTCTCCCTACCCCTGGGGCCACCAGCAAGGACAGAATCAGGACTGGGCACCGCAGAGTCCACTGACCTCCAAGACAGGGACTGTCATGCTTTCGGCCAATGTCTGGCCTCAGGGAAGGAGAGAGTCTGGCAGAGGGCCTGGGATAGTATTTGTGAGGACTCCTGCCCACCCCCTCTATCTCCTCCTACTCTTCCTGTCTAGTCCCTGGGGCAGAGTGTCCCGGATATTTCTAGCTGCCTCCTCCAGGCCTTTGGCTTCCCAGGCTCATGCAAGTGGTCCCCATATCCCAGCCCTGCTTTGATGGAGTGAACTGGGTGGGAGTTCCTGGCAGAAGAAGCACATTTGTGTTGGGTCTGCAGATTCATAAGCGAGGATCTGTGCATGTGTGTGTGTCCTAGGGGTGAGAGAAGTTCCCCTGCCCCCTCCCAACTCTGGCTCTGTCATTGGAAGCCACTGCATCCTCCTGAAGAAAGCCTGTAGTTGAACATGTCCTGAATGGCAGATACCATCCTACACGGGTCTGGGCCTCAGTTTCCCCGCCTGTACAATAAGGTGGCAGGAGAAAATAATCACTAAGCTCCCTTCCACCTGACATTTTGGAAACCAAAGTCTTAGCTGGTCACCCAGGAAAGTTCTTTGCAGTAGGGAAAATGCCCTGGGGTGGGCAGCAGGAGGCCTGGGGCTGTCTGCCCCATGCTACACGACCCTGAGCAATTCCCTTTTTGGTCCTCCACTGTACATGAAGGGGTTAAACCATATGAGCCTGAAGTTCCTTCCAGTTGTGACCTCCTGGCAAGAGCTGAATACCCAGCGTTTGTAGCACAGACAGGAAGCAGAGCACGCTGGTTAGGGCCACATGCTCTATAGTCAGACTGGCTGCAAGCCAGTCCGGGCTCTGCCGCTCTCTGGCCATGGGACCTTGGGCGTGTCACTAAACTCTTGGTGCCTTCCTCAGTCTCTGCATCCATGAAATAGAAACTCATAGTTTCTGTAAGCAATACATGGGTAACTATGTAGTAAATGAAGCAAAATGATAGTATCTATTCATAGGATTATTGCAAGGACTGTAGGAGTCAAAGTGCTTACAAAAGTGTCTGACACACAGTGCAAGTTCAGTGTTAACTATTATTTCAAGAAGCCCTTCCCCTTCCCATCTATAGACATACGATCCCCTCAGCAGCCCCACTTACCTTTTCCCAAGGTCCAGAAAAGAGCAATGGATGGATGAGTGGGGAGTAATCAGCTTCCTATTCCCAAACCAAGTCAAGGAGTACTTCCACACTGAGAGGTTTATTGGACGCTCACCTGCTACCCTCCCATTTCTACAGAGAAGGAAATCAAGGCTGAAAAGGAGATTGAACTAGCTCAGAGTCAGGGTCACAGGTTCAAGCTAAATTAGAACCTGTTCCATGGGGCGCCTGGGTGGCTCAGTTGGTTAAAACGCGGACTCTTGATTTTGGCTCCTGCAGGTCATGATCTCAGGGTCATGGCATTGAGTCCCGCTTTGGTCTCTGACCTCAGAGCCATCTGCTTGAGCTGCCATTCCCAAGCGCTCGCGTGCACTCTCTTTCTCCCTTAAATACATACATCATAAATAAATAAATAAGTAAGTAAGTAAGTAAGTAAGTAAATAAAATCTTTAGAACCTGCTCCAGATGTCAGCCTGGTCCACTCTATCTTGCTCTACCTCTCCCTCTGGTGCCCAAGTACCTCGGGCCCCCCACCAATCAATGGGGTGGGCTAGGTATGAATCCTGTCCTTGCTTCTTCCCAGCTGAATGACCTTGCACAAGTCATGCAATTTCTCTGAGCCTCAATTCAAACACTTTATGACTATTGTCCCAATACCATGAGAGAGGTGTTATTATTGGTCACATTCTGAGGAAACAAGGTCAGAGTTAGGGCACTTGTACAAGAACATTACAGCCGCTTTCGTGCAGGTTAAAAGGTGGAATCTTTGTAAGCAGCGCTCACAGTGCCCCGCATGCAATAGGTACTCAATACGTATGTAGTCACTATTGTTACTATTTCCCATCGGAAGCGAGTGACCCTGCAGGTCTCCCGACGCCCGCGGGCTCACAGCCATCCAGCCTGCCGGCCACCACGTCACATGAGCCGTACTATCTTTAGCCAGGGAGATATATTTATATCCCCCTGGAAGTTTTTTCCGTTCCGGGGGAGCCCCAGAGGCGGTGGCCGCTGAATCCAGGCCCCCCGCGGCGGCCCCCGCCCTTCCGGCTCGCCATGCCACGGGCCCCAGAGGTCCCCCCGGTGCAGGTGTGGGTGGGCGGCCAGCTCTTCCAGGCTGACCGGGCCCTGCTGGTGGAGCACTGCGGCTTCTTCCGCGGTCTCTTCCGCTCCGGCATGCGAGAGACGCGCGCGGCCGAGGTGCGCCTGGGCGCGCTCAGCGCTGGCGGCTTCCACACCACGCTGCAGGTGCTGCGCGGCGAGCGGCCGGCGCTGGCGGCCGACGAAGAGCTGCTGCAGGCCGTGGAGTGCGCCGCCTTCCTGCAGGCGCCCGCGCTGGCGCGCTTCCTGGAGCACAGCCTCACGTCGGACAACTGCGCGCTGCTGTGCGACGCGGCCGCGGCCTTCGGCCTGCACGACGTGCTCCGCAGCGCCGCGCTCCTCATCCGCGACGGCGGGCGCGAGCTGGCGGCCGAGCTGGCGCTGCCCGAGGCCCGCGCCTACGTGGCGGCGCTGCGGCCCAGCAGCTACGTGGCCGTGAGCACGCACACGCCGGCGCCCGGCTTCCTGGAGGACGCGTCGCGCACGGTGTGCTACCTGGACGAGGAGGAGGACGCGTGGCGCACGCTGGCCGCGCTGCCCCTGGAGGCCAGCACGCTGCTGGCGGGCGTGGCCACGCTGGGCAACAAGCTGTACATCGTGGGCGGCGTGCGGGGCGCCAGCAAGGAGGTGGTGGAGCTGGGCTTCTGCTACGACCCGGCCGGCGGCACGTGGCGCCAGTTCCCCAGCCCGCACCAGCCGCGCTACGACACGGCGCTGGCCGGCTTCGATGGCCGCCTCTATGCCATCGGCGGCGAGTTCCAGAGGACGCCCATGAGCTCCGTGGAGCGCTACGACCCGGCCGCGGGCTGCTGGAGCTTCGTGGCTGACCTGCCGCAGCCGGCCGCGGGCGTGCCCTGCGCCCAGGCGCGTGGCCGCCTCTTCGTGTGTCTGTGGCGGCCGGCCGACACCACGGCTGTGGTGGAGTACGCTGCGCGGGCGGACGCGTGGCTGCCGGTGGCCGAGCTGCGGCGTCCGCAGAGCTACGGCCACTGCATGGTGGCCCACCGCGACAGTCTCTACGTGGTGCGCAACGGACCTAAAGACGACTTCCTGCACTGCGCCATCGACTGCCTGAACCTGGCCACGGGCCAGTGGACGGCACTGCCTGGCCAGTTTGTCAACAGCAAGGGAGCGCTCTTCACGGCGGTGGTGCGCGGCGACACGGTCTATACGGTCAACCGCATGTTTACGCTGCTCTATGCCATCGAGGGTGGCACCTGGAGGCTGCTCAGGGAGAAGGCCGGCTTCCCACGGCCCGGCTCCTTGCAGACCTTCCTCCTTAGGCTGCCTCCCGGCGCCCCGGGGCCTGTGGCCTCAGCGACACCAGAACTGTGATCCTGGGCTGGCCTTTAGGAGGGGATATCCCGGAGTCTTCGCTGAGCCGTGGCTGGGTCTATAAGGCTGGCCTTCGGAGCTGCATGGAACTTCTGTCTCCCTGGTTGAGACACGCAGGTCTTGGGCCTTGTGGTGATCAGTCCAAGAAATTCAGAGAGTAACAACGAGGCTGGGGTCTGAACCCTCAAATTATTTGGGCTCTGCTGAGAGGTGGTGGGTCACAATGCCAGTGGAATGTGTCGGGGGTAGGATTTCAATAATCCAGGCTTGTGTGTGAATGGGCCAATAACTGAGCATGGCTAGGAGTGAGTTAAGTGCTGTTAATCCAACTGCCAGTCATTTGGCAAGAATTAGGCACCCGTACAGTGCTAGGTCTAATGTAGCTGTAGTTGCTAGAGGGGTCCAGAAAGCCTAGAGTCTAGCCCAAGACAAAGGTTTACGCACGCTTGTCTTGATCCACTGAGGGCTAAAGGCAACATGCAAAACAAAAAACTCACAATGGAATAAAACAGTATTGAAGAAATCAGAGCAAAGGGAAAATAGGGAGAGGAAAAATACGTAACTCCAGGAAGGAGGGTAGATAGTATACCGGGTGTATGAAGAAGACAGGCAGGATAATTGGCTGCTGCAGGGGAGGTTCAGACGGTGGAGACAGAGCTCAGAAGAGGAGATGGGGGAAAGCTGGAACAGATGGGAAGAGGCTCTGCGAGCCCAGGCTTTAAGACAGAACAGCTCTGGATGGAGGCATTTGGGTGGGTGGGTGGGGAGGCTGGCATGGCTTGTAGAGACAATAACTGAGCTGAATCTGGAATGACTCCTGTGAGAGAGAAAGGGCTCCCCACACCCCTTCACAGGATGCGGACCGGCAGGGGAGAACTCAGTTGCAAGCCCTTGCCCACTCCCTTTTTGGCCATCACCCTGTGGGTGGTGGATTATTAACTTCCATGATTTTAGGTCACTGGAGGCAGGGGCCCAGTCCTGGCCAGGTCTAACTGCCTCCTCCTCCTCATTCTGCAGGTTAATTCTCTCCTCCAAGCCTCTGCTCCTGCCATTCTCTGGGCGTGGAATGCCTTTCCTTTCCCCCCACCCCTTTATTGGCTCTGTACCCACCTCCTCTGTGCAGGGTTGGCTGTTCCCGACCTTGGCATCTGCATTGCTCATTGGACCCCTGACTGACATCGTTCTGCATATGTGTGAAACTGTGCACGTGTGCAGATAGCAAGGGCAGAGATCCTGCTGTGTTATCAACTGACCTGGGCACTTCCCCACCTACAGAATCAAATGATGAGGTCCTGAAACAAACCAGGCCGTAGAGGCTGTCCTACTTAGGGACCTGGTGTAAGAGGAGGACTCTTGTCCCTCCTTTAAAATACTCCATCCTGATTTCTGGTCACATGCCTACCCTAGTCCTTCAGCTTCTCCATGCCCTGAGTGTCCCAGATGGTTTCCGTCCTCCAAGACCTGAGGCCCATGGGAAATCCTAGCCTCGTCAGAAGTATAGAATGCAGCATCAGCATGGAGCCTAGTGTCAGGGCTGCCCCTAGCTGTCTTTTGCCCTGACCTATTTCCCAAGCCCTGCAGACTGTTGCCCTCAGAAACCCAGCATCTGCTAGCCCTGGAGTAGCCTAAATCACAGCAATAAATCCTGACTTTGGCATCCTGTGAATAATGTGCAAAGTACTTTCACATCCGTCTTCCCGCTCCAGCCCTGCCTCACTCCTGGTAGTTCGGTACCTTCTCTCCATGGCAGACACGTGAGATACGTGAGGCCCAGAGGCCAACCGACGTGCCCAAAGCCACCGTCCCCATGCCAAAGCACAACAGAGTCCCTCACTTTTTGATTCCGTCAAAGTATAATTGTTATGACATGTCAAAGGTTTATTTAACTCGTTAACAAAGGAACCAGAAGAATGGAAAGCTGGTTCAGAGGAGCATTTGAGAGACAGAGATTTGTGTCTTTAGTTGGAAAAGACCTACTGAAATAAGTTTGCTAGATAAGAGGTGAAGCTGGTTAATTTACAGGACAATAAAACCATAACTTTTGTGGTTCTGTACTGGACTAGAGACCTTTGCATCTTCACATCCATGCACATACCTATTTATACATGCAGCTACGAGTGAGCATGTAGCTTCACAAAGTCAGGACTCGAGTCAATAGTAAATTGTAAAATAGGTATTTAATTTTTCCAGAGAGAATTAAATAACTCTTAGCTGTTCAACCTTGCCCCACGATGATACTGAAAAGACAGGCAGTTCTTCCGCC
The DNA here is from genome assembly GCF_964656455.1 of Halichoerus grypus. Lineage (NCBI taxonomy): Eukaryota > Metazoa > Chordata > Mammalia > Carnivora > Phocidae > Halichoerus > Halichoerus grypus. The sequence goes on along the minus strand of NC_135719.1, from coordinate 49,200,235 downwards.
TATGCCCAAGTTATGGATAGTTTTTCTTTCTTTTTTTTTAAAGATTTTATTTATTTATTTGACAGAGAGAGACACAGCGAGAGAGGGAACACAAGCAGGGGGAGTGGGAGAGGGAGAGGGAGAAGCAGGCTTCCCGTGGAGCAGGGAGCCCGATGCGGGGCTCGATCCCAGAGTCCTGGGATCACGACCCGAGCCGAAGGCAGACGCTTAACGATTGAGCCACCCAGGCGCCCGTGGATAATTTTTCTTAACAGTTCAGAGCACTCTCTTCCTTGCTCACTCCTCCTGCCTAGTGCTCAACCCTGAGATTTGCAGTTTGAAAGTCATCAGCTCATCTGTTCTCATAACCCACAGAGCTTTGTGCATGTCAGCTTTTGCTGCCGGCCGTGTGGAGCTGCCCAGACGGCCCGCGGGCTGCTGCGGTGGGGATGTTCCCTGGTCTGGAGCAGCCTTGGCTGAGATGTCTTTTATGCATAATAATAACACTATTCACAATGTGTTTTCCCACAGTTGACTTATTTAAGCTCTGTAAGAATTTTAAGTGGTAGGCAGCCTGGCAAAACCCCTACCCTTGAAGATTAAAAAAAATCCAAACTCCCAAAGGTCACGTGATGGGAAGAGGCACAAGTAGGAAGAAGCAGAGCCCCAGCCTTGAACCCAGGGCCACATGCTTGTTTTCTGGGGCCGCCTCCCTGCTTTGCTAACATTCGGAGATGGACAGGGTGTTTCTGCCAGTCTCCTTAACACTCCCCTCTCTGTTACTCTTCTCTCTGCACCACCTCTTCTTGGGGTTCACCTGTTCCCCTAAACCCAGCCCTTTCCCTCCCCCTGTGATAGGAAAATTAGTTGTCGTGGGTTCTCTTGACTTAGGATCTAGCTGGGATTCTAATGGCCAGCTTCCTGAGGGTGCTAATGACTTATGAAGGCCCTGAGGAAGGTTTGCACTTTCACACACTTTCCTCCCTCTCACGAAGTGTAGGGGAGGTTTCCATAATACAGCCTACCTTCTCTGGCCTCACAGGTCAGGCTCCGTGGTTCCTCCCACAGCCCACCATCCTCGGCAAGGGTGGTCACCATGTCTGTTTGCAGGTGAGGAAACCAGCAGAAAGCTGAAACGAGTCACCCAAAGTCACATAGCCAGTCAAGTGGAAGAGCAAGGACCCGGAACCAGGACTTGGGATTCTCAGCTTCTCATACCCTGGCACCCAGACTTGACCACTGAGTGGAAGGTGCAGTTTGGGAGGCCAAACCAGGTACGAGGCGGGGGCGGGGGGGGGGGGCAAATATACAGAGACACTTAGGGGTTACTAAACCCAGAAGGCAGGGTTTAAAAATCTCTCCGTCCCAGCCCAACGCAGCAAGGAACATTTTCCTGAGCCTCCATGGTGGCCCTGCAGCCCAACTCTCTGGAGCTCTCTCCAGTCCTCCACACAATTTCTCCTTGGCCCCGACTCTGGAAGCCTTGCGCCCCAAGCTTTCCTATCCCTGGAAATTATCCTGTTGTGGTTATATAGCCTGCCTGACAGAGGCAGAAGGAGAAGCCAGAACTTCCCACACTCCACCCAGGGCCTGCTTCCCTGTTTGCTTCCCTTTAGTCTGCTCATGCGGCAGCCAGAGCCATCCTAACGAAATGCCAGCCAGACCTCATTGCTTCTCCATTCAGAGCCTTGGTGGTTCCTCATTTCACTCGAGTGAAAGCCCAAGTCCTTTCAAGATCCCCTCCCTCAGTTCATCTCTTACCACTCTCCCCCTGGCCTCATTGCTGTTCTTCAAACACACCAAGCACACTCCAATCTCAGGACCAGGTGTGCCAGGCACACCTCCCTCACTTAGCCCCCTGGCTGACTGCCCACCTCCTACAGGCCTTTGCTCAGATGTCACTTTCATTCTGAGGACTTTCCTGACCCCCCTCCCCCTTAAAATCTACCTTCCCCTTCTTTGCAGTTCCTACTCCCTTATTTTCCTCCATAGCATCTAGCATCATCTACCATGCTATCCTTCTTTAGTGTCTATTTCTTTCACTAAAACTTGAGCTTCACAAAGGCAGAAATTTTTGTCTGTTTACCAGGACCCAGAACAGTGACTGGAACATAGTAGGGGCTTAATTATTTATTTTTTAAAAAGATTTTACTTATTTGACGCAGAGAGAGAGAGAGCACAAGCAGGGTGCAGCGGCAGGCAGAGGGAGAAGCAGCCTCCCTCCCCGCTGAGCAGGGAACCCAATGAGGTGGGGCTCCATCCCAGGACCCTGGGATCATGACCTGAGCCTAAGGCAGATGCTTAACCGACTGAGCCACCCAGGTGTCCTGAGGCTTAATTATTTAATGAATGAATGGTGCTCAGTGATGTCAAAAGAATGAATGAATGAATGATCTATCAGAGGAAAAATTCATTGAGGCTGTCAGATTTCAGAGGAGAGGGGTATCATTTCGGGCAGGGGGTGGGGCTGGGCAGGTGATCAGGGAAGACTTTCAGGGGGAGGTGATGAGCTCTGGGGGTCCATAGTACTTCCAGGGAAGAGTAGGATCTGAGAACAACAGCAGCTCATAGGTCACTTCTCTGCCTCCAGTAGAGGGGAGGAGACTGGAGTTGGAAGTGCTAATCACCCTATGAAGAATCACTCCTCTTGGCGGTGGAATACGCACAGGGCCGTCTGTTTATTTTCCTTTGGCCCCAAGCAGCTGGGCCTCTTTTTCACACTAATTGCTTTGCTTCAGTTGCTGTCATTTGCCAGGAATAGTGGCACATTAACTGTGCTGGTGGGAGACAACAGATATCAGCAGACAGGCCTCCTCTGAGCACCTGATCATGGGCATGGAATGTGGGACCCCTGTGGAGGGGTCCCTCAGGGCTCATCCCCCAGTGTCCTCTGCAACCCTCATGATTCGGCCCCAGCTGGAGTGGGAAGCATGAAAAGGAGGAGCCCCCCTCGGTGGTGACTCAGCAACTAACAAAAGGTAAAGGAGGCCTTTCGTGGGGCTGCAGAGTCTTGGACCAGGGTATAAACATTTCGTGCAACCCCTCCTTTTACAGGGGGAAAGGGAAGTTCTGGGGAGGGAAGGCCAGTAACTTGCCTGGAGACACACAGCAATGCTGCACACCACCCTGAGCTAAAGCCCACATCTCTAGAATCCTCTTTTCACCACACTGTGCTGCATCTCTGTGCATCTCTGCAACCGGGCCTGCCTTCCCTGATTCCAGATCTTCATCCTTGTTGTTCCCAGCAAGTCTCCCCCCTCTGGCGTCACATTCTTTTCAGCACTGTGCTTTCATTCAGCCGACAGAGAAGAAGGAATTGAGCTCTAATGGTGGCATCTGGGCACCTGGGCCCTTCAAATCTCTCTTACACCATTTGATAACCCTAAACATGGCCTGATGCCATCGGCCTGGTATGCTTCTCTTTCCAGTAACATATTTCCATTCTACCAGCGGCCTTCCACAAATATGCGTAACCCCACAGTCCTGACTAGAAGAGTCCTGACTGTAGGTGCTCAGGGAGGGAGCTCACTAGTGGGTTGGCGTGGAAGGAAGGGATTGAGGCTCTGCAGAGGGCCAGCTCTGTCTGCCAGGCAGCCAGCTCATCTTGGAGTCCAACCCCGGCCCTGACAGTAACTGCTCTGGGACCACAGCTGAGTACCTTGAGCTTGCTGACATAAAAGTGTCTCAAGTCCAAACAAGGAGGACAGTTCCTGCCCCGGAGGATTGTTAGGAGAGGGAAGTGAGAACCTAGGGGCCAGCATGCATTATGCCCACCTTCCGTGTTCCTTTCTCCACCCCCTCGCTTTATCGGGACCCTTTCAGTGAGGCAGGCAGGGTTGGGACGAGCCGAGTACTGTCCAGCAGTCCGTGCACTTATCACCCAGTGAGGACGCAGGACGGCAGAACGCATCAGCATCAGCTTTGGCATCAGGGGACCTGGGCTCATACTCCAGCTCCATCACTTGCCAGCTGTGTCATCTGGGCAAACTTGGTTTCTTTATAAAAGGTTCATCATGATAAGACTTACCATACACAGAGTTGTTGTGCGGATAGATTATGTGAGGCGCTAGTAGCTTTCCCATTAGGGAGGTAGGTTGGAACCTGCATGGAAAGAGCCTTGAATGCCGGGCTAACTTGGGCCTTATTCTGTAGGAAGTGCAGATTCACAGCAGGTGTTTGAGGTGGTGAATATGGAAGCCAGATATCCTGTTTCTTGAATGCCAGTACCAAGCCCCTCACCCTTCCCCGTGCTTCACGGCTCCCGTCTGCTCTTCCAGATCCATTCTCCCTTTCTCGTGCTCTACAGCCCAGGAGGCTGCCCTTAGGGGTTTATCACTGGGCTCCCTTGACTCCAGGTCAGATGGGAGACACTAGCAGAAGGTGAGGGGTGGGGGGGAGTGGGAGGTCAGGGGACTTTGTTCCTGTCCCTCACTGATCTTTTCCCCTCTGCCGGCCAAAGTCACAGCTCCTCTCATTCTCAAAGTGACCGCCTCCCCTCATTCTCCGGGCCTAGGAGCGGTGAGAGTGTCTGTGTCATTGGCCTTGCACTATCCTTATAGTAGCCTTTTGGCCTTTGTAAATAGTCCCTGATGACCTCATGTGAATGTGCTGTCTCTTTCCTGCTGAGATACGTGCCCTGTCCCCTCTGGCCCTCATCTTGATAAGAGAAATCTGCGTCCTAAGATGGCCGACCGAGCCAGTGAGAGAGTCCCAGTTCTTGCCCAGGGGCTCTTCCGGGTTCTTCTCCCTGCTCTGCTACCCGCGCGCACCAGTCCGGGTCCTTCTACCTGCCCCGCTTCGCACACGCGCCAAAAGTGCCAAGTATGCGGAAGTAGAAGTGTATAAATTGCCCCCCTTGTTTGTGCTCGGGCCTCAGACCTTTGGAGACCACTCTCCTCTAGGCCCGCTGGTGTTAAATAAACCTCCTATCCTCCAAGATCTCCAGGTGCTGCTTGGTTCTTCCGTCGGGCGATCCAGGCCAGGTTCCCTAACAGTCTCTCTGGGCCTCTGTCACGGAGTGGCTAGGTTTGGGCACAGCAAAGGATACTGGAAAATGTCCATCTCAGCCCCTTGGCCTGATTACACGGTGATAGGAACCAGAAGAACATCTTACCAGAAGGGGTGGTGCCTCTGGTGTCTGGAAGCTAGGGCCTTGCCTCCCGGGCTACTCGAATTTGAGGGGAAAAAAGTGACCTTTAGAAGCTCTCTGAGGAGTGGCTGGGAACGGAAACAGAACCAGACGCGTGAGCTTGAGGGAGCACAGCTTCTGTGATCTCCTCCCAAGGGACCTCTAGGTGGGGCCTGGTTCTCTATGGCCCTGGCCAGACCCGACCTTTACCAGGTTTAACCAAGGGGTCCCGCAGGATACAGGAGAGCCCTGGAGATCCTCACCCCAGGCCCATCCCTGCCACCTATTTGCTGGGTGATATTGGCCTGGCTGTATTACCTCTCTGAGCCCCGCTTTGTACCTGTCATTGAAGACGTTAGTCCGTCTGGGGCACATGCTTGTTGCGTGGTGAGGTGAGGGAATGTGTGTGCCAGGCCCGCGGTGAGGGAGCCTGGATACTCCAGCTTCTAGCTCCGACTTCCTGGATTCTAACTCTGGCACTAGTACCTTCTGACCATATGGCCTTGGGCAGCTGTTAACTTCTCTGAGCCTCAGGTGGCATCCGTGGATGAGGACTGTTGGAGGCGAGATAGGACACAGAGGGAGTTTAGGACAGCGCGAGGCCCCCAGCAAGTGTCAGGAAACCAGAAAGCCCCCTGCCCTTAGGTAAGGGCAGTGGATTGTCTTGCCAGTAGCAGTTATGTGGCTTCAGGTGGAAAAGGTAATTAACGGCTATATGGTGTGGTTGGGATTCCCAAAGAGGGGCTTTGGGCCTTGAAAGCATCTGCCACCATTGTTTCTGGGATATAACCCTTTGACCCTGCACCATCTTAGGGACATAGGCCAGCGAAGGTGGAGGGGCAGGCAAGTGAGTCCTCTTAGCACATACTGAAACGTGTCAGCCCGATGATCCTTGGCCCCAGCACCTATAACTCGAGGCCCTGAACCCCTGGGGAAGTCCACACACTTAGCTTCAGAAACCGTGACTTAGCTTGAACCCAGAAAATAGTCCTGGACTGCTGATAGGCCATCTCCTTGGTCACCTGTCCCCACCTAGCCTGGGGTTGGGATGGACAGAGACGGGGGTGGTGGCTTCCTTGACCTGTGGCACCCACTCCTCTCCTCAGAGCACAGCCTGGTCCACCACAGAGAGCGTGGTCACTGCTTCTGGCCTGTGGTTGTCTCTGTTTGTCTCTGCTCAGCTCTGCTGCCATCTAAAAGGGGCCACGTGCTCCCCAAAAGAGCACATCAAGGGGTCATGAACCAACTTGGACCTCTGTCCCTTCCTGGGGGACTAGGGGCCTTGTGCAGACTAGCACCGGGACCCTCCCAGCAGCACCAGGGCCCGCATGTGGTCCCTCCAGGCTCTGAGAGGCAGGGCACTAAGGGATGGGCACTGGTTGCTTTTGTCCCTTGCAGTCGCTACACTGATGGTGTTCTCCCAAGTACCCAGAGCCTCCCTCAATACTGTCCGATGAGTACTTCACCTGGCAATTCGGTGAAACCTCCGTGGAAGCCAGTTACCTTTCAGCAGGGCCCACCCTAGGTGGGCTAACTTTCATGGGTTTCTCTCCTTTCCTTCCTCCCTCCCTCTTCATTCAGCAAACGCTTTGGAGCACGTTCTCTAACCACCGGCTGTGCCAGGCATCGGGCTCAGAGAGACGAGCCAGGTTCAGCGCTGGTGCCCACTTTGTCACAGAGAAACGAAGGAGGTAGCCCCTTCGGCAGTTAGAGGACCACAGGGTAAGCCCCCTGATGGAGATAAGCCCCCCCTGTGAGCACCATCCTCCCACTTCACAGTCCTAGACCTTTGTCCAGGTTCCCAGAGCGATGGGACACTCTCTGCCCCGTTTGGTGGCTGCTTTTACTCAGGTTCTCTCGTTGCATCCATCAGGGTGCTGTGGCCGCCAGCAAGAGCAGACACCCTCGGCCAGGTTCAGGAGGACAGGACTCTTTCGGGAGGATTTGGGGTGGCCCCAGGCTCCCCGGGAAGGCCAGAGCACCTCGCTGGGGAAGGATAGGAGCCAAGCAGCAGCGAGGGGCCCCCAGCAGCAGGAACTGCTTACGGCCGGCCCTCTGGGGCTGCAGCCCGAGCGGGGTTGCTCAAGCTTCCGAGGTCACACCGCAGACTCCGCCCGCGTGCCTCCTCAGGTCAGGGGAGGACCGGGCATCTTGACTGACAACAGATGGCCCACAGCTGGGGGAGGAAAGTCTTCCAAGTTCACTGGGTGTCACTTAAGAAAAATGGGGGGATGGCCTTGTGGCCTTAGAATAGAGTAGGTGCAAGGGAATGGAGTAGGCGGCCGTCCAGAACACTGGAGCGACCACTGTGGTCTCCCTCCCAGCATCCTTGCGGGCTCCACTGTGTTCAGGGCTGCTCCCCAGCTGACCAAACTCCTCCAGGCCCAGCCACAACCATCCAGGCACACTGAGGGGTTCCCCATTCCCCGCCGGCCCAGGTTGTCCTGTGCCTGGGCGACTTGCCTGGAATGTCCCTCCTACACTTCTCCATGGGAAGAACCCCACCCCACGCCCCCGGCCCCGCCAGACCCAGCTCAGTTGTGCCCCCTCCCAGACCCCTCAGCCAGGCTCATGCTCCTGCAGCCCGGGGTCTCCCCTCCGCCTAGAGGCTGCCCACGCCGCCCCAGCACCAGTCGTCCTGGGGCAGCTCCCGTCTCCCTTCTCTTCCTTGTGCTCGGCACAGGGCCTGCTGAGGCTCATGGGATTGTTTGGCTGCTGGGGGTACTCAGAGTCTGGGATTAAGCCATGCCCTGGGGCTAGTCTGTCCTGGGTCCAGGGCCACCTGGCTTCCATCCTTCTGCCTTCACCCAACACCCAGTTAATGTCTCTGCAAAGCCTTAAAACATTCTTTTAATGACAATAAATAAATAAATAAATAAATAAAATCATAGGTTAAAGATCTTGAGCAGTAAAACAGCAGATGACGCCGTGTGGGCAACTTCCCAGAGGACACAGAACACACACGTCTCCTGAGCGGGTGGCCTTATAAGGACAGGTTCAGGAAGAGAATGGGCAGGAGGCAGGGCCACCAGCCAGGAGAGGAAGAGGCTGGGATGGGGGTGAGCGCCCCACTGCTGGGTTGGGAGCCAAGACAGCAGGGGTACTGGCTGGGACCCAGTTCCGCGGGGGAGACCTCCAAAGGCCCTCAAAGCCCGTCTGTCCTTCTGCCTTCTGAAACTGCCATTGTCACCAGCACAGGCGTGACCCGCACTCAGCCAGCTGCCGTGCTGACCCGCACTGGCCGGCTTAGCATGGTCACCCTCCTGCCCCAGGACAGGCCATTTCTCATTCTTGCCACCTTCCCTGACTCGCGGGTCCTGCAGGGCCTGGCACCCAGCTAGTTCGCAAGAAAGGTTTGTTGGGTGGAAGAGTTCGTAAGTGAATGGTTCTTTGGTGGTAGTTTTAGCTTATCAACTGGGTGTAGCACCTAGAAGTAGGGGCTGTATCTTCTCAGAGACTAGCACAGGGCTAAATGCATGGGAGACACTTCTCCAAGGATCTGGTGGTTCTCTCAAGTAGAACCGAGTGATCAGGTCTTGCCCTACTCAGGATCACCCTTGTCCCCAGCATGCAGACATACACATCCCACAGACACTCCACGTAATGCCTACGGCGGGGGTTTCACTCCCCCCCTGGGGACAGTGGGTGTGTGTGTGTGTGCGAGAGTTTCTGGGAGAGTCTAGTAACAAAGCCCTGGCCGTTAGGATGGAGAGTGAGGAGAGGTGTGGACAAGGAGGTCCCATGCCGGGGTGGGGGTGGGGGGCTCTGGAAGCCTCCCCATCCTGCATTAGCTCATTTCCAGAGCTCCCTAAAGCCCCAAATGCTCCTTGCAGCGAGAGTCTTACAAGAGCCCTGAGTTGATGGTCAAATGAAGAGCTGGGAGGGTCACCCCCTTCCGTTTGCCAGCTTTTACTGGGCCTCTAACCCCATCATTCAAGAGCCACTCTTCATGAGTTAAGCCTTGCCGGCTCCCTAAATCCTCTTTTAACAGGCAAAAAGTGTTCCCTGCTGGGACCAACAAAGGAATTGTCTAATCACCAGATAAGACAGGAGGACAGGGCAGCTAGAGGTCAGCGTGGGGAGAGGGGCCTGGGAGGAAGTGTGGAGGGAAGGGGGCTAAGAGAGGAGGAGGGCCCGGGCAGGGGAAGCTCCCGACTTCTCCACTTGATCCTTGGAGGCCAACCGTCACCTGAGGGTACCACCACCGCCCCCCCACCCACCCACGGGCGGAAGGGTCAGGGCTGAGAGTTGGCTCTGGCAGCCCCTCAGCTGGCGCTGTTCCTGGTGCCAGGAGAATGTTGTCAGCTGCCGAAGGCTGACTCTTGAAGCAAGAGCCCCAGAGGCTCCTACCAGAGGCGGGAGAGGGGGAGGGGCGTGGAGCCAGCTGTCAGCCTGAGCCCGGTGAGCTCCCAGCCTTGCCTGAGACCCTGACCTCTGGGTAAGGCCTGCTCCGTGGCCATTCTGTTCCAAAATAGAAATGTCCCTTGTATAAAGAGTAAGGCAAAACACATCAAAACTTCTAAAGTGACTGCTTGAAATTCCACCATTAGTCACGTATTATTTTGGGTTACGCATTGCCCCTCTGCGGTACATTGAATAATGGTCCCCTGAAGACATCCATGTCCTAATCCTTGGAATTATGTTACCTTACATGGTAAAAAGGACTTTGCACATGTGATTAAGTTAAGGATTTTTAGATGGGAGATTATCCTGGATTAGCCAGGTGGGTCTGATGCAATCGCAAAAGGTCCTTATAAGAAAGAGGCAGGGGGTCAGCCCACTAGAGGGCATTGTGCACATCCCCCAGGAATGGGAGCGAAGAACTTGAGATTTCAGGCTGAAATAGTTTATGAGACACCACCCCGACACCCCACTCCCATCAGAGTCAGGAGGCCTTCAGCCTATTGGCACTGAGCCTCTGAAGGAACCATGTTGGGTGGGGACATGGTGGGGACACAGTAGAGGAGACAGAGTATAGGGGAAAGAAATGACAGCAAGAACCAGGGCAGAACCTGCTTCCTTCTGCATCCTTGGGCCAGGCCTTGTCTGCCTCCTGGTGCCCTGGCTCCACCATCCTCCTGGCCTCCTCTCCGAGGGCCATCTTGTTTAGACCCTGCCTTCAGGTAGCTAAGTGTGTCATTGCTGCTCTTTCAGGGGGGCCACCAATACAGTCACTTGACCCTTAGTATTAGCTGTAAGGATTGTCCTTCTCTTAGGATACTCCCAGAATCCTCTGCTCTGGCTTCCTTAAACCCTGCTGACCAGAGAGGCTGAGTCACAGGGGCGGGAGGGTGGGGAGGAAGGGGGAAATTCTCCCAGGTTTTCTGAGTTCGATTATAAATGCTAGAGATTTGTTAACCTTAACAACGATGAGGGGGATGAGAGGATGATCAGAGGAAAGGTAGCAGTGTTTATAGAACCAAGACAGGGTATAAATCTATATAAATAAGTAAATAGCTACTAGATACCATGCCACAAACATCCTGTGTTCTAGCTCATTCAGTCATCCCATTTGGAAGTTTCAGTATCTGTATGTTATAGATAAGGAACTGAGGCACAGAGAGGATATGTGACTTTCAAAAGGTCACACACACACACATACACACACAGGTCACACAACTAGTTAATGATAAGGCTATAGTTTTAGCTCAGATCTAACTTCAGAGCCCAGGCCTTTAACTACCACACTGTTCTATCTCCTAAAAATAGTTTAAATTTACAACGTGCCCATTGATGCCCCATTTTAAATCAAGCAATAGTTTCCTAGGAATGGGAAGTTAGGAGCAGGTGGGAGAAGAATGGGAGGAGCCGCGTGGGGAAGAGCCTGCAAGGTGAGTGAGGGGCCTACCAACTGGTCGCCTCTAATCAAGGGGACTTAATCAAGTGGCAGACCAAGGCCAGACTACCTTAATCAAAGTACACAGAGCTTTGGATTAAACACTGCTTTTTAGAAATTGAACTTGAATTTTATTCTTTTTCAAGTGCAGTTTTATTTTTGACCAACTTTATGCCGTCTCGCCAATGTTCTCAAATAGTTTTGCATTGCCTGCAAGTTATTCAAAGCCATTTTAGGGCCAAAGCATATTTTTTATGTGATTTCAAGTTGGCAGGCATCGAGGCTTAGTGGAAAGCACCCAGGGGCTGGACAGACCTAGGAGTCCCAGGTTCTGGTCCCAAACTTGCTGTTTAGGCCTGGATAGGCCTGCAGAAGTCCTCACTGCACATTCAAACAAGGTGTCTGGTTTGAAGCCATGAAAAACATGGAAGATTTTGGTTTTCTACGGGCCTCAGCTCCAGGTCCAGTCCTGCTCGCTGGATGGAGAAGGTTGAGAGGTCTTGATTCTGTGGCAATTGCTCTAGGTCTTTGCACAGGGCCAGCTGGGAAGGGCAAGGGCACTGGAGTCTTGGTTCTGGCCTCTGCTTGCCTTAGTCATGGGCAGCTCCCTCAGCTGGTCCCCTCAATCTCTGGGGTCCTCCAGAGGGCAAGCCTGCGGTGACTGGAGACAATTCTGGTCCCAAACTGGTTTCCAGTCCCAGGAAAGACTGACAGGTTGTCAGAGCAGGAGGCTTAGATCTGCTGGCCCTGAGGGCCACACACACTGGCCGTGGGCCCAATATATTGAAGAAGAATCCCCAGAGGATGGGGCACCTGGGTGGCTCAGTAGGTTAAGCATCTGCCTTTGGCTCAGGTCATGATCCCAGGGTCCTGGGATCGAGTCCCACATTGGGCTCCCTGCTCCATGAGGAGTCTGGCTTCTCCTTCTATCCCTCCTCCCCACTCCCTGCTCATGCACACACTGGCATAAAAACAGACACACAGATCAATGGAACAGAAGAGAGAGCCCAGAAATAAACCCATGCATATATGGTCAATTAATTTACAACAAAGGAGCCACGAATATACAATGGGGAGAGGACAGTCTCTTCAATAAACGGTGTTAGGAAAATGGGACACCACATGCAGAAGAATGAAACTCGACTGCCATCTTACAGCATACAAAAACATTAACTGAAAATGGATTAAAGACTAGAATGGAAGACTAGAATAAAGACTAGAATGGAAGACCTGAAACCCTAAACCTCCTAGAAGACAACATAGGTGGTGGGCTCCTTGACATAGGTTTTGGCGATGATTTTTTGAATCTGACACCAAAAGCAAAAGCAACAAAAGCAAAAAAACAAAAACAAAAAACAAGTGGAAAATAAAAAGGTTCTGCATAGCAAAAGAAACCATCAACAAAATGAAAAGGCAACTACTGAATGGGAGAAATATTTGTGAATCATATATGTGATAAGGGGCTAATATCCAAAATATATAAAGAACTCATGTAACCCAACAGCAAAAAATAAATAAAAATAAAAATGGGCAGATCTGAATAGACACTTTTTCTTTTCTTTCTTTTTTTAAAGATTTTATTTATTTGAGAGAGAGAGAGAAGTGTGAGTTCACACAAGTGGGGGGAGGGGCAGAAGGAGAGGGACAAGCAGACTCCCTACCAAGCTGGGAGCCCCTACACAGGGCTCCATCCCAGGACCCCAAGATCATGACCTGAGCTGAAGTCAAAGGCTTAACCAACTGAGCCACCCAGGTGCCCCAAATAGACATTTTTCCAAAGAAGACATATAGATAGCCAACATGTATATGAAAATATGCTCAAGAGCATTAATTATCAGGGAAATGCAAATCAAAACCACAAGGAGCTATCACCTCACACCTGTTAGAATGACTATCATCAAAAAGATAAGAGATAACAAGTGTTGGCGAGGATGTGGAGAAAAGGAAACCTTGTCCAGTGTTGGTGGGAATGTAAACTGGTGCAGCCACTGTGGAAAACAGTAGGGAGGGTCCTCAAAAAATTAAAAATAGACCTACCATATGAGCTAGCAATTCCACTTCCGGGTGTTTTTTTTTTTTTTAAAGATTTTATTTATTTATTTGACAGAGAGAGACACAGCGAGAGAGGGAACACAAGCAGGGGGAGTGGGAGAGGGAGAAGCAGGCTTCCCACTAACAGGGAGCCCGATGCGGGGCTCGATCCCAGGACCCTGGGATCATGACCTGAGCCGAAGGCAGATGCCCAACGACTGAGCCACCCAGGCGCCCCAACTTCCGGGTGTTTATTCAAAGAAAACAAAAACACTAACTCAAAACGATAGATGCACCCCATGTTCACTGCAGCATTATTTACAATAGCCAAGACATGAAAATAACCTAAATGTCCACAGATGGATGAATCGATAAAGAAACTGTGGTATATATACACAATAGAATATTACCCAGCCATAAAAGGAATGAAATCTTGCCATCTGAGACAACATGGATGGACCTCAAGGGTGTTATGCTAAGTGAAATAAGTCCGACAGAGAAAGACATACCATATGATTTCTCTTATATGTGGAATCTGAAAAACAAAAACAAAAACACAAAAACCCAAGCTGATAGATAAAAGAGAACAGAGAACAGATTAGTAGTTAGGAGAAATGGGTGAAGGAGATCAACAACAACAAAAGCAATTAAACAACAACAACAACAGATTTTTAAAAATCCCCAGAGAGCTGCTTATAAAAACAAAATAGATCCCTGGGACTGCCAAGTTGGACTTTCTAAATCAGATCACCCAGGAGTAGGACCTGGGCCTCTTTAACAAAGTCTTCAGGGGATTCTTAGGGATAGCAGCCAGGTCCAGTCTCTCCACTTTTCCAGGGGAAACTGAGGCCCAAAGAGGTCTTGAGCCAGTCAGCAGCAGAAACAAAATAAGAAATTAGGTCTTCTGAACCACAGTTAGATGTTCTTCCCACACTAAGACCAGGAGCCCACAGGACTGAAAAGAACTGCCCACCATTTATTTGTTTTAATATTCTTAAAATCAAAGTTAATATTGCATATAGTATAAAGAGTCAAATACAGGTAGTTTTACAAGGCTTGGATGAAAAAACATAGTTCCTTGTCCATGCTCCCCCATCTGCCCCTCCCCAGAGGCAATGACCTTCAACTTTTCCAGCTGATTGTTTTAGTATTGAAAGAGACCAGAATGTCACCCCAAAATATGCCTGTGTGACATAAAAATTATTTTGAGTTGAAGGTAATTAAGAAGTAGCAAATGCAGAAAAAAGCTCTCTCTACCCTTCCCCCACATTTTGCCTAAAGGCAAAGTATAAATTCTCCTTTTCTGGAGACAGATTCTTATCAGCCCAGACATGCTCCAGAGGAACCAGCCAACAAACCTACTCAGTTGGTTTGCTTCCTGTTATTTACACAGCCCCCTCCCCCCAACAACTTGCCATCCCTGGAAGCCCAAAACAGTTTCTTTGTCCTGTCATTTCTCTACAGATTTATTGTTCTTTGTTGAAGCTGCTATACAAGCCAGAGTTCTAACTGCTGCTTTGAGTTACTTTTCATTGAGGTTTCTCCCACATGATGTGTGCTACATGCATTAATAAACTGTTTTTCTTTTTTTTTTTTTTAAGATTTTTATTTATTTGCCAGAGAGACACAGAGAGAGAGGGAACACAAGCAGGGGGATTGGGAGAGGGAGAAGCAGGCTTCCCGCGGAGCAGGGAGCCGACATGGGGCTCGATCCCAGGGCCCCGAGATCATGACCTGAGCCAAAGGCAGACGCTTAACAACTGAGCCACCCAGGCGCCCCTGTTTTTCTCTTCTTAATTGGTCTTTTCCATGAAGAGCCCCAGCTGAAAACCTAAAATGGGTAAAGTTTGGCCTCCCCTACAGTATTTACCTCCACCTTTGGCACTGTTTGCATTTTTACAATGAGCGTGCGTCACTCTTGTGTAAATTTTTTTTTTAAGTTTATTTATTTATTTATTTTTAAGTAATCTCAACACCCAACGTGGGATTCAAATTCACAACGCTGAGATCAAGAGCCACATGCTCCTCCGATTGAGCCAGCAGGGTGGCCCTCTTACGTAGTCTTAATAATCCAGTTACAGTGGCTTGCCAGGACTGGCACAGGACTGGGATGCACAGGCATTGTGGAATGCGCCAGTGCTCACTGGGCACAGGCTACCAGCTCCTCCAGCGCTTGCTCACTGTGGTTGCCGTGGACCAGCAGCACTTCCTTGATCCGGTCCTGCTCGAAGCCCATGTCGCTGAACTGTGCCCAGAGGCGCAGGAACTCACCTGCCTGAGGAAGGGGACTCTGCCAGGTCAGCCACCTCCCTGTGGAGCCCTCTCCCTGGTCCCTACTGTATCTACTCCCACAAAGCTATGGACTTCCCGAGCCAGGTAAGCCTGATCCTGGGCAGCACCTGTTTTTCTTCCTGTACCTCGGGGTGACATGGGCTTGCATCTCCCTTCCTGAGCCAAGGAAGGCCTGGCCACTGGCTCCATCCTGGCTTTACTCCAGCTCATTCCTGACTCCCTGTGCTCGGGAACTGGGGCAGAAAGCAGGAGGCTACATACTGGGGCCCAGAGGATGCACAGCCTGGGGTCTCTGCCCGAGCCCCAAACCCTGCCAAAGTTTCACGCAGTGCAGCCTCTGCCCTCCTTCCTCCTCTGGCCCCAGTGCCTGAAAAGTCCCTGCTTCTCCTCCCTCCTTTCTCCTTGGCATCCCTCCCAGCCCCCTGTCCTTGCCTCAGCCTCTGTGGAGAAGTGCTCAGCAGAGCTTGGGCCAACAGCACGCTGTGGACAGGTCATG
Organism: Halichoerus grypus; assembly: GCF_964656455.1. Lineage (NCBI taxonomy): Eukaryota > Metazoa > Chordata > Mammalia > Carnivora > Phocidae > Halichoerus > Halichoerus grypus. The sequence continues at coordinate 49,184,473 of NC_135719.1, read as the reverse complement.
TACGCTGGGCACTCAGAATGTACCACTGGGCCCACAGATGTCTGCCTTCTGGGTTTCCAGGTAGGCAGCAAACTCCCTGAGTAGAGTTTATGCATCTTTGTGCTGTGCATGGCTCCTCTCTGGGTGTCTGACAGAGTGGGCATCCAATAATATTTGTGTGTTAATTCGGCTAAATAAAGCAAAAGCCTTGCCTCCTGTTTCCCTCCCCACCTCTTCTCCTCCCCTTCCCCACGCTTCACCTCCCTGGACTGTCTCCTCCTCTGCAGGGCTCAGCAAGCAGGCTCTATCCTGATGGCCCCCAGGCTCTGGTTCCGGCACGGGTGTGCCCCTGCACACTAGGCTCGTGTGTGCACCCCCGCTGCTCCCCTCCCCTCCCCCTGGGTCCGGGCAGGTGGCCCTGCTGACCTGGCTCTCGGAGAACTGGAACATCTCCATGGCCTCCTCCACCAGCCCCTCCTCGTAGCCTTGCTGCAGCAGCCGGTCACAGGCACTAAGGTAGCCGAGAAACTGGGCCACAAGGGGCCCAGCGCAGGGGTGGTAAGGGCATTGGCAGGGGCAGCAGATGGGGCAGAGGAGGCACCCTGGGGGTCTCAGCGAGGCCTGGGCTCAGACCAGGCTGCCGAGTCAACCCACTACACACAGAAATGGCCCCAGAGACCCTGTGAGCTAACAGAAGAGGGGCAGAGGCCTCCCCTGGGGACCTGGGGGTGGGTGGACAGCACATTCTTACCAAATGTCCCCAACCGGGGGCTGTAATCCAGGAAAAGGACTGTCAGGGTGAGCTAAGTGTTCCCAGACCCTACGTGGGGGGTGGGACTGGCTGGAAGCACAGGCTCCTCACCCACCACCCGTCCCCGTCTGTCCACCCTCCCTCGTGAGCACCCACCAGTGTGAAGCAGCCTCCTCAGCACCCACACCTGGGCAGCCCCACCCTGTCCCTAGACACATGCATGTCTGCCATCCAGGCCCATGTGAGCCCCGGTGCTGGAAAGGGGAGGAGGACAGAGGAAGATACCACAGGGCTGGAAACCTGTTCAGGTCACTCCATGCTTAGTCACCAGGAGCTGCTTTTGCCCTCAGGATGAGGTACTGCTCCTTACCGGGGCCCAAAGACCTGCCCCCCTGCCCCTGTCCGTGGCCTCAGCTCCCCCCTCAGCAGCCCCAGGCCTCGGCACATCTGACTCCCTCACCCCTCTTCCCTGGGGAGCCTCTGCCCCAGTCTCCACTGGGGGCCTTGCCTGTGGGCTCTGAGAGACTGTGCTACCCCGTCCCGTGCGTACGACTCTGTAGTCGCTCTCCTCTCTCAGCGAGGGAAGGGCTGTTTCAGTCTTGGTCACCACTGTGTCCCCAGCACCCACAGAAGGAGCTCAATAAATGTATGCTGTGTTCCTAAGATGAATTAAGAACTACCGTCAAGGAGCTCACAGCCTAGGGGGAGAGGAACCAGATATGGGAAATCCTGAGTGCCAGGCAAATCAAGGCAAGACTTATAGAGAGTCAATGCCAAATGAAGGCTCCAGACCACAGGAATTATGGGTACAGGTGGAGAAGCAACAGGGAGGTTCCTGCAGACCTTCAGAGCATGGATCATACAGATGAATGCTTTTCAAACTGCTTTAGCTTCTGAGCTGTCCAAGCCTCAATAACAATAATGGGAAGGTCGAGCTGCTCTGGGAGAACTGGGGGCAGGAGCAGGGGAGCCAGGGGTCCAGTGCTCCTGCCTCAGGACGCCTAGATCTTGCTCTGAGCATATTTTGTAAACCACCCAGCCAAGCCCTCCTTGCGCAGTGGAAGAAACAGGTCCAAGCAGGGTGGGCAGCTTGCCCAGGGACCCAGGACGAGGGCCTAGGTCATCTGACCTTTCGGCTTTGTCCATCCGGGGCCCAGTGCTGGAGGAGGGGCTCTGAGCTGCCTTGAAAGTAGACAGGATTTCCAAAGGTGAAAACAAGAGCAAGTCAAGAGTGGATGGTGGCTGCTCCCTTGGCCTCTTGGCTCAAACACAGCAAAGGTTCTTGGCCTTGGTGCCCACTGCAGCTATGTGGGAGCCTTAACACAACTACCCAGAAACCACTGATGCTGGCCTCCAGAGGCTCTGATATAATTGGTCTGGGAGGCAGTCTGGGCACTGGGATTTGTATAGCTCTCCAGGTAGTTCTGTGCAGCCACGGCTGAGAACCGCTAACTCAAAGGACAGCTGACCTCGATCCATACCAGTAGCCCCATGGCAGGCGACATTTCAGAACCACCTTCAGATCCTTAACACGATAGGCCCTTGGGCACACTCCAGATCCACTGACTGGGATCCTCCAGAGTAGGTCCTGGGGATCTACAGTTGTAGAGACTCTGCTGCTTGGTCAGCTTTTGGGCCTACGAGACTATAGAAGCCAGCAGGTCTGCCTCAGGCCCCAGGGTGGGTAAAGATGTCACCTTCACACCCCGGGATGGGGCCCTCAGCAGTCATTGATTATAAACACATATTCCTCCCTCCATTCTGTGAAGAGGGAAAGTGAGGTTCAAAGAGGGGCCCTGAGGTGCCTGGAGTCCCATACCAAGTCTGGGCCTGGCCTGTGGATGCTCACACATGTCACCCATGATGTCCTGAGGCAGCCAGTGGGCACATCAATCCTTGTGGAAGGAAGGAAGGAATGATGGACAAAGCTTATCTTTTGTATCTCCTCCTTTCTCCCTGGCTCTTCTAACTGCTCTGTCTCTGTCACCTGATGCTCACCTTCCTGGGCCATCTGTCAATAATTTCTGGCCAGAAAGGATTACTACAGTGTATATCCTTTAAGCGGTGCGGGGGGAGGGGGGGGAGGAATCTGAACCCAAAGGAGTTGCTCACTTAATGGTGGAACTTCACAGAATAGAGGGAAATAATCACTTGGTGGGGGAAAACAGATGGAGTCATCCAATGGCTCTTCAGGCCCACACCTCAGGGCTTGGCTCCTGACTGACCACCATGGAAGAAGGCCCCCCAGAGATCCGGCTGGCCAGGCAGGTGGTCAGTGTATATCTGGAAACACAATGTTCCCGATGCGGTGGGATTCCTCCAGCCCACCCACGGGGAGCCCAGTGACCCGTGCTGGTTCCGACTAAATCTTCAGACCCCCACAATGATGGCGTGAGACCTCAGCCTTGTCACAGAAGCTAAAGGGACTGGGGGGCATGTCAGAGCCCCCACCGTGGCTGTGGTCCCTCACAGTCCTCCTGGCCAGCTTCTTGGCCCAGGTTCTGGCTTTCAGCAGCGGCCGAAGGTGGGGACAACTTTAGATCTACTCTTAAATCTCAGATCGGCCTGGGGTGCTTCCCTGGAAGGTTCTCACACAGAAAATGAGAGAAAAGTACCATGCAAAAAGATTCAGAGTCAAACCAGCCTGGCCTCTACCCTGGCTCTTCCATTGATTTGGTGATATGAACCTCCCTGGACTCGGTTTCCTCATCAGCAAAGTGGGGAGGGACAGTAGTAGCAACCTTGCAGAACTGAGAAGACCTAATAGAATATTCTCAGATTGAGGGCCTGGCACAAAAAAGGTGTTCGATGAATGTCAGCAACCATGTTGGAGGTTTTCCTCCAGGACAAGGCATGGACTGATGAAGCCAGAGGAGAGCAGAAGCAGGAGTGGGTGGGGAAGGCAGCCAGGTGCATTTGCCCACCTCCTCCACCTGGCAGCAGCACATCCTGCTTCCGCTCCAGGATGAGAGTCACTCTCCTTCTGTCCCTCCCTTATCCAGGAGCAGGCAGCTCTGGACCTCAGGGACCCGACATATGACAGTCATCAGTGATTACGGAGAGAGTATCCAAGCCCTCTGATGGTGATGGGGCAGGGACGGAAGAAAGGAAGAAGTGCCAACTGCCCTGGGGCCTTTTGATACCCGCAGCTCAGCTTTCCAACCAAAAGAGCCCGCATGTTCAGAAAACAATGGGAAGCCCAATGTGACCTGTGACCTTCAGGTGGGGGAAGGGCAATCAATGTTGCCTCTCGCCCCTACTCATAATCCTTCCATGCCTTCCTTTTGTTAGTGGGTCATTTGTAAACCTCTCAGCCCAGCCTTCAAGGTACCCGCAATCTGCCCTCAATCCCCCTTCCCTGTCCTATCTCCCACCAGCCTGCATCATGCACCCTGTACTCCAGCGAGACAGGTCGTATCAGGGCCTCCTGAACCCTTCCCTGCTGCCTCCACTCCTTCGCTCACACTGTTCCTCCTGCTTGGAATATCATCCCTTCTCCTTCCTTCAAATTCAGATTCATCCTTAAAGTCCAGCTCAAGAAGTGGCACCTCCATGAAGCCTTTGCTGATCACTGGAATGTCCTTGTGCTCAGTTAAGAATGGCCATACATTCTTCCCAGCCCCTTCCACCAAGAGGAGGTTTCCCCCATAGCTCCTCGCTGCATCTGAACACCTAGGAAGTGCCCAGTAAATACTGCGGACTAGATGGAATGGATGGATGGGTAGATCAAAAGAGAAAGAGATGGATATGAACAGGGATAAACTGCTCATTGAGGGAAGTGGTTAGTGCTCTGTCGTCCCTAAGGTAGCCAGCAGCCACATGTGGCTATTTTAATTTAAATTAATTACAATTAAGTAAAACCAAAAATTCAGTTTCTTAGTCACACTAGCCATATTTCAAGTAGCCACATAAGGCCAGTGTCTACTGTATTGGACAACCCAGGTATAAAACATCTCTCTCATTGCAAAAAGTTCTTTTGGGTATCTCTGGAGAGATTATCGGCTGCCCAAAGCTCCAGTCCCTTGTGCTTGGGGCAGAGACTGGAACAGGAGTAGAATATTAAAACTCTCCAAATGGCCATGGGGATTCCTGATAAACCCTTATGGAGAAAATAGCATCAGGGTCTAGAAACTTGCTCATAACCCTCAACAATTAATGTCAGGCTAAGGTTCTGCTTCTAAAGAGAAGGAAACAAAACTTTTTCAAGTTAAAGATAAAAACTACTTGGCTACTCATCTGGTTCCAGACCCACAGCCCCCCTAGCTCGGGGTCCCTCCTTCACCTACCTGGCTCAGGCTCTGCCGCCCCGTCTTCTGCAGAGCCCCGATGGCCCTATACAGGGGATATCCCAGGGCGACCACCGGCCCGATGAGGTCTTGCTCCTCCTGGCTCAGGGCAGACAGCAGGTCAGCAGAAGCAGGGTGTGATCTGCAGGCGCTGAGATGCTGGGGCATCCCCCCAGGAGGTGGCAGGCAGGTGTACGGGCTGAGGGACTGAAATAGACAGGCTGGATGTGTCAGTTACCACTGGAGGTGTCACCTGCTGGGCAGGACATTTTTCCACAAGAGAAATATGATAGGTCCATCCTATTATCCCATTTCACAGACATTGAAACTGAGGTTCAGAGAAGTTAATGACTGGGGAAGCAACACACATTTGGGACCTGAGCCCTACTCAGAATCACATTCAGTCTTTTTTACCCCACACCTTAGTGAGGGGAGGAGCAGGGGTGGGTCTTCCTCCTCCTTCAGGTTGGCTGGGCTGGGGCTGGGCAGGGCGTGGAGCTGGGTAGGGACTGGGCACAGCTGTGTGCTGAGGAGACCACACTGGCCCTAGAGTAAGGAGGGTGGCTCAAAGGCATTTCAGTCAGTTTGGCCAGCATCACCCCTAACCCATTCCCCATAAAGAAGCACCCATCTGGCAACCCTGACGAGACCGCCCTGTCCCCTCCTCCCCAGGGAAAGCCCAGCTGCTGCCCTGGCTCCTGGGGCAGAGTGTATATGTGTGACATGAATTGTCCACCCATCCCTATCTTTTCAGGGGTTTTCCTGCCATGACCTTACCCTAGGTTCTGCTCTTGACCCCCAAACTGGAAAATATCCAAATCTTAGGATCCGAGTCTACTCTTGTGACCTTAAAAATGATTCTTAGCTGTTCTCTGCCTCAGTTTTCTCCTCTGCAGAACATGCGCCCCATTGCCCCCACAGGCTTGTTGCTAGAGTTAAATGTAATCTGGACCAGGAAAGAGCCATCCTGGCATCAACGTCTGGCCCTAGATGTGGTGTGCCTGTCCAGGTTACAGCCTCTTCTCTGTGTTTGCTCTAAGCAACTGTGTGAGGTAAAGTGGCCCAGGGATAGCTCAGAGCAGTTCAGTGACTTGCCAAAGGTCACACAACCGTGGGTGGAAAGAGCCAGACTTCTAGTTTGTTTTTGGATTTAAATTTCACCTGGGCCTTATTCTGTTGCTTCTCCTGGCCTAACTGTAGGGCAGCTAGGGGGCAGAAAGCTGTGCCCAACTGTCACCTTTGGCTCTCAACCCTGACCCACTCCATCTGCTCCAGATCCAGCTTTTATGGAGTTTGGTACTTACATAATTTGGATGTCTTAAAAAAGGCACACAATTATGAATATAAAATTAGATATAAGGCCTTGGAAGAGGCAAAGTAAGGGGTCTGAGGCTTAAGCTTCACTGGTTTCACTTTAAATTCACTTCTGCTCCCAGTTCTTCCACAGGCACATCCTCTGTCCTGAAGCCTTCCCAGTCTGCAAAAACTGTCCCCTCTCCCTCAACACCTGATCCCTCCCACTACACAGTGCTGCCTTGTCCCACAAGCCCCTTGGCCAACTCTCCTTGTCCTGTGGTTTTGACCTGTCTCTTCCAACTCAGTGCCCAGCAGGAAATAACTGCTCAGGGAGTATCCTTTGATTGAGCCTCCAGCTCACCCATCCTACCCGAAGCCTCGCTCTGTGGGAAGCCCTTGATTTGAGTCACATTCATTCATTCAACGGATATTCACTGAGCACCCCCTAGGGGCCAATCTGCTGCTGGGTGCCCTGGAAACAAAACTGAAGGCCCTCCAATCCCTGCCCTAAAAGAATTCATATTGCATGGGAAGAGACAGACAGATACCGGATAATTACAACTGTGACACGTACCCTAATAGAAGCAAAACAGACACAGCGTAAAACAGGGAATGGGGGCCTCTGAGCAGGGACTAGTCTAGGCCAAGGGCCACAGGAAGGACAGCATGGTACAGGGCCAGATGAGAAGAGGAAAATGCAGGGAGGAGGAGAGCAGAGAGGAGGGAAGGAGGGCTGCGGACCAGGCGGGGAACCCAGACTACTGGGCTGGGCTGCGGCCTTGGTGGAGCGAGCAGGTTCCTTACCGAGACCGTGGGCTTGTGGCTCCGCAGTGCGGGCATGGCGCCGGCCGTGCAGGGCCGCGGGGGCGACGCGGGGGCGCTGGGGAGCGGGGGCGCGGGGCCCGCGGGCGGCACGGGGCCGGGGCAGAGGCTCAGCGCCCGGCTGCGGATGCGGTGCAGGAGGGCGCGGGGGCCGGCGGCCAGCGGGCCCTCGGAGAGCCGCCGCTGTGCCCCGGCCAGCTCCGACCTCACGCCGCGCAGCAAGTCCAGCGAGCAGCGGGGATGGCCGGGGCCGGGGCTCGCAGGGGAGCTGGACGGGGGGCTGCAATGACCTGGCTCTTCCTCGTTGCCAGAGGTGGCTTCTTCGTTGTCGTGGTCCTCGCCCTGGTTCTCTTCCTCCTCCTCCTGGTTAAGCCGCTGCTGGGGTCCGGCCTCAGGGCCCATGTCTGCAGCAGGTGCAGGCACTAGCTCGCGTTCGGGGCCGATCAGCAAGAGCCAGGCGGGAGGGGCTGATGCCATTCCCGCGGCGTCGCACTGGAACGGGCAGGGTCCCCGGACCACGGCCTCCGCCCAGAAGAGCGCTCTTCTCTCCAAGCTGAAGTCGTGCTGCGAGGAGAGGCGACGTGAGGCTCTTCGGGCGCAAACCAGGCCCAAGGGGCGCACCCCTACCCCCTGGCCTCCAGGGAACCTGTTCGGCCAAAAACTTGCCAGGCCTGGGCAGCTTCCGATTCTAAACTCCAGGCATCCATCACCACCCACCCCCAGCCCCAGTTTAAGCTAGCACTGGGGTCGATGGATAGCCATACAATTGAATGGTTAACTCGGCCTGAAGGACATAATGAGGAATAGGTTAATAGAATGAAATGTAGTGAAATCCAATATCTAAGTCCCTTTGCCTTTCAGTATGTAATTGAACGATAGCAGCTTAAAAAATGTCTCCGAGAAACCTTGTTCTTAGCAAAGAAACTTTCACTTGAGCCCAGCACCATTTGCCAGTGAGGCACACAAACCTCTCTCTGGAATAATACCTGCCCCCTTCCCCTTTGATGTCATCAGAGGTTACTCTGAAGCCCAGGAAATGTAAAAATCACTAATCTCTGTTAAACTCTACTTAGTACGTTCTAGTGTAATTTCTATTTCCAGACTATGAAAATGAGGCTCAGAATCTTTAATTTGCTGGAGGTCAGATTGGTGTTGAGTGGCTTGAGCTGGGATTCCTCGGGCCACCCGACAGTAGTACTTTCTCAACTACATTATCAGGCCACCTGAAAAAACAATCGGAGCTCACATAAATAATCTAACTTGAGAGTTTAGAAATGAGTAAAAAAAATATTCATCTGTTGCCTACCTTTAAAAATAAGATCCAGAAATACAAAACTCCATTAAAAAATGTAAAATTGTCTAAAAGGCAATTTCAACGCTTTGTGATGGCCAGTGAAGGAAGAACAAAGGTGGGGGAAGTGGTATTTGTGGGGGGAAGGAGAGGCAGGAAGACAGATACTCAGACACTTAGATCACAGGCATTGTCCCCTCCTCTCCTGACATGACCCTAGGCTGGGGAGAGGAGCCTAATGTGGCTGTTCCAGCATGGCTCCCTGACTGAGTCAGTGGCCGTGTCTTATTCCTCTCTGCATCCTCAGGGCGCAGGCAGGCCTGGCACAGAGTGGATGCTTGTAAGTATGTGCAGAATGAACGGTTGGATGAAGAGATTGGAGCAAAACAGGCAGGTTGTGAAGGACAGAGGAGGGAAAAAGACCATGTGAGGGGTGATAAGGCAGACGTGGAGAGAAAGAGACTAAGAAGGTTTCGAGACAGCCAGCGGGACTCAGGGGATGAAAAGGTACTGAGACCCAAAACAAATACCAACATGTACGATTTATGGAACGAAGCAAGATGATTCTAAAGTTCGTATGAAAAACAAACAAATCAGAAGAGCCAGAAAAACTCTGGGCACAAAAAGCTAAATAGGGGGGACTGGCCCTACTAGCTGTTAAAATATTGTAAAATGACAATAATTAAAACTATGGTGTTGGCACAGATGCACGTAGAGAATAGGAAGTCCAGAAATAGACTTTAATATCCATGGGGCTTTGGTAAATAATAAAGGTGGCATCTCAAGCAATGGGAAAAAGAGAGACTAGTCAATAAATGGTGTTAGCTAGCTGGAAGAAAATGAAGTTGGATCCATTCTTATGTTATACACAAGGATGAATTCCAAAAGGATCAAAAATTCAAATGTATGATATGAAACCATAAAAGTACTAGGAGAAAAGCAGAAGAGACATGCTTTATAACCCCAAGTGCGGAAAGCCTTTCCAGAAGCCATAAAAGTACAGATACACATATGTGCAAAATCTGCACGGCAAATATACCACAAGAAGCAAGGTCAAAGACAGATGACAAACTGGGGGGAAAACAGCACTCGCAGCAGAGATGAAGGGCTAAATTTACTAATACAGCAAGTGCTAGAAATAGATTGGAAAAAGACCAACAGTTCAACTGGAACATGAGCAAAAGCTATGGACAGTCCACAGAAGAGAGCCACACAGATGGCTTCTAAACACATGAAGAGTTGCTCAACTTCACTCATGATAAGAGAAAGGCAAATCAAAACTACCCTGAGATACCATCCGCCTATCCCTCAGCAAAGATCCAAAGTCTGAGGACACTCTGTTGGGAGAGTGTGGGGGGGACAGGCCTCTTGTAGAGTGCTGGCTGGGATGGAAATCAGTATGACCCCTATGGAGGGCAATTTGGAAAAATACTTAAATTCAAAAGGACATGTGCATATCGTCATTCCCTGCAGCATTGTTTGTCATGGCAGAAGCCTGGGAAGAACTCAAGTGTCCATTCAAGAAAGTACAATATATCCATGTAATGCAATGCTACACAGTGAAAAATGAAACTGAAGAAGCTTTTTATGTACCGATATAGAAAGATCTTAAAATATATGAGATAAAAAAGTCAGGAATAACAGTGTATATAAAATGCTACCTTTGGGGTAAAAAGGGAGGAAATAGCTGTACTTGCATGTCTCTACACACATAAGCATCCCTGGAAGAATACATAGCAAATGAGAAACAGATATCCCCAGTGAGGGTTGGAGCTGGAGAACTGGATAGATGGGAAGGTGTCAGTGGGAAGCTGTTCGCTCTCCCAAGGCCTTCAAGCTGCCTGTGGGCCACACTGACCACCCCCCTTGCTTTTGTACATAAAGTGTTACTGGAACACGGCCCTATCCAGCCACTCCTTTCCAGAACTATGGCTTTTTCCCTAGAGCAACAGAGTTGAGTAATTGCCAGTTTTTACTACCTGGTCTTTTACAGAAAATGTTTGTCAACCCCTGCTCTATACCCTTTTGTAAGCCTTTTCTTTCTTTTTATTTTCATTTTTAAACTATGTGAATGTATTTTTTCTCTAAAAATATTTTTTTGTTAGGGCAATTCACTCTAATTAAAGGGAAACTATGAAACAATCAAACACAGACTTGCCAAGGCTTTAAGTATGGAAGGAAGGGTGAAGGCAGCAGGGTGGGTGGGGCGGACATGGGCTTTGGGGTCTGACAGACATGTGTGGGAATCCTGCCTGTGTCACTCATAAGTACATCAGCTGGGTGACAGCTTTGGTTTCCTGTGCCGTGGGGTAGGAACACATGCCTGCTAAAAGGGTTATCATAAATATGAGAGAGAAGAGTGAATGTACACAGAGCACCTAAGCACGGGCCTAGTGCACAGCAGGTCCTCAATAATAGTAGCTGTGATTATTACTTTTTCCGTTTAGACCACTGTTCTAAACTGTCCTAGGTTCACCTGGTAATCTAACCACTATCTGTAACATTGTTGTTATGGGAAAATGTATTCCAGGTTCCAAACACTGGGAATACAGCCCGGTGAACTCAAGAGGACTTACCAGGAGAGGCTGTAAATCATACTTGGAGTCTTACGCTTCTCTGTTTGTTAGATTGGCCCAGCAGTGAAAGAAATGGAGGCCCAGGAAGGGAAACAGGCTCCAGGGAGTACAGATACCCTCGCTGAGAGTAGTGGGCAGAGCTAGGGTCAGCACCTGGGCTAGGACACCAGACATGGACTTGGCAGAAAGGTGCCCAATTCTGCTTCTAAGAAAACTAACTTTCAGGATAACTTCTTCCTGGCTTGGCCTGAGCTCAGCGGGGAGGGAAAAGCTGTGATAATCCACCTCCACTGGAGCTTAGCCAAGCGAATTCCTCTGCCCAACGACACAGGCCCACGGTGAAGGCTGCCTGGGAAAAGTGACTATGGGCCCCTGGACACTGTGCTCTGGGTTTTACAGAGCTGATTTCCCTCCTGGAGACCTTGGTCCTAAGGGTCTGCGGATAAAGCAAAATGGCACTGAGTCTCCTGCTCCCGGGCCCCCGAGCCACTCAAGCCTCTTCCTCCTTCGTGGATTGTACTTTCTGCACCTGACTTCCTGCAACCCGGTTTTCTGCCGAGGAACCTTACCCGTCCAGTGTCTCACGCTCCCATCCTGCTCTGAGCTAATACGCAGCGATTTGGAGTTAAGACCTGGGGTTTAGTCTTGCCATTGCCACTAACGTTGGACAAACCATTTCCCTTCTCTGGACTTCAGGTTCCTCGTGTGCAAAATGAGTGAGGGCCGCCCTAGATTCTCAGAACTTTTTACAAAGTACCCTGCAGACAGTGGAGAAGGAGCACATAAGACTCTGAGAGGCCCGACACCAGTTCCACAGTTTTTGGCAATCTTGTTCTTTCATTTGTAAAAATTCATGTGAATTCTGCATCCTATCTCATGATCTATCTGTGTTATAATACAAATGCAATAGGTTTCCCCCTAAACCTCCAAGTAAACTTGACTCTCGTTTATCTTGAGGGTGTGCGATACCAGATACCACTGCATACACTGGGTGCATATCCCAGTGTGTGAGCTGTGGGGCATGAGGTGCAAGGGCGCCTCCAGAGCAGATGTGCTTTGGGTCTGTGGAAGAGTAATACCTTCTAATGTGTCTCATCTAACTGCATTTTAACAGAGGATTCTAGAGATAGTGTCTTAGTTCACGGGAGTGATTCTAAATGGTAGAATTTTAGACATGGCAGCAGGCTGACAGGGAAAAGAGGAATTGGAGTATCCTTGCAATGACTCTCAGTCACTTCCTATAGGCAGCTTCCTGTTATCCTAATCATTTTTAAAATAAGACCCACCAAATAATCCCCATCACCAGCCTTCTTCATGAAACACCTTTTCCCCTTGGGTTATTTCCAGAACTTTCTAGAATATACCACAGATGGACTTGCTGCCATTTATGTATGTATGTAGGTACATATGTATGTATGTATGCATGTAGGCTCCACACCCAGTGTGGAGCCCAACGAGGGGCTTGAACTCACAGCCCTGAGATCAAGACTTGAGCTGAGATCAAGAGTCGGATACTTTAACTGACTGAGCCACCCAGGCACCCTGGCCTTGCTGCCCTTTAAAATCAAGGAACAAGGCCTATGAGTCTCAGCATCAGATCTACAGACCCAGAGACAAGAGACAGATGGACAGAGAGATACACTTACCATAGAACCCAGCAGAAGCTCCCTGCAGGCTGGGACACTGAGCTCTGTCCCAGGAAGGGGCTCTGTGCCTATCACAAAGCCATTGGGCACCTTGAAGGGGACGCCATCAAGGGCATTCATTCTGTCAGAGGAGTGTGGAGATGGCTGAGGGCAGGCTGCCTGGTGGCAAGGAGAGAGCGTAGACCTGAGGACCAGGCTTGGTCTCAGATGGCTTCACCACTTTCCTGTGTGCTGACTTAGCTGAGCCCACACAGCCAGGAAAGAAAAGGTAAAGTGGCTGGTCCTGCATAGGGAGGAAATAAATAAAAACGAGAGCATTCAAACTAACAGGAATTGACTATTTCATGTTTAAGTTTTGTTCTAGACCACTGTTTCCCAAAATGTGGCCTACAAAACTCGTTCTGAAGTATGTCATCAAAAAAGTTTCCAGCCAAACACGTAAGGGAAAAAATGTCAAATTACACAAACTATTCCAGAAAAGAACTATTTCCTAACTCGTTTTGATTTCAGCACCACCTTGATACGAAATCTGACAAAATTAAAGGCCAATCTCTCATAAACGTAACTGCAAAAATCTCAACAAAAATAACTATGTATAGAAAAATACAACACTGCTGGCTTGAGGGTTGAGTTTATTTCAGGAATGAGAGACTGGCTTAATATTCCAAAATCAATCAGTGGGAATAAAGATAAATGTCAATAGAATGAAAGTGAAAAATTATATGATTATTTTTGTAGATGCAGAAAAAGCACTTGATAAAATCAATACCCATTCATGATTTTAAGAAAAAAACAATTAGCAACTTAGGAAGAGAAAGGAATTTCCTTAACTTAATCAAGAATGTCACTAAAATATCTAAAGCAAACATCCCACTTAATGGTGAAATACTGAAAGATATCCCCAAGACTGGAATTGAGACAAGGATGTCCCCATCATCTCTTCTGTTCAACATTGTACTGGAGGTACTAGCCTGTTCAAAAAGAGAAGGAACAAAAATAAAAATATAAGGATTGGAAAGAAAAAATAAAACTACCATTATCTGTAGATGACATATATAGAAAATCCAAAGGAATCTATGAATAAAACTCTTAGAATTCGTAAGTTGATTTAGCAAGGTCATTGGGTATAAGGTCGATATATAAGAATCAACTATATCTCTATATATAAACAACAAACAATGTAAATTTTGTCTTTTAAAAAGGTCATTAGAGGGGCACCTGGGTGGCTCAGTTGTTAGCATCTGCCTTCGGCTCAGGTCAGGTCATGATCCTGGGGTCCTGAGATCAAGCCCCGTGTCAGGCTCCCTGCTCAGCGGGGAGCCTGCTTCTCCCTCTCCCACTCCCCCAGCTTGTGTTCCCTCTTTCCCTGTGCCTCTCTGTCAAATAAATAAATAAAATCTTTTTTAAAAAATGTCATTAGAGGGGCGCCTGGGTGGCTCAGTCGTTAAGCATCTGCCTTCGGTTGGGGTCATGATCCCAGGGTCCTGGGATCGAGCCCCGCATTGGGCTCCCTGCTCCGCGGGAAGCCTGCTTCTCCCTCTCCCGCTCCCCCCTTGTGTTCCTGCTCTCACTGTGTCTCTGTCAAATAAATAAATAAAATCTTTAGGAAAAAAATTTTTTTAAAAATTAAAAAATGTCATTAGAGAATAAAATTTTAAATAAGGTACCATTTCATATTATCAATCAAACACCTAGGACTCGACAAGTTGGGTTACATTAAAGAACTTCCATTTATCAGAAGATACCATTAAGCGAGTAAAACAACAATGGAACAAAACAAAAACAAACAAACAACAAAAGACATAAACCAGAGGGGGGAGAAGATATTTGCAGCACACGTATCTGACCAAGGATTCATACCGGATATATACAAAGAACTACAAAGCAATAAGAAAAAGACCTAGTACAAAAATAGGCAAGAGATGTTAACAGGCACTTCATGAAAGAGGATATCCAAATAAACCTCAAAGTTGTTTAACCCCATTAGCCGCCAGGAAAATGCAAAACAAAACAATGAGATACAAACACACACACACACACACACACACACACACACACACACACACGCACAAATTGTTAAAAAAAAAAAAAAAAAGCCTGACAATATCAAGGGTTGATGAAGATGTGGACATCTGGAACTCTCCTGCACTGATGGTGAGAAAGTCAATTAGCATTAGTCAATTAGCTGAAATCTAAGAATTAAAAATTAATTCACACATAGCTTCTGGGCCTTTTGGCTAAGAGCAAGTATGTATCTGCTAGTTTAATAATATTCACAACAACCAGGGATTTTATTTGTTAATGTATTCTAAACCAGATTAAAGAAAGATTCTGACCACATTCTGGCATTTTGCATCCCAGGGCTTATCAGGGAGCTGCACCAGGGAGTATCTCTGGCTTAATACAATGTCATCCCTACCAGGATGTTGCAAAGCCCTGTTGCGAGGGGTCACTGGGGTCATCCCCATGCCTACAGGGGAACATCATGTGAAGAGGCAGAGTAAGTAATCTGAGTGCAGAGAGGTCAAATGAAGCCAGATGGGCAAATCCTTTAATTCCCTCATCTCTGCTGTCTGCCCACTCTTGTCTGTGTTTTACTGTATGTAAGACTCAAAAGGCTTCTCCATCCCATGCCAGGAGAGTTTCCCAGCACACTGGGAGTGGCTCTCTACGCTACAGGATCAGCCAAGTCCCAGTGTGATCAGTAAGTTGTCTGCCCCATCAGCCTGTTCCAACAGGGGACCTCTGAAGCATAGGGAGTTGTAGGGGACATAGGAAAGTTAGCAAATTTTGGCATTCTCAGATTGATCATTCACATTCTCAGCTATCATTAGAATTCTGAGCTATGGGGGAGGACCATAGTTTTGTTGAGACCCACGTGTGAACTGCCTGTCCACTGAGCAGGTACAGGGCCACCCTCTTCCTCCCTCACCTCTGACCCAGCATCTGCATCCTAATAGATATTCTTTACTCAGCTCTACACTTGTTTCTGGAGTAATTTAAGAGTTTGAGGATTCTGGAAACACCTCTCTTAAGAATAGCAAGGGCTACAGTGTAAGACATGATCTAGTTAGAACATACTCTAAAATGACAGTCATCTCTGCTAAACAGAAAATGAGAAGTACAAATTATGAAGTGATGATATTCTTCAAAGGAAAGAAAGTATTTTAGGCCTTATGGGGATTGGGGAAGCTTCAGCAAGGATGGGACCTTCAGGGTAGGGGAGCGGCCTTTGAGCAGGAAAAAGGTAGAGTGGAGAGCATAACTCCTGCTTGAGATAGGGAGCAGAGGCAGGGCAGAGTGCGGGGGAGACCAGCTGTGTGACTCAAGTAGATAGTTTGTGCTGGGAAGCAGCCTGCAGTAAGACTGAGATTGGGGTAGAGCTGGGGAGGGCCCTGAATACTGACTCCATTCAGTAGACGGTGGAGAAAGCCCTGAAGGATCTGAAGGCGTGGGCTGAGGGTAGGGGAGTAGGGATACTGGCAAAGCCAGTCTGTGCATGCTTCAGCAGGCTGCATAATCCAGGACCTCTCCATGGGTCTGTGCTCATTTGGCTGAATCAGAGCCTAGGGGTGAGAGGCAGGGCAATTGGGGGTGGTGGTAACTGGTCTACATGGAGCCCAGGCACTGACATTAGTACTATTTTTTAAAGATCTCCATTGTACTCTCTAAATGACTTCATCCTTGTCCATAGTGTCAGTAATCTATGTGCCGATGATTCACATATTAAATTCTCCAGTTCTTCTCTGAGATCAAACTCCTAAACACAACTGCCTACAAGGCATCTCTTCCAAGATTGTCCTCAAGGGTGCCTCAGACGCTGCATATCCAAAGTGAATTCTTGGTGTTCCCCTCCCCCAAACTGTTCCTCCTCTTCCAGGATTCCTTTGTCTCAAGGGAGGTCTAAGGTATACAGAGGACTCCTGCCCGACACTTTCTTCCCCTGCACCACTGCCCATCTCAAATCCCTGCCACGTTTTCTCTCTTAAATCTCTGGAATCCAGGCATTTCATGCTACCTCCACTGCTAACATGGGAGTTCAAGCCCCCATCATCTCTCACTTGGACAACTGGTGTCCACGTATCCTCTTACGTCCTAATGTTATAATTCTGTTTCATATACTGGGACAAAAGTGATCCTTTCAAAACAGCAAACTAAGCCAGTTTCCTGCTTAAAAGCCTCCAGTGGTTCCCAGCTGCTCTCAGAATAAAAACCAAACTCCTGACAAAGGCTTCCAAAGCCTTGCAGTGTCTGGCCCCTACTACCTCCCCTCCTGTCTTACTCTAGCCATGCTAGTCTTCAATTGCCTTGGTCTCTTGGACCAACACAGGCCCTTTGCATATGTTATTCAAATTTTTGCTACCTTCTTCTTTGTCTCTTCTGTACTAGTTTATAGCTGTTCATTTTTCACAGCTCAGCTGAAATATCATTTCCTCAAAAAAGCTTTTCCTGATCCAACCCCCAAACTTGGGTAGATCTACCCAGTACAGTGGCTTTTAAGATTTTTTTATTGTGACCCATAGTATGAAATACATTTGACTTTGTGACCTAGCATAGACATATGTAAACTGAATAACAATTCTTACCTCTACTATATGACATATAGATATTTTCCATTTCACCTAAATGCATTACAGAACTCAATTTGGAAAAAAAAGGGGGGGGGCCTAATCTTATAGAACCATACCTTTCCTTCAAAGCACTCAGCACATTTTTTATGACTGTTGGATCAACTAACTGGATATTAATCTATCCTCCTCAAAACCTGTATGAGGGAGTATTTGGTATTTTGCTCACCATTCTAGCCCTCATACTTAGCAAATTCATCTGAGCCTTAACAGGCATTTAATAAATATTTGAACAATGGAAAATATAAATCATGACTAACCACTTTTTCTTTGTAGTAGGTATCACAATTATAACTATCTGTATAATTAAGCTTCTCTACTCTAGATTCTAACTCCAGGAGAGCAGAAATCCTGTCTTTCTGCTCCTTTTTAGGTCTCCAGCATTTAATATAGTTCCTGGCAAATGGTAAAAACAACTTCTCAAGGGGCGCCTGGGTGGCTCAGTCGTTAAGCGTCTGCCTTCGGCACAGGTCATGATCCCAGGGTCCTGGGATCGAGCCCCGCATCGGGCTCCCTGCTCCGCGGAAAGCCTGCTTCTCCCTCTCCCACTCCCCCTGCTTGTGTTCCCTCTCTCGCTGTGTCTCTCTCTGTCAAATAAATAAATAAAATCTTTAAAAAAAACAAACAAACAAACAACTTCTCAAGAACACAGTTCAAGTCCTGGTATCCATCTTCTGGCAAGCACTGAGTTAACGAAGTTGAGAGGTATCCACTGCTCTGCACAGTTATGCACTCTAGCACCAGTGCCTCAGAGATGATCCTTGCTTCAGAGACTATGAGAAACTCCGTTGATTCCAACAGGCAAATGGAACCTACACTGGAAACAAATTCTTCATAAATAGCCCGATGTGCTAAGTCCGGAATTACTGTATGGGCGTATCCAAAAGTTAACAGTTAGGGGTGCCTGGCTGGCTCAATCAGAAGAGCATGCGATTCTTGTTGATCTCGGGGGCATGAGTTGGAGCCCCATGTCGCTGTAGTGATTACTCAAATAAGAAACTTTAAAAGAAGTTTTAACAGTTAATTATACAGGAATAGTTTATTGGTTGTAAGCATTAAAAAAAAAAAAAAATTTGGTTGGAAATGCCTCATGTAATCTCTAGTCCCTAAAATATATCACTGCTCATACTTCATAGCACTCACATTCCTTCTATATATTCTATATTATTTGAATGGAACAAAACATACTTTGTACTTACCTTGTGACTCCCAGGATAGCTTCCCTGTGGACAAAACATGTAGAAGTAAATTGCTACAACCGATGATATAATCCCAGCTAAGCTTCTTGATAACACTCTTGCACAAGTCACATGGACACAGGAACATGAATGGATTTAGAGTGATTACCTTGATTGGCTTGTAGCAAATCCTTTGGCCTCATAAACTCAGCCACTTGGGCTGAACACTCTTAGTATTTAACATATAAACTAACCTCTTTATTTCATTTTCTAGCGTTTCTTGTACTTCTTAAAAACAAATGCTTTGGGGCGCCTGGGTGGCTCAGTCGTTAAGCGTCTGCCTTCGGCTCAGGTCATGATCCCAGGGTTCTGGGATCGAGCCCCGCGTCGGGCTCCCTGCTCCGCGGGAAGCCTGCTTCTCCCTCTCCCACTCCCCCTGCTTGTGTTCCCTCTCTCGCTGTGTCTCTCTCTGTCAAAAAATTAATAAAATCTTTAAAAAAAAAAAAAAACAAATGCTTTGTGTTACAGAGTATCTCACAAATCCAGGGTCTCCTCTACTGGGAAATAAGACAAACAATATTCTTATATACAGGACATGATGAATCAACACATTTCTTGTTAATCTTTGATGAGTTTCTCTATTTTCATTAATTTATGTTCAATATAAAAATATAGGTATAAAAAAGACATGATTTAGGAAAGGTCTGCCGGCTCAAAAGGACCGTAGTTCCTAGTTCTGACTGAAAAGCATAAAAACCAACTAACAAGAACCGGCAAGAACGATGACCACCCCTATCATGCAGAACGTGGTGTATAAATACCTTTTCCACTGAACAGGAACCAGGGGTCATTGGAGAAATGACTGCTGCCAGGTTTGGGATAGGAAATGTGAAAGACAAACTTAGAACAGAATACTGGAATTAGTGGGAATTCAGGAACTGAGTTAAAGGGGCTCCCACTGACCAAAGGTGAGGCAATTGATGAAGAAAATACTAACAATGGGTTGGAAGACAAGTATGTTTAGATCTGAGTTCATAATGATACTTAAAATTCACTGGTCACCTTTGGAGGATGCAAGGGGTCCAGTTCATTACTTTGAAAACTAGTAAAAAAAAAAAGGAAATACTTATTTGCCTTTCCTGTACAAATTGTACCCTAGGGTAACCAAATGATTGATGAGGGGATGTTTCTCTTTTTAGAAGTATTCCAGCTGGGGCACCTGGGTGGCTCAGTCGGTTAAGGGTCTGCCTTCCGCTCAGGTCATGATCCTGCGGTCCTGGGATGGAGCCCCGCATCAGGCTCCTTGCTCAGCGGGGTGCCTGCTTCTCCCTCTGCCTGCCGCTCCCCCTGCTTGTGTGCTGACAAATAAATAAAATCTTTAAAAAAATTCCAATCTATATGTGGTCAAGAAATGTGTACACTCTTGTGTACTGTGCTGTCCAGTAGAAATATGTGATCCATGTATGTAACTGTACATCTCAATTCAAACTCAATTTCAATTCAAATTCTCAATTTCAATGTAGACATGTATGGCATTTAACCCCAGGTGGAAAAAAACCATTCCCTCTTTCCTCGTGCCCAATAGCCATATATGTCTACCCTACTGGACAGTACAGCTCTAACCACTGAATCATAGGAAATATGGAGAAAGAGGAACATGCTGTCACAAGAATGCAATTAGTAAAATCCAGACTGGAAACTCTTCAGGAAAAAGTGACCCAATTTCTTCAAGTAATAAATTGTAAGGGAGAGACAGAGTACAAGAGTACAGAGGAAGAAGAAAGACCTACAGATTATCAGAAACTTGAGACATCATCAACCAGTAACAATGTATGGATTGCATCTAGAAGTTAATTTGAACAAAATGTAAAACACATTTATGAGATATGGAGATCTGAATACTGACTGGCTATTTGATGATATTAAGGAGTCATTCATTTCTTCCATTGCAATAATGGCACTATGGTTAAGTTTTAAAAATATCTTTTAGAGCTACACCTACTAAATACTTATGAATATAATGTCTGGGATTTGCTTCAAAATAATCCAGAGTGGTGGGGATACAGATAAAACAAGATTGGCTATGAGTTGACAGTTATTTGAAGCCAGATGCTGGGTATATGGAAAAAATTATACTATTCTCTTTACTATTCAATGTTGGAAATTTTCCATGATAAATTAAAAAAGACTGTGGTTAAAGATTACGATGACACTGTCCGTATTCTCAGAAGTACAATTCATTAAAGACACTATGTCTTTCTTTCCAAACCCATTAAGAACCAGCAGCTGCTGCCCCTACCACCACGCAAGGCAATAAACCAGGAAAAACTTCTAAAACAAAACCAAACAAACGACAAAAATAATGTTTACTTTATTAAAACTTTGCAGAAGCTGAATGAGGAAAGAGGGAATGGTTTTTTTCCACCTGGGGTTAAATGCCCCTTGGGTTCTGAGTTTTCCTGAATCTCTGCTTCACACTCTTGCTCCCAATCAATGTAGATGTCTTAGTGACAAGGCTGCCTGGATACTGAACACATCATACAATCATCTTTTATTTCTACTCTTTCTGCAGCTCATCAGAGAGCAAACGGTGGAGATTTATAACAAAAGGACACACAGGCTTATGGGGTTATGTGAGGCTAATCACATTAGATTTTAAGGTTTATGAGCTTAGGCATACACTTTGGAGTGCTGGCCCTCATATCCTATCCATTAACTCTGAAATGCAGAATATATAAATTTAACAGTGCAGATTCAACAGAAAAAGAACAAAGGTGTTAGCATGCTACACCCCAGAGCTTCCAACCACATGAAATCATTTCCAAAATTGGTGTCCTTTCCTGCTTACCCAGAGTTAGATTCCACAAAGTTTGGTGCTTGAGGTTCACCTCCCTATAGCAAATGTCTATTTCACAAATTTGCATTTTGGAGTGAAAATGTGTTTCATCAGTGTGAAAGTGTGTGCAGTGATTTGGTAAGGAACAAATTTGGGGGCAAAGGCTCAAGCTAAAAAATAAAAATGGTATTTATTCAGCTTTTTGGAAATATAAATAACACAATAGATGACAAAGAGCAAAACAAAACAAACCCCTGACACGTTATATGATCAATCACTTCCAGGCACAACTGCATTTATTAATGAATATAAAAAAATAAATTTGATTTTATTTTTATCTGCTTTCCTCCCAGCTTTAACTACATAGGTGTTTTTGGAAGCTTGAGTTTCTAAGAAAATTCCACAGCTATACCGGCCCCTACAACGTGACTGAGTGAGGTTACGGTCCCACTCCCATAGGGAAATAAATGTCTATCATTGGGGATTCTGAACATCTAAGACCTCCAGGAACTTAAAAAACAGGTGTTTTTGTTAGGATCCTTCTCACATGGGAAAATGCAGCCATTATCCATTAAACCACAATCCAATGTTCTCCGCAGGACTACCAGACTAGGCCACTGAGCTTTTCTGGCAGCCTAGCCTGGAGCCTCTCAAGTTGCACCAAAAGTGGGAGTCACAGAACCAAAGATAAGGCATTTCTGACCTTTCCTCCTAGAAGTCAGAGAGTTCTCTGGGTAGGGAGGGCAAGGAGGTTTTGCATCAAGCCTGCCTTCACGCTCAGTACTGGGGGAAGGGCTGCTAAGTCTACCCAGTGCACACTTGCGTCGAGTGTCTGGAGTGTACTTACCCATCACCACACAAGGCAGTTAGGAGTAAATTAGCAAGTCACCCTGTACCAAGCCCCTTCAAAACAGAGGCAGATTTGGTGAACCAAGGCCACTGCCTGTGGTAATAACCCCAGTTCACCTAGGTCCTTTCCTGAAGAACCGTATTAATCTCCTGATTCAAGAGGCATCTCTGGCCAGGACAGAGCACGCAAGGAAAACGTAACTTCTGGGTAGGGCAATGCCACACGGAGTTTAGAGGTTGTGGTTTAGTCTACAGCACAAGAAGATGGTGGCATCACTAGTATTTAGAGCTGGAAAGAGCCTTGGCCGGACCACACTCCTGGAGCATCTTTACTAATGCAGCTTAATGGCCGTTGCCCAGATGTCGTTGCTGGGGAGCGGGGGAAGGACCCATCCTTGGGGAACGGAGTTGCCTTTGGGATGATCAGATGGCACCAGGTACTGATCCCAATCATGCCTTAATAAGAACATTGTAGAACAACTGTTTATTTCTGTTTTATTCCAAGCAAGATGTTCAGCAACTAAATATTCTATTTCAGGACTTAGCTTTCAAATGACTGACGTACTAGTCCACTAAAGAACTTGACTTCTAGGCATTATGCAAAAGACCATATTTCTTAAATGTACATACGAAGGGCAAAAAACTGCAAAGAACTTACAATCTTATGGATAACCAAATAATATACAGTTGATCCTCATTATTTGCAGGTTCCATGTTTGCAAAGTTGCCTATTCACGAAAATTCGTCTGTAACCCCACAATCATTACTCATGGTGCTTTCGTGGTCACTTGCCAACATGCACGGAGCAATGAAAAATCTGAGTCCCTGACAGGCACATTCCCACCTGAGGCTGAATAAGGTGACACTGTCTTCTTGTTTTCAGCCTCACACTGTAAAGAAGTGTCCTTTCTACAGTCTATTTAGCACCACGTTTTCCACATATTTGTGCTTTTACTGGTGCCTCTGCTTTAGGAGACGGCCCCCAGGTATTCCGCAGTGCTCGCTAGCACGAGAAGGCTGGTGTGTGTCTCACGGAGAACACATGCTTGCTAGAGAAGCTATGTTGAAGCAGGAGTGACAGTGCTGTTAGCTAGGAGTTCAAAGTTAATAAATCGACAATATATATTAAATAAGGTGTTTTTAAAAAGAAATCCACGTAAAACGATGTTATATATTGATCGGTTGATGAAAACGTTGTGGCTTCAGGCTCACAGGAACCTCACCCTGTATTTCTTTGAGGGGTAGCAGCCCAGTATTCTCTAATTCAGTACATGCAGCTTTACAGAACATAGCTACTGTGAATAATGAGAATCTACTGTACTTATGTTTAAAAGCTAAAACTTGTATGTTAGCCAGAAATATACTTTTCCCAGAACACAAACTTGGTATGCTAAAAAGCATCATTAGAGCTACAGAAGGAACCTGAGGGATCACTTAGTCCAGTGATTTTCAAACCAGGCTTTCAAGACCGCTAGGCCCCAAGCAGGTGTTCTGGGGAATCTAGGAAACAACGAAGTGCTTCCAGTCAATAACAGATTTAAAGTGCCTACGGAACCCACTCATTCCAACTATTTACAAATGGATTTTTCAGAAGACTGCCTTTGGGAAGAACGCTACTGCTGAAGTTTGAAGGCCACATTCTCGTCCATCATTTGCATTTGTAGGTGAGGAAAGTGAGACCCAGACAGCTGAAAACTTGGCCCAGCTCATTAGTAACTGCAGATTAAGATGAGATTCCTTGTTCCTAGCTCTCCTGGCTTTGACCTGTAGGAACTCACAAGCTGGTATGGGACTTAAACAGCCTCCACAGGCAAGTAGGCAGGGAGGGTTTCCTTCCCTTGGTCTGTTTAGCAGCAGAAGAGAATTAGGAAAAGGAAGCCAATGCTTTAAGTCAATACAACAGCTATAGCATGAGACAGTACTTGTTGGGCAAATCACAACCTGAGTTTCAGTTTCTTCACCTGTTAAAACAGAGACATCTACTTCTCAAGGACTGAGGACTAAAGGCATGTGTGGCATCCTTAGAACCTAGAAACTTTACATAAACCAGTAAGAAATTAAAAAAAAAAGAGAGATAGCAATAGACCTCAACAACACAAGCACCTCAAGTGCTTCTTGCTACCCAAGGGGAAGGCAACATGGATAGAGTGCCCCTCTGACCTTATCTGGATGAGTGCTGGCAGGGAGTGCTCGGCTTGGAGGTAATACTGTCGGAAGGGTTGCAAGAGGTGAGTGAGAGGGAACTCATCTGAAAAAGAAAAGGCACGTTACCACATCATCACACTTCATATCTAGAGTGTATTTCTCAATGCAAGCTGACTGAGCTTAGGACTATGACAATATGACAATGTGATCAAATATTTCATCTTTATCCATTTCACAGTACACAGTACACAGTTTAGAATTTCAAATCTTGAAGGTGCCATTTGCTGCTTAGCTTAGGTTGAGATCATCCATGAGGAAAAAGAGCTGCCAATCTAGTATTTTCCTTTTCTCCCCTGGTTACAGAGGAACTTACCTGGATCCCCAAATAACTTGGACTCAATTTCACGCTTCTGAAGTAAAAATTTCTCTTTTTCTTTCCTCTGTTTCTTTTCTAATTCTCTTTTCCTCTCTTCCTCTTGTTCTCCTTCCAACATGACTCTGAGGGCTCTCTCTTCAGCTTCATATAATTCAGAGCGTTTTTTAATGAGTTTTCTTAGTCGCTGAAGATGATGCTCAAAAGTCTCATCTGCTGAGGCTGGAGGACAGACCCCTAGGAAGAGATCCAAATGGCATTTTAGATAAAACTTTTTATCCCCAAATCTGTGTTCTAATGAGACTCAAAGTCCTACTTACATTATGAATTTGCAAATTCTAACCCATCTTCAAGGCTCAATTTGATCTTGAGTCTCCAATTAATCTGACCCCACCCTGACTTTCCCTAACTCCTCTCTCTGGATCATACCACTTAACCTGAGTTTATTTATTTCTAATGGCTTTGATCCTTTGGGCTGTGAGCTCACTAGAGAGAAGTATCTTATACTTCTTCACTCTGATATTCCCATAGCACAGGCTCCCAGGCTCAACTAATAAACAATTCTCCTGCTAACAGAGCCTGAAGTTCTGGGAGAACACACTTGGATAATGAGGAAGAAATACACATAACCAACCACACTGACCTCCCAGTCTGCTGCTTAGTGTAGAGTGACCAAATATTTCATTTTGCCCAGTTTTAGTACTGAAAGCACAGCATCCTGGGAAACCTGGGATGGTTAGTCACCCCGATTTAAATGTGAGGTCAGCTAATAGGATAGGCAACATAGCTAGTGCCACAATTGGGAAAATTTGATTACAGACTAGTTAGTAGGTGATATCAGAGGATTATTACTAATTCTGTTATGCGTGATAATGGCATCATAGTTGACTATGCCTATTTTATTTAGGTGTTCTATTTTTGTGCATGAGTGAGATTTTTTTTAAAGATTTTTTATTTATTCATTTGAGAGAGAGAGAGAGAAAGAGAGAGAAGGAGTGGGGGGGGGGGTCAGAGGGAAAGGGAGAAGCAGACTCCGCACCGAGCAGGGAGCCCAATGAGGGGCTCGATCCCAGGACCCCGGGATCATGACCTGAGCCGAAGGCAGATGCTTAACCGACTCTTGATTTCGGCTCAGGTCATAATCTCAGGGTCAGGAGATCAAGCCCTGAGTCAGTCTCCACACTGAGTGTGCTTCTCCCTTTCCTTCTTCTCCTCCCCTGGCTTGTGCTCTCTCCCAAGTAAATAAACAAACAAACAAAATCTTTAAAAAAATTTCATAAGGAAAATGTTTTAAAATTTAATGAACACTTGAATGGGGTGCAGCTGTGCACTCACTACCACACGGCCCTGCGATAGAAAAGCTGCTGAAGCTCCTGGTGATTCATCCTGGAGTGATGTGGGTGTTGGCCATCCTGTTAGTTCTCAAAGATTTTAAAAGCAAATGTACTTATTATGGAAGCATCTTAACAATACCAGATACAAGGAAGAAAAAAATTCGAACACCATGAACATAATCAACCATTTTTATTTCCCCGTTGAGCCTGCAGTCATTTTTTTCATCCATACATTAGCAACGTCACATAGTTCAACAAAGTATGTGGAATTTCTACATCTCCATTTCAATTCTCTATATTCTTCTCCAGTCTTTGTAATTATTGAATGGCTCTATTCCTCTTTCATCAAATCAATGTACCATAATTTACTTAACAAGCTCCCTACTCCTGGACACTTAGCCTGTTCCAAATGTCCTATTATCATATACTGTTATTGGGCATGTTACTTTTTTCCTTTTACAGATTATTTCTGTAAGAGAAATGCTCAAGAGAAGAAATGTTTATGAGTACTTCCAGGATCGCCTAAATGTGGTACTAAACTGCTTCCCAGAAGAGCTGATCGAGGCCTTTGGAGGTCTGATTCTTTTCTCCTTCAACCATCGCCACTAAGTGGTTGTGGAATTCGCTCTCCTATCCTCACCTCCAAGGCTAACATTTCTCCAGGTCATTTTCTCATGACTGCTTTGCTTGAACAGGTTTCCAATCACTCAGTCCCAACTATAGAAACTCTACAACTCAAATCCATCTTCTACTAAGTTGCCAACTATTTTCCAAATACACACAAAATTCTTATGCAGTGAGAAACTCAAGCTGTCACTACCCTGTTTTGTAATAATTTCATGACTGTTTAATTTTTTTACCTAGACCAGGAATTGGCAAACTTTTTCTGTAAAGGGCCAGATAGTACTAAAATCTGCCAGTACAGGCAAAATACAGACACTCCATCAGCCCCAAAGTGCCCCCCCAAGACCCCAAGAGGAATGGTGGCCTGCCCCCATCTCACGCTGCTGGGCCTGCACCACGAACCCACGCCTCCATCAACCTTTCACTGATCACTTCTGATCTCCATGATACATTCCCTCAGAAATGACAATCCTCACCCAGTCTTTCTCCTGACCCCAAGTACTGACATGGTTTAGGTTCCCTCTGCCTCTCCCACTCACTCCTCCAGCTCCTACATACCAATGCCTTCTTTTCCCTTCAGCCCCCCACACCTTTGAACCTTGGCATGGTGAGAAAAAAATCTGCTACCTCTAAAGTCTTAAGCATGATTCTTTTCTGACTAGGACCTTCTACCCTCCCAGTGCACTTATCTCCTCCCTGGAGACTGTCGGCTTCACTAAAACCTCCAAGTGAATGTATCCAAATCCACCCCCTTCTACTCATCCTCACCACAACTTATGGTCACTCTTAAAGCAAAACCCTAACAGCCCTGTGCTCACCTGCCAGTCGCAGAGCACTCCTGGGAGAAGTCATCTGATTACGATCTAGCGCCAGTACACAACGACATGAGCTGCGCCCACAGCACCTCCCTACAACCATACTCCCATGGGTCTCTAGTTGGCTCGTACTCATTCTTCACAGCACTTATCTCAAACCTTTACTGCTCTCCTAAAGCCTTCCTTCTCTACTGTCTCTGAAGCAAACCGTCTAACCTATCTCAGAGAAAACAGGCTAGTAGGCAGGAAATCTCTTAACTTTCAGCCCCCAATTTCACTCTTTTGCAGGACTACCCATCGTTGTCTCCTTCATTTTCATTCCAGTGGAAGATAGATCATTCTAGGGGCGCCTGGGTGGCTCAGTCAGTTAAGTGTCTGTCTTCGGCTCAGGTCATGATCCTGGGGTCCTGGGATCGAGCCCCATGTCAGGCTCCTGCTCAGCGGGAAACCTGCTTCTCCCTCTCCTCCCCCTGCTTGTACTCTCTCTCCATCAAATAAATGGAGAAATAAAATCTTAAAAAAAAAAAAAAAGGTGGATCCTTCTACACTTAAGTTAATCCCTCCACCTGGGATCAGGAGTCTCCCTACCTCCTGCAGGACCTTGAGCCATCAACTATCCCTCCTGCTTCTCTCTGACCCTCTCCCTCTACTCACTCCTTTGCTCGGCAATTAAACATGTTCAAATTTTCCCCACGACCCTAAGATTACCACCCCGCCCTTTACACTGTCAGATACTGATCTTGCTCTCTCCTTTCTTCCCAGGCAAATGTTAGTAAGTTGAACTCACTGTTTGCTTTTCTTACCTCCTATTCTCTCTTTAATCTAGTCTAGTCTACCTAGACTCTACCCATACCATTCTGCTGAAACGCACCCAGCATAGTTCACTGATGATCTATTGGGTACTAATTGCCATGGAAGTTCCTCCATCTTTAGGTACTATCATTATTCCCTTCTTACAGATGAGGAAACCAAGGCAAAGAGACGTTTGGGTAACCTGCCCAAGATAACACAATCTCTCTGAGCATTTGCCACTTTTCAGAAGGAGGGAGGGGACCTACCTTCTCCTTTTACTTCTCTGACCTCTCTTGTGGCCACCCCTTTATCCATCTGGATTTTGACATTCCCTAGGATTTTGTCTTTTTGGCCCTCACCTTGTACTATACAACCTCCTTAAGGTCATGCCTACTTGTGGCTACATGCTGATGACCTCTTAACCAGGATGTACCACAGGCACCTCAAACGTACCATGTCCCAAATTGAACTCACCAACCCCAAATCTGTTCCTCCTCCCATTGCTGAGTTCCCCAAGTTATTTACTTATACACTCCCTCTCTCCTTTATTCCTATTTCTTAAATCCATTTACTCTTCTCCAACTCATCATCTGACCCTTAGTTCACACTCCCATATTATCCATGCCCAGACTACTGAACAGCCTTCTCAGTCTCTCCTTTTCTCCCTCCCTCCTAGATGCTCCAAACCTTTCTCTGCTCCACCAGCACTGATCACTGCTGTCATTTCACTTTCTGCTTAAAATCTTTCAATGGTTCCCCTCAGCTTTAAGCATAGGTGAGAAGTCTAGTCTGGCCCCTAAGACACTTTGCAATGTGGCCTTGCTTACATATCCAGCTTCATTCTCTCAGCCCTTACTTGGAGGTACACACACCTTGAGGGAAAAGTTTTAAGTATATAATGCCAACTAGCAGCTAGTTACCAAATCATTTTACATTCAAGTCCATTAACTCCACAGAAGCTGCTTATTTTCATATATCACAATTCCTCCAAAATTTCCTCCTTCTTCTGGACCAAAGTGAGAAAGACTAATAGTGAGAAATTATGCTAGGAAATCTACTTGGCAAAAGTTTACTGACCACTCACCTCACAGAGGCCATGAAGTAGAAGAATATTAAATAATAGCCCTCAGGTTTTCATTCCCTAAGGAAGAAGTAACGGTAGACACCGTAGATGCAAACTCCCTTTTGACTCATGTGCTATGGGGTCATCTGCCTCCGAGGCCTGAATTTGAATCAGCCACTCTGAAGACTGGCATGCACAAGCTAATCACTTAGCTAGTGAATGAGCTTGGCTGAATACACAATGGTCACATCCCAGTGAAACTTTATTAAGGGTCTGACTCACAGGTTTCATTTATATTTTAAACCACACAGGGGAAGTCATTTGCTATCATGGTACTTGCTAATTTGTGTGTTCTCAAATATCCCTGGTGAATAGCAATGGCCTATAGCCTACTAATAAATAAGGCAGCACGTGGTCCAAACCAGGTGCAAGTGAGGAGGAAGTCACCTCAGCCCAGATCAGGGAAGGATGGAGAATGTTGAATCTGTGTTTAGTTTTGAAGGGTAGTGAGAACTTAAAATGAAAAAGATGGAACTGAGGGCCCTCCACATGAATAGACTGGCAAGAGTAAAGATTAAGACAGGCAAATGTTGGGGTGCCTGGGTGGCTCAGTTGGTTAAGCGGCTGCCTTCGGCTCAGGTCATGATCCCAGGGTGCTGGGATCGAGCCCCGCACTGGGCTCCCTCCTCCTCGGGGAGCCTGCTTCTCCCTCTCCCTTGGCCTGCCGCTCCCCCTGCTTGTGCTCTTTCTCTCTCTATCAAATAAATAAATAAAATCTTAAAAAAAAAAAAGACAGGCAAATGTTGAAAGCACAACTAGGGATCTTCTAGAAAACCAATGCTTCCTCTAGAGGCAAGAGGAGACGACTAAGGTTTTCTGATCCAAAAGCATGTAAGCTGAGGACATCCAAGCAGTCTGCAGGGCACTCCCTGTCCTGTCCAACCATTCACACCTCTTATAAATATCAATGTTTCAGGTTGGAAACCTATCTGAAGGGGCATGCCAAGTTTTCAACACCTTCTGAAATACCTCGTAAAGGTAGAATAGCTTTTGCCTTGGTACATGGGCAAAGGTGGCCAGCCCTGCGAACCTCACTCAGAGAAGCGTGGCCAGGAATGCCTGGGGTGGGAATGATGAATCAAAGGAAAGGCAGCATAGTGGGTTCCCACACCTGCCTCTCTTTTCAACCTTGTCAACAAAGGGGTAAACAAAGTCTGAGGCTTCTGCTTCAAAAGTTCTGCGGTACTGCTGACAAGCTTTATTACTCTATTCGGTGAAAAAAAAATTATCAAACATTTTTCCTTCAAAAATTTTGGGGGAGCTAGGGTAAACAAAGGGAAGGAGCAGGGCAACAGAGGAATAAATACAAGTAGAAATGCAAAGCCATGGTTACCTTTCCTTGCTGCTGCCTCTTTCCTGAGCTTCCTCAATTTCTCCAAGGCCCGAAGAATGTCCACCATTCTTTTGGTGTCTGCTTGCTTTTTCCTCACTTCAGATAAGACACCATCAGCAGCAGCTTTAAGTTCCTGCTCCTGGAAAAGAGAGTCCATGAGAAAGACCCTAGTATTAGGAACAGCCTTACAGCAGAGAACAGCTGCCTAGAAGGTAGATTTCAGAAGATCAGACAGTTGCAGGGTTAAGAGTTTCTACTGGATCTCCATCTCAATTTCCTAGGCTGGACGAAATTCCTCTCCTACACTGGTCCAGCCAAGAGATTATCTTCTCTGCAGTTTCCACGTGGGTGCTGATCTTTGTTTCTTCCTTGGAATTTCTTGAAGTGTAGTCCAAGGAACATCTGCATCAACTTTAAGTTGGGGCTCTTATTAAAAATGTAGACTCCTGGACCTAAAGATTCAGACTAGGAGGGAAGATAAGGAATGGGTTGGAAGGGCCCAGGACTCTACAATTCTGTCAGTGACACACAACACGTTTACTCTTCTTAAGTTGGTTCACATGTAGACAAAATAACTCCGGTTCCTCATGTGGATGGTAAGAAAGATCCTTTTGCCTAAAGCTCTCTTCCCATCTATCAAATAAATGCCTATAATTCCACCATTACAACCACACCATGCTGTTTCCCTCTTCTTCTATTACCCTCTCTGCCTGGAACTGCACCTGTTGCTTTCACTTTGCTTTGACATCTCCTTTAAGACTCAGTTCAGATGTCACAATATCATCCACAAAGCCTTCCCTTACACCATCCCCCAACGGACTGGATATTCCTTCTCTGGGTTCGATAGCACCTACAGTTGAAACCCCAACACATACCATGCTGTACAGACATGGTCCCCATGAGGCTCTAAGCCCCTCAAGGACAAGCACTATATCCTATTCATCCCTATCACCAGCATTGGGTCTGGCACATAATGGGTCCTTATTAAATGTCTATGGAACTGATGCTAACTCCCTTAGATTATGGTGCTGCCTCCAAGTATTCTCCTTTAAAGCACAGATATTCCTGGAAGTGTGAAGACAAATCTTGCCATCACATTTCAGCGGGGAGTTGTATCAGATTCTAGGGCAGTAACAGACACAAGGAGGAAGAGGAGGGAGGAAACCCTAGCTGGTTGTAGAGAGTGAAGGGAGGGCGGCAAGCACCTAGAGGCACTCAGAAATAATGAGAATGCCTTCAACAACTATCTGATCAATTTCCATTTTCACCCTGGCCCCTAGGTAAGATCAAAAGACTTTGGAATCAGCCAACCTGGGCTCAGATCAGGAGTAAAACTGCTACAAACCAGTTTGTGATTGTTGGCAAGTTAGCTTCTCTACGCCTCAATTTCCTAATTTGTAAAATGGCGAGAATATGGTTTACCTCTCAGCGTTGTTACAGGGATTAAAGATCTGGCATATGCAAAGGCTTTAGCATAGTGTCTAGTATGCAGCAAGTGCTCAAAAACACCAGTTAAACCTGGGGATATGTGGTTTAAAATTCCTAAACAAAGTAATCCTGGGAAAGTCATCACTACTGCCCCATCAGCCAATTAGGGTAAGGCACCAAGTGCTCTATATTTTGTATTAAAATCAGCGAACCAATACAAGAAACAAGGACCCAGATTTTTGTTCGCCTTGAATGTTAGTAAGTGGACAAAACATTGTAGCAGGAAACAGGGCGTTTGTAATCCCCGCAACGTCACTGTGTAATCCTATACTTTGTATTTACAGGACCCGCAGTACACCTTGAGCATTTGTGTTCTGTACTATGCGTCATTTACACGCAATCAACATGACGACGAGGTCGGAAAGCCTGGCTACCTTTTTATTTTACGAAAGAGGAAAAGGAGGCTTAAACATGGGAAACGACAGCGCAAAGCCTCACGGCCCTTCAGGTTCCAAACATCACTACCTCCAGCCCCTGCGCATCTGTTGCTGCTCTTACCCGCTTCTTCTCCTCCACCTCCTGCACGCATTTGACCCTCCAAAGGTCAATCTCCTGCTCGCGCTCCGCTGCTCGCGCGGCCTCAGCCTCCCGCTCGGCTTCGCGTTCCCGGGCCCTCTCGCGAAGCCGCAGGCGGCGGCGCCGGACCCTCTCCAACCTCCGCCGCGCCTCACCCACATAGGCGGCCTGGGTTAGCAGCTGTAGTCTCTCGGCCAGTTGGGCGCGCAGCGGCGCGACCTGGGCATGCAGCAGTACCCAGGCCGCGCCATCGGCCTCGGCCTCGCGCAGGGCCTGGCCCAGGTCGCGCAGCCGCCGCACCAGGCGCAGAGCCCCGCGCAACCGCGCGCGCACTTCGCCCAGGCTGGGCCCGGCGGGCGCGCGCGGAGGCACCGGGCAGCCGGTCCGCCGCGGGGTTCCGAACACCGCCTCTAGCCACTGCCGGTCGCGCAGGCGCTGCAGGGCCGCGTCCCCGAGTACGTCGGACGGCGGCGGTGCCTCAGGCCAGTGCGGGCTCCAGGGCGGCCCCGGGCCGGGCGGCGGCGGTCGCGGCCGCTCCCCACCGTCGGTCCCCGGGAAGGGCCGGCACTGGGGCGGCGGCGGGGGCAGCGGTGGTGGCGGCACCGGGTAGAAGACGCCACCGCCGCTACCGCCGCCGCCTCGAGAGGCTTCCCCGGAGGCCCGGGGCTGCAGAGCCAGCGGGGGCTGGAGGAAGGGGGCGGAGGCCCCCGGAAAGGGGCCGGGCCGCTGGGGAAGAGGCGGCGGGAAAGCCGGGGAGGGCAGCGGCGGTGGCGGACAGCCGAAGGGAGCGGGAGGCGGCGGCTGCGGAGGCGGCGGGCCTGGGCGACCCGGGGCGAAGAAGGGCGGCAGAGCCATATCCACGACGGAGGGAGTCTGAGCAGTGACAGAATTTGAGTGGTTCCCCTAGAAAGAGTGTCTTCCGGGGAGGAAGTGACGTAGTACACGCGCGACGCCAATACGACGCGCGGGTCCGAGAGCCCCCGGCATTTGTGGGCGTTTATTCAGTTCTTCAATTCCTAAATACTGCTCTTACTGAGCATTCTAGGTGCGGAGCCAGATGTATTGCAAACATTGTAACTAACAGATACAGTTTCCCTCGTGAAACTACCTCTCTAGTAAAGAAACATTAATCAAGTAATCGTGCAA
The DNA here is from genome assembly GCF_964656455.1 of Halichoerus grypus. NCBI lineage: Eukaryota > Metazoa > Chordata > Mammalia > Carnivora > Phocidae > Halichoerus > Halichoerus grypus. Next base: position 49,150,646 of record NC_135719.1, on the reverse strand, counting down.
ACAAATGCACAAGTGCGGCGGCGAATGGAAGTACTACCAAAGAGGAAAACAGTGGGCAAGAATAGCTTATAGGAGATTAAGACTTAGTCAAATTAGGAGAGACTGTCCTAAGAAGTTCAGCCTTCTGGTAAGTAGGAGATAAATAGAAGAGAGAGAAGCACAGTTCAGATAGGAACAGCATTTGCAAAAACTCTAGTAGGTAGTAGGTCTAGTCTGGGAACTGAAAGAGTACCAGTATGGAAATGATGTGATGCTGGGGTCCTGAAGCTAACAGTCAAGAAAGAATTCTTGAGAGGTTCTGGGTGCATAAAAGGTGGTTTCATTAAAGCACAGGGACAGAACCCATGGGCAGAAAGAGCTGCACTGGGATTGGTTATATACTTTTAAGTTGGGGTGGGGGTAGAAACAAAGGAAATTTCCAAAAGGATTTTCATATGTTCAAGAAGACTTACAGGATCCTGGAGGTCCGGCTATGGTCAAGCTAAGGTTGCTTTTTGCCTCTAGCAAAGCATTAACTTTAAGATAATTGGGAGTTCCTGGAGGAATGTCCTACTCTCCTGTCTCAGGTATTTGTCAATGGGCTGCAAATTGTAAGGAAATTAATTTGATCTACCTTTCCTTTTGCCTTTGTTCTCCATGTCTGATGGAGCGCAGAAAGCCTGGAGGGAGCCTGGGAGGACAGATCATAGCATTCCAGAATCTCCTATCTTAAAACAATGGAAAATCACTGGAGGGTTTTAAGCTGGAGAGGAAGGAAAGGCCATGCCACAAGATCAGGTATTTAAACTATTTTGAGATAATTGTAGATTCATGTGCAGTTGTAAGAAATAATACAGGGAGATCTTGTGTACTTTTCACCCAGTTTCTCCCAATGGAAATATCTTGCAAAAGTGTAGTACAATATTACAACTGAGACACTGACATTGATATAGTCAAGAAACAACATTTCCCTATCATTGCTTCCAGGATCTCTTTATAGCCACACCCACTTCCCTTCCTTAACCTCTGGCAACAACTAACCTGTACTCCTTTATTTATATAACTTAGTCCTTTCAAGAATGTTATATAGGGGCGCCTGGGCGGCTCAGTCGGTTAAGCGGCTGCCTTCGGCTCAGGTCTTGATCCCAGGGTCCTGGGATCGAGCCCCGCATCACATCGGGCTCCTTGCTCAGCGGGAAGCCTACTTCTCCCTCTCCCTCTGCCTGCCTGCTTCCCCTGCTTATGCTCTCTCTCCATATCTGTCTCTGTGTCAGATAAAAAGTAAAATCTTAAAAAAAAAAAAAAATGGGGGTACCTGGGTGGCTCAGATGGTTGAGCGTCTGCCTTCGGCTCAGGTCATCATCCCAGGGTCCTGGGATCGAGTCCCGCATCGGGCTCCCTGCTGGGCGGGGAGCCTGCTTCTCCCTCTGCCTCTGCCTCTCTCTCTCTCTCTCTCTCTGACTCTCATGAATAAATAAATAAAACATTTAAAAAAAATGTTATATAAGTGGAAACATACAGTACATAACCTTTTGGGATTCTATTTTTACTCAGCATAATTCTCTGAAGATTCATTCAGGTTGCATCAATAGTGTTCCTTTTTATTGCAATAGAAGTATGCAAAAAAGGTGTGAATAAAATGAAACCACTTTTTAAAACCATTCACATATTGAAGGATATTTGGGTTGTTTACACTTTGGGGTTATCATGAATAAAGCTGCTATAAACATTTGTATACAGGTTTTTATGTGAACATAAATCTCCGTTTCTTTGGGATAAATGCCCAGGAGTGCAATTGCAGGGTCATATTGTTGCAGGATTTTTTCTCTGTTGGTGCCTTGTGGTTCTTGGTCACGCTGCTGATGCAGTTTTGGAATATAGGTGAGGTTCAGTGGGGTGGAGTCCAGAGCCGATGACCAAGAAAGAATTCTTGAGGCGTCTTTGGTGCAAAATGGTGGTTTATTAAAGCACGGGGACAGGACCTGTGGGCAGAAAGAGCTGCTGCCCTGTGGTCTTGAGGAGTGGCTGATTATATACTCAGGAGTTGGGGAGGTGAGGACAAAGGGGGTGTCCAGAAGGACTGTCATATACTAAAGACTCAGGATACTGGAGGCCTGGTTATGTTTCCTGGAGGAATGTTACATTCCTCCTATCACATGTCCTTGTCAATGGGCTGCAGGTTCAAAAGAAATTGAATTTTATTTACATTTCCTTCAGCCTCAGCCTCCCTTAATTTTATGGAGGGGAGGGTGATGTTAGAGCTTCAGGAAACTGAGTTACGAGTCTCTGGAAGTTAGGCTATTGATAAGAAAGCTTCTTCCTTGTAAATCACTAGGACATTTGTAAACTGAGGGAGACTCCTGTCCTGCAGGACTGTGATCTCTATCAGTTAACCATTTGTTTTTCCTTTAGGGCAGCCAGGAGTGCCTGAGGAATGTCACATATATCCCAAGGAGAGGGGGGGCGGGGCGTAGGGTGCCAGCTTCGGCTTTTTCCTCAGCTTGCCTTCTGTTCCCTCATCACAGCTTCAAAGAATGAAGAGGTAGACCAGACAGTGGTGGGCAGCAAAGCAAGGTTTATTGAGAGAGAGCAAAGTAATAGCACAAAACTCCCAAGGAGGAAGGGGACCTAAGAGGGTTGCCACTGGAGTTTCTAAGTCTAGGGGGATTTTGTGGGCTTTGTTGACAGGCCGTTTTAATCTGATTAACCCTCCCTGTGCCTGTCATCCAATCAGGTTTTTGTTACCTTTCATATAGGAAAAGGTGGAGGGCTCCTTTTTAAGGGTGGTTTCCCTTTTGGGGGGGGGGGGCCTCATCCCTGCCTTCCAATTATCCTTCATCATGTTTAGTTTGGTTTGTTGTTTTTTTTTAAGATTTTATTTGACAGAGAGAGGGAACACAAGCAGGGGGAGTGGGGGAGGGAGAAGCAGGCTTCCCGCTGAGCAGGGAGCCCGATGTGGGACTCGATCCCAGGACCCTGGGACCATGACCTGAGCCGAAGGCAGACGCTTAACGACTAAGCCACCCAGGCACCCGTTTTTGCTTTTAAATAGAACAGAAGTTCTTAATTTTAATGAAGTCCAACTTAGCAGTGTTTCCTTTTATGGATCATGCTTTTGGAGTCAGATCAAGAACTCTTAGCTCTACATCCTGAAAATTTTCTCCTGTGCTTTTTCTAAAAGTTTTGTAGGTTTACATTTAACTCTGTGATCCATTTTGAGTTAATTTTTGTATAAGGTGTGAAACTTAGGTTGAGGTTCTCCCCCACCCTCCCCACTTTGGATGTCCGATTGCTGCAGCATCACATTAGATCTTTACTTCTCAAAGCAATAAGAGAGGACCCCTTGGGTAAGAGTCCGTATCTATACTGATGAGGATCAGAAGGCAAGCTGAGGACAAAGCACAACTGACACCCCACAAACACAACCCCCCCACTCCCAGGTGGGACTTGTATGACATTCCTCAGGCACTCCTGGCTGCCCTAAAACTAAGGGAAGGGAAAAACAAATGGCCAACTAATAGAGACCCCAGTCCTGCAAGACATGATTCTCTATCAGTTTACCAATGTCTTAGTGAGTTACAAGGAAAAAGCATTCTTATTATTAGCCTAACTTTTGGAAACCCATAGACTCAATTTCCTGGAGCCCTAACATCACCCTCCCCTCCATAGTGATGTAGAACACAAAGGTAGAAGGGAATGTAAATAAAATGAAATTTCCTTATAAGCTGAAGCCCAGTGACAAATACTTGAGGCAGGCAGAGTATAACATTCCTCCAGGAAACTGCCAACTATCTTTTTATTTTTTTATTAACATATAATGTACTATTTGTTTCAGGGGTACAGGTCTGTGATTCATCAGTCTTACACAATTTACAGTGCTCACTATACCACATACCCTCCCCAGTGTCCATCACCCAGCCACGCCATCCCTTCCACCCCCCTCCACTCCAGCAACCCTCAATTTGTTTCCTAAGAGTCTCTTATGGTTTGTCTCCCTCTCTGGTTTCGTCGTTTCATTTTTTCCTCTCTTCCCCTATGATCCTCTGGCTTTTTCTCAAATTCCACATAACAGTGAGATCATATGATAATTGTTTAATTATTTCGCTTAGCATAATACCCTCTAGTTCCATCCAGGTCGTTGCAAATGGCAAGATTTCATTTTTTGATGGCTGCATAATATTGCAGTGTGTGTGTGTGTGTGTGTGTGTGTGTGTGTGTGTGTGTGTGTGTGTGTGATCTTTATCCATTCATCTGTCGATGGACATCTATCTAGGCTCTTTCCATAGTTTGGCTGTTATGGACATTGCTGCTATAAACACTGGGGTGCACATACCCCTTCGGATCACTACATTTTTATCTTTGGGGTAAATACCCAGTAGTGCAATTGCTGGGTTGTAGGGTAGCTCTATTTTCAACTTTTTGAGAAACCTCCATACTGTTTTCCAGAGTGGCTGCACCAGCTTGCATTCCCACCAAGTTTCTCCGCATCCTTGCCAACATCTATCGAGGAAACTCCCAACTATCTTAATGCTAATGCTTTGCTAGAGGGAAAAACCACCTTAGCTTTACAATAGCCAGGCCTCCAGTATACTGAGAGTCTTCTTTAGCATATCAAAGTCCTTTTGGACACTTCTCTTTCCTCACCTCCCCCAACTCCCAAGTATTTAATTAGCCATTCCCCACAACCCCAGTGCAGCAGCTCTTTCTGCCCATGGGTCCTATCGCCGTGCTTTAATAAAATCACCTTTTTGCATCAAAGATGTCTCAAGAATTCTCTTGGCTGTTGGCTCCAGACCTCACCAGCATTCCAAAACTGCATCATATACCACAGAACCAATCAATGCATGACCCCTCATCCCAAGGGACCTCTAATATTTCTCAGAAATTTTTAATAACATTCATTTACTTATATCATTTTAAAAACTAAAGGCTCCAATTTTTATCTTAAATTTATTATGTAAGATAACGTATCATTTCTAGATACTCAGTTGTCAATACTGACGTGGGAAAACAGGCAAAAGAAAAATTAAATTTCCTTACTACCTAAGCCCACTGACAAGTCCTTAAAACAGGCAGAGTGACATTCCTCTAGGAACTCAGCTGCCTCCATGTTAATACTTCGCTAAGGACAAAAGGCAATTTTAGCCTGACCCCCCAGGATCCTGTAAGTCTACTTTAACATATAAAAATACCTTTGGAAATTTCCTTTATCTCTACTCCCCAAGATACATGTTGGCAATCATCCTCCAAGCATATGACTTACTGATACGCATCTGAAGGGTCTCATGACTAAGGCTTTATTAGACAGTAATAAATGATTTTTCCCAACAATAGCTAGCCCCCTCAAGGTCCTGAAAACCTTGCTTCAAATTCCTTAGAGACTTCCCCTATCCCTTACCCTCCCAACTTTAAAGCACATAATGGGCCACGCCTCGTGACCTCAGTGCAGCTCTTTCTGCCCATGGGTCCTGTCCTCATGCTTTTATAAAATGACTTTTTTGCACCAAAGATGTTTCAAGAGTTCTTTCTTGACCATTGGCTTCGAACCCTAACATCTTTCCTACATCAAATACCATTTATTTAAAACTAAATATTCTTTTTCTAATTTGAAGTATCACCTTTTCCATTACTAAACTCCTATTATTTGGCTTCATTCTTTTTTTTTTTTTTTAAAGATTTTATTTTATGTATTTGACAGAGAGACACAGCGAGAGAGGGAACACAAGCAGGGGGAGTGTGAGAAGGAGAAGCAGGCTTCCCGTGGAACAGGGAGCCCGATGCGGGGCTCGATCCCAGGAACCTGAGATCATGACCTGAGCCGAAGGCAGACGCTTAACGACTGAGTCACCCAGGCGCCCCTTCATTCTTTCAATACTAAATTCTCATATATTTCTGGTTTTCCTTTTCCATTGGTCTATTCATTCATGCACTGGTACACACTTAAGTTTTTAAAGTTTTATAATATTTATATTTTTAATAGTTTCTTTTAAATAGAAGTGGCAGCCCCCTCATTTTTTTAAGATTTTATTTGAGAGGAGGGAGAGAGCGAGCGAGCATGGGGGAGGGCAGAGAGGGAGAGGGAGCAGCAGACTCCTCACTGAGTAGGGAGCCCCATGCAGGGCTCGATACCAGGACCCTGAGATCATGACCTGAGCTGAAGGCAGACGCTTAACCGACTGGGACACCCAGGTGCACCCCCCTCCTCATTGTTCTTTCAGTGTGGTTAAGTGGAGAGGTTATGGAACCAGTCTACTTGGGGTTAAATCCTGGCTGTTTACTAGTTGTGTGACCTTGGGAAAGCTACTTAAGCACTCTCAGCTTCAGTTTATCTATAAGAAGGGTTGATAATAGCACCTACCTCACAGAGTTTTTGCATTAAAAGAACAAGGTGACACAGAGTAAGCACTATATGAGCACATTATCATTCTGCTTATCATTCTTGTTTATTTTTCCATATGTACCTTAGAATCCATTTGCCTACTTTCAATTTAAAAACTTTTTGGTGGGGCGCCTGGGTGGCTCAGTTGGCTCAGGTCATGATCCCAGGATCCTTGGATCGAGCCCCGCATCGGGCTCCCTGCTCAGCGGGAAGCCTGCTTCTCCCTCTCCCTCTCCCCCTGCTTGTGTTCCCTCTCTCGCTGTGTCTCTCTCTGTCAAATAAATAAATAAAATCTTCTCAAAAAATAACCTTTTGTTATTTTATTGCAATATTCCTAAATTAATATAGGGTTAATAGACACCTTTGTAATACTGAGTTTCCCCATTGAAGGACATACCACTTCTTTTCAGATATGCAAAAACACCTACCCATCTGCTCTTCCACGGCCATCACCTCAGACCAATCCATTATCTTTAAAAAAATAATAATAATAAATAAAAAGGCCTGAGTGTGTCTGATTCAATCCTTGCTCCTCCATAGTCTGTTTACTAATACTGCAACCTGAGTGGTCTTTTAAAACTTAAGTCAGATTATGTCATTTCTCTGTGCAAAACCTTCCAATAGCTTCTCATCTCACCCAGAATCAAAATCTGAAAGGGAACTGGAAACAGGAAAACCAACTTTTAGTTTACTATGGAGTGGATGTGAATTCAAAGGAGTTTTGTTTGCATGGTGAGAACTGATCTGAAAAATAGGAGGAAAATGATGAGGTCAGAGATGGGCAAGTGCTGGAGGACTGTCCGCAACGAGGCCTCTTGTCCTGTTTCCCTCCATTTTCCTCAGAGCCTTCCCTTCCCAACAATCCAAAATACACATCTAATGATGTGCAACTCTCCTGGTTAATACCCTTTTAATAATGCCCTGCTATTTTCTGCATAAAATTACAACTTAATGGCATACAAGATATTCTATTGTTTTAAAATGGATGGAGCACCCAATATGGGAGACATTATGGTTGGTGCTGATTATAGTTAACAGAATATACGGTTTTCACCCTAGTGGAACTTATGGTATACCTGGAAAAGACATGTGAAAAATAAGCTTAGGATTTCTCAACTCCTAAATAAAGCTCCCTAGTTGTTCCACATTTGTCAAGATTTTGGTTTAATTTACATTATTTCTTTCTGGCAAATTTCTCCTTCATCTTCCCAGATCCATCTGGGCCACCACCTTTTGTGTCCCCACACCTGGTACCTACTGCATTTCCATTATTAAGATGCAGAGATGTTTGTGTTTGCTTCCCCTAGCAGACTAGTAATCTTCTTGAAAAACTTGGTCTAATCTAGTGTGGGGCCCATGCAGGACATTTAAGTGCAGGTTCTCAATAAATGTTTAACATAAACTTTAATAACAGAACTTTGTCTGTGGAATATACAACTAGTAGCATTTATTAGAGACATATGAAAGTGCCAAGGATTAACCAATCAGTAGAACAAAGCAGCTCATAACTGTATCCTTTTAAAAATGGCACTGCATATGGATATACCACCACACTGGCTTTCATTTAGTACTTCTGTTTTATTCAAATGCCAAAACATAAGTTTCAAGATACAAATTGTAGTTATACTCTGTTTGATTTAAAAACATCAATTATGCTTTGTTAACAACTTCCAAAACCAAATATAAGTTGTTTTGACTAAAATGTCTCCCAGTCCATTTCTGGAGGATTACCCTTAATATATTTAGTTGCTACTCCAATTTTCACTCTACAAAAAGGAAAACGATGACGCTATAAGAGAAAGATAATGAAGAGTTTTAATATGAAAGACTTCCTGAAAAGAACTGTAACCATTAATAGAGACTAAAAAGGATACCTGCTTCTGTTCCATTTTATAGCAACCAGGCTTAATCACTCTGCAGAAGTGCATTTCTGGTCCTACCCAGCCATAAATAGATATCTCACATCTCTTATTACATCATAGAAAGCCCAATTTTTCATCAATAGGATTTAGAATTTGCTAATAGCTTAAAGTTCTTTTCCTAAGAAAAAGGGGGTAAAAGGAAAACTCAAGAGTCTATAAACCAAATAACGGAAACAAGTATTTAAATGTACTTCGATTTAAACAATTTCAAATGAGGTTGAACTGAACACACAGTACAGAAACTTGTATCATCATTAAGCTTAAAAGGCACCCAAATACTTTAATATTTATAAAATCAAATGAAATAACTTTCATTGTTAAGCCCCTCCAAATTTCCCCTACTGTTTAGTTTTGTTTTATAATGGAGGTTAGTAACTTAAATTTTAGTGTGAACACATTCATTTCTGCTGAGAGCAAAGCATAGATTTTCTTCAATGTTCTACGACACCAAGGAATTAGACAGATATCCAGCACCAAAAAAAAACAAAATAAAACTAGCTCAGCACTTTAGGTAAGTGCAGGGTAGTTTAGCACATGGCCATTACTATGATGCTGCATGCTACTTTTAGAATTAGATCATCTTTTCCTGAAGATGTAAGGCAGACGTCAATTCCATCTGCCGTGCTCATCGTACTAAAATGGATCAAGGATGGAAAATAAATCAGACAAGTCAGCAAGGGAATGGCCTTTTCTATAGTATCAATTGGGAAGTTGATATCATGCATTAGCAGATAAGACTAGGAACACAGCTAAATAAATCAGCAAAATATGGTTCTTCAGGGTACTTTTTCCATGAAATTTTTAACTACTTGGAGACCCACATATTCCAATTTTTAAGATGAATAAAATTCAATATTTTCAGGTAACAGATATGGGTAGAAAAAGGTTAAACTAAAAAATGGTATCCCGATTTTAATTTTAAAGAATTTATTTTCCCATTTGTAGAGTAACATTATTGTAAAATCCAGTTATTGCAACACTTGCATTGCTTAAAGGAACTCCTAAGAATTTTGTTAAAGCATATTTTTAAAAAACTGAACCAAAATAATGTACATTTTATCTCTGAACACTGTATCATTAAAGTCCACATAATGTCCTCTGTATAAATCAATGTGATGTTACGTAATATACATGATCTGATTTTTACATCCTAAAGGCTTTTGACCATGTATGATATCCAAGATAGATCCAATGCTTTTAATGTCAGACTGCAGAAACAGTTACGATCATAAACAAAAGAAGGAAAAGTTTTATATACAGGACAGAAGTCTGACAGTTTAGCTGTTTGCTGCATCTGCCTGGCGAGGCCATCCTTCTTCTTCAACTCCAGAGTCATACTCTTCTTCAGAGGATTCTTTCGTTGGAGCCCTATCATAAAAAGCCATTAGGTTTTTGTGTTTTTTTTAATAAAAATTAGGGGTAAACATGATTTCTACTAGACTCAAAACAATAAATTAATCCATCTAGCTAGAAAAAACACACTAAAAATGAAAATATTAAGAGCACTTTAATACATTGCTTAGTGGTGAAATACAAGAAACACTGAGATCGCATAACTAAGAGTTCTTGAGAAATTTTGAGAAAATTTAAGAAATTTTGAGTAATTTTCCCAATATTTCCCTTAACAAATTTATTACTGAAATAAATTGACAGGGCTTCAACTGCGAAGTCTTAAAAAATCATTTTTTCCACCAAAAAGGTAGAATCTATTATTTCAACTCAAATGCTTGACATTTAGCATATACCTGTAGTAAAGAAGTCAACAGCTTCTGACCAAATCTGACTTGACTCAAGTTAGCCAAAATTATGATCAGAACACTACAATTTTTTCATATATTGTCATTAGCCAATAAAAGATTAAGTCTCTGAATAACCAATCAACTACCTCCTAAGTTATCTCAGAAGATAAGCAAACATAAAACATAACATACCTTGTGACTTAGTTAAAACAGAAATTTAATTTCTGGTATGTAACACTAATGTCAAGTGCTGTATAATAAATATTCATTGAAAAGATCAGGGGTCAGTAAACTATAGCCTGCAGGTCAAATAAAGCCCATCACCTGTTTTTTTAAATAACGATTTAATGGCTGGCATGCTCACTCATTTACGATTATCTATGGCCGCTATTGTGCTGAGGGCAGTGGTGAGGAGCTGCAATACAGACTGCGAGGCCCTCAGGTATTCATCTAGCCCCTCACAAGAAACTCTGCTGACCCCTGGGATAAATAAATGAAGCAGTGAAAGATGTGTCAATCTGTCAACTGACATGATACAACCGAGAGAAAATTTTGTGAAAGATATGAAACAAGTCATTCAGAAATGACAGAATTAGCAGCAAAGTTCATTTAAATCTCTTCATTTGGATGACTTCTATGTCTCTTTTGATACTTCTTCCTTAGGGGAAGGCTGATTTAGAAGATCAATTTTCAAAGACTCACAAAATACTATTATTTTATAAATCAAAATTAGAGTATTTTTTCTACAGAAAATTTATGAGATTACCGCACTCTTATGAATATAAGGATGCTTATGCAATTTTTGACAGACCAATAAACCATAGCAATAAAGAGCTGATCTTAAGTTTTAGATTTGTTCAACCTTGACAATATACTTTACCGGATATATCCTGGTTCCTTTTTCCCTTCTACTACTTCTTTGTCAACCTCCACACATACAATATCAGAATTAGGAACTTCAAACATTGGTTCTAGTAACAGCTTTTCCTAAAGAGATAAAAAGTAATGAATTATATGGAAAACTGCAGTTACATACAAAATACTTACATTCTATAGGCCACCAATCGAATTCATTAACTCAACAAATACTACTGAATCCCTAATTTTGTACCAGGAACTGAATGTTGAAAAAAATCAATATAAAAAGCTCTCATAGTCTTCATATTAAAGCAGCTGCTAACTAAATTCAGAGGGAATTCAATCTATAAGGGAAAGCTATTTATCTGTAGCTCTGTCTACTTAGGCCACCATGCACACATAAGACTATACTTCTGGATTCCGGTGTTACTCAGAATTCTTGGCATATTCTATTACCAAAGAGGTCAAATGGTAATCCTTACTTTGAAAATGATTTAATCCTAAGCCATCTCTACCAAACTCTTCAATTTTGAACTATGACTTCAAATAAGCATTTGTTTCAACAGGCTGCAGGAAAATACTGGGAGTATATAAAATGTCTTTCAAAATGTTAACTATATGACCTATTCTTGTAGTTTTCATGCTTATAAATCTGTCCTTAATCAGTAACACCTGAAGTCCAGGACTTCATTAGAGAGTATAATCTCAAACTGTGATAAATGTGTAGTTCCAACCAGAAAGTCCTACTGAGATGAGAATTAATAATTAGCAATGAAATCCTTAAAAGAGAATAGGAACATGTGCTTGCTTTGGGAGCACAAAGGAAAATAGTAACCCACTGTACAGCCAGACCTGGAAATTAGGGGAGAGAACACTATAAAGAAGAAAGTAGGTGATGGCTGAAAATAGGCTGGGTCTCTAGAATTTCTAACAGAACAAAAAACAGGGAGTTCACAGGGTGCCTGGGTGGCTCAGTTAAGTGTCCAACTCTTGATTTCAGCTCAGGTCATGATCTCAGTCATGAGATTGAGCCCTGCATGGGGCTCCACTCGGGGTGTGGGGCCTGCTTAAGAATCTCTCTCCCTTGGGGTGCCTGGGTGGCTCAGTCATTAAGCGTCTGCCTTCGGCTCAGGTTACAGTCCCAGGGTCCTGGGATCGAACCCTGCATTGGGCTCCCTGCTCCACAGGAAGCCTGCCTCTCCCTCTCCCACTCCCCCTGCTTGTGTTCCCTCTCTTGCTATATCTCTCTGTGTCAAGTAAATAAAATCTTAAAAAAAAAAAAAATTTTCTCTCCCTCTGCCCCTACCCCCCGCTCACACTCTGGGAAGAAAAGAAAGAAAGAATAGTGAGTTCATATCATAGTGAAGAATTTAAGGGTAAAAAATATGATATCTGCAATTTAATTTCAAACAGACAAGAATGAGGATTTCAATGGCTCTGAGACAGTGCTCTGGAGAGGTTAGTCAAAAGGCCTGAGTAAAATTTTCTAAATTCTCCTTCCCAGAATCCTGATTTTCTCTATTTCTTTAATGGTATTATGTCCTTTGTTGCAAAAGCTTACTTACTTATTGAAGGAGAGAGAGAGGAGGCGGGGAGGGAGACGGAAAGAGAAAGTCTTAAGCAGGAAACCTGAAATCATGACGTGAGCCAAAATCCAGAGTCAGACGCTTAACTGACTGAGCCACGCAAGTGCCCCTGTTGCAAACACTTTACAGTTCCTTTTTTATAATAAAGAAAAACATAATCTATGGAGCAAAAAAAAAAAATCACAAGAAACAATACCAGGCCAGTTCTCTGGATATATTTCCAAAGAAATAACATGGAGGCTTAATATTTGCAAAATCAAGAGCAAGAAAATAATCTAGTTTTTGTATAATAAACCAACTTACCATTATGGACCGAAGACCTCGTGCACCTGTTTTTCGTTCTAGTGCCAATCTGGCTATAGCTTTCAAAGCATCCTCAGTAACATTCAGTTCACACTACAAATACATAAAAAGAAATGAGAACTTAGATAATACGTGATTATAGTTTCCTAATATAACCATATAGCATTTGATCTATTAACTGTTACTACCTACCATCATTCCTAGTCTTTGTAGAACAAAAAGGGACAAATGCCCTAACTTTACAGGTAAAGAAATAAGTTCAAGCAGATTAAGTACACTGATTCACTAATACTTAGAAACACAGGATCTTCATGTCTTAACTCAATCTATCCCCTTACAGACTAAAGCATTTTTTGGCCATTACTTTCTTCCTTGAAAACACTCATCACTCATTTTAAAGAGTGTTACTAACCCTCTGATCCTAAAGAACAAAGGCAAAACTTTAGACAAATCTAAATTACCACAAATTTCAAAATAGAGTTCAAATTATTGATACTTTATTAACATACTAAAAAAAAACGTCAACGTACTTTGGAACATCAGACTTCACAAGATCTTGGTATTAAGCAAATTTAATTTCTACTTCCAGAAAATGTAAAATTTAAGTAAGGTAATTATCTCTCATGGTGCTTTACAGCCTTGCCTTCAAGCACTTGTTTATGTCAATTAGCCTATGAGAAGTAACAGTTCTCATTGTGATTTTGAATCACAAGTTTGTCATTAGTCCTTGAAGAGGTTTTCTAGATTAACATGGACTTTCTAGGACTTTATTCAACAGTTATTGGGCCCTTACGTGTGTGTATATACTAGAGATGGAATGAGGAATTACCATCTTTGCCCTCAAGGAACTTAAGTCTACTGGGTGGTGACAAATTAGCAAACTAGCATTTACAGCAGTGTATGCACAATGGTGCTAAAGGAGCACCAATGTGGGGGCATTAAACAAAGCAAGGGGACCAATGAAGGATTTGAGAGGAGTAACTAGCTTGTGTTTATTCCTTCACTAGATATTTATTAAGAACTTAAAATCTATTGGGCGCCTGGGTGGCTCAGTTGGTTAAGCGACTGCCTTCGGCTCAGGTCATGATCCTGGAGTCCCTGGATCGAGTCCCACATCGGGCTCCCTGCTCGGCAGGGAGTCTGCTTCTCCCTCTGACCCTCCCCCCTCTCATGTGCTCTCTCTCATTCTCTCTCTCTCAAATAAATAAATAAAAAATCTTTAAAAAAAAAAAAAAAAAAAAAAGAACTTAAAATCTATTTTCTGGGCACTATGTTCAACAATATAAAAATGATCCATTCTGGAAGTAAAATGGAAGACAATGGTATTTTGGTGGTGGTGGTCAGAAATAGACTTGAGACACGGAGACCTTTTAGGAGCCAAAAGCATGGGTCAAGGTAAAGAATGATAAAGGAGCTTGAGGTAGTGGTAGCAGAATGAAGAGAAGGAAGCTAATATTTAGAGACACTAAGTTCATAAAACCCAAAACATAAGCTATATGACCAGATGTGTGTGCTTGTGGGATTGGATGTCTGACTACAGAGAAGTAGGTGTGGAAGGTGAGAGAACTTAAGACGAAAGTATATAAAAGTATACACAGGGCGCCTGGGTGGCTCAGTTGGTTAAGCGACTGCCTTCGGCTCAGGTCATGATCCTGGAGTCCCTGGATCGAGTCCCGCATCGGGCTCCCTGCTCGGCAGGGAGTCTGCTTCTCCCTCTGACCCTCCCCCCTCTCATGTGCTCGCTCTCTCTCAAATAAATAAAAATCTTTAAAAAAAAAAAAAAAAAAAAAAAAAGTATACACAGTATGCTGCAACAAAAGCATTTAAAATTTTAAGGCTGAAAGGACAACCCCTTAAGTGTCCGACTTAAGGGGTTGAGAGTAGGCTGCTGGCTTAATTTCCCTCTACATATATCCTTGGGCTTCAACTTCAATGACGATTTTAATTAGGAAAAAAATAAAGCCAACTCCTAAATGTCTAGTGTAACACAATCTGCCTTCCCTGATTCCTAGTTCCATATTTAGTGAGGAATAGGCTGGTATTCCAAATAAGCAGGTTTGTTTTTGCTTTTTGTTAAGCTAATTTATGCAGAGTTTCAATAGCAAAAACCCACAAATGAAGTATGAAAAATAAAAATCTAACCTTATCCATGCTGAATAAGGCCTGGTACTGAGGAATAACAGCATTACGTGGCTCAGTTAGTATTTGTACAAGTGTTTTCTCATCAAGGCTATGCAAAGGAACTACCACAGGCAACCGTCCCACAAACTCAGGAATCATGCCAAATTCAATGAGATCTCTGGCTTCTACATGACGTAATAATCGATCTTTTTCTTCAATGTCTTGGTGAGTATTTGATTCTCCACTTCGGTTGGCAAGGTCTGCAGCAGCTGCTGCCCTTCTGCCTTTTCCCAGATTAGATGGTGTTCCAAATCCAAGATACTACCAAGAAAAGACAGATATTAAAAATAGTAGAAAGAAGTTGCATTGTATTAAGTACTTTGCATACATGTCTCATGTGACCTTTGCAATAGATGAAAGTTCTATCGTCATTCATATTTTACAAATGAAGAAAATGAGCTTCGAAAGGTTAAGTACCTTGACCAAGTTCTCCTTGCTGAAAGTGGTAAAGTCAGGATTTGAATTCAGGCCTATCTGCCTTTAGAATTGAGAACTAAACCACCATTTAATAACCAACTCTCGAAGAATGAATCCTAGTAAAAGTAGATAGAATCTTAGGCGGGTGCATCCAATTTCCACCATGATTAAGGGTCTCTATGGAATTAAAGATGATGTCTTCCTTAGTGTTCCTTGCATCTCGGGACTGATTGGAATTTCAGATGTTGTGAAGGTGACTCAGACTCCTGAGGAGGAGGCCCGTTTGAAGAAGAGTGCAGATACACTTTGGGGGATCCAAAAGGAGCTGCAGTTTTAAAGTTTTCTAATGTACCACTTCACTGTCTAGACTACAACAGGATTTTAGTTGGAGGTTGTGTATATTGTCCTTATTATCTGATCTGTTACTCAAGTAATATTAAAATGGCCTAAGAAAAAACATCCGTTTCCTAAAGTTCCAAATCGGAATGGTTCACCAAACCCTGCAGCTGTATCCTGATGCTGGATGCTACCTGTCTTTGTAGCCCTAAACTGGTTAACGTAAGTTAGCCCCACCGTCTCAGAGGCACCACTGCCAGTACTGCAGAGCTGTGGTCGTGTGTTTACTGTGTGTTCTGTCACTTCGGGTTCCTTCCCCCAACATCTGACATGCCTAGTCCATCTTTTCCGGTCAGTCACATCCTGGGATCCAATGTATAAATTCAGTATTGCATGTACGGTGCGTAACTGTTCTGAAGGACCTTTATTTTGTGTACCATATATGTCAGAATATAGTGTACATGGCCATATAATGTAAAAAGACAATGCAACCAACTATCCTAAGTGTCATACCAACTAAAATACCAAATAAATTTTGAACAGTGAAAAAAAAAAGTAGATGGGTAAAAACTATGAAGGGAGGTCCCTTAGAACTCAGATGATGCTGCTGTAGGGTTTTTCAGAGACCTCTAGACTAGTGTGGGTCCTAAAATGTGTAAGAACTGTTAAAATGGAGACCAGTAATTATTTTGTAACCAAAATTAATTTTCTAACATTGTAAATAGTAGCAGTGCCTATGCAACAAGGTGCCTTATAAGGAAATTATGCACAAGTGTCTTAAGTCATTGCTAAGCATTCTATTAAAATCATGATTTGAGGTTGCACATGTCAACCTATGAGTTAGAATAATTCTTATTTTATAAAAAACATATAAAAATGACATTAAACAAGAAGGCTAACTTTGCTGCAAAAGTCTGGGTATCGGGGAGCCTGACTGGGTCAGTTGGTGGAGCATGCGACTTTTGATCTCGGGGTTGTGAGTTCTGGATGTAGAGATTACTTAAAATTTTAAGTTTACTTAAATTTTAAGATTACTTAAAAAAATAAAATAAAATCTTTAAACACACACACACACACACACACCCATTGTTTAAAAAAAAAAAAAGGCTGGGTATCTAAGGTGTATGGCTCTTGCTTCAGTCAGTATAAAAGAACTATACTCCAGGCAATTGTCAGAAAGTTTAATTTTGGTATGTCATACAGCTTTTCTTGAAAAGAGAAGCTCATGGTATGTAAGAAAATAGTCTAAGTTAAAAATTCATCCCTCTGTTTCTCTAAGCTGTATACATGAATAGTGTATCAGAAAGAAAAATACCTTCCATTCAATAATTTAAACATTAGTAAGCATTTATTATATATATAAGCATATATAATTAAAAGTATATTTATTTTATGTAATATATATAAACATTTACAAAGTATTATTATAAAACACTGGAAACACAAACCTGAAGACTGCCATTACCCTAAAGGGGCTTATTTAGAGTGAGAACCCATGAAGGAATTAAAGTATCATAGGTGCAATGAAGGACAACCGTCCAGGAAATTGTAGCAGTAGAAAGGAGGGAAAGAGGCACATACTGGGGAGGGAGGGTAGGAGGTGATCAAGAAAGCTTCACCAAGTCTTAAAAGATGAACATAGATTTGCCAACTGGACTGAAGTAGGGGAGGGCATGAGCAAAGGCAAGAGGAATAAAACTCAGGAGTGCAAGCAGTCTGATATGGTTGGAACATAGGTGTAATATTTAATATTGTACCCCTGGCTTCCAACAAGGGCTGATAAAAACAACAGCCACATGGAAGTATTTAATCCTCTATAAAATCACTGTTGAAGACTCTTGTATCTCTCTGTCTCTTTTCCATAAGGATCTACATGACAAACTCTTTTTTAATGTCTCTCCTAAAGACCTCATACACTTCCCCTTTCAAGTAATACTAGAGCCCATGATTTCTCCCTACTTTTCATTAAGAAGTTCAAATGACCTAGGACCTAAACCTGCCTTCTACATGTTTCTGATCTCTTTTTTGACATTACTTCTAACCGTTTTTTTCTACATGTTCCTAGCTTCAAATTCTTTTTGGAAGCAGTAATTTTAAGTAAGTATCAGAACATGGTCCTTGTCTTTGGTTACAGAATTTAAGTAAATTTTACACCCAATGTGGAGCTCAAACTCTTGATCCCAAGATTAAAAGTTGCATGCTCTAGAACTGAGCCAGCCAGGTGCCCCCAGAATTTTGAATATAAAGTTACCTCCCTCCCCCTGCACTCTCTCACATACAAAGAAATAATTTCTTCTTTCTAATTTGTTAGGCTAATTCATGCAAAATTTCAAAAGCAAGAATAACATAAATTAACTAATATGAAAAATTAAAATCTAACTTTATCCATGCTGAGTAAGGCCTGGTACTAAGGAGTAACAGCATTATATGGCCCAGTCAGTATTCGTACAAAAGTGTTTTCTCATATAGGCTATCCAAAGGAACTACCACAGGCAACCATCCCAATAGCAGTATTATTTTTTTACTGATAATAAACCGCTATTTAATCTAGTGGGTACAAAGCCAAGGAGACTTAAAGCAAACAATGTAGCAGAGTTGATCTATATTTTTTTAGATAGAATATTATGTTATATAAAAGAAATCATTTGTGGCTCTTATGTAAAACACAAAAACATGGAAAATACTGGTGTGTTTTGGGCTTCTTGACACTGTGCTGACATTACATTTTATTGTAATCAACAAATAGGTACTGGGCATGTACCTTGCAGATATGAAGAAGTAAGTTCCAGTTAAAATCAAGAATGTTTAAAAAAAATCTATAAAACTAAGTGGGATCACAACCCTACCCCAACCCCCAAACTGGTCCCCTTGTTTTGTGATTGTCTGAGGTGATCTACGATAAGACTAGCTCTTTATTAGGATCTGGTGAATTGGGCAAAAGGCCTGAATAGAAATTTTACTGATGTGATGCAGCTACCTCAAATTATAAAAGAACTCCTCAGATAAAATATAAAACCAAAATAATCAAGTTACACTTTAAAAATGCCCTTTAAATAGATGATCTTTAGAAATCTTTCAATTTACTACTCTGAAATTAAAAAAAAAAAAAAAAAGACAAAACCTAGGAATATATTTCTGGTATGCTCTAAGAAAACCTAACTCTTAAAAATCCACAACTGGCAGCCAGCAGGTATGAGAACAGAAACTGACTATCCATCCCCTGTAACTTCAAATGTGCTCTACTCTATAACCCTTCAGAAAAACTCACCTTTTCATTTTTCCTCCTGCTGATGATTCTGTCTAAGCCATTGAAAGCACCAGAGGCAACAAACAGGATGTTTGTTGTATCAACTTGTACTGTTTCTCCACGTAACTTGCGGGAATTCTTTTCTGGAACATTAACTATCGTGCCTTCTAGTAGTTTTAATAACCCCTAAATGAAGAACAAATGATTTATAGCATCATTGTGTAAGTGTATTATTTATTATACTTTAGAAAATGGGATTCAAAGGGGAAAATAATGTGTGGTTATGGTCAATGAGCGTAATTAAAGAAAACTCCCACATTTCTACAACTAACATGAAAATCTAATGCACTATCATATTAATAATTTGTAAATTTATTTGGAATAGTTACAGATTCCTGATGCACTCTGGAAATCGTCAATGTGAAAGGTTGCTTTTGATGGTAAAGACATAATTCTGACCTAAAGACAGAATTATGACTCTGTAAGATAGTAGCCAACCATGGTGGGAACATTCAAAATTTGAATAGTTGATAAACTTTGAGACTACCTATATTTTGAGATGCTTTTATAAAAAAATTACCTAGCACATTTTATAAGTGTGACCTCTCTATGTCTTGGTCAAAATTAAATGAAAGCAATTTTCCTTATCCTGTATTTTATATCATAATTCGTTACCAATAAAAAGTCAAGTTGGCCAATAAAGCATTAAGACTTCAATTATCATTCTACATAGAATGAAACACGATTTTATCTATTTTATCCTATTATCTAAGTGAAAAGAATAAGATACATGTACATACTTCATTTATGTCTAGTTAGAACCAGAACTCTCAAGGGTCTTCTAGAAATGTTTAACTGGGCCTCAAAAGAATAAAATCAACAAAAATCAAATTTCATTTTTTTCTATCCTTTCAAATATTTTTAATTTCCTAAGAAAGGTAATTTGGTACTTAAAATCACCAACAGCTTTCTCTTAGGATCTGAACTACTTTAAAATGGTATGTGGAGTTTGGGGTGGGAGAAATAAACAAAACAGAATCTAATTGAATGTGAAACCAAACGTACAATATTTGGGAGGTTGATGTGTTCCCTTCCTTTTAGTGGGCTTGAACAAAATATTCAACTGCTTACTTGCTGAACGCCTTCTCCACCTACATCCCGTAACTGATGAATGCCTGGCACACTGCCAATCTTATCTACTTCATCCAGAAAGACAATTCCTATAATTTAAGGAGGATTCTATTTATAATATGAAAAAGATATACAGAAGATAACCTCAGTTTTAAAGGAGTTTTAAAAGGTAGCTAGAGAGCAAGGTTATTCAATCTTTCACACTTAACATATACAAAGCTTAATTTCATAAAAATACACTGCTGTCTCTCCCATTCATAATTTAGTGTAAATGTTTTATAATCCATTTTATAGAGTATCACTTGGGTATGATAACCAATTCTCTTTGACATTAGTTAACCTACCCCACTAATGTTTTCAGGTTCTTTATTCTAGGAAGCTGAGATAGAGGTATAGGTGGGAAGCATGAGGTGTATGCAGTGCTGGTACTAGCAAAACTTTAGTTTACTCTTTCCCATCTACATACTCTTGTCTTAAAGGATTTGGACAGGCAGCTGTCAAGCTCTTCATGTAAACAAGGACAGCTGATAGGTGGGGAAAGGAGAAATGCAGAATCTATGACATCCTGGAGGTCAATAAGCTAATCTGTTTCTAGATTCATCCTGCACTCTCCCACCCTTGTCCTTGCCCCCTCTCCTACCCCACCCCAGGATTAGGAGTCTAGAGGGGAGTCAGAACAGGAAAAACAATGATAGCATTAAGGATCTAATGGAATAGTAATGTGGCCGGTTTTCACCCTAGTAGCCATCTTACAACAATAAGGCAAAGCAAACTTTGTGGCCCTTAGTATGCTAGAAAATGTTTAACATAGCTATCATTATACAACTACAGAATTTTACTCCTTGACACAACAAGAATTATAGTATTTCTTGATATTAGACTGCTTCTCCAATAGACTACATCTGGGGATAGACAAGCTGTACTGAAAACATACCTTGTTGTGCTTTTTCTACATTGTAATTGGCATCTTGGAGCAGTTTGGCAATCACAGATTCAATGTCTTCACCTACATATCCAGCCTGAGTCAAAGTTGTGCAGTCACAGATAGCAAAAGGGACATCAAGGCATTTAGCTAGAGTTTGTGCCAGCAGAGTTTTACCTACAAATAGAAACAGCAACTAAAAGTTTACTAAAAATATGCTGATATACAATTTGTCTACAAAAATGTAAAATAAACTAAAACTAATATATAATAAAAAATTATTTGTACATCTTTACTATTATTTAGTTTTAATGGTATGTTATTTTTATTACTCCCATTAAGAAGTTAGGGATTGGTGGTGCCTGGGTGGCTCAGTCAGTTGGGCTTCTGACTCTTGATTTTGGCTCGGGTCATGATCTCAGGGTCCTGGGATCTGGATCAAAACCATGTCAGGTCCTGCACTCAGTAAGGAGTTTTCTTGAGTACTCTTCTTCCTCTCCCTCTGCCCCTCCCCCCGTTCATATGCACATGCATGCACTCTCCCTAAAATAAAATAAATCTTAAAAAAAAAAAAAAAGATGTTGGGGATTGACCTAAAGGGCAATATCAACTCCTCAAATTCAGCTTGAAGCCTATGCAGAAATACCGCTAATGTATCCCTAAGATTGGCCTTAGATTTTCTTCTCAAGAGCCAGAATCCCCCAATCACAAGACAGAGGTTACAGAACCATTTATCTTCTATTTTTTTTTTAAATGAGTAATTTTTTCAGGAAGTTATTTACCTGACCCAGTTGGTCCAAGCAGCAAAATATTACTCTTTTCAAGTTTTATGTCATCATGGGAAGAATCCAACACTTCACCTCCTCGTTTTTCCTGAGGTATTTGTTGATTTACCTGTTGTTGCATTGATGCTCCTAAAGCATTACCATGTGGACTAATTCCGGCGATCTGAAGCAATTCTGAAAGAATGCCAAAGAAATTATTAGAGCTTCATTTGATTTTACTTGAAAAAATGCCAATAGAACCCTAAATCTAAGACTAATCACATATTTAGAAAAACTTAAATATTTTGACATTCTGTCTTACCTAAAAAGAAAACTTCAAATTATCTAGTAACAAATGTACAACATACGATTTTTCAGGGAACCTCAAGCAAAGTAAATGGATTCTTTTCACCCTCCTCATTTATGTAAATCTGTATGAGGAATGCCCTTTCACTTAAGGGAAGGCAGTATAAGGAAAAGAGAACAGTGCTAGGTGGAACAAAGCTTTAGCTCTGGTCTTTCCATTGTGTCTAAATAGCTGTGTGATCTTGGGCAAGTCATAGAAACTTTGTTTCTGTTTCCTAACCTATAAAATGCCAGTAATACCTGTCCTATCAATTTCAAACACAGGGTTGGAAGGTAGAAGAATAAAATGCAATTGATTTGGAGACACCTTAAAAGACAAACAAATGCATATAGATTTTTTCAGTACAAATGAAGCAGGACTATAGGGAAAGGGAAAAACACTAAACACAGTAACAGAACCAAGACTAGAACGGAGAAATAGAGAACCTGGGTTCTAGTCTTTTTCTGTCACTGTGTAGTTGTAGGACCATGGCAAATCGCTTAACTTTACTGGACCTGCTTACTTATTAAGTGAAAATACCAAGACATATGACGTCTACAGTCTCTTTCACATCTAAAAATGATTCTGTGAGTCTACCAGAGAAACCAAATATGGTAAGACTCCTTGGCGCTATCTGAAATTTTTGATTTTATAGGATCCCAAACGGCTCTTTTCAGTCCCTTTATTAGGGACACAGTGCTTAGCTAGATGGGAATGATACTGCTGGTGAACTATTATTGTATCAACTGGGTGCCTAAAAACAAAACTTTGTTCTCACTCTCTCAGCTGAAGGAAAGAATTCCAATAGTCTTTTCAATTATCCAGATGCATAAATCCATATTGCTCCTGGTTTTCAGCATTTGAGGTATCTGTGTTCTTATCCTATTTATGTTTTCTGGATTTATTTTTAGTTTGTTTCTAATAAATGGGTTAAGAACATCAGTACTTTCGGGGCACCTGGGTGGCTCAGTCGGTTGAGCAGCCAACTCTTGATTTCAGCTCAGGTCATCATCTCAGGGTCCTGGCATCGCCCCCCCACCTCAGGTTCTGCGCTCAGCGGGGAGTCTGCTTGAGGATTCTCTCCCCCTCTGCCCCCCCCAACTCACGTACATGCTTGCACTCTCTCTCAAATAAATCTTAAAAAAAAAAAAAAAAGACTACCAGTACTTCTCAATGCATTACTATTTTAATCAAACCAAAAGATAGATGTTCAGCAGATAAAACTATTATTATGGTCCTATTCCATCTGGCTGGCACTTTCAATTATCTTAGGGTCACAGATCAAGTAAACAGTTATTCTAGTCATCAAAATTAGGCACTGAAGGGGTGCCTGGGTGGCTCAGTCGGTAAAATGCCGGACTCTTGGTTTTGGCTTAGGTAATGATCTTGCAGTTGAGCCACGCATGGGGCTCTGCACTCAGTAGGGAGTCTGTTTCAGATTCTCTCTCCCTCTCATTCTTGTTCTCTCTCTCAAATAAATAAATAAATAAATCTTTTTTTTAAGAAATAGGAACTCAATTAACATTTTAAATTGTGCTACATCTGAGGGTTAATTATTACTGAATAATTCACAATGCTGTGCCTCATTTTGATCCACATCAGGGAAAAAAATGCTGTCTCCTACACAAGTTTAGTTAGTTGTCCCTAGTAAACGAAACTTTCTTTTTTTTCAGCAAAATCTAGTTAGAAATTGTGACAATATAGGATGGGGCTTAGGCTTGAGTGTAGGCTGGCCCAATGGGAAAAATTATTTAGGTGACTAATTGGAACAAAATCGCAAGAAGCATATTAACTAGAGTGGAGTCACAGAATAAATGTATTTAACTTAAGCGATGATTTAAGTTAAAAATTTTTAAGGATTTTATTTATTTGAGAGAGAGAGAGCACACATGTGCGCACACAAGTGGGGTGAGAGGCAGGGGGAGAGAGAGAAATAGAACCCCCCCCAGAACCCCCCTCGCTGATCAGGGAGCCTGATGCGTGGCTTGATCCCAGGACCCTGGGATTATGACCTGAAGCGAAGGCAGACGCTTAACCCACTGAGCCATCCAGGCACCCCAATTTAATTTAAATTTTATTTTATTTTTTAAGATTTTATTTATTTATTTGACAGAGAGAGACACAGCGAGAGGGAACACAAGCAGGGGGAGTGGGAGAGGGAGAGTGTGCAGGCAGCCTGATGTGCGGCTCGATCCCAGGACCCTGGGATCATGACCTGAGCTGAAGGCAGAGGCTTCACGACTGAGCCACCCAGGCGCCCCTAATTTAAATTTTAAAAAGAGGAATAATTTATGGGCACCTGGGTGGCTCAGTGGGTTAACTGTCTGCCTTCCACTCGGGTCATGATCCTGGGGTCACAGGATCAAGCCCCGCATGGGGCTCCCCGCTCAGCCGGGGCCTGCTTCTCCATCTCCCTCTGCCATTCCCCCTGCTTGTACTCTCGCTGTCAAATAAATAAAAATCATTGAAAAAAAAAACAAAACAAAAAGAGGAATAATTTAAATAGTACATGTTTGTCATTCCATTTCTTTTTTTTTAAGATTTTATTTATTTACCAGAGAGAGAGAGCACAAATTGGGGGAAGGACAGAGGGAGAAGCAGGCTCGGCGCTGAGCAAAGAGCCCTGATGAAGGACTTGATCCCAGGACCTTGGGATCATGACCTGAGCCGAAGGCAGACACTTAACTGACTGAACCACCCAGGCATCCCTGTCATTCCATTTCATGAAAATATGCTCCAGAGTAAACTTGAGCTAACTCACCTGTCCTTTCAGTCTGTTTCTGCATCTCTCTCAATGCATGAGCAGCTCTCTATAATGAGTGAGCAGACTAGTGTATGGTTAGTTGCACAGAGCTCATCAGCCATGTGGCCCTGGACAAATTACTTAAAATTTCTTCACTTTGTTTTCTTATCTATAAAATGGGTGTGAAAATAATAGTTTCTGTCTCACAGGTTTTAAGAAGATTAAATCAGTTAAAATATGTAAAACACTTAGAACTGTGCTTGGCAGAGTTTTATAAATGTTATAAAAGAATTTACTATCAGTATCGCTATTTCCCTAATGTTTAAGTATTTATATAACATAGCCCAAATGCAAGCCAGTTGTTTCATGTGGTAATCAACTGAAGAAAAACATGGTCCAATGATGGGAAAAAAACCCGCCAGTCTGAGAGTAGTATGTTGATCTCTGACATGTGATTTCTAAAAGAAACTTTAAAGAATATTTCGATTATGTATCATTTTGGCCTAATGCCCTAACTTTAGAATCTAAAACCCCACATAGGACAAGATGAAAATATACATGAAAATAAATTCTATTTAAGCTTTCAAAATATTACTTTAAGTCAATCAATATATATAATTACAAATTGGTTTTACCTAATAAGTGTTACTTGTTACCATTTAAGTTACATTAAATCACTACATATATATCTTTCAAAATATTCACTATAGATTTTTCTTTACTAATTCATACTAGTTTCACTAGCTATCTGTCCAAATTTATGAATATAGTATTTTTTAAAGGATTTTCTTTATTTATTTGAGAGACTGAGAGAGAGAGCTAAGTAGGGGGAGAGACAGAGGGAGAGGGAGAAGCAGGCTCTCCGCTGAGCAGGGAGCCCAATGCAGGGCTTGATCTCAGGACCCTGAGATCATGACCTGAGCTGAAGTCAGATACTTAACTGACTGTGCCACCCAGGCACCCCTTGAATATAGTATTGACAGCACAATTGATTATATTTTTGGATTAGAAAATATAAATTATACATGGGTTTATTTAGATCTTATATTTTTTAAATTTTTTTTAAAGATTTTATTAATTTGTCAGAGACAGAGAAAGTACAACCAGGGGGAGCAGGAGACAGAGGAAGGAGCAGGCCCCCTGCTGAGCAAGGAGCCCGATGTGGGACTCGATCCCAGGACCCTGGGATCATGACCTCAGCCGAAGGCAGACGCTCAACCGACTGAGCCACCCAGGCGTCCCTAGATCTTATATTCTTATATATAATCTAATTCTACTGCATTGTATCTAAAGATTTTATTTATTTGAGAGAGCGAGAGAGAGGGCGTGAGAGCAGGGTGAGGGGCAGAGGGAGAAGCAGACTCCCCACTGAGCAGGGAGCCCGATGTGGGGCTAGATCCCAGATCATGACCTGAGCTGAAGGCAGACGCTTAACCGACTAAGCCAGCCAGGCGCCCCTCTACCATGCATGATATAATCATTATTTCCATAAAATTTAAGTGTAACTAGAGATAATACAATTTTATTACATGTAATAGCTCTCATGCCAGAGTTGGTAAACTAGTCATGTTCTCATGGTTCATCCTGCATATATAGTATACTTCAAATAATAGCTATATAATATATCTTGGTTCAGGGGCAGCTAGGTGGCTCAGTCAAGTGTCTGACTCTTGATTTTGGCTCAGGTCATGATCTCAGGGTCATGAGATCGACCCCCTCATCAGGCTGTGCTAGGTGTGGAGATTCTCTCTCCCTCTCCTTCTGCCCCTCTCCCTGGGTCATTTGCGCTCTCTAAATTAATTAATTTAAAAAATAATGTATCTTGGTTCAAAGGCAAATGTGAAAGTACCAAACTTATAAGTGAGAAGTGTTCACTGGGGTTTATCTATTATCTGTTCGTTATTTTAATTACTGAATTTATTTTAATTACTGAATTATTTATTCAGTAATTCATTTATTTAATTACTGAAACTAAAGGCGGTGTGAATCTTTTTATGAACCTTTACCATCTGTGCAACAACTACATAATGGGAATGGATGCAAGACATCAGAATGGCCACAATCCTTAGGATATCAGGTCCTTCCACACCCTCCCATCAGATCATCTGATGCTTATAGGGGCAATCCAAGGCTGGAAACAGTGAGTTGGGGCTTATTCATAATTTGCAAGGCTATACCAAGTTTCATAAACACCAAAAAAAAAGTGTTTCGGATAAAGGGAAGCTAAAAGATAACCTAACCTACCTCTCCAAAAATTTCTGTCACATATAAGCAGGCCACTAATTGTATAGGGGAAAAAAGATAAAATAGCAAGCTACAGATTTTTTTTTGTTTTTTAAAGATTTTATTTATTTGAGAGAGAGAGAATGAGAGAGAGCGAGCACATGAGAGAGGGGAGGGTCAGAGGGAGAAGCAGACTCCCTGCCGAGCAGGGAGCCCGATGCGGGACTCAATCCAGGGACTCCAGGATCATGACCTGAGCCGAAGGCAGTCGCTTAACCAACTGAGCCACCCAGGCGCCCGCAAGCTACAGATTTAAAAAAAAAAAAATACAATTCCTGTTAATATGCATGCAGATCTATATTTATAGAGAAAAACTATACATATTTTATTTCTCTGCATTACGCTTTAAGAAATATCACAACAGGGGGCGCCTGGGTGGCTCAGTCGTTGGGCGTCTGCCTTCGGCTCAGGTCATGATCCCAGCGTCCTGGGATCGAGCCCCGCATCGGGCTCCCTGCTCCACGGGAAGCCTGCTTCTCCCTCTCCCACTCCCCCTGCTTGTGTTCCCTCTCTTGCTGTGTCTCTCTCTGTCAAATAAATAAATAAAATCTATAAAAAAAAAAAAAAAAAAATCACAACAGAAAAGATAAAATCAAATATCTGAAGTAACCCAACATATACAAACTACACAAATTAGCTATGAAAATCTGTTCCAAACTTATATATACCATGTATCATAAACATGTTCATATAACATACAGTATCTTTCTTGGTAATACATGAGCAAATACATGTCTACCATTACTACTGCTGACATACTTCACTGAGTTAAATCTCAAAAGGAAGAATTATTACAGAGGAAGACCTGAGGAGAGGTCACTTACTTGTAAATCTGTACTCATCCTCCCGTCTTCTTATTTCTAACTCTAAGAAAGAGGATAAAATGACAACATGAAAATATGTATTTGCTTAGTTTAGAGAAACAAACAAGGAATATCTCACTTCTTGCCCTCTTCCAAATATACATAAAAAATGTCTTCATTGTTTTTGTAGCTTTTCACAGTATGAAAGAATCTATATGTTACATCCTTTCTATATTAAAAAAACCCAAACATGTTAATGATGGATGTCCAATTGCTAACATTCACATCTGTCAAATACTAAGTTGGTATTTTAAAAAGGGTAGTAATCATTTAAGTCTTCAACAAAAGTTTAAACCCCTCATACCATAAACACAACCATTTTTTTTCCCAGGACCTAGAATAGCTTAACTACTGATTTGCTGACTGAAGGGACCAGAAAATAATCATTTTGCTTCATGACTAGACAGTGCTATTTTGACTCTATAAAAATATGAAGGTTCCATGTCTTCCGATATTATGACTTACATTTTCTATTTTTTTTTTTTTAAAGATTTTATTTATTTATTTGACAGAGAGAGACACAACGAGAGAGGGAACATAAGCAGGGGAAGTGGGAGAGGGAGAAGCAGGCCTCCCGCAGAGCAGGGAGCCAGATACGGGGCTCGATCCCAGGACCCCGGGATCATGACCTGAGCCGAAGGCAGATGCTTAACAACTGAGCCACCCAGGCACCCCATGACTTACATTTTCTAAAAATAAAAAACTGATACTACCATATAACTATTTTACAGTAAGTTCAATAAGTGAGCAAGTTGTCTTCAAGCCAGTAAGTTACCAAAAATAATCAAAAGATATTATAGTTTTATAAATGTAAATATTTAGCAGAATTCCCTCAAATTGTAAAATGATGACTTAAAGTATGTAAAATGATAGATTACAGGGGTGCCTGGGTGGCTCAGTTGGTTAAGTGTCTGCCTTTGGCTCAGGTCATGATCTCCGGGTCCTGGAATCAAGCCTCGCGTCTGGCTCCCTGCTCAGTGGGGAGTGTGCTTCTCCCTCTGCTCCTCCCCCTGTTCGTGCTCTCTCTCTCTCTCTCAAATAAATAAATAAATAAAATCTTTAAAAATAAATAAAATGATAGATCATAGGCCCAAGTAAGAAATCAGGGCTCCTGGCCAATTAAAAACAAACACACCTTAGGGGGGGAAATCGGAGGGGTAGACGAACCACGAGAGACGATGGACTCTGAAAAACAAACTGAGGGTTCTAGAGGGGAGGGGGGTGGGAGGTTGGGTTAGCCTGGTGATGGGTATTGAGGAGGGCACGTTCTGCATGGAGCACTGGGTGTTATGCACAAACAATGAATCATGGAACACTACATCTAAAACTAATGATGTAATGTATGGGGATTAACATAACAATAAAAAATTTAAAAAACAAACAAACACACCTTAAAAAAATCTGCATTTTATTCTATTCATAGTTTTTAAAAATATCATTCTATTAATATAACACATATTATTATCTACAGTAAACTGAGATTATATAATGTATTGGTATATTAGAATCTATCGTTAATAGGAATTACACAAATCTGCCCTTAACCTTACACTCTGCATCTGGGACCTAAAAAGCAAAGAATGCTGGATATGTTCTGTGACAGTTATCATCTATCTTCATATATCTCTGACCGAGACACATGATCTGGTCATGAGGAACTAGTTGTGGTGAAGTCTACAATTCAAAGATGGTGTCTCAATCTCTACTCCTGTGACTTTCAAACATTTTTCACTAAGACCCGTGGTAAGAAATACATTTTACTCTGTGACTCAGGACCCATGCACATATACTGAAAATAAAAGTTTTATGAAAGAATACATTAACTACAAGTTAATGTACTCTGGTATTTTCTATTCACACCTATTATTTAAAAAAAAAAAAAAATGCTGTTGGCAATCTACCAAAATAATTTCATGATCCACTAATGGGAAGAGGCCTGCACTTTGAAAAATGTTGTACTATGCTAGAAGTATTTTAGGATAAAAGCAAGGAGTTGCAAATAAAGATTACCTTAAGCATAGTAACCTCTATTTTGGTCAGTTATCAAAACACTAACCTCTAGGTGTTAAGGACGTCTGCTTCTCAACCTCTGCCTGCTGTCTCAGATTAGCTGGGATATTGTTATATATTCTCTTATAATGATTGTACACAGCAACCGAAAGCACCTTCTTAGCAAATGACTGGCCAACAACATACTTGTCGAGGTAGTTATAAATCTGAAAAATGATTAGTTATGAATTAATTTACTATACCTATCACAAAAAAACGCACACACATTAAGAAGTTATACACTGAGCATACTTGCTTAGTTTTAAATTTGTACAAAGACTCATCAAAAACAAAACGCCAAGGTATGGCCATACTGTATGGCCACAGGGTAGGATATCTATGTACAATGATTCAGAGGCCCCAAACCTAAGTGGACAAAACACAATTCATTTGTTCTTTAGCTTAACAAATTATCACTGCACTCTTCTAATGTTCTGTCAATTTCTATTCTATACACAATGCCGTTTATCCTAATCCTAATTTTTAAGAGTTAATTATTAAAGTCACTTAGAATACCTACATATGTCACCATGGGTCTAAAGATATCACCATTAACGTAAATCATTAAGATAAACCCTTTCTATACTTCTCTCAATCACAGGAATGATATTCTTCACAGAAATAACATATTATACAACTACCATTTTCAAAAAAGCATTATATAATCAAAGCCATTACCAGCATTTGTATGTTTGAGTTTTTTCTCAGACATTAACTTTAAAGCTACTCATTTATCTAAATGGCAATCTAAAAAATTTCACTTGGAAACTAAAGCTCTGTTTGATACTTGGATATTGTTAACAGCCTGGAACCTGGGGTAAATTCCTTTAGCTTTTATTAAATAGAAGTTAACTGTTAATACTAACTTCTAAAAATCATTAAATTGCATATTTTTGAACTCTTGAGTCTAACGTCTACACAAATTTAGTGGAGGATATAAAGGTTAATAGCTATATTTTTCATTATTTTTACATGACAAATTCTTTAGTTGCTGACCATATGCATTTTATTATGGTTTTTTAAAATCTTCTTGATTCCTCACAAATTGAATTATTAATAATTAATAATATAATAATGAATTATTAAATCTACTACAGCATTATTTGGAGGTAGAGATAAATGCACTGGTGTCTTACAGCAGAAAAAAGCTACACTGAGGCAGAAGGTAAGAATAATCTAACTGGTGATATACTCTGCCATGTCTGAAATGGCCAGATCACAATCTGCCTAAGACTTTTGGAAGGAGCCCCCACCACAAAAGCCACAATGCTATACCAGCCGTGAAAAAATTACTTGCTTCCATTGTTAGACTGAGACTATTTTATCATAAAGTAGACTAATTTATGGGGAGAAATTGCAGGCTGGTGTTATTTAGGGGCCCAAACTAAGAAAAATAAATCCATAACTGCTCAATTTTATAGATATCATTTTAGATTAATTTAGTATTAACACTATTTTAATAATCATCCAACTATATTTCATTGCTGAATGCCATAATCACGACATGGGAAAATAACAATGGACTCCATACCTAAATTCCAAGTATCAAATATCAAAAAGAATTTAGCCAGATATAGTCCATATTAAGAATTTAATACTTGTTTAGGTACTAGTATTAAGATCCTATATAAACTGGGAGAGGGGAGCAATGAAATGTTTTCAAGATAAAATGCTTAAAGGACTGAGCTAAGACCTATACCTTCTTGGGGGGAGGAGGTGGTTTCTGTTGGAATGCCAATTTTACAGCTTCTGCTGCTGATTCAGGTTCTTTAATTATGCTTTTCTTTGAGTCTGCTTCAGATAGTACAACAAAAAAATGATGACATTTTTCACACTTCACAAAGCGGGTGGATGCTGTAAAAGGAAAGAAAGGTCAGCAGAGGAAAAGTAAATAATTTAAATAGTGTTTAACCTTAGAGACTCACTGTAAATGAAAACTATGTACTTGACAAAAGGTAGGCTTGTAGTTCATTCCACTAGCCACAACAAACAACTCAGTTTATACCTAAAATAGAGATACAAATAGATGAGTTCAGTAAATCACATTTTGTTCATTTCCACGAGGTTCTTTCATTTTGTGATATACTTCATTAAGAGAAAAGATTAGTTGATGTTCGTTCAACTCCCCATTCATTAAATCTATTTTAGAAAATAAGCACTATAAAAATATTAATCATTTATTTTCCTGAAATACTTCAATGAAAAAACTGTGAAAAAAGTAAATCACAAGTAAATTCTTCTATTTTTCCAACATTTTCTTACGAAAAATTTCAAATATACACAGAAGTTGAGAGAAATCAATTTCAATCCCTAAAAATGTGGAAAAAATATATATATATATGTTCTTTTAGGTTCTTTTCAAACCTATCAGCATTTTTAAAACCTTGACTTGGTAAATATATAAAATTGTTTCATGCCTTATTTTCATTTTTAACAACTCCACTAACTCCTATTTCTTTGACCTAAAAACCACTAAGAAACTAACAAAATAACATTCTCACTCATACTGACTTAAAGATAATCATACAGCTTTTGAAAACAACACAGGAACAATTAAAAGTGAGGGTAAAAAAATTTTAAAAATTAAAAAATAAAAGTGAGGGTAAAAGGGTGTCTCAGTATCAATGCATCAGCTATAGAATATCCTGTGTTAAACCAAAGGTGATTTCTTTTTTTTCTCTCTCCTTCTAAAACACAGCTATATGGGCGCCTGGGTGGCTCAGTTGTTAAGCGACTGCCTTCGGCTCAGGTCATGATCCTGGAGTCCCGGGATCGAGTCCCGCATCGGGCTCCCTGCTTGGCGGGGAGTCTGCTTCTCCCTCTGACCCTCCCCCCTCTCATGCTCTCTGTCTCTCATTCTCTCTCTCTCTCAAATAAATAAATAAAATCTTTAAAAAAATAAAAATAAAAAAAAAAAATAAAACACAGCTATAGGATATAGGTATATGGACATACACTCTTAATCTTCTCCAAGCCTAACCCTACTAATGGTAATGGGGTAGGGGGGCGGGGGGCTTGGAAAGCAGCACAGAAGAGAATCTCACACAGATTACTAACAGATACAGAGCAAATGATACACAGTAAGAATTACTTAGATGTTTGTATGTCTGGGTAATACATTTTTGTGTTACCTTTGTGTAATCTAACTAGACAGCTAAAATTGCAAAGAAAAATAATTTTTAAAACTATGAGAATCTCTGAAGGGACACGTGTACCCCAACGTTTATAGCAACAATGTCCACAATAGCCAAAATATGGAAAGAGCCCAGATGTCCACTGACAGATGAATGGATAAAGATGTGGTACACACACACACACACACACACACAGGAATATTACTTAGCCAACAAAAAGAATGAAATCTTGCCATTTGCAATGATGTGGGATAGAACTCGAGGGCAATATGCTAAGCAAAATAACTCGGTCAGAGAAAGACAAGTATCATATGATTACACTCATATATGGAATTTAAGAAACAAAACAGACGAACATAGGGGAAGGGAAGGAAAAATAAGAGGAAAACAGAGGGAGGTAAACCGTAAGAGACTCTTAACTATGAACAACCTTAGGGTTGCTGGAGAGGAGGTATGTAGGGGGGTGGGGTAACTGGGTGATAGGCATTAAGGAGGGCACTTGATGGAATGAGCACTGGGTGTTGTATGCAACTGATAAATTACTGAATTCAACTTCTGAAACTAATAATACAGTATATGTTAATTAAACTGAATTTAAATTTAAAAAATTAAAAAAAAATAAAACTATGCGAATCTCTCTCCTTTGGGAATATTATAACTACCTATCCATAGTTTACCAGAAAAACTGTACTGGTAAGCACACCTAAATCTTCACAAAATAATCTAACTTTAAAAAAAAAACAACAAAAACCAAAAAACAGATAATTCTGTATTTCAAAAATAAATCTAACTATTAATTCAATCAATTTAATATTTATGTATATATTCTTAAACACAAGGCTAATCAAAAATACATTCTGGATAAATTCTAGCAGCAAATTTTATTTTATTTTTTATTTATTTACTTGAGAGAGAGAGAGAACAAGAGCAGAGGGAGAGGGAGAAGTAGACTCCCCACTAAACAGAGAGCCCAACTCGGGGCTCGATCCCAGGACCCTGGGATCATGACCTGAGCTAAAGGCAGCTGCTTAACTGACTGAGCCACCCAGGTGTCCCTAGCAGCAAATTTTAAGCTAGAAGAGAGATCATCCATGTTTTCTATGTATTGATCACTACAAATGCTTACCTAAAAAAAAAGACCAAGCTATTCCAAGTACCTTTGATTCACACAAACCCCAATACATTATCACCATTCTCCACCAATGTGGAGATAGTCAATGCCTTTACTTTAAAATGAAGCATCACCTTACAGCTGTTACTGATGGTAAACAAGGCAAGGATTAAAGGGCAGAGCAGCCTCTGATCTAGTTCAGGCTGAATGACAGGAATATCTGGCTGAGAACACAAGAACAAAATATTTCTCTAAAGAAATTAGGTCAAAGGGAAAGAGACTAAACAACAGATTGCATCGCTTTTTGCTTACTTTAGAAGGGTTGCTTACAGTCTACTCGAATATCACAATATCAATTTTACAGTGAAACATATTCAACATATGCCCAAGTTCAATTTTATTTATCAAAATGCTATTTTGGAAAAAAAATAATACAAGCACTGCAATGCTTATTTTTTTACTCCTGAAGACAACTGGCAAAATCTAATTTTGTTAAATTATCAGGGGATAAATAAACCACTTTCCTTTAAATGATTACTACAGGTATACCATATTCCTTCATATGCAGAATACTAATCCCAGTAAATATGCTTGTATAGTATGACAGAAAGACTACCTCAGTAAAAACTTTCTCAGATTTGTTTAAATGAAGTTCTTCATGATTTTGAACAAGTTTCAGGGTCACATAAAATCTCCAAACCAAACAGAAAAGTTTAATTCCTATTGTATAAGACACGTAAGTACAGTAAGCCTGCAAAAAGTACTATATACATAAAAAACTAAAGGTTCTACCTTAAATAAAAATGGGGAAACTATTCATGTTTGACAAGTTACTATTTAAAAAGGCAAAAGAAAACTAAAGAGCAGTATAAATTAGTCCTTATAATAAAAAATTTCTTAGATAGGGGCGCCTGGGTGGCTCAGTTGGTTAAGCGTCTGACTCTTGATTTCAGCTCAGGTCATGATCTCAGGGTCGTGAGATGGAGCCCTGCATCGGGCTCCACGCTGAGGGTGGAGCCTGCTTAAGATTCTCGCTCTCTCCCTCTCCCCCCTTGTGCTCTCTCCACTCTCTCTCTCTAAAAGAAAAAATTTCGGGGCGCCTGGGTGGCTCAGTCGTTAAGCATCTGCCTTCGGCTTAGGTCATGATCCCAGGGTCCTGGGATCGAGCCCCACATCGGGCTGACCTTTGGTTTAAACACAGGCTATTCTATAGCTGATGCATTGATACTGAGACACCCTTTTACCCTCTGCTTCTCCCTCTCCCACTCCCTCTGCTTGTGTTCCCTCTCTCGCTGTCTCTCTCTGTCAAATAAACAAACCTTAAAAAAAAAATTTTAGATATTATTTTTATTTCCATTTCTGATGATTTTCTATGCATTCATAATGCTACCTATAAAAATGGTATTTTATTTCAACAAAGTCAAACAAGAATAATACCACAGTAAGAGAACATAAAAATCACTACAAATATACTTGTGAGGTGGAATATATACAGCAAGATCCATGAGCTAATAGTTTTTACACTTTGGGAAAAAAATCGAAACAAATTCAAATTTCAGTGTCTATATGCAAAGTTTTATAGGAACACAGCGATCCTCATTCATTTACATTGTCTCTGATTGCTTCCCACTTTAACAGCACAGGAGAATAATTGCAACACAGACTACAGGACCCACAAAGCCTAAAATATTTACTATTTGGTCTTTCATAGTAAAAGTTTGTTGATTCCTGCTATACAGTATTTAAAAGGAAAGAAGTACCCATAGAATGAGAGAAAATATTTAAATCACGTATCTGGATAAAGGTCTAGTATTCAGAATATATAAAGAATTCTTTCTTAAAACGCTAACAACAACAAAAAGATAAAAGATCAAAAAGTACATAAAAAGACATTTATGAACCAATAATCAAATAAATGTAGATTTAAACAAAATGAATAACCTGAGCTTCAACAAAACTCTTCAATTTTCAGTGAGTAGACACAGAAGATCCTCAGCTTTCAAGAGACCTGTATTATGGGTCAACAAATTCAAGACAGGAGGGCCCTGTCTCACCGTTGGGGGCCTATCACTCCCATGCAGTAAAGCTCCAGAGGACAGGACAGTGTCATGTTCATCTGTGTTTATTTCCTGAGCCTAGTAGTGGCTGTCCCAACAGATGTTGGCTTACTAAATTATGTGTAAGTATCTACTCTTCTTTTATTCTTTTCTTCCCCATTCTCTACTCCCACATTCCGCCTCCCCAATTAGAATACCCACAGCAAACAACCTCAGCCTTGAGTTGATTAGATAACATTAGTGTTTTCCACACTTGGTCTCATTGTTAAACATACATATTCTAGGATACCACTCAGCATCTACAGAATCTCATCTCTAGGGAAGAAGAGAATCTGCATGATTAACAACCACTCTCAGTGATTAATACAACCTGGTAAGTTTTTGAAAATCCTGTGTAAGAGGAAAATAAACTTAATCTCAATAGGAGCTAGTTTATCCCTAGAGAATTCCAGTTGCTAAAAATGTATGAGAGGGGCGCTTGGGTGGCACAATCAGTTAAGTGTCCAACTCTTCGTTCTGGCTCAGGACATGATCTCACGGTTGTGAGATTGAGCCCCGCATCAGGCTCTGGGCTAAGCGCAGAGTCTGCTTGAGAGTCTCTCTCTCCTCCCTCTGCCCCTGCTTGAGTGCTCGCTCTCTCTCAATTAAATGAATAAATCTTTAGGGGGAAAAAAACACAAACTATGGGATAGGAACTTCTGAATAGCAAATCTTCACTGCTCTGGGACCGTGGATGAGTTATTTAAACTCGCTAAATCTTAGTTTCTTCACTTATAAAAAATGAGGATACTCTCATTTTTGTCCTGAAAAAAAAAAGATTGTGAGAATAAAACTGTATATACTGGCATTTATTAAATATTAGTTTCTTTCCTTTTTTACTCTAAGGAATTATTGTTTAAGTCTACAAAGACTGAAATCTTTCTCTGGGAAAAAAAAGATAAAACTCTTTTTTTTTTTTAAAGATTTTATTTATTTGAGAGAGAGAGCACAAGCAGGAGGAGCAGCAGAGGGACAAGAAGGAGGCTCCCTGCTAAGCAGGTAGCCCAACATGGGGCTCGATCCCAGGAACCTGAGATCGTGACCTGAGCCAAAGGCAGATGCTTAACTGACTGAGCCACCCAGGCGCCCCAAAAAAGATAAAACTCTTGATTAAAATGTTAATATGACACTGCCATTATGAACTGAGCAATTCTCAGACCTTTTAGAGTTTTATTATTTCACACCAAATTTGTTAACAGCAAACGTTATTTAGAAGTTAATATCATCTAGTTCTTTCATTTTATTTTGCAACCAAATTAGTATTCATTCAAACCGATTCTTCTCTTTGCTCTCTTACAAGGCAACACCATGAAGAGAATCTCAAACATTCCACCTATAGAATGGAACTACTTTAAAAGTCTTTCCAAAACTGTAAAACCATGCTACATTTAACAGTATTTTTTCATACAGTGGTCAATTAATATTAATGATAAATGTGAAACTGTAACTGAAGTCTCAATATTTGGGTTAGAATATAGAGAATCCTCTCCATCTAATCGTGAGAAACAAACTTCTGCCAAACCTCACCACTGACCTTTTCACAGTTCAACTATATAGGAGAAGGCTGACATGGTAGTTCAATGTAATTTACTCTACATTAATTCTAATCGTGTAGGAAATGAGTTATCTGATTCATGAAAACAAAAGATTTGTAGTAGTATCTTTGTATTTCACAGAGAGGTACCAACACTAACAGCAAAAGTAGGGCTGTTGATTTCTTCCTTCTTTTAGTGTCTCAATTATTCATAATTATCATACACTTTCTAGAACTGAGGGCTTAGCTCCTGTGGTTACTCAGAGAGGGAAAATACCTTAATATCTGAATGACTGACCTTCCCAGCAGTATGAGATGCTCAATAGGTATTTGAAGAATAGAGTAATACAGAATAAATAAACCTTGGTTCTCCTACAGCTTAATTGTCACATACATGAACACTCACAAAATCCAAATTTGAAATAAACACACACACACACAAAATAAAGAAGCAAATCGGGGCGCCTGGGTGGCTCAGTCGTTAAGCGTCTGCCTTCGGCTCAGGTCATGATCCCAGGGTCCTGGGATCGAGCCCCGCATCGGGCTCCCTGCTCAGTGGGAAGCCTGCCTCTCCCTCTCCCACTCCCCCTGCTTGTGTTCCCTCTCTTGCTGTGTCTGTCTCTAGCATATAAATAAAATATTTAAAAAAAAATAAAGAAGCAAATAGTTTTCTTAAATTATTTCTTATACCACCGTGCAAAGTATTACCATTCCTGGGAATTTTTAGTTATTTGGTGAACATGAGAATCATGTTAAGTTCAGAAAGAACATTACTCTGGCTTATATAATTTATATATTTCTATGCAGTCTATGATTTATAGAAAAGGTAGAGAAAAAGAACAATAGAAGAAGTAATACTTACACACAAAGGTCTCTACATGAGTGCACAAGTCGCCACACTTAGGACACCTCAGCTGGTTTCCACCTTTCCCTGAATTCCCAGAGCCTGATTTTTTACTGCTTCCCTCACTTGCTGATTTCTAATGTTAGCAGAGGAGAAAAGGAGAGTGTCAGTTATTACTTTCAGACAACTATTTTATATGTAAAATATAAGTAAGATAGGTTGTAATTAATCTTACAATTTTTATAATTTCTAGAATGAAATTATTAGTATAATTTATATCTCTGCTATCATTGGTATCAAAAGATCTATTTACCAGAAAAATAAAATCAGTTCTAGTAAACACATATATTTATCTGTATTCCTTCTTCACATAGTATGACCCAGCATGTATAATAAACAGCTTTCTTCCCATGACTCAATAAACACTAGGAAAAAAAAGTTACTACAGGTAAAATACATTTTAGTGAAACTGAATCAGAAGTTACTATCATGATAAGTAGTGACTTGTAACTTCTTTGAATCTAACTTTTCTCATCTCTAAAATGGGGGGTTTATTTTGTATTTATATGAGAAAAACTATTAGGATTAAGTGTGGATATGAAAGCACCTAGCATTTTGTCTTGCATGTAACATTAAATCAAGTGTTAGTGAAATTCACATAATAAAGAAAACTGATAATAATTCACTGACCCAATACAATCACCGATCAGATATCTACTTGCTAACTACAAAGTAGTCCAACATTAAGTCATAGAGATACCAAAAATTTTTAGGTAGAGAACGAAGTGGGGTTTATACTATCATGAATTCTTTTTTTTTTTTTTTTTAAAGATTTTATTTATTTATTTGAGAGAGAGAGAGAGAGAGAGAAACAGCATGAGAGGGGATAGGGTCAGAGGAAGAAGCAGGCTCCCCGCTGAGCCGGGAGCCCCATGTGGGACTCGATCCCAGGACTCCGGGATCATGACCTGAGCCGAAGGCAGTCGCTTAACCAACTGAGCCACCCAGGCGCCCTACTATCATGAATTCTTAAGAATTGTGTTAAGAAAGCAGGAAATGGCTATTCCTAATTCAATCCTACAGAGTGCTGACTGCATAGATTATTTAATGTAGCTTCTTTATTACTTTGGAGTATTAGAAGTTTTAACTACTGCTGACTAAGTGCAATGCTTATAAAACTATTTTATGGTTGAAACTAAAACACAAAATAAAATTACATAAATTCTTCATATCATTTTATATATTTCACATTTCCTACAGAAAACATATAAACTGACAGAATAGAGAATACTATTATTACATTTAATTGTTTGAAGGAAGGAACTCAAATGTGTATATAGATGCCAATAAAGTTAAATACCTTATTTCCATCTCCAGAGCCATCTTTACTTATCCCATCTTTTGATGCAAAGTATGCTGGTGTTTCTGTAAAGGTTCTAAAGGGAGCTCTTCGTAGAATCTGAGTTTCAAAGGTCCCGAGCCTTCCTAAAACGGGTATGTGAATGCGACCACAAGAGATACCTGGAAATATAATGAAATTTATTAGTCTACACATCAAATATTAACAAGCCTTCAATAAATTCCCTGAAAACAAAAATTCCTTAAGTATAAACGAGGTTCAAAAAGCTATAGTTTTCACAGCAGTAGTAACAAAATGGTAGAGAAAATAGTGACACCATCAGAGACAAAGCCACCTTTTTTTTTTAATTTTTATTTTATTATGTTAGTCACCATACATCATTAGTTTTTGATGTAGTGATCCACGATCCATTGTTTTCGTTAACACCCAGTGCTCCATGCAGTACGTGCCCTCCTTAATACCCATCACTGGGCTAACACATCCCCCCACCCCCTCCCCTCTAAAACCCTCAGTTTGTTTCTCAGAGTCCATAGTCTCTCATGGTTCATCTCTCCCTCCGATTTCCCCCCTTCATTTTTCCCTTCCTTCTCCTAATGTCCTCCATTCTATTCCTTATGTTCCACAAATAAGTGAAACCATATGATAATTGACTTTCTCTGCTTGACTTATTTCACAGAGGCAAAGC
Organism: Halichoerus grypus; assembly: GCF_964656455.1. Classification (NCBI taxonomy): domain Eukaryota; kingdom Metazoa; phylum Chordata; class Mammalia; order Carnivora; family Phocidae; genus Halichoerus; species Halichoerus grypus. The sequence continues at coordinate 49,109,834 of NC_135719.1, read as the reverse complement.
CACCTTAAAAATAGGCCAGACCTGGGGTGCCTTGGTGGCTCAGTTGGTTAAGCATTTGCCTTCGGCTCAGGTCATGACCTCAGGGTGCTGGGATCGAGTCCCACATTGGGCTCCTTGCTCAGTGGGGAGCCTGCTTCTCCCACTGTCTGCTGCTCTCCCTTCTTGTGCACTCTCTCCCTGTGTGCTCTCTCCCTCTCTCTCTCTAATAAATAAATAAAATCTTAAAAAAAAAAAAGAAAAATAGGCCAGACCTGGGCCTACAGATTCCAGGTAAATAAATAGGTCTCTTTCTGGGCCTGTTTGGAAATGAGGAAAGACCACCCAGGTTGTAACAATGAGTGGCTCTTTGAAAGTGTGAGAGATAAGGAGTTCAACATCTGCCTCACCTGTAGGGGGAAAAGGCCATTTACAACCTATATTCTTAGTCTTCTTACAGTATTTCTACCAATGAAAATAAGCAATTGACATAAACTTTTATCTGTCTCTGACGGGGATGGGGGAGTGTAATATCTGCAACAATGGAAACTTCAAATGTTCTTTAAAAAGTTATGCATGTTCGGGGCGCCTGGGTGGCTCAGTCGTTAAGCGTCTGCCTCCGGCTCAGGTCATGATCCCAGGGTCCTGGGATCGAGCCCCACATCAGGCTCCCTGCTCAGCGGGAAGCCTGCTTCTCCCTCTCCCACTCCCTCTGCTTGTGTTCCCTCTCTCACTGTGTCTCTGTCTAAATAAATAAATAAAATAAAAAAAAAAAAAGTTATGCATGTTCATTAACTACATGTTTTAATTAAATGTTTCAATCTTATAAAAAACCTTAATTCAGTAAATACTGTGTAACCACTATCCTGCTTTCAGCATTTTAACTTTTTACCATATTTGAAGTTAAAATTATTAAAAAGGGTATAGGGGCGCCTGGGTGGCTCTGTTGGTTAAGCGACTGCCTTCGGCTCAGGTCATGATCCTGGAGTCCCTGGATCGAGTCCCGCATAGGGCTCCCCTGCTCGGCGAGGAGCCTGCTTCTCCCTCTAACCCTCCCCCCTCTCATGTACTCTCTCTCTCTCTCATTCTTGCTCTCTCAAATAAATAAATAAATCTTTAAAAAAAAAAAAAGGGTATAGGTTAATCACTGACTTCTGTGGCAAACTTTTTCTGTAAAGGACCAGAATAGTAAATATTTTCAGCTTTCTGGGCCATGTAGTCTCCGTTCTAACTACTCTGTAACATGAAAACAAACAATATGTAAACAAATGGGTGTGGCCAGTTTTGGTCCATGGGATCACTGTTGGCTGACCCCTAGTTTTTCTCATATAAATACAAAATAAACCCCTAAATAAATTATAGTCAGTGGCAAAAGAGTCATACTGCATTCTGCAAGGCAGCATTTCCCAAGCTGATCTTTAAAAGCGTGTTCCCAGGGTGCCTGGGTGGCTCGGTCAGTTGGGCGTCTGCCTTTGGCTTGGGTCGTCATCCCAGAGTCCTGGGATCAGGCCCAGCATCGGGCTCCCTGCTCACTGGGGGGGCCTGCTTCTCCCTCTCCCTGTGCTGCTCCCCCTGCTGTGCTCGCTCTCTCTCCCTCTCTCTAATAAATAAAATCTTTAAAAAATAAAAAAATAAAAGTGTGTTCCCTACACAAGAAAATCGAATGGTCTTAGGTTAAACAAAATTCCACAGATTCCAGTACTGAGTACTGTAGGGCTACTCACAACCCTGCATAAACTAATATATATTAATGAATCTTTTTTTTTTTTTTTTTAACAAGCAGGGGGAGTGGCAGAGGGAGAAGCAGGCTCCCCGCAGAGCAGGGAGCCCGATGCGGGGCTCGATCCCAGGACCCTGGGATCATGACCTGAGCTGAAGGCAGACGCTTAACGACTGAGCCACCCAGGCGCCCCTATATATTAATGAATCTTAATGAATCCCCAAAGAAGGAAGTTTCCCAGCAGTGTATCAAAGCACTGTTAGCAGGTAATAACAAAAAGGGGGGAAGGTGTTAAAGTTAATAAATAAATTTTAAGAAACTGATTTTATCTCCCTCATTTTATTACCTGCAAAATTCTCAACTCAGCCTTTAAATTTTTATTTCTATACCTGTTAGGTCTTTTAAGAGATCATGCACATATGTACATATTGTATCCAAACACAAAAACTGGTTTAAAATTACATCCTTTGAGGAGCGCCTGGGTGGCTCAGTCAGTTAAACATCTGACTCTATATTTCAGCTCAGGTCATGATCTCAGGGTTGTGAGATCGAGGACTGCATTGGGCTCTGCTCTGGGCATGGAATCTAACTTAAGATTTTCTCTCTTTCCCTCTCCCTCCTATCCCTCCCCACCCCCTCTCCCTCTCTAAAAAAAAAATGAACAAAATAAATAACGTCCTTCAAACAATTCAAAAGCAATTGCGTAGTTATATAACTGACTTTATTAACTCCAATTTTCCAACACATTTGTGTACACTGTTAGAACTAGTTTCTTTAGCTATTTATTGCCCTAGGCCTTCTCCAGTTCCATAAAATACAAAAATAAAACCATCAAACTTATCAGGAAAGATATAAATAAATTTTCTCATCTCTATATAAATTCACAAACAACACTAAAAAAGGATTAAGGTTTATGACACACTAGTCCCTAATCCATAGACTGGAAAATTTTGCTTAACACTATTAAACTTGAATATTAATATTTAAAAAAAAAACTACATTTGATGTTTTTCTTCTGAGTGATGTTTTCAAAAAGATTTTCAAATTTTCTCAAGTGTAACATTTCCATTTTTTTGCAGTAAATGATAGCCATTACTCTCATTAGAATGAAATTTAAGGTAGTTCATGAATTTTGTTTTTCAAAAGACATAATATGGTTTAAAGACTATGTCAGTCTAAAAAGCAAATCTAGAAAAAGTAATGGGGGAAAGAATAGCTGAAATCAAGAATACAGAAAGTTAATGGACATTAAGGCTGGGTGATGGGTATTTTGGTGTCCCTTGTTCTATTTTGTGTGTGTTTGAAAACATCCATAAATTACGGAATACTACTCAGCCATCAAAAAAAAAAAATGAAATCTTGCCATTTCCAACGACATGGATAAAACTAGAGGGTATCATGCTAAGCGAAATAAGTCAATCAGAGAAAGACAATTATCATATGATCTCACTCATATGTGGAATTTAAGAAACGAAACAGAGGATCAGAGGGGAAGGGAGGAAAAAATAAAACAAGGCATAAGCAGAGAGGGAGACAAACCATAAGAAACGCTTAATCATAGGAAACAAACTGAGGGTTGCTGGAGGGGAGGGAGGTAGGGGGATAGGGTAACTGGGTGATAGACATTAAGGAGGACATGCAATGTAATAAGCACTGGGTATTATAAAAGACTGTTGAATCACTGACCTCTACCTCTGAAACCAGTAATACATTAAATGTTAATTAATTGAATTTAAATTTTTAAAAAATGGAAAAAAAGAGGGGCGCCTGGATGGCTCAGTTGTTGAGTGTCTGCCTTCGGCTCAGGTCATGATCCCAGGGTCCTGAGATCGAGTCCCACATCGGGCTCCCTGCTCCGCGGGGAGCCTGCTTCTCTGTCCCTGCCACACCCTCTGCTTGTGCTCTCTGTCAAATAAATAAATAAAATCTTTAAAAAAAAAAAAAAAATGGAAAAAAGAAAACATCCATAAATTAGTATGAATGGTAGCATAATAAAATAATTTATTATAATCTATGTAACAAATGTAACTTTTTAATTTAACCATTACAATGTATTCACAAAGAAAACTACAGTTACAACAAGCTTTACTTGAGACTAGTGGAACTTGGATGTTTAGAATAAAACTTAACCCTGTGGGACGCCTGGGTGGCTCAGTCAGTTAAGCATCTGCCTTCCGCTCTGGTCATGATCCAAGGGGCCTGGGATCGATCCCAAACTGGGCTCCTTGCTCAGTGGGGAGCCTGCTTCTCCCTCTGCCTGCCGCTCCCCCTGCTTATGCTCTCTCTCTCTCTGACAAATAAAATCTTAAAAAAAAAAAAACGTAACCCTAAAGTATCACAGTGTATTATATCCCATTTACAATAAAATATATCTTTCAAAATAGTGTTTATCAATTTATATCTAATGTTATTAGAAAATAAGTTGAGGGGCGCCTGGGTAGCTCAGTCGCTAAGCGTCTGCCTTCGGGTCAGGTCACGGTCCCAGGGTCTTGGGATCGAGCCCCGCGTCGGGCTCCCTGCTCGGCGGGAAGCCTGTTTCTCCCTCTCCCACTCTCCCTGCTTGTGCTCCCTCTCTTGCTGTCTCTCTCTCTCTGTCAAATAAATAAATAAAATCTTAAAAAAAAAATAAGCTGAAAGGAAATTATCTTCAGGAAATTAAGAGAAATAAAAATTATGAACATGATCCTTTTAAAGTCTACTTATTCTGAATAGAAAAAAAAAATTAGTCCTTCACCTTAAATAACTTACCAAGTAACATATGAAACCAATGCAACCATAAAGTTACCAGAGAAAATACTACCTGAAAAACATGTTCATGTCATTTCAACTTCTAAATTTAAGAATTTCTTTGCTAGGGATGCCTGGGTGGCTCAGTTAGTTGTGTCTGCCTTCTGCTCAGGTCATGATCTTGGGGTCCTGCGATGGAGCCCCGTGTCGGGCTCCCTGCTTGGCGGGGAGTCTGCTTCTCCCTCTCCTTTTGCCCCTCCCCCTGCTTGTGCTCTCTCTCTCTCTCTCAAATAGATAAAATCTTAAAAAAAAAAAAAAGAATTTCTTTGCTAGCCCTGATGCAGTTTTAACATTCTATAATCTATGGGGCTGTACAACAAGATGCCATAAATACTAACCAGTGGTTCTCAAACCTGAACATGCACCAGAATTACCTGGAGAGCTTGTTAAAATAAAGCAGACTGCAAAGAATATTCCCTGGTTCTGACTCAGAAGGTCTGAAGTGGGACCCAAGAATGTATTTCTAACAAATTGTCAGATTATACTAATGATGTTGGTCTGGGCACCACACTTTTTTTTTTTTTTTTAAGATTTCTTTATTTTAAAGAGAGAGAGAAAAAGCCTGTGCACAAGCAGGGGAGGGGCTGAGGGAGAGGCAGGGACAGAATCTCAAGCCGACTCCCTACTGAGCATGAAACCCCACCAGGGGTTCAATCTACAACCCTGAGATCATGACCTGAGCCAAAACACAAACATCGGACGCTCAACCAACTGAGTCACCAGGCACCCTTGGGAACCACAATTTTTTTTTTTTAAAAATTTTATTTATCTGACAGAGAGAGAGAGAGCGTGAGCGCGCACGCACGCACACACACAAGCAGGGGCAATGGCAGGCAGAGGGAGAAGCATGCTCCCCGCCAAGCAAGGAGCCTGACTTGGGGCTTGATCCCAGACCGCAGCATCATGACCGAAGGCAGACACCCAACCAACTGAGCCACCCAGGCTCCCCAGGGAACCACACTTTTTAAACCACTATACTGAACAGTTTAAATGATTAGTCACTCTCGCCAATCTTATAAAATCCTCACAGAAATCACTGTAGTCATCTAATCAGGAGTTTGAAACCTTTTTTGTGCCATGAACTCCTCTGGGAGTCTGGTGAAGCCTCTGGATGGAACCCTTCTCAAAATAATGTTTTTAAATGTAAAGAACAAAATACATAACAAAGGAAACCAATTTGAAGTAAGTTATCAAAATATTTTTTAAATATGCTTTTTGCCAACATCATACTCAATGGTGAAAAACTAAGAGCTTTTCCCCTAAGGTCAGAAAGAAGATAAGGATGTCCACTCTCATCACTTTTATTCAACATAGTACTGGAAGTCTTAGCTACAGCATTTGACAACATAAAGAAATAAAAGGCATTCAAATTAGTAAAGAAAAGGTAAAACTCTCACTATTTGCAGATGACATGATACTAAATACAGAAAACCCTAAAGACTGCACCAAAAAACTAGAACTGATAAATGAATTCAGGAAAGTCACAGGATACAAAATCAATATACAGAAATCTGTTGCATCCCTATATGCTAAAAAATGAAGCAGCAGGGGTGCCTGGGTGGCTCAGTTGGTTAAGCGTCTGCCTTCAGTTCGGGTGGTGATCCCGGGGTCCTGGGAAGGAGCCCTACTTTGGCTCCCTGCTCAGCGGGGAGCCTGCTTCTTCCTCTCCTGCTCCGCCTGCCTGTACTCTCCCCCACCCCACCTTTCAGATAAATAAATAAAATCCTTAAAAAAAAAAATGAAGCAGCAGAAAGTGAAATTAAAAAAAAAAAAAAATCCCATTTATAATTGCACCAAAAACAATGAAATATCTAGGAATAACTTAACCAAAGAGGTGAAAGAGCTATACTCTGAAAACTATAAAACACTGATGAAAGAAATTCAAGATGATTCAAAGAAATGGAAAGACATTCTATGCTCATGGGTTGGAAGAGTACTGTTAAAATGTCCACACTACCCAAAGCAATCCCTATCAATATACCAATAGCATTTTTCAAAGAACTAGAACAATCCTAAAATTTATATGGAACCACAAAAGACTGCGAATACCCAAAGCAATCTTAAAAAAAAAAAGAAAACTGGAGGTATCACAATTCCACACTTTAAGTTATACTACAAAGCTGCAGTAATTAAAACAGTATGGTACTGACACAAAAATAGACACACAGATCAATATAATGGAAAACCCAGAAACAAACCCACAATTAAATGGTCAATTAATCTTCAATAAAGCAGGAATGAATACACAATGGGAAAAAGACATTCTCAACAAATGGTGTTGGGAAAACTGGACAGCAACACATGAGAGAATGAAACTGGACCACTTTCTTTCACCATATACAAAAATAAATTCAAAATGGATTAAAGACCTAAATGTGAGACCCGAAACCATAAAAATCCTTGAAGAGAGCACAAGCAATAATTTCTCTGACATCAGCCATAGCAACATTCTCTAGATATGTCTCCTGAGGCAAGGGAAATAAAAATGAACAGATACAAATCAAGACCCAAAAAATAAATAATCCAATTTAAAAAGGGGCAGAAGACATGAACAGAAATTTCTCCAAAGATATCCAGACGGCCAACAGACACATGAAAAAATGCTAAATATAAGTCATCATCAGGGAAATCAAATCAAAACTATAATAAGAGATCACCTCACACCAGTCAAAATGGCAAAATCAAGAAACAACAAGTGTTAAAAGGAAACCTCTTACACTGTTGGTGAGAATACAAACTGGTACAGCCACTGTGGAAAACAATATGCAGTTTCCTCAAAAAATTAAAAATAGAACTACCCTATGATCCAGTACCCACTACTACTGGGTATTTACCCAAAAAATACAAAGACACTAATTCAAAGGGATATATGCACCCCTATGTTTATTGGAGCATTATTTACAATAACCATACTATGGAAGCAGCCCGTGTCCAAGGATAGATGAATGGATAAAGAGGCTGACCTGAGCCGAAGGCTCATGCTTAAAAGACTAAGCCACCCAGATACCCCCTTAACAGCTTTTTAAACAACTACCATGATCTCAAAGTAGTGAAAAGTATAAACAGTGCCTTGAGATATGAACAACTGTAATGTGATAAGAAAATATTTGTGATTTTGATTGGTTACAAATTCACAGATACTGCTACTACTACTGTGGGTTGTTGCCTCCATTCAAAATTGAAGGAAATGCTACATTTCAGTTAGTAATTAGTGAAAATAAAATTAACAGAACTTCTCAGGGCGCCTGGGTGGCTCAGTCGTTAAGCATCTGCCTTCAGCTCAGGTCATGATCCCAGGGTCCTGGGATTGAGCCCCACATCGGGCTCCCTGCTCAGCGGGGAGTCTGCTTCTCCCTCTCCCTGTCTCCCCAGCTTGTGCTCTCTCTCTTTCTGAAATAAATAAAAACCTTAAAATATAACTATAAACATGTTTCCAAAGAGGCTATTGGTTGGGGCACCTGGGTGGCTCAGTCGGTTAAGTGTCTGCCTTTGGGGCGCCTGGGTGGCTCAGTTGGTTAAGCGACTGCCTTCGGCTCAGGTCATGATCCTGGAGACCCAGGATCGAGTCCCACATCGGGCTCCCTGCTCAGCAGGGAGTCGGCTTCTCCCTCTGACCCTCCCCTCTCTCATGTGCTCTCTCTCTCTCATTCTCTCTCTCAAATAAATAAATAAAATCTTTAAAAAAAAAAAAAAAAAAAAGTGTCTGCCTTCGGCTCAGGTCATGATCCCAGGGTCCTGGGGAGCTCTGCATTGGGCTCCCTGCTCAGCAGGAAGCCTGCTTCTCCCTCTCCCACTCCCCCTGCTTGTGTTCCCTCTCTCGCTGTGTCTCTGTCAAATAAATAAAATCTTAAAAAAAAATTAACAGAACTTCTGAATTCTATCCCTTTGGACACACTGGAGGCCTATGAACCTCAGGTAAAGAACCCATAGAAAAGTCAAAAAGGGAAGTATTTCTGTAAAGTATATTTCGAAAGAATAGTTGGCAGCAACAAGAGAAGATGGTTAAAAGCTAAACCATTTACAAAACTTTTGTCATACAAATAAAACGTTCTGAGTTTTAGAGCAGCGGTTTTTAAAAAGAAATACTAGAATAAGGTACATTGACTATAGGTCTATTAAGAACTAGGAGAGGAAAAAAGAACTAGGAGAGTAATTTATTCAACTGTTAAATATTTGACTTCCTATATTCAACCTTAAACTAAGCATTCTCTAAAAAACAAATGATTCAGCTTAAAAGATAAACTGATCTTTATAAATTTTAGAAAGAGAACTAATGAAAAATTTTAAATTATCTTTTTGTACTGACAATATTTAACTGTATAATAACTGATGAAATGGCAAATCAAGTTAAATGCTTGCTTAAGGGGCACCTGGGTGGCTCAGTCGTTAAGCATCTGCCTTCAGCTCAGGTCATGATCCCAGGGTCCTGGGATTGAGCCCCACATCGGGCTTCCTGCTCAGCGGGAAGCCTGTTTCTCCCTCTGCCTCTTCCTCCCCCTCTGCTTGTGTTCCCTCTATCGCTGTGTCTCTGTCAAATAAATAAATAAAATCTTTAAAATAAATAAAATAAATGCTTGCTTAACCACTTGGCCTCTAACCACTAATAAAAACTGAAAAAAAAAAAAAATTCAACAAAAACAAATAATGCCAGCAACTTAGTAGATGCTTATTGCTTTTACTAGTTTCAAAATTTCATTTCATGCCCAAGTTATTATTTCCTGAATTCTGAATACTTTTTAAAAATATATATACATTTTTAAAGATTTGAGAGAGAGAATGCACACGCGCTGGGCAGAGGGAGAGAGAGAATCTCAAGCAGACTCCCCACTGAGTGGGGAGCCCAACTTGGGTCTTGATTTCACGATGCCAAGAAAATGAACTGAGCCAAAACCAAGAGTCAGATGCTCAACCAACTGAGTCACCGAGGCGCCCCTGAATACTTCTGAATAAAGAAAAATAACATCATCACTCCTATAATAGCTTTCCTCAAGTTTAAAAATGTTTGATGGGTTTTCACTAAGGCTAGTCTGCTGGTCTGAAAAGGAATATGCCAAGAAAATAGAAATGTTTATTAAGAAATAGTTTGCAGGGGTGCCTAGGTGGCTCATTCGGTTAAGTGGCTGCCTTCGGCTCTGGTCTTGATCTCAGGGTCCCGGGGATGGAGCCCTGCTAGGTAGTGCTCCCTGCTCAGCGGGGAGTCTGCTGCTCCCTTTCCCTCTGCCCTTCCCCCTTGCTTGTGCAGGCTCTCCCTCCCTCTCTCTCTCTCAAGTAAATAAAATCTTAAAAAAAAAAAAAAAAAAAAGTTTGCAATTGCAGAAATAAAGATGCTCTATCATTTATTCACTTTGCCTTATTTAATTTGTATTGTATTTAACTAACAAAAGAGAGAGACTTAAAATCTAGCTAAAAACTGTTAAGGTAGGCACATTACACAACTATCATGAAAATTATGGATGCCAACATGTTTGAGCATCTTACTTAACACCCTCATGAGGTGACACCCTTTCACTGGACATGGACAGAAAGTAGCCAAAGATCAAGGGAGTTACATGTGACTCCACAATTCTCACAACCAAATTCAAACCAAGTACTGTCATTCAGAATTTTGTAAATGGAATCAAGCATTCCTAAATGTACATATTTAGCGCATTAAAAATATATAAATATTTATACATATATACAAAAAGTATATACAGACTGAAAAGTATCAGCAATTTGGGTAGAAAAAATATTTAGTTTTTACTTTACTACAGGTTTCATATTCAAAGAGAATAGTAGGAAAAACACATTAAATTGGAGATACACATAGCCCACCAGGAAAACAGATCCAGTATCTAGCATGACAATTTACAAATAATTTTTCAAAATACCATTTAAAAATTTTAAAAGTCTAACATAACAAATGGAAATAGAGAACAGCACTACACTTCAAGAGAGCTCTGAAATCTCTACTTTTACTTCATTGTATAATTTCATGGTGTAAGACTATTTTGATTAAATTTTTTGTTTACCTATATTATATTGCTAAAATTCTTAACTCTATGTTTATAAGAATAAAAAACGAGCTAAAGTTCAATTCTGATTTTTCTTTCTCTTTTGCCTCTCTTCCTCTTTTCAAGAATCCTAAATAAAAATAACCTTCCTGGAGTGTTTTAAGTCCTTAAAGAAAATATCTCTATATTGCAAGACTAGTTTATACTTTGAGTTTCTACTATGGACAATAAACATTTTATGTTAATGAAGCCTTGTGAAAGTCTTAAATCAATGTGAAAACCATTTGCTGTTTCACTGTCATATAAAAATATTAAATTCTACAATGATAGGAGGTAACGTCCCATATTTTAAGCTTAATTTACAGCAGAAACAATGGTTCAATATTTCTGAAAACTTCTGACAAACTTATAATAATAGATGATCATATCTAAAGCCATTAAATTGTGTTGCTTCATCTAACGATACATTCAATTTTTAAATCAGTGGTTGTTCTGAAAATAAAAAAGAATTACCACACACCTCCTATGATTCAATTTTATGGCACAACTGACTGGAACAGATGAAGAACTTTGTCAAAGAATCCTTCCCTGCCCAAAGAGAACACACACACACTTTACCCACTTCTACAAATGATATTGTTCTTTTTCTGCTTCAGTAGATTTTAAACCTGCAGATTGAGGACATGTTCACCACTCTCTCCAGCACCAAAACAGGGCCCAGTACATAGTAGATCCGCAAAAAAAGATGTCCATTAAATGAATTTAAATGTCCCGTTCAAGCGTTTCCAACTCAAATTCCTGGAATAAGGACATCTGCTTGTTCAGGTTTAACAATGTCTTGGAACCAAATTCACTCCTTTACTTCCCTGTATCACTTTACAGGTGCTTCTGCCCACATTACTTCATTTAATCCCTCTTTGTGAACTAAACTCGCAAAACACCTTTAGTAAATGGTAAGGGCATTTCTAATTAACCTAAAATACAGGAAAAGGGGACTTTTTTATTTAACCAAGGATCGTAAGTTGACAAGCCAAAACAAAACGAATTTGTCTAAAAGTGATTATAACAGGATCTAGCTTCTAGTCTGATATTCATAGATTTGGGGAAGAGGAAAATGGTTTCTTTTCCGGAATCTCTTGGCTGGGATGACACCCTTTCAGAGCTCCTGATAAACAGAAAGTAAAGGTAAACAAGCGCCACCCTTAAGAAACTATCTCGGACCGTCAAGTTGGGAAAACCGGCCGACTGCTGAGACATTTAAGTACTTCAAAAACAATTTCTGCGGGAATTTCCCCAATCACCCCGGCCGCTTCCCTGCGGGCCGCGAGGTTTTCCCGGCGCCGGGAGGATTGTGAGCCCGGCTTCTGTCCCGGCGTAAGCTGCCGCACAATGACAGTGACACGGTGGGTCTCGCGCGGCCTGCGTCCGGGACGGCCGGCTCGGCGCCCCGCGGCCCCGGGGGGCCCCCCAACAGTGGCAGCCCCTCACCCGAGCCCTTCCCGGAGCCCCCGACAGGCCGGAAGGGAACCCGGCCGGGCTCCGGAGAAGCCACCGGCGGGGCGGGTGGCAGTACCCGGCGGACCTCCGAGTAGGGGACACTTTTTAACGAAAGGAGCATTTTATGCCTCTTTCACGGTTTCTGCTAAGTGGCCACATTCCGGCCCCAAAGTCAAGAGGCCTGAATGCTCGCGGGCGGGGGAGCACAAGGGATTTACTTCAAATCTGAGAACCAGCTGCCCCAGAGGCTGGCAGAGCCCCATCCCACGAGGAAAGAGGGGTGCCAGGCAAAACGCGGCGCGTCCCCTCACTCCCTCAGGGTGGGGCAGGCCTCTTGCCCTCCCCGGGATCCCCACCGCCCGCGGTACACTCCCGGGCTACTGGCTCAGGTGAGGGACTACTTCGTTACCTCTCTGCGCGGAGGCGAGCGAAGAGGTGATGAGCCGCGCGGCCGCCGCGCCGCAACTACAAGCGCCGCAGCCGGACATCTCCGCTGGGCCTACGCCGGGGCTTTGCCCCCTGCTGCCCTCCGGGTCTCAGCGGCGCGACTCCTATTCGCAGGGCGCGCTAACGTGGCCCCGGACCCTCCCGCCGACCCTAGGCTCAGTGCAGAGTTTACCCGCCTGGCCGCCAGGCCTTCGCGCTCTTCGTACCCGACTGCCGTCTACTCAGTAGAGTAGACACTTAACCCCCCTCCCTCCCCCACCTCCTCCTCCTCCTCCTCCTCCCCCCCCACCTCCCCTCCGCCTACCGGGCCCGGGGAGCGTGCGCGCGCCTGCGTCCTAGGTCTAGGGAGGGGGCGTGAGCACGCGCTGCGTGTACATGCGTGATACACCGACGAGCGGCGAGGGGAAGGGGGCGGTAACCTGGGCGCCAATGAGCACGCTACGGCAGGCGGCCAGCCCCAATTGGGACAACTACAATTCCCGACATGCAATTCTTCCGGGAAAGTCCCTTTAGCCTAGCATCAAAAAGTGTACTACAGACGCTGAGAGATGCATGTCGGGAGCTGTAGTCCCAACCGGTCGCAGTCACTCCTGGCCTTTCTCGGTTGGTACCGGGGAAGGTCAAAGTGAGACTGGTGGCTTAGTCAGCCCCAGGACTCTTCAATATCCTTTGGCTGCTGCTAGATGCTTCAGATTGAATAAGTTCCTTCCTCTGGGGATTCCGCATTTTATGTACCTTATCTTCTCCTTCTCTTTAGTATTTGGTATTTTTACCTAGTCCCCCGAGCTACAGCTGTTGGGTGACAGCTCTCTTGTTCTTCCAAGCTAAGTAGTGATAACTCTTCCAGCTGTAGCTAGTCCTTGGGTGCTTTATGATTCTTTGTCGTTTCCCTTAAGGGTTTAACCTGACCACACCCTGGTAAATAGTTCTCTTACCCTTTTGGACGTCTGTCTGCCTGGCTGATTCCTCTCCAGACAGTTAAAGCAGGTCGACCAGCTGCACAAGTGGAGGATGGTGACAAATGAATCAGACTTTTTTCCCATCTTGGTTGGCACCAGACTATTTACTTTGTAAGATTTTAATCAACTCCAAAGCCCAGGGAAATTGCCAGGTGAGCTTGGATGCCTTTAGTTCTGAGCTTAGGTGAAGGGCAGGAGGTGGGGGGCAAAGAGAAGAGGGGCAAGCCAGAGTCTAGCCCAATCACACAAGTTATTTAGTCCTCATCAGTCTTGGGTCAGAGAAATGTGGCATGAGAAAGGGCATTGGCCTTGGCCCAGGCCACAGGTGGGTTCTGTGTTTTTCTCTCTGATGGAACTGACTCCTGCTACTTCTTCAGCTTAAAGTGCAGAGAACAGAAGGGAGCCTAGGTATTCCTTAGCTGCCTCTATTAATAGAATTTTGAGAGAGGAGAGATTCTAAAGTTCCCTCACTCCAGTATTATCAAACTGTGTTCCTAGAATCCCTCAGAAACCATAGCTCTGTGATGGGAGTGAGGGGATTAAAAGGGTGGACCTCCCGTGTCTGCTCCTCCATGCCACTTCTCAGTCAGAGCGGCTGTGCTTTTATCTGTTTCATTTATTGGGGTTTTGTTGGAAAATAGAATTATTTTGCTTTAAAACAGTGTTCGAAAACCATTGATTCTAGTATAAAGCTCTTTTAGTAGTGAGCTAACCAGATCACATGGACCCTAATACCCAATTTAAATTCCTTTCATCCCACCTCACCTTCTATTTCAATTACATACAATTTCCTTCTTCTTATAGAAATAAAGAAGTTGCTCCTTTAAACCCATAGATTGCAAGCTGAATAAAAGCACAGTTAAGGTTCACCTGAAAGCTTCCTTTTCTCTAACTATTCTAGGAATTTGACTTCTCATTCAGTCAACAAATATTGAGGACCAATTACATGCCAGGCACTGAGGAAATAGCACTGAATTAAAAAAAAAAAAAGTTTCTCTTGGGGTGCCTGGGTGGCTTAGTTGTTAAGCGTCTGCCTTTGGCTCAGGTTGTGATCCTAGGGTCCTGGGATCGAGCCCCGCATCGGGGTCTCTGCTCAGCGGGGAGCCTGCTTCTCCCCCTCCCACTCCCCCTGCTTGTGTTCCCTCTCTTGCTGTCTCTCTCTGTCAAATAAATAAATAAAATCTTTAAAAAAAAAAATGTTTCTCTCATGGAGCTTCTGTTCTAGTGGGGAAAGATAAGACAGACAGTAAACAAAACAAAAATATATGCCACTGGTATGACGACAGGAATATCCTTATATTGTTGTGTAATATATCCTTATATTATTCCCAGGATGATTAAGCATTTAATTTTATTTACAGATTGATGTTTTGTGTTTAGCCTGTGTTGCCAGCTGGACTTTGAGCTCTTTGAATACAGGTATTTCATTATATACTTGGGCTAAATACACAGTAGAAAATCAGTAAGTACTTGACTAAATAGTCATTTTCCAACAATGCTTTTGCTTGGCAGAAACCTGGGGTGGTGTCTTTAGAAAATCCTACATATAACCAGAGCAAATTATAATTCACAAAGAGGTGTTAATAGACACAAATTCTACAAATTTATACAATGGTTAATCTAACTGATGAGTGTCCCAGAAGGAATTCCCAGGAGATGCCTGATTTGCAGAGTATAGACTTTGCCCTAGAGAGTACAAAACAAAGGGAGCCGTACACAGCTCAGTTTAACTTTTTCTCAGGCATGTGAACAAGGGTCATGTGGTTTGGCATCAGACTGATGATGGTTTCATCACACAGGCAACATGAATTTGGTAGTTTTCAGTGCATCATCCCACAACTATGCTCCATGGGACAGAATATACCTGGATTATTAGGATCAGCACCCAACAAACATGGATTGGGACAGTAACTTTGTGCTAGGTTCTTTAATGGTGTAAGTCTTTTTTTTTTTTTTTTTTTTTAAGATTTTATTTTATTTATTTGAGAGAGAGAGTGAGCGAGAGATCACAAGAGGGGGTAGGGTCAGAGGGAGAAGCAGACTCCCTGCGGAGTAGGGAGCCTGATGTGGCACTCGATCCCAGGTCCTGGGATCATGACCTGAGCTGAAGGCAGTCGCTTAACCAACTGATCCACCCAGGCTCCCGTTTTTTGTTTGTTTGTTTGTTTTTTTAAAGATTTTATTTATTTGTCAGAGAGAGAGAGAGCACAAGCAGGCGGAGCTGCAGGCAGAGGGAGAAGCAGGCTCCCTGCTGAACAAGGAGCCTGATGTGGGACTCGATCCCAGGACTCTGAGATCATGACCTGAGCTGAAGACATATGCTTAACCGGCTGAGCCACCCAGGTGTCCCTGGTGTAAGTCTTTTTTTTTTTTTTTTTTCCTGGTGTAAGTCTTATAGTGGTGTTCAAATTGGGGAACTTGTACGGTGAGGATATACCAAGACTTCCTGTTTGGTATTGGAGCACAGAGGGTTGTCAAGTTTAAATAAAATAACATCTGTTTGGGAATGAGTTCATATGTAAAGGATCATTCTTTAGGAACCACTTGGCTGTTTGACAAAGGAGCATGTTCCATTTTACAAGCGTAGGCTCCCCGACCTGAAATTCACAGGTTGGGACAGTGTTCTTGCTCCAAGGTGTGGCCTGGTAGCTAAGAGATGGAACAGAGGTTGCTGTCTGGGCAAAGAGCCAGGAGCCTTCGGAAGTACACTAAGACCTTCTCTCACTTGGCACTGCATGGATAACCTCTGGTCAGGTTGCTCTCAGGCCATTCCTTCAAGTTCTGGATTTGGAAGCACAGAGCCATTTGAGATTCTCCCTGTGATAAAATGGATCTTCTATCAGAAGGGTGATATCATCCTATGGTCATATCTTACACCAGCTTTTTGGAACAAAAAATTTCCATATCACACCTACTTTCAACTCATTTCTGACAGGTTAATAATACTTAAAAAAGAAAGTCAGGTGCAATTTTCCAGCTAAAATAGTTTCACTAGAGTAGCCGACTGCTTATCCTGAGTTATTTACCTTTTATGACTACATAGCTGAAAGCATATAATTTCTATGTCTCCATTTTGTGTAAAACTCTTTTTTTTCCCCCCCTTTTATACTTGATTCCACCTGCCAGGATTGTGAACATTGTGAGTTACTAAGTGAAAAATATTTTTATAGGTTAGAGAGTCAGTGAGTCATCCAGTTTAGCACTGGATTTTTCAGATGAGGAAACAGCCCTTTAAAAAGTCGGGACTCGGGGCGCCTGGGTGGCTCAGTCGTTAAGCGTCTGCCTTCGGCTCAGGTCATGATCCCAGGGTCCTGGGATTGAGCCCTGTATCGGGCTCCCTGCTCAGCGGGAAGCCTGCTTCTCCCTCTCCCACTCCACTCCCCCTGCTTGTGTTCCCTCTCTCAATGTGTCTGTCTCTGTCAAATAAATAAATAAAATGTTAAAAAAATAAATAAAAAATCGGGACTCTACAAAGGTCACATAATGAGTCTGAAACAGAGAGAAAAACAGAGCCCAAGTCTCTTGATTTTAAAATCTGTGTTTCTCAGTTGTTGCTTTTTAAACCTTGGGCTCCCTTTGATAAACATCAAAGTCTCACCTTCTTCACCAGAGATTCAGGTATATCCTCTTAGAAAGCCATGATTCTGTTGGGAATCACTCTATCTTCTGAATAAAGACATTTCTTTTTCATGGCTGGACACCAATCCTTCAGATTAGCAGACATTGATCCTTCCAGGCATGTAAAAGGAACTCAACATTTATATTTTTAAAAATAAGGACCAAAAAGAAAAAAAAAGGTGGGGGCTCATGTTTGTAGGTAGTGTGAAACTCAAAATAATGCTAACAACATTGTATAGAATTTTACAAAGTGACTTCCCATCCACTTTCTCATCTGATTCATAGCAACACAGTGAGGTACTGTTATTATTTTCACTTTGGTCTTGGCAGCTGAGAAAATTAAGATATAGAGGGTTTAAGTGACTTGTCCAGGGTCACAGCAGAATCAGGACTCACACCCTAATCTCCACAACTGTTTTCATTACTTGCCTACCTTATCTGATAACATTTTAGGGGTCTGCAGAATCTCCACGCCCTACCCAGAAATATCTCACATCAGGGACTAAAAAACTGTCATTCCATGAAGGCAGTGATCCCCCATCCCTCTTCTTAAGAATGACCTACCTGGGTGTTTGTTAAAATTTATGTAGGCCCCTCCCCTAAAGGTTTTGATAAAATAGTTTGGAGTAGGGCTCAGGAATCTATTTTTATTGCTAGACTCAGGAGATGCTAAGGCTTATTTGCAGAAATGAATAAGGTGCATTTGCCCTGTGGTGAGAGAAGCCTGTGCCTTTATTTCTTTTTTTTTTTTTTTTTTCCTGTGCCTTTATTTCTTAAGATCTCTTTGTTAGGCTTCCCTCCAATTGCCACCATTTTCTCACTCAGGAGGTTGCTGCCTAGCCTTGGTATAGTAGGGAGACCAAGGGGTCTACAGGTTGGTGCTTACCATCCTCCTGGGCCTGTCTTTGGGGGCTGGTGGTGACCTCAGATAGCACAAGGCCCCCTTTATCCTTGATTAGAGGACAGTCCTCCATCCTGATGTTCAGAAAGATGGTCAGCAGATGGCACTAACTTACCACAGTTTCCCTCTTTGAATCTATGGGGGGGTGGTGATGTTGGGGGGTGGTGTTTTTAAAGCTAATCTATTTGGAACTTCTGGTGTACCAAATCTTGAAGACAGTGCTAGGAAAATTTTTTTTTAATTTAAATTTAATTAGCCAACTTAGAGTACATCATTAGTTTCAGAGGTAGTGTTCGGTAATTTATCTGTTTTATATAACACCCAGTGCTCATCACCATTTACTTTTTTTATGTTATGTTAATCACCATACATTACATCATTAGTTTTTGATGTAATGTTCCATGATTCATTGTTTGCGCGTAACACCCAGTGCTCCATTCAACACGTGCCCTCTTTAATACCCATCACCAGGCTAACCCATCCCCCCACCCCCCTCCCCTCTAGAACCCTCAGTTTTTTTCTCAGAGTCCATAGTCTCTCATGGTTCGTCTCCCCCTCTGATTTCCCCCCCTTCATTTTTCCCTTCCTGCTATTGTTCAGTATTTTCTGAAGGGCAAAGATGTCGAGGTAGAAGGACTCGTATGTGGATTCCATCCAGCTGGGTTACTTCTGGCAAGTTAACTTTATAAGCCTGTTTTTTCAACTAAAAATTGGAGTGTTCTGACCCCCTACGGTAAATGTAAGAAAGAAATTATTCTTTGACCCATAGCACACAGAAGGTGCTTAATAAATAATAAAGATCTTTTTTACTGTGCAACGCTGTAATTTATGACTTTCCTTTATGCCTGTAAAAAAACCTTTTTTTTAGTTGTGTTTCTTAGCCAGCTTGTTGGTGACCTCACCCACTCCATTATACCTTAGCACTGTAGGGAGCTTGCTTGATTTCAAATGAGAAACTGAAAGACAATTTAAAGAAAAACTTGGGTGGGGGGGTGGCGGAAAGAAAAACTGAAAGACAGAGATGAAAGAGAGAGGATGTGGACCCTTGGTTTATAAGTCCTTTTCAGTTTGCAATTAACTTGCATTAGCCATAACATTAGATAATCAAAGGGATATTTACTTCAGGAAGGATTGTGACCATTTATTCCTTTCAAGCAATATTTATTTATGAACAAGCACCCACTAGGCTTTGTGTGTAAAGTAGTATATCAGTAATTGGTAAATTAGTCAATAATGAGGAAATAAGGAGAAAAGGCTTTTGAGTCACCAAAATAGATGTTGCAAATCTGGCACATCAAAGTTCATGGACTTTGTTCACACCTAGGCCTTCAGAACCTCACTCGGAGTCTGTTTACTCATTTGTATCCCCAGCCCACTAGTGAGTACATTGGAAAGGAGAGAGGCTCTTGAAACACGCAAATTAACCACAGCTAAAGGGTTTTCTAAGAGCCTGACAAAAAAGGAGGAAACAGAAAAATGGAAGCAGGAACTCAACAAGAAGAGTATATAGTCTGAATTTATTTGGTATTGGCCAAATTTCTTATATATCATATCATCCCTGGTTGCCATTTTATTATACTACCATAAAAATTGGTGCTCATAATTGCATTCCTGATACATCAAGAAATTGAATTGTGTTATTTCTGTTTTTAAAAAGATAGAATATATACTTTCTTATAAAGATTTCTACTCAAAATAGATTAAAATGTTAAATTTTGGAGTTTAAATAGAGGTAATAAAATTGAATTTTCTGGAAAACTACTTTTGTAGAACAACTGAATTTCCTATGATACCATAAAAATGAAGCATCACCTTGTTAAATCTAAACAAATTTTCAGTCTTTTCCACTTCCTGAAAATTCGCACTGTGTGGTACACAGTAATAACAGAAACATATATAATGGTTACTATCTGCCAGTAACTAATATATATTATTGTATATGTTTGACTAATCCCCGTAACAGCTCCATAACGTAGTTTTCTCAAGTTTATAGTTGAGGAAACTGAAACATACTGAGGTTAATAACTTTCCAGTATTGTACTGCTAATATGTAAAAGAACCAATATATGAACCCAGATAGTCTGGTTCTAGAGTGATGCATTTAACCACTGCATTATACTCTGCAGGACTCACCATTAGGTCCTCTTGGATGAAACACATTTTTTTTTTTGAGAGAGAAAGAATGCAGGGGGAGGGGGGCAGAGAGAGAGGAAGAGAGAGAATCTTAAGCAGGCCCCATGCTGATGCAGAGCTTGATCTCATGACCCTGAGATCATGACCTGTGCTGAAATCAAGTTGGACGCTTAACCGACGGAGCCACCCAGGCGCCCTGAAACACATTTTTTGTTGCATTGATGGGCTTACAAAAAGTAAGAAAATTCTCTAAGAACATACATGCAAACTCTTATGTAACTGCATAGAATGAAAATTTATCATCTGAGTATTTTATTTTTCAAATTTTTATTTAAATTCTAGTTAACATATAGTGTAATATTGATTTCAGGAGTAGAATTTGGTGATTCATCACTTACATGTAACACCCAGTGCTCATCATAACAAATGCCTTCCGTAATACCCATCACCCATTTAGCCCACCCCCCACCCACCTCCCTCCATCAACCTTCAGTTTATTTTCTATCCTTAAGAGTCTTATAGTTGAGGAAACTGACATTATTTCCCTCTTTTTTTCCTCTTCCCAAATGTTCATCTCTTTTGTTTCATAAATTCCACATACCATATGAATATTTTAAAGAATAATAAACTCAGGAGTCATTATTATTATTATTATTATTATTATTATTATTATTATAGTGGTGGGCAGCAAAGGAAGGTTTATCGAGCGATAGCAAAGTGATGGTACAAAGCTCCCCCGAAGTCTAGGGGTTTTTATGAGCTTGTTGGGCTGTTTTAATCTGATTAACCCTCCCTGTGCCTGTCATCCAATCATGTTTTTGTCACATGGGAAAGGGTGGAGGGCTCCTTCCAGGGTGGTGTAAAATCCTTTTAAGTGTGGTTTCCCCTTAGGGCCTTGTGGGGGGGGGTCCCTGCCTGCCTGCCTGCCTTCCAACTATCCATCATTCCCCCCTCTGAAAAGGTAATCCTAACTGCTGTTAGGGAAAAAGGGCGCCGACTGATCAGAACTACTTCCTGCTGGTCAGGGGCGTTGGATGGGGCAGCAGTCAGGGTTCCTCTCATCTCAATCTATCAAGGGGTCCCCTGTAGATGTCTGGTTTGACCTCTATGTGAGGCTCCATCTTGAACCACCATTTGGAGTTTGATGATCTTTACTCTGGAAGATATGAAGCGGGTTAGGGCATTTAGGAGGCAAGGCCCAAAGCACAATGCAAGACCGATGCAAGACCGAGTACAGCCAGGAGTCCTTTGAGAGATAGAGGATGTTTTAGTGAACTCCCCACATACTGTGAGGAGAGGGCGAGTGAAAGGAATGCAATAAGGATTATGATTTTGATGGGATATAGGGAAAGTAACATTTAAGAAGACTTAGGTGTGTCTTGTCACTTCAAGACTAGTTTGAGGTCCTCTCTGGGTTCACAGAGGGATTTTAGTTCTTTGTTGTTAGGCACCATTGGGGACCAGGGTTTGATTCTGGAATGGTGGATACAGGCTTCAAATTTAGGCACTTTGATTGCTGTTGGAGTGGCTAAAATCACTGTATGCAGGCCTTCCCAGACAGACTCTAACAAGCACTTGGTAAATATCCCACTTGCTGTTGTGCTGGCCCCCGGGACCGGGTTAGGACACCCAAGGCCATTCTCTTTAAAGCTGAGGCCCTGAGGAAGGTCCTCTTGAGATTTTTAAAAGCTTTTTCTGACTCTGGATCCCACATTAATAGATGGGTACCGGCTGTCTGGGTGTCCTTGATAAACCGATAGAGGTGGTGTGCTATTTCTCCATATCCTGGTGTTCACGTTGCAACAGTGACAGTGTCCTGTTAAGCCCAAACAACCTTTCCGACAAGGGAAAGTTCTGGGGTCCTTAAGGAGTAGAGGAATGGGCACTGCTGTTAAGGCCCAACCCACTCCAGCCTGAGTTGCCCAGACCTGGGAATTAATATCAGTCTTTATGAAGGGGAGACAGTTGCTAGTCTGCCCAGGGGCTATCAGTATGAGAGTATGTCTACCTAAGAGAGGTGTGGGGCTCTCTCTCAGGCATTAAGAAAGAGTGAGAGAAAATTAGATCTCCCCAGGTGTATCCCAGAAGGCGAGAAAAAAATTTTGACTATTGGATCCCCCAGTGACACGCTTACTGACAGCACTGTGGTTGGACAGTAGGCCTGGGGTAGGGAGTCGAGCAGAAAAGGTGGCTCCAGGATCAGGAAGGAAATTGACTGGTTTCCTTCTATTTCCAAAATTACCTGAGCCCCTGCGTTCCCTATGGTGAGCTGTTTTGGAGGAGCCACCACATAGACCCCGGGCCCCACCAGTCCTGATCAGGGGCTCTGGCCACCTGAGCCCTCCCAGATTGAGGTCCCCGAGGGCATTCAGATTTCCAGTGTCCTTCTCCACATGCGGACAAGGGTTCCTGGGCCTTGGTTTTTGCCAGTGGGGGCATTCGTACTTCCAGTGTCCTGGGTGGCCACAGAGGCTGGAGCCTTGGGAGGCTGAGCGGGCAACAGCATGCAAGACCACAACTAAAGCCTCAGACTTCCTCTTTAGCTTCTGTTCCTCACTCTCTTCTTGGTCCCAATTGTAAATGACCCACTGGCAGCTTGTTAGAGCTCTTCTAGGGTCCCCTTGGGGCCAACAGCCAACTTTTGCAGTTTTTTCCAAATATCTGGGGCAGATTGGGTCTTTAAGAATGATCTTGGCCTCAGGAGAGCCAGGGGAGATAGCTATGTATTTAATGAGAGAGGCTCTCAATCTTTCTAAGAAAACTGTTGGTGTTTTCTTCCTGTGTTTGGGTTAACAGTTTGCATCATGTTTACCAACGGACCCAAATATCTTTTACAAGAGACTTTGAAAGCTATCTTAACAATTACTCAGGAAAACTTTCAGACAGATAAGATTACCATCATTTTTTACCAACAGACCCAAATATCCTTTATAAAAGCACAAACCTTTGTCCGGTAATCAAAGCCTTAGCACTTTATCCTGTTTGGAAAAGACCTAGATGTAATCCCATTTATCATCCAAGCAAAACTTTCTTAACAATTACCTAAGAAAACTTTGAGATAGACAAGATTAACCGCCATTTTATTGCAAGCTTATTTGACCTTCAACAAACCTAGATAGAATCATTCCTGTTTCTAAACCTCATCAGCTTGGATAGATGAGCAGACACTTTGTTTTTTTCCACCGAAGTGGAAATATGCAGTCCATAACAGGCAGGTAGAAGACAGGGAAAAACAGAGTTGTCAGCTGCTTGGGAATAGTCCTTGAAGTCTCCGTCCGGAGGTAGACTAACCACTTGGCTCCAATTATAGCCAATAACTTGGGAAATGAGGGAGAAGCCCCCATGTACTGTTCAATCCCTCTATGATGCAGGCTTGGAAGTGATGGTGATACCAGTTTCCAAGGGGATCGTTAGGGTCCCAACTGGGGTCTTGAGGTGGTACAGCCTGGGCTTCAGTTGGAAACTGAAGCCACCTATGGGCTCATCCATCCCTCGATCCCCATTATCTTTCAACAGTGGCCAGGACCCCACATTTTTCTGCTTTGGAGAGGGTCTGATTTAACAGAGGCATTACATGAGTTTGGAAAACTTTGAGGTCCCTTCGTCTCAGGTCTTGTAACGGCACCTCTCCTCGGTCCCCTTTGGAGCACTACCTGTTCTTGCAGAGGGTAAAGCCCTTGAGCACCAACAGGGGTTCCAGGATATTGTGGGACAGATACGAGGACCTGATCTTACCCTAGGAAGGATGGAGCCAGGGATGGAGAGTCTCCTGTGGACTCCATTCACCTACCACTTTTTTTTTTTAATATTTTATTTATTTATTTGACAGAGAGACACAGTGAGAGAGGGAACACAAGCAGGGGGAGCAGGAGAGGGAGAAGCAGGCTCTCCACGGAGCAGGGAGCCTGATGTGGGACTTGACCCCAGGACCCTAGGACTATGACCTGAGCCAAAGGCAGACGCTTAACGACTGAGCCACCCAGGCACCTGCCTACTATGTGGATATGGTGTTCCTTTGTTCCTTCCCCCCACCCCAACCCATGCAGGGGTGGGGGTGGGGGGTTGGAAGAGAGCAGCGATCAATGCCACACTGCTGAGATCAGAATGAAAGAAAATGCGCCTCCTTTTTCCCCATTAAAACCAGGAAGGCAAAGTCCCTCAGGGGGCCATGTCTCACCCTCCAACTTGTATTGTGCCCATGCCCCAGAACAAAGGAAAATGAGTTGCCTTTGCCCAGTTAAAAACCAGGAAGGTGGGGCGCCTGGGTGGCTCAATTAAGCGTCTGCCTTCAGCACAGATCATGATCTCAAGGTCCTGGGATCGAGTCCCACATCAGGCTTCCTGCTAAGCAGGGAGTCTGCTTCTCCCTTTCCCTCTACCCTTCCCTCCTGTTCGTGCTCTCTTGTGTGCGTGCGTGCTCTCTCTCAAATAAATAAATAAATAAATAATCTTAAAAAAAAAAAAAGAAACACAAAAAAACAGGAAGGCATCCAAGTAAGTGATACTGAGCAATTTACAGGTCTGCTACTCTTCCTGTAGCCTATAATGCCAGGAAGGGACTCTAAAGGAGTAAGGGTCATGGTCAGGTCTATAAGAAAAGAGGAAAAGGCATCCCTTACCTCAATTTTTATAGTTGATCAGGAAGACTTGGGAAGAGAGGAAAAAGCGTCCCCCACCTCAGTTCCTCGTCATCTTTTCCTGATGTGTGGCCCTAGCTACTCACTGAACTGACAGCCAGAGCCATTGTCCTCTCTGCGAGGTGCTGGGAGCAGTCGCGCTTATCCAGGCTTGGCCGTACCTCCAGAGAGTGACCCTGGTTTCCCCACCCTTAACACTCCCTTAAAAGTCAATGGATACGCTAGGTTTCTTTTAGTAGAGTTGTTCTATCTGCCATAGCCACCTAATCATCTTTTAGTAGAACTGTTCTGCCTGGCATAGCCACATGGAAGGACAAGATGGGGCACCCAGGGAGGGGAAATCCACCTGGGATAAGCCCTGATGGAACTGAAAAGTTGGGAGATCCTTTAAATCTTAGTTCTTTTGCCCTGCTTAGACATTTCTTCACATAGGTAGTGTAGCCAGTCTGAGGGGTGTTCTGGTAATGCCCAGGATAGCAGGAGTCAGAAACAGGACTCACTGTTAACAGGGAACTGTGAGTGAGATCCCTTGGAGGCCACCTGAATCACTCGCAAGAGAATGTCTGGGGGGACTGTCCAGGGCTTTCCCACTCGTTCTCCTAGGGAAGGAATCAGCCGAGAGAAGAGTAGTTAGTAGAGGGGTTTCTCTCTGGATGCCCGGATGGGCAAGTAAGGAACCAGGTCCCTTGAGAGCCTTCGGGTGTCCACCAAAGGGTAGCCTTGGTCAGGCCCCTCAATTGCTGCTCAGTTTTCTCTAGGTCCCTCACATCCAGTGATCTGCCCTGAAAGGAGTTCTGAGTCCTCACCAGACTGACATTCCCAACTTTTGTTGGGGGGGTCAGTCAGAAAGGAGCCCAGACACCCTATCACCCGAGACTTGAGAATGTTAGCCTCGCTAATCGTTCTTACATGGCTGAGGGGTGCCCATTGTTTCAACAAACAAAATGGGGAGAGACTGAGACTTGCTGCCCACTACTCACTGTTAATTGTCCTTAACGATGGTGGAGATCCCGGATGAGCCCCCATAAATGTTACAGGATTTTTTCTCCGTTGGTGCCCGTGGTTCTTGGGTCACACTGCTTCAAAGAATGAAGAGGTAGACCAGACAGAGTGGAGGGCAGCAAAGCAAGCTTTATTGAGCGATAGCAAAGTCATAGTACAAAGCTCCGAAGGAGGGAGGGGACTTGAGAGGGTTGCCTCAGGAGTCGTTTTTTTTTAAAATGAGCAAGTAATTGGAAGCTATCAAAAGTGACCAGATAATTTTGAAAACAACAACAAAAAGCTTTTGAAGATGAAAAAATATAATTGTTAAAATCATATGGATAAATTTAATTAGTATTTATATAGTGGCAAAACTATCTTCAAGTATTAGGACAAAATAAAGATATTTTCAGGTAAAAAAAAAATTGATAGAACAAAGTTGGAGGACTCAGACTTCCTGGTTTCAGAACTTACTACAAAATTGCAGTAATCAAGACTTACTTGTACTGTCATAAGAGTAGACATACACAGCAATAGAATAGAATTGAGAGTCTAGAAATAAACCCTCATATTCACAGTGAATTGATTTTCTTTTTTTTTTTTTATATTTTATTTATTTATTTGACAGAGACACAGTGAGAGAGGGAACACAAGCAGGGGGAGTGGGAGTGGGAGAAGCAGGCTTCCCGCTGAGCAGGGAGCCCGATGCAGGGCTCGATCCCAGGACCCTGGGATCATGACCTGAGCCGAAGGCAGGCGCCCAACGACTGAGCCACCCAGGCGCCCCATATAGTGAATTGATTTTCAACAAGAGTGCCAAGTCCATTCGATGGGAAAGAAGAATCTTTTTACCAAATGGTGCAGGGTCGACCAGATATCTACATACAAATGAAGTTGGAGATAGATATATATATACCTATCTCCAATATATATAGATATATGCAATCAAATATATAGATGTATATCTATCTCCATATATACAGATATATAGATATACTCAAAATGAATCAAAGACTTAAATGTAATGCTAAAACTATAAAACTTTCAGAAGAAAATATAGATGTAAGTTCATGACCTTGGATTAGGCAACAGTTTCTTAGATATGACACCAGAAGTGTAAGCAACCAAAAATAAGTAAATAAGACTTTATCAAAATTAACAACTTTTTTAGTATATGTGCTGCTGAAGCGAGCACCAAAATTAACAACTTTTGTGCTTCAAAGGACCCGATTAAGAATGTGAAAGGACAACCCACAAAATGAAAAAAAATATTTGCAAATCAAGTATTGATAAGGGTCTAGTATTTAATACTCAGTAATAAAAAGACAACCCAATTTTAAAAAATGGGTGCTACAGACTGAATGTGTCCCCCCCCAAATTCGTATCTTGAAACCTAATCTCCAGTGTGATGATATTAGGAGATGGGGGTTTTTGGGAAGTGATTAGGTCATGAGGGTGGGGGCCTCATTAATCGGATTAGTGCCCTTTTATAAACTGGCCCCTTCCACCATGCATCTATGAACCAGGAAGTGGACTTTCACCAGATATCAGATCTGTTGGTGCCTTTATTTTCAACTTCCAGCCTCCAGAACTGTAAGAAATACATCTCTGTTACTTATAAGCCACCCAAGTCTTTGGTATTTTTGTTATAGCAGCCTGAGCAGATTAAGAAAATGGGCAAAGGATTTGAACAGACATTTCTTCAAAGAAGATATAGAAATGACCAGTAAGTATATGAAAAGATGCTCAACATCACTAGCCATTGGGGAAATACAAATCAAAACCACAATGAGATATTTCATACTTGCTAGATGGCTATCATTTGAAAGAGCAGAAAACACCAAATACTGGCAGGCATGTGGAGGAATTAGAACCCTCATGCTGAGCAGAATATAAAATGAGGCAGCTGCCATGGAAAACAATTTGACAGTTCCTCAAAAGTTAAACATAGAGTTACTACATGACCTAACAATTCTACTCCTGGGTATATACCTAAGAGAAACTAAAAGATATTTTCACACAAAAATTTGTACATTAATGTTCATACCAGTGTTATTTAAAATAGGCAAAAAGTGGACACACTCAAATGTTCATCATGTGATAAATAAATGTGGTATGTTCAAACAATGGAATACTATTCAGCCATAATAAGTAACAAAATATCAATACATGCCAGGACATGGGTGAACCTTGAAAACATCATGCTAAGTGAAAGAAGCCAGCCATAAAAGACCACATACTGTATGGGTGCATTTATAAGAAATGTCCGGAATAGGCTAATCCGCAAAGACAAAGTGGTTGCCAGGTGCTTGGTGGAGGAGGGATAGGGAGTGACTGCTAATATGTATGGGGTTTCTTCCTGGAATGAAATGTCTAGAATTAGAAAGGAATGGTGGTTTTTACAACTTTGTGAATACACTAAAAGCCACTGAATTGTGAATTTTATGTTATGTGGAATTATATTTCAATTTTAAAAATCTGATCATTCTACCAACAATAGACCTTCACTAAAATTATTTCTAAAAGGTATTCTTCAGGGGTGCCTGGATGGCTCAGCTGGTTAAGCATCTGACTCTTGATCTCAGCTCAGGTCTTGATCTCAGGGTTGTGAGTTCAAGCCCTGTGTCAGGCCAGGCACTGGGTGTGGAGCCTACAAAAAAAAAAAAAAAAAAAAAAGATATTCTTCAAGAAGAAGAAAAATGACCTTAAAAGCAAGGTCTGAGGTGACAAACATGTAAATAAATCTAAACAAACATTGTATAAAGTAATTGTTTATTTTGGGGGCAAAACAACTAAAATAGTATAAGGGGTGAAGATGCAATTAACTTTGATTTTGTTAAAATCAGTATGTATAATAAAAATTCAAGAGAAAACACTAGAAGAATAGCAAAAGTGTAAAACTTCCAAATCAATATAAGGGGAAAAAGTGGAGTAAGAAAACTATTACTCAATCCAAAACCTGACAATAAGAGAAAAAGTGATTTAGAAAAAACCCAGCAAGTAAGATGGCAAAAACAAATCCAAACATAACTCTAATCACCATATGTATTTACCAAACTCACAAGTTAAAAGACGAATTGTTAGATTTACTAAAATAAAATAAATTCCAGCTATAATGCTGCTTACAAGAAACACACCTTTAAAAGGATACAGAAAGTCAAAAAAGTAAAAAGATATAAGCAAATACAACCCAAAGAAAGTTGGGAGTTATATTATTAGACAAAACAGGCTTTAGGACAAAAAAAGCATTATAGGAACAAAACATAATTACATAATGATAAAAGATTCAACTTGCAAGAAGACACGAAAATTCAATACTTAATATGCATCCATTAAAATAGCTTCAAAATAGGGGCACCTGGGTGGCTCAGTCGGTTAAGGGGCTGCCTTCTGCTGGGGTCCTGATCTCAGGGTCCTCGGGTGGAGCCCCTCAGGGGAGCACCCTGCTTAGTAGCGGGGAGTGTGCTTCTCCCTCTGCCTCTGCCCCTCCCCCCACTCATTCACTCTCTCTCTCACACCCTCTCTCTCAAATCAATTAAGTAGAATCTTAAATAGCTTCAAAATATATAAAGCCAAAATTGAATCACGGGGAGAAATTAAGTGCGCTACCTAGTGGAAGATTTCAACACACTCCTTATTTACTGAATTGAACCATTAACAAGTTTGAGTTAACGCACCCAATGATTAGAGAATACACTCCCCCCACCCCACAACCAGCTGCACATAGAAACTACAAAAACTGACCAAGCACTAGGTCAGGAAGAAAGACTCAACAGATTTCAAAGAACAGGTACCACACAGATCTTATTCAATGTATTTAAAATCCCCTGATGTTTGGAAATAAAAAACCCTCAACTTCCAGTAAACCCACAGTGATCCATCTGCTCACTATCCCCTTGAAGTATTCACCTTCTGGGGTGTCTTCACAACTCATCAGGATCCCCTTTCTCTGAGAATTTCCCCCACCTCCCCGCAACCACGACCGGCCAGTAGGACTGCCCTTTATGCCCCACCCCCCACTATGGCCGCAGCTGATTGGACCAGAGGTGGAGCTCTGATTCAAACTGGGCCAATCAGTAGCTCTCTTCAAGGAATGTGGGCAGGGCTCTTTGACTTGAAATGACCACCTCTCTTATGAACCCTGGGGAACGGAGAAAACTGATCTGCAAAGAGAAACTAAGGGTTCCTGAAGAGAGTAGAGACCACACAGTGAGAGAGAGACAGAGACAGAGAGAGACTGAGAAACAGAGAGAGGGACCTGGAAAGTGGAGAGAGAAACAGAAACAAAGTCAGAGACAGTTTGAGAGAAAGAGCATGTAGGGCAAGAGTGAGTTAGAGATTGAGAGAGAGCAAAAACCCCTGAATGAGAATAAGAGCATCACAGCCAGAGAGAGTGAGGGCCTGGATTCGGATGGCTTTGCAGTTCCGGGTTCCGTCCTTCCGGCAGCCCCCGTAACTTGTAACCAAAAGCCTTCAGTGCACAGTTCCACCTCTGCTTCTCCGCTCTAGCTGTCCCTTTGCCTGAAACTCCACCTCTCCCTGTACGGCCTCCGACTTGGCTTAAGTCCTCTCTTAAGTCTTTCAAAACTGTTCTTGTCCTGACATCTTGGTGACATTTTCCTCTATCAGCTCAGCTGCTAAAGCTCCCCAAACTCTAGAGAGCATTCTGCCTGGAAAACATCCATGCTTGGAAACAGAAGCGGCCTGATGGGCCCCTCTCTCTGCCTGTGCCCTTTCTCCATGCCATCTGGTGTCTGTCCTTGTACTGTTCACTCTCAGTAACTGGCTGATCAGCCCGTGTACAGCACGCTGAGACTGAAACCCCAGGGCTTTTCTTTTTTTTTCTTTTTTTAAAGATTTTATTTATTTGACAGAGAGAGAGACAGTGAGAGAGGGAACACAAGCAGGGGGAGTGGGAGAGGGAGAAGCAGGCTTCCCGCTGAGCAGGGAGCCCGATGCGGGGCTAGATCCCAGGACCCTGGGATCATGACCTGAGCCGAAGGCAGACACTTAACGACTGAGCCACCCAGGCACCCCCCCAGGGCTTTTCTAAAATGAATGTTCTGGGGGTGCCTGGGTGGCTCAGTCGTTAAGTGTCTGCCTTCGGCTCAGGTCATGATCCCAGAGTCCTGAGATCGAGCCCCACATCGGGCTCCCTGCTCAGCGGAGAGCCTGCTTCTCCCTCTCTCTCTGCCTGCCTCTCTGCCTACTGTGCTCTCTCTCTCTGTCAAATAAATAAATAAAATCTTTTAAAAAAAAATAAAATGAATGTTCTGTCCACCCAGTGTGTAGAGGCTCCACAGAGGAAGGGAACACCCAATGAATCATCAGCGGTTTGGTCAAGCAAAGGCATCCTGGTGTGTCTCTTAGCCTCACTGAAAATCATGCAAAAGACATTAGAGATGGTTTAGATTCTAATCGAGATTAACTCCATTTAAAAAAATATTTATTCATTCATTCATTTATTTTATTTATTTTTATTTTTAAAGATCCTATTTATTTATTTGACAGAGAGAGACACAGAGAGAGGGAGGGAACACAAGCAGGGGGAGTGGGAGAAGGAGAAGCGGGCTTCCCGCCAAGCAGGGAGCCCGATGTGGAGCTCCATCCCAGGACCCTGGGATCATAACCCGAGCAGAAGCAGATGCTTAACGACTGAGCCACCCAGGCGCCCCTCATTCATTTATTTTTGAGATAGAATGGGCATATAACGTCGTGTTAGTTTTAAGTATACAACCAACTCTTTCATTTATAGATGAGGAAAATGAGGTCCCGGAGAAATCCACTTGACCAAAATCACACTGCTAGCAGGGAGCACCTCTGTCTGTGGAAGCAAGATGCTTAGAGATTAGGTAACATAAGTTCAACTCAATAGTGTTTCCTCATCTGAAAGTGAGGTATCTTCCACCCCCCTACCAGCCTCTACCCTTGGTTTTGCACAAGCTGTTTCTGCTTGTGCCCCTGCACCTGACAGCCACACCTTCAGCAAACCAGCTCCTTGCTGTCGTTCAAATTAGATGTCACCTCCTCCAGGAAGCCTTCTCTGACCACCATCCCTTCCAAGTCTGGTGCCACTGTGTGTACTATATTTTGTATATACATAAAGGCCGCTCTAGCTGCACATATAGCTTGGCAGAGAGTAGTAGGCACTCAGTAAATATTTGGTGAGTGAAGAAAAACATCAGGTACCAACTGCTGCCTGCTGGAGCCCACTGATTCAGGTCCTCAGTGGACAACAGAAAGGGAAGGGCATGGGCTGAGAGAACCCACTTTTTCCAGCCCCCTCTCTTTGCGAGTTTGAAGGGAACTGGGTGGTCAGGTTGAAGCACCACGTGCTGGCTCCCGAAGCAGTGAGGAATCCGTGCTGCAGATAGTTGAATACTTGACCCCTCGGCAGGGGCATCAGGCTCCCCAAATAGTCAGTGATGGCCGCTCCCCAGAAAGTGTTGTTGGAAGTGGGTCAAGGAGCAATCCCAAGGCCACTAGGCCCCAGCCCTGCATTCACTCACTTTCTCAGAGGTCATGAGGATAGGGTGCTCAGCCAGAGAAATTTCCAGTTGATTATGAACCAAACCCCTGGGAGCTGGGCAGATGCTGATCCAAGAGCCTAAAATCCAGTCCAGGCCAGAGGTGGCCAAAAGGAGCTGCAACTGGGCCGGCCAGGAGATGAAGGAAAGCTTTCTATCCTGATTATGAACAATGCCCTCTCCTCCCTGAGTCCCCTTGGCGTCTTTTCTGAGAGATTCTGGAGAGGTTGGGAGAGGGGCAGTCTGCCTCTCACCCAACACTACACTCTACCACCCTGCCTCTAGATGCCTCCAAGATTACTCTGGCGCCATGCACTGGCCTCTGATTTACTATTTTAAACCAAATACTTTTTTCCAAAAACAAAACCCTGTCCATTTGGACCAGTAGTTTTACTCAAGGGACAGGGACTATTATACACAACAAAGATCTGGTATCTGGAAAAGCTGGGCATCTTTAGAAGAGCTTGAAATAAAATTAAAAAGAAAAAAAGCCCATCATTTCTGAGTGAGGTCGGCCAGCACAGCTGGAGAAGGCAGCAAGCAGTGGGGGGTCGCCGAAGGAGCACTTGGCCAGCTTACCTGACCCTGGGCCAAAACATTGTATAAGCTCCCCAGTATTGGAGAGAAAGAAAGAAAGAAAGAAAAAAAAATAAATAAAAAATAGGACATGTTTTTAGCTTTGCTCAGGAGCCCAGAACATAGTCACAACTCCAGGAATCTCTGCTCTTCTCTGCAAGTGGAAAATATGATCCATGAGAACAAACTCGATCACCAGAGTGTGTGCCTAGTTCCTCAACCCTGTAACTGGGTGGTGGGGCTGGGGGGTGGGGGCTGTGCCTCCTGCCACCTTGTGACCACTTTCCAGAATCTCCTCTGTTCCTCAGAGCAGCTGACTCTCTTTATTGGTTAAGAGACAGGACAGGGGCCTCAAAAACAAGTACAAAATGAGCATTTATTGACATCTGCTCTGGGGTACACTGGGCTTCTAGGAAGAACAAAAGTAAATGTAAAGGGAAATGCACTAATATAATTAGCAAACTATCGCAGTTGTGGATGTGAAATTTTCTTTCCAGACTTGGCAGAGGAGCTATGATTACCCTGTATCCAACAGCTTAACATGGAATGTATACTAGAGTTCCAAACTCAGCAAAGAAATAAATAAGTTATTTACATTTCAAGTAAAAATATTGTAGTTTATTCCTTTATTTCACCATCATTTATATGTGTCAACTGTGATAGAGGCCTTTCTGACATCCTGTAGACCAAGGCCAAGAAATATGCCTTATATTGGTTACTTGGTCTTTAACATCAGGTTATCATTATTGTAGAGGTGAGCAAAACCCTGCAAAAAGAGAAGGAAGTACATTTTCGTTGATGGCCATAGACTTTACCAATGGTCAATTTCTTGTGTTTCTTGTAAACAGGACAAAAAGACTTTATTTTGACATTTGGGGGGGCTACGTGCCTATTAGTATCATGGGATAAAGACAGTAAATAAAGGCGTGAAGAAACAAACAAGCAAACTGCACCAGAACAGATGTGCTTAAATTAACCAAGTGACAGTTTATGCATCAGTCTCACAATGGCTGTTGCATGAGGTGGGGGAAGAAAAGTACCAAGAGACTTAGTTGCTCAGAGGCTGCGGAGCAACCCCAGGAAACCTCAGAGAGGCCCCCCGCCTAGCGCTGGCGCTGGCCACGCCTACTAGCCCGTTGCTGTCTCCGTGAGGACACCCTTCCTCTGACAGTGTTTGTGGCAGGGGGGCTTTGGAGGTACTGGAAGGCACTCTGGCGGCCCACCTGCCTCTCTACGCAGTTGAAGGTGAGGGCCACTCCCACGTTGCTCTTCATGACTCTGGAGGAGCCATCGGATGTGCCATCAAAGCACCGGCCAAGTGCAATCTCCTTGGCCGTGTGAGGGTCCTGGTCAGTGACAGTATAGATGCCATAGTTGTGGCCCAGTGGATCCAGGGGTGCCAGCATGGTGTACTCACTGGTGTCATTGTTGACTGCTAGCGGTAGGTGGTTGACCAGGTACTCGTGAAGCATGGAGTTTACACTGGCTCGATGGCAGCTGCCCTGAGGGATGACCGTCACCAGTGTGCGGTCCACGCGGTCCTGGTCATAGAGCATCCCACTGCACTTGAACTCTAAACAGGCAGATGAGACATTGGGCTGGTCCCTGTCTCGTGTGCTCTTCACATCCCGGATTCCATACAACTTCCCCACTGTCTGCCGGTGGGTGCCCCCCATGTTGCGGGATCGCACGTTCACCTCCACTGGCCCCACGATCTTCACCTTGATGTAGCAGGCCCTGAACTCCATTGGCTTGGGCCACCATGCCAGGTAGTCTTCAGTCCAGCTCAGAGGGTCATCCTCGTTGAAGGGGACAGTGTTGTAGTCATACCGATCCCCCTCAATCTGGTAGAACCGGAAGTGGGCAGCACTGGGTGGTGCCTCCTCACATGCCCGGAGGTTCTCAAGGGCATAGATGGGCCCATTGCTCTCCTCAGCTGAACTGGGCCTTGGCTTGGCCATGCTGATCTGGAAAGCTGTCTTCTTCACCTGTGGGTCCTCATGATCTGTCCGACGGTATTTGAGCTTATTGAGATAGGGCTGAGGGACACCAATTGCATTTGGGTCGAATTTAGGAGAAGACTGTACTGCTTCCAGTTCTTCCCCAGCCAGGCTTGCCAAGACATAGGCGGAATAGGCATCGGGGGACTGGTCATCACAGAAGGCAGGCAGACAGGCCCCATTGGGCCCTGTGATGACACTGTCAAAGCGGCCCCAGGCCCTGGGGTTGGACGAGAAGCCCGTCCTGGGCTCCAGGTTGATCGCAGAGACCACAACCCCCTGGATCTGCTCACTGGGCAAGAACCTCTCACTCCGGTAGGCCCTAACCTTGATAAAGCACCTCCTGCTTTCTGGGACATCCAGATTAAAGAGCCTCCTTTCACGGATCTCCATGTTGCCAACCAGGAAGGTTCTCTCTTCCCTTTTGCCCCGCCTTTGTCTTTCAAACTTGAAGTCACCTTCCTCCTCCCACAACCCTGTGTCTGGGTTGAGTGACCAGAGTTGCATTGTGGGCACGTGTTCTGGCATCTTGATCTGGGTCGAGTCAAGGTGCACCTTCACGTTGCCAACATTAAGTGACTCTGAGGTGGCCTCGTCTGTGAAGTCCACAGAGAACATACCATATGTCCGAAGGGGGAAGGTGTCTCCTTCATCGTTGATGAAGTTCAGGTCACTCTGGGCAGCCGTGGCTGTGGAAATATTCCGGGGATCCAGGAAGGTCACACTGGCCTTTACTTTTCCTGTGTAGGGCTCTCCATTCTGCCTATAGAAACTCTTGGATGGGATCTCCAGCTCAGCCATAGGGTCTTCTCCAGCCACCTCCCCTAGGGGGATAATGTTGGTGTCCATGGCCTCCAAGGTGATGGGCTCTTTCTTCCGAAGCATCTTGATCTCATGGAACACCGCACTCCCCTTCTTGTTGAAGGGCAGCACTTTAGTGGTGTTGACGAACTTCTGCATCCTGTCCACAAATGTGAGCACCAACCTCTCCGTGTCCTGGGGAACATGGAGGGTGAAAGTGCCTTTGTAGCCAGTCATGCTCACACGGTTGCTCCCCATGTACACGTGGCCAAAGCGCATGGGTTCCCCATTGTCAGCAGCACTGACGCGGCCACGCACAATACTCCGGGTCTCCGTACACCGCAGACAGCTGCACTCCATGGCCACCTTGGTGGGCAGGGTGTACCCGCTGCATTGGATCTCCCTCTCTTCAGTTTTGGAGATGCCACAGCAGTGCTCCACAGCATCCCGGCACCTGATACCCTTATCCTGCTGCCCTGCACAGGTCTTGACAGGGCAATGGCCCACGTCATAGTAGAAGGAGTTGGTGGCATTCTGGAAGCAATCATGGGGCAACCGGATAAGGTAGCTCTCAGGGGTTGGATTGCAAGGGGTCTCATCAGCAGCTGTGGAGGGAAACAATGTGAATATTAAAAGTAAGTTCGTGTCCTACACAAAAGGGTACCCTTACCTCACCTCTCCGGAGGGCTTTATGGTTTTCAAAGCACTTTTTTTTTTTTTTAAAGATTTTATTTATTTATTTATTGGACACAGAGAGAGAGACAGCAAGGGAGGGAACACAAGCAGGGGGAGTGGGAGAGGGAGAAGCAGGCTTCCTGCGGAGCAGGGAGCCCGATGCGGGACTCGCTCCCAGGACCCTGGGATCATGACCTGAGCCGAAGGCAGACGCTTAACAACTGAGCCACCCAGGCGCCCGGTTTTCAAAGTACTTGCATATCCATGATCCCGATTCTCACAGAACTCTTCTGAGGGAGATGGAATAGCCATTATTTTTTTAATCATTTTTAAAAAAGATTGTATTTATTTATTTGTCAGAGAGAGAGAGAGAGAGAGCACAAAGCAGGGGGAGCGGCAGGCAGAGGGAGAAGCAGGCTCCCCGCTGAGCAAGGAGCCCGATTGGGACTCAATCCCAGGATCCTGGGATCATGACCCGAGCTGAAGGCAGACGCTTAACAACTGAGCCACCCAGGTGTCCCCGGAATAGCCATTATTAATCCCATTTTATATATACGGAAATGGAGTTCGTTACTGAGACCATTAGAGTCATGGTTCTCAGTAGAGGGGTCTTGAAAATTTGTGAGAGTGTTCTGAGTTACCACTGAAATTGAGAGGCTACTGGCATGTAATGGGTGGGGTGGGGGCTGGGCCTTGCTGCCCTGTGTCCTGCGACGGCCTGGCACTGCTCTGCATGAAGAATTTGTCTGCATGAAGTTCATGCATCCCAGCAGATAGTCATGTAGGTGGAAAACCTGTTTCAAATGATCAGAGCCTACTATTTTTTATGTGGCTTTAACCATACATTGAATTTTTAAAGAACACAACTGCCATATAAATCAAGTTAAGATTATGCTTGGTTTAGCTTGGAACTATACCAAGAATTGTTCCTTGTCTCAGGAAAACCGCATACCTGCAGGAGCATTACCCAAGGAAGGTGAACCTCCAATATTATACTCCTGTATCCATCAGGATTTGTAGCTGTTGCATTCATGGTGACTGGATTTAAGTGCAAGTGTCTGACCTCTGGGTTAGCCTTCTCATGTTGTTATGCCAAAAACATTTACACATTGAATTATATACACTGTTCTGAATTAGAGTTATTTTCTTTTTTCTTTATGTTGTAGTTCGGGCCATGCGCACATGTATTTAGAAATTATATGTAGTTATTATCTATCAGTTTGACTTCAGAATGGTAAGGCAGTGTTACAGTAACTGTCACGGGTGGGAGCATTGGTTTTATGGATTGGGAACCACTGTGGAGGGGGCTCCACATCTCCTCTCCAGTGGTCCCAATGCCCTGTGTCCTGTCTGCCCTGAGGTCTGGTGCTCAGTGTTCTCGGAGTCCATGAAATATTTCAGAATCCTTCCAATAAATTTTTTCTCTCCGGCCTTTTGTTTAGTTTTATTTAGGCCAATTATTATTATTATTATTTTATTTGAGAGAGAGAGCGAGAGAGAACATGAACAGGAGGGAGGGGCAGAGGGAGAAGGAGAAGCAGACTCCCCACTGAGCAGGGAACCAGAGGCAGGGCTCGATCCCAGGACTCCAGGATCATTACCTGAGTGGAAGGCAGACGCCCAACCCATTAAGCCACCCGGGCACCTCTAGGCCAACTATTAAGATCTCCTCCTCCCCGCCCTCCCACCCCCCACTTTGCAAGTACAGGTTCCTGATTGGTCTTGGCCTCGAGTCTCTCCCCCTCCAGATCACTTCTTAAAGCCAGCTCTAATCAGGTCACCCTCTTCTGTAAACCTTAGCTCACGCTGGCCCCTTGATCTAGAGAGGCCAGCCCTCTAGACCTCCATACACACAGTCCTTGGCCATTATTCAAGGCCGGGGGTTCACAACATTGGCAGCAAATTAGAATCACCTGGTGGAGATTTTAATCTGTGCATGCCTAGACCATACCCCAAACCCATGACATCAGACTCTCTGGAGGTAAGACCCAGTCATCAGTATTTTAAAAAATTCAGCAGGTGATCCCAATGAGTAGCCAAGGCTGTGACCCACTATTTAAACTCCAGCTGAAAAGCTGATCCCTCAAGCAGTCATCCAAGGTCACTCACACTGAAAGGTCTTTGTGTCTAGTCTTTTTTTTTTTTTAAAGATTTTATTTATTTATTTATTTGACAGATAGAGACATAGTGAGAGAGGGAACACAAGCAAGGGGAGTGGGAGAGGGAGAAGCAGGGAGCCCAATGCGGGGCTCGATCCCAGGACCCTGGGATCATGACCTGAGCTGAAGGCAAACGCCTAACGACTGAGCCACCCAGGCGCCCCTCTGTGTCTCATCTTATCTCCTGTTTTAGTGCATTTTTCTATCTTTACTTATTTGTCTCTTATTTCTGTTTCTTCACCCTCTTGGACTGGCAGCTCCGTGAGGGTAGGATTCAGGACTGTGAGATCTTTGTATCCTAGAGGGCATAGCACTGTGCACAGCACAGAAAAGCCCGAGCTTTTACTGCCCAGATATGGCCACTTGGGTGCTCCCCCGGCCCTGTGGCAGACTCAGGGACGCTGACAGGCTTACCTATGACAGTCAGCTGGGCCACCCGCGACTTCACAGCCCCAGCATCACTCTGTGCCTTGCAGAAGTACTCGCCAGCCTGGTCCTGTTGCAGGTTCCTCAGCACCAGCTTACTCTCATGCTTGTAGAGGGAGGGGTCCAGCAGCGTGTCATTGTGGTACCTGCAAGGAATGGAGCAGAGCCTGAGGGGATGGTGGGAGAGCAGGTACCCCTGGGGAGAGGGCCAGGAGCCAGCTGCCGGGGAGGCAGATGATGCCTGGGGCCCTGCAGATGCTAACACCACCTGTGACTTAGCTCATCCAAGAGCACTGACTGGCCTGGGAGTCAAGGGACTTCATTCTGAGTCCCAGCCTCACTACT
Organism: Halichoerus grypus; assembly: GCF_964656455.1. Classification (NCBI taxonomy): domain Eukaryota; kingdom Metazoa; phylum Chordata; class Mammalia; order Carnivora; family Phocidae; genus Halichoerus; species Halichoerus grypus. The sequence continues at coordinate 49,070,676 of NC_135719.1, read as the reverse complement.
ACCTGGCTGTGGATCCTTGGACAAATCATCTCACCTCTCTGAGCTTTAGCCTCCTGGTCTGTGATTCCCTAGCTGACTTCACAGAATTGCTGGAGCATCAGACAAGACAATGGCTGTGAAATAAGTATCTGTGAAGGCTAGAGGACTCAGCCCTCGGGGACTCTGACCTGGTGTGCTTTGTGAGGGGAAGCAGGGCTGGGGAACCTTGTTCTGTGTCCCAAGGATATCCAAGTCAGGACCCTGAGACCAGAGCTGCTCTATGGGGACCCCAGCTGCAAGAGGATAATAACAGGGCTGGCTGGTTGACGGGGTGGCCTCAACCCCACTGGCTCCCACTTATAAATGCCAACCTGTGGGCTCTGTGCCGAGGCCTTACAAATAACTTTATCCTGTTGGTTATTGTTATGATTAATAAGTCCAGACCCAATGTAAGAAAGGTCTGGTCTCCAAGAAGACTTGGCAAGGAAACTGGCAGAACACTCACCAGAAATACTTGTCCGGACTGGGCTTCCCCGTGGCCTTACAGCATAGGGACACACTCTGCCCAGCTCTCCGTGCTTTTGTCTCTGGGTTCTTCACGATGTATGGAGTCTCTGGGACAGGAGACAAGAAATGGCGATTTGGTTTTTTTCTCTGTGGCAGACTGTCTAGAGCCTTGCTCCCTCAAGTTTTTTGCCGTGTGTTAAAATTGTATGACTTTACGCCTCCTCCCACTCCTAGCTCCTCTCTAATGGAAGTGGTCCAGAATGGAGTCCATCCACTCCACACCCTCGGCCTAGGATCAGCTTCTGCAGCCTCTCAAGCAGCATTTGGGTGGGGCAGTAGAGAACCAAGGGGACCTTGTGCAAGCCAAGATTCTTAAGCACTGCCTTTGGGACAGAGCTGGCTGTTTTGAATAGTGCAATACTCCCATTCTGCTGCCTCCAGCAGAATGTGCTGGCCATTCTGCACCATTTCTGGATTCCCCCAGCCTGTCTATAAACTCCAAATCTCATAATGTATTATAATTGACTATTTTAGATAAGGTGGCCAGGAAAGAATTCATACATTTGAGAGAGCAATCCATGTCGACATCTGTGGGAAGAATACTCCAAGCAGAGTATATAGCAAGTGCAAGGGCCCTGAGGCAGGAGTGTGCCTGCATGTTTGAGGAACAGCTAGGAGGCTATTCTGGCTGGAGTAGAGTGACTCAGTGGGGGTGGAAGGGAGAGTAATGGAAGAGGAGAACAGAGAAGTATGGGGGAGCCAGATGATGTAGAGCCTTGTGGGTCATGGTAAGGATTTGGGAATTTACTCTGTAAGCTGCTAAGCCAGCTCTTAGCACTATGATCCCTTTATTTAAAAGTCTAGCCTTCCTGTCCAGCTCTTCCCCGGAGAACAGTACCTGCCCTCTTGAACTCCGCATTGACAGTGGCTGTTTTTAGGCTAGTCTTGGGCATCGTGAGCATGATGGGGGCAAACTTGGCCTTTGTGATCTTCAGAATGCTTTTGCCATCAGGACACAAGCCAGGGACTCGGAACCTCCCATTGCTGTCTGTCTTGGTCAGTGGCTTAGGCGTCTTAGTCAGCAGGTAGACAGTGGCCCCTGAGGCTGGGGCACCCCCAGGGAGGGAGACAGCTCCGTGTAGCATGAAGTCCTGGCACATGCAGGCATCACAGTCAGCATTCACCTGGCCCATGCGGCAGGTCAGGTCACAGGCTGTGAAAGAAGGGGCCACATCAGGAGGGCTCATGTGGATTCTGGCTCTCCTTCAGGCACATCTCAGCCTATGGACTCACATATGCTTCCCCTCCCCCTTAGGTCTTTGTTACCTTTCCTTATCAGCCTGCATGACTAATTCTTATTCATCCTTCAAGACTTAGCCCAGGACACTTCCTCCAGGAAGCTATCCTTGATTCTCCTAAGTTATAATTGACCCTGCTCTGTGCTCCCATGTTATCCTCTACATCCCCCATCAGAGCACATAACAGATGCTCATTTAATTCTTGGTGAATGAATGAATCATTCTCAGTCTGACCCTCTGCCCTAACCTTCTAGGCTGCTTCAGCTCAGTTGCATGCCTTCCCAGCACCAGAAGCAAGAGTAGTACCTGTACAGGGCTGGTCCATGCAGAGCCGGCCCTCCTCAGAGACCTCATTGCAGAGTGAGACAGTCTCTGCCAAGCAGGTGCGTGTTCGGGTCTGGACTCCAGTGTGACCACAAGCAGCAGAACACTTGCTCCAGTGAGACCATGGGCTCCAGACGCGCTCTGTGTCTCGGCGCAGGGACCCTGCAAAGAGGATCAGCAGATGGTCTGACTTGCCTCCCGAGGGGACTCTGTCAGGAAATCTGCCCCTGAGGCTGTTTTATCTCAGAGAGACAGGGTCTCTCTTCACATCATAGACATCATTGATATTTATATTTACTGCAATGACTTTTCCAACAGATGAAAGTCAAGAGTCCTGAGGAAGTGGTGTCTCTAATTTGCACAGAGGTACCATATGGGCCAGGGGTGGCTCTGAGAGGGACTTGTTGGCCAAGCACTGGGACCTGGATATGCTGTCCTAGGATGTGCAGGGAATAGCACCGTCTTCCCTCCCCATCAGTGTGGAAACAGTCATATGTTCCTGTGGAAGGGCTCCCTCCCGGTCAGGGTCTGGGACTTCAGTGACTCAGACCTCACGCTTCCCCACCCCCTCACCTCTGCTCTGAGGCCTGTGTGCAGCAATGGGGACCTCCGACCTTGCCCAGCCTGAGCTCCCACTCTGGATGACCACCACTGCCACCCGGGCCTGCGGGGTCAGGCCGGGCGCACCCACCCAGGAAGGGAGGGTGACCGTCTGAGAAGCGGGCAGTCTTGCAGCTGGCTCTGTATTATCCTATGTGGAGAGGGAGGATGTCGCGCATGAACTCTTGGACTCTGTAAACACCGACGTGAGTTCAAATCCCAGCTCCCCACTTATCAGCTGCAGAATCGTGAGAAATTACCTAACCTCTCCGGGTCCGGAGTAACTTGTCGAAATGGAGATTCCTCACAGGTCAGTTATAAAGACTGAGTAATGACTATAACGAGCCCAGTGTCTGGCACATAAGGGCGATAATAGAAACTAACACTGAGTGAACGTTCACCTGGGTTAAACCCGCGATATCCATTGTCTCATTTAATTCTCATAAAAACCCACATCAAGGTGTATTAATACTTACTAATTTTACCTGTTCTATTGGTGAGAAACCTGAGGCTCAGAGAGCTTCAGAAAATTTGCCTAAGGGGCACCTGGGTGGCTCAGTCAGTTGAGCGTCTGCCTTCCGCTCCTGATCTGGGTCCTGGGATCTGCATCAGGCTTCCTGCTCAGCAGGGAGCCTGCTTCTCCCTCTCCGTCTGCCCCTCCCCATCACTCATTCTCTCGCTCTCTCTCTCAAATAAATAAATAAAATCTTTAAAATATAATAATAAAATTACATTTAAAAAAAAAAAAGAAAATTTGCCTAAGGAACACAGTTCAGATGGTAGACCCAAGATTCAAACGCAAGCAGCCCAACTCCGGAGCCTGTGGTCTTCACCTCCTTGCCACTCACACTCAATGAGTGGGTTGAACGGAAAGTACCCGTTGGCACAGAACATTCTTGGGAAGATCATGGCTCTCATGACATTAATGTGTTTCTCTGAGGGAGTCAAAGCCTGTGCATGGGTGTGATATCCAGAGTTCCTGTGGCCAGATGCCAATCCTGGCCTCTCCCTGTGCCGAGGCTGGTGGGAGGTAGGGGCTCAGGGACTGTCCGGGCTCACCTGGTGGGCAGAGGAAGCGCACGGTGTAATTGGAGCAGTTCTGGCCGGGCCGCTGCTCCCTGTTGAGGCACCAGAAGCCCTCACGGACACTGCCATGGACCACCTGGCCAGTGCTGCCTGCAGGCATCCAGTCGGTGGTCCGAGCCTCTAGCCTCAGGGGGCGAGCACACACACGGCCCCCATAGTAGAATTGAATGGCATCCAGCCGCTCATAGTCACCCTGCCCCCCTGGGTGGTCGATGTTGAACCATGTTGTCCACTCACCAGGACCTGAGAGGTAGAGGCAGGTCAGGGAGGAGCCAGGCCCCAGAGCCTCAGGGGGAGCTCCATCCTTCTTTTCTGCTTAACTCCTGGGACTCACTCCCGATACCTCTCACCCACCCCCATTGGTCTCGGATGCTGTCCCATCTATCTCTCCAGCATCCCTCCAGCCTTTTAACCTTCCTCTCCCGCCACTCCATTAAAGCTCTCAGCAGCCCGGCTCTGCCATGTCAGTAACTCCCTGCCTGGTCTCTCTACTTCCAAGTTCCCCTCTTCCCACCTCCACCCCTCCCTGACACTGCAGTCAGGGTGAGCTTTCTCCGGGTGGCTTGGACCCCACCACTCACCAGCTTTAAATCCCTTAGCCAGGCATTGAGGGTGAGCTGGTGAGCTGGCCCCGGCTATCTCTCCATCCTCATCCCCCCGCCCCCCACTGTCTCCCACCAGCGTGTGCTCTGGCCCCAGCAAGCTCTATAACATTCCTGAATATGCCAGGCAGCTTCACATTCTAAGCTGTCCTATTTCCTAGGTCCATCTGCCTGGACAGAGATGTAGGTTAAATGCCTTGTAAAAGTGGGTTTCCATGGAAACCAGGACACTGTGCCCTGGCTTCAGAGATTCTCCCAGCAAGCTCAGTAAAGACCCCCTCTCTTGATCCTCCCTGCTCCAGCCACAACTCACTTTCTAGAGAGTCAACAGGCTTGGCAAAGATGCTGGAGGTCCTCCTCCCAGGCTGGACTCTTCTTACCGACTGGGTGAGCATGGTCTGCCTCCCTGAGGGCAAGGAGGAGAAGTGAGAGGCCAGGACTGTTAGTTACAAGGGCCCAGCAGCATCCTGCTACCCCAGCCTTTCAAGATGCAGGGAAGCAGGTGATGTTGTGGATGGAGCATGAGCACTGGACATGGGTTCAAATCTCCACTCTGCCTACCTAGCTGTGCAACCTCACGGAAGCTTTATTCTTCTAATTGCATTTCCCAAATCACAGGGCTACATTAACAATTGCTACATCGTAGGGTTCCAGTGCCTATTCAGGGTGATAGTGAATGTAAAGAGACCTGGCATGGAGTGAGTGCATGCTCAGCAGATGTAGTTGTCTTTTTTTTTTTTTTTTTAAAGATTTTATTTATTTATTTGACAGAGAGAGACATAGCGAGAGAGGGAACACAAGCAGGGGGAGTGGGAGAGAGAGAAGCAGGCTTCCCGCTGAGCAGGGAGAGCCCGATGCGGGGCTCGATCCCAGGACCCCGGGACCATGACCTGAGCCGAAGGCCGATGCTTAACGACTGAGCCACCCAGGCGCCCAGATGTAGTTGTCTTATTGCTCTTGTTCTAAAAATGGATCATCAGATGCTGCTGAGCCACCAGTGGGCTGGGGCTCCTATGTTAGGATCTGGGCCTGTCCTTCTTGGCAGAATGGAGCCTTATTTTCCTCATCTGTAAAATGGAGATATTAATTCCCACCTCAGAGGATGGTGGTCCACTTGGTGTGAGAATTTCATGAGGTGGCCCAAGTAAACATCTCTGAAGTATACAGAGATTGAGAGTGTGAGTTCCAGAGGCTCTGTCACGTCCTGTTTGACCTTGAGCCAGATACTTGACTCATTTGACCCCTGTTCCCTCATCATAAAATGAGGATAAGAATAGTTCTTGCCTCAAAGGCTTCTGGAGATTAAATAAGTTCATTCATAAAATCCACTGAGAGCAATGCCTAGCACGGTGTTTGCTGAGTAAGTGTCAGCAACTCCTAAAGACAGGTACAGGGTCCTCAGGCCACAAGCAACTTCCAGCCCCACCCCATCTGAGGCTGGATTGGGGCCTCCTGAGTGGGGAAGGAGAAGGAGAGCAGAGAGCAGACAAGCTTTGAAAGGCAATTAATTCTCATGGGAGGAGCCAAATCAGAATTCTCTCTGCTGCTTAATTGGGGTGATAGGAGCTCTTTTAATCAAACTAATCTGATTTCCCCTCAGATGGCTGAATGTTAATCATCTTCACAAACGGCAGCTGTCAGGGTGGAAAGAGCAAGGTGGGAGGCGGGCGCGCACGGGGTTTGGTAAAATGGTGAGACAGGCTTTGTTCCTGTTCAAGGGCTCACAAAGGCTGCAGGGCATGCAGCTTTACAAGAGGGCTTTGAGCATTTTTTGCCCTACTTGAGTAGGTCGTTAGAAATCAGGAGAGGCAGGGGTGATGCGAGAGAGCATATAGGGCAGGGCTGGGAGCGCTGATGCTCAGGTGCACCAGGCATATGCCCTCTACCTGTTCCTTCAGGAACTCAGGGTCACCAGAGGATGGGGTCAGAGGGGACAAGGGGACCAGAAGGGGGTCTGGAATCTGTGAAATTCGGCTGCATGGTCTAAATGAAATTGAGCTTTAAGGGAAAAGAATTTTTATGAAACTAAAACCAGACCACACCCCAACCTGCTTCTGAGAACCCCGTGATCCCTTGTGATTCCCTTTTGCTTTGACTGCCAGGAATCTCAGAGCTAAATTTAGCACCCAGCAGTGATAACCCTCTTACCTTTTTCCTCCCTTTGAATGACAGCTAATCCCCCTCTTCATTTAAAAGATTCTGTTCTGTGGGTTTTAATATTGGGAACTATCTCAAATTCTCTGGGAAAACAAGCAGGATATAAATTATTAATAAGTCTATAGACCAGCCTGAGGTCTTAAGGCCAATGCTGCGGCCCATAGTTGGGTCCCAGATCAGATATGACTTCACTATGACAAGTAGAGGCTTGGGAGAGAGCAGATACTTAGCCCATACCCGACACAGAGGTGACTTCCAGGACCAGGAAGAAGAACACCCAGGCCTTGGTCCCCACCATCTTTTCCCCAGGCCCTGTGGGAAACATGGCAGGAGATGGGTGAGGGTGCTTCAGAGTTGGGACCTCCTTGGAACGTAGTCCCCTGGGAAGTTTCTCAGATCCAATGACCTGTGAAGAAACAAAGCTTATCAGGTTCCACATTTCTGTGTCATCTCTTATGGTTTGAGCAGAACTATCTTTTGACCTATTGAGGGTGGATGGGTAGACAGAAAAAAGTCTCATGGGAGGTAACACCTGCCCCAGTTGTGAATCTGGGCAGCTTGGGAGGTGCAGAGGCTCAGGATTTGAGTTCAAATAAGGCAAACCTGGATTCAGATCCAGGCTCCAGGACCCCATATCCAGATGGGGCACAAGGGAGAGCAGGGGTGAGGAAGTACCTTGCCAATGGGGAGGGGCTTGGGCTTACTCCCAGCAGCCTCTTGAGTGACTCATTTATCACTTCCAAGACCTGGGCCTGGGGGCATGTTTTGCTACCCTTTGGTGGGGCTCGCACTCTTGCACAAAGGGGCTACCCATGAACACTGTGCAGCCCAGCCCTGACTGCCTTGGCCCCTCACAGGACGTGCAAGCGGGAGGGCGCAGATGCTTCAGACGCATGACCTCCATGAACACATTCCCAGATGTGCACAGGCTGCAGCTGGAACACATTTCTGGCCTGTTTTGTGGGGCCTGGCTGGGAGTTACAGAGCCAGGAGCTTCCTGAAGGAGAGCAGAGGGGACACACTGTGCGAAGCCAGGGCTCCCCAATAACTGCTAAGCATGGGTCAGGGGCTGTAGGAGCCAGGAGAGACAAGTGGGCCTGACAATAAAGGCAAAGATCTGTGGGGGTATGGCCCAGGCTCTTGCTCATTTTTTATCTCTCCCCAGAGCTCTGGCCAACCCAGAATCTGACCAGTTCCTGGAGATTCAAAAGTGACTCCCTTCAACATCCAAAGTCCAGGGTGTGGTAGGAAAGAGGAGATTCCATTTTTTCCGGAAAAAAAAAGGATCCAAAAGCACTTGGCTGTCCCAGGAGAAGAATAAACCAATCCCACATTGCAGATCTTCTAGCTCTAAGCCCACTAACCTCCCCCTCAACCCCCACTCCCCGCTCCGCCACCACCATTTTCTCAGTCAAGGGAACAGAGGCATGGGGGTCCCCAAGGTCCCCATCGTGTGTCTTACCCCAAGCTCCTGGGCTCGGAGCAGGGAGCTGAGTGCTACCCAGCATTCAGTCCGAGACCGGTCTAAGACTGTCTGGGAGGCCAAGGTGGCCTGAGGCACCTTGTGGAAAAACCATTTCCCATCTGGCCACGGAAGTTTCCTCAGCATATGCTCTGTTAGTTAGGCTCCCCATCCCACGCTCCTCAGAACTCTCGGACTAAGCAGACTGGCTGACCGCAAGGAAAAAGCAGACACCCAGAGGTACAGACCCTGACTGGGACCATTTGAGAGTCCCTGACCTCGGGTGAAGGACGGGGAGGACTTTGGACCAATGTGGGGAAAAGAGAGAATTTCAAAGCAGAAGGGGAGGGGATCTTCTTTGGGGGAGATGCAGGGTGATCAGGGGAGGGCAGAGTAGCTGAGCGGGGCAGGGGAATGCAGGCATGGGCTGAGGAAAATGGGAGTGGAGCTCACCGTGGCCTGCGCGGGACTCCTCAGCTGGGGGTTCCAGTCTCCGTCTCTCCTGTCCAGCGGACAGGCCTTATATAGCGCAGCTGGTGGCTCAGCCCGTGGCAGGGCGCCAGGGGGAGCGCGGCGAAACCAGATCCGAGCACGGGGAAGCTCAGCCTCCCCGTCCCCTCCCCACATCCCCTGGAGCTCCCAGAGGCCTGGATTTCACTTCCAGATCCTTGGGGGGAGGCTGCAGGACCTGGGGAGAGGCCAGGTGGGCAGCAGCCTGGGGCTCCACAGACCGGAGCGGAGAGACACCTGGAGGGGTCGGGTGGGCACTGGGAGCAGCCCTGGGAAGGGGCCAAGGGCTATTCTACATCTGGGCAGCATTTCATGGCTGGCAGGGGGCGGGGGGGTGTGCTCTTGCCTAAGCTTTGCTTGCTGATCCCCCACATTCCCCTGACCCGCCCCTACAGAGAAAGAACTTTGCTGGTGTTAGCACATACTCCGAACTCTCTTAGGCACATAAGTCACCTGGTCTCCCAACTGGGGGTGCCTGGTCTGAGCTGCGCGAATACCCAGCTTCTCTGGCCCCTGCAGGAACACTCAGAGAAATTTAGAAGGGAAAGGGACAGAGGAATTAGAGGACACGGGATGTCACTGGTGAGAACAGTTCTTCCCTGCCCCTACCTACTTCCATCCGGGTGCCTGTCTATGTCCACTGGAGCCCAGAGGCCCTGCATGTAGACTCTCGGTGACCTTGCCGGACGGTCATAGATGTGTGCGTGTCCGACTTCAGGTACAGGGCCCACTGCGCATGCACAGCCTTACCCGTAGGTGGCGTAAGCAGCTGTCTGTGCTTCTGGACTTGAGCAGCCTCCCAGCCAGCAGCTGGCAGGAGTCTGCCTGTGTGCCCAGGCAGCGGCAGTTCTAGAGCTTTAGCATGCATTAGAATCCCCTGGAGGGCTGACTGCTGGGTCCCACACCGAGTTCCTGATTCAGTATGTCTGATGTGAGGCCTGAGACTGTATTCCTAACAACTCCCAGGTGATATTGATGGTTCATGGACCACATTAGAGTCCCAGCTGGAGGCAGAAGATGGGGAGGGATGTACTAGGAACCACAGCAAGAGCTGCTAGGACCCCCCTCATGTGCCAGGCTCATTGGGCCTAGGCTGGGCTTCCTGCCTCATGCCAGGGCCTGGAGATGGAGTCCAGTGGTCCATCCCAATGGCCTCCAATACCAAGTGTTGGCTCACTCGTTCTATACACTCTCATTAAGCTCCTATTCATGGCAGGCTTTAGGTTGGGCACTGGGAGGCCACAAGGGAGGAAACATGTCCTTGCATTCAGAGGAATGAGCCTCACATGGTAATGATCGCATAGTGAGGAGTGCAGACCCTCATCCAGAGAGCTGTGTATATGTGCTTGTGTGTGTCTGTGTCTTTGTCTCTGAGTGTGTGTGTGTGTGTAAGCTTGAGTTTAGGAACCCTGTTTCTCTGAGCATCACCCTAGACATGGGCTGCTGGGAGAGAGGGTGGGTGTGGAAGAAGGATGTTGAGCAGCAATGGCCCACGAGCTGACCTAAAGCACAGATCTGGTTTGCTTTTTCTCCTGGAGCCTGGTCTCCCTTGCAGCCCCTAGCCCTTGGCCCATAGATTCTGTAGCCAGCCCCAGTCTCGTCCAATTTGTTGTCGGAGCCAAACCATGAAGTAGCTACAACAGTGGCTTTGAAGGCTGTCTGAACTGAGGGAAGTCCGTAAGAGCTCTACTAGTCTGGGGCACCTGGGTGGCACAGTTGGTTAAGCCTCCGACTCTCGGTTCGGCTCAGATCGTAATCACAGGGTCTTGAGATCAAGCCCTGAGTCGGGCTCTATGCTCAGCACGGAGTCTGCTTAAGACTCTCTCTCCCTCTCCCTCTGCCCCTCCCCGCCCCCTCTCTCTCAAATAAATAAATAAATAAATCTTTTTTTAAAAAAGAACTCTACTTGTCTGGGGACAGACAGACAAAGACTGAACTGCAATAGCCAGATCAAAGGACAGGAGAAAAATAGGAACTTGGGAGTCAAAAGCCTAATACTGGCTCTATTGCTGATTCTGATGTATGACCTTGGACAAGCAATGACCCGGTGACCCCAGGCCTCAGGGTTCCCACCTGTGCAACCAAAATTTGGACTGAGCAAGCTCCAAGGCCCTCACCAGTGCTGGCAAGGCTGATAAGATGCTAACAACAAACATTGTAAGGAGGAGAGAGAGGAAAGCATGACAGCTGCAAGAAGTCTGGCCAGGGATCAGGATGGAGGCCAGAGAAGCAATGTGACCACTGAGGCTGGGTAAAGAGAGCAAGGTATACAGGAGAGGGAGGTGGGGGGAAGTAAACCAGAGGATCAGAAGTCAAGGTCAGGATAATCAGTTGCTTTTCAAGGCCTCCACTCTAGAGCCCCAGGGTATGTGAAAGAGGCCTCCCCAGCCTCCCAACTGCACCCTCTCTTCTCTGTCGGTAGTGGGAGGCAGAATACCCTATGGGGTGAGGGTTTGGCAAAATGGAGCCCTTTAGGCCACGAATCCTGCCTGGGTCTCCTTGGTTGGCCCAGAACTCACACTGAAGACCCCACTTCCCTAGCCCCAAATGGTCAGTGTCATGGTTGGCACAGGGCTGAAGGACTGTGTGCTAGAGTCCCTGGGTTCCAATCCCAACCCTGCCATTTGTGTTCCTCCAGCTCATGTCCTCCCTCCCTCCCTCTTCCCTCCCACCACCTACTCCACCCCCAATCAAAGCATCCTTTCCTGTCCCAAGTGGGATGGAGCTGTGAGACGTGCAGGACTAGACTGGAGGGAATCTGAGTCTACCCCCACTGCCCCTCTCAGGATTCCTTTGAGGAAGAAGAGGGCTGCTGTCCTCAGTCAGGACCCTAGGATAGACAGGGCTTGGGAGGTAGCCACAGATCTGGACTGTCAGGGCCTGGCCTGGATAGGTCAGCCCCAGCCACAAGTGGCCATCTGGGGCTTCCACAGGCCAGGCTAGTCTGCAGCAGGTCCAAGCCCCTGCCTGGAACACACTAGAAACCTATCAATCACTCCCACCCCTGTCCAAGGGATCAAGGGGCTTGGAGCCCAGTTTAGCCAGGCCACCTGCGTCCTAAGCCTATGGCCGCAGTCCCTACCCTGCTGAGGGGAAAGGAGCTTGGGAACACTGGGGGGTGAGGGGGTGGGGGCAGGAGGGTCTGATGTGGTCCTAGTGGCTCCAGAAGGTGCTCTGCCCCTAGCATGCTCTCTGACCCCTCTCCCACAGTCCCATTATCGCCCCCCTGTGGCCTGAGGAGGCTTGGCAGGCCTGGGTAGGGATAGGTGATTGCCAGGGACTGGAGCACTTGAGTGCAGCTCTGAGTGACCATCAGGGGCTGCTGAGCCAGTACTTGGAAGCCCAGAAACCCGGAGTCCAGGGCAGTGGGAGAGCTCACTCTCTGACCTTGTTCTCCTTGTCCCGTGTACAGTCTGTCACTGTTCCACCTCTGTGCCTTTATAGTTTTATTCCTCACTTTCTGTATCTTGAAATACAGCCCTTCCTCCCCATCAGTGTGAATGTCCCCATCTTTCAAAGCCCTATCTCAGTCTCCTCCTTCCTGCCCTCTCTGACCCCCAGGCCCACCCCGATTATTCCTTCTAGGATAATGTTCAGTTGCATGTGGTTGGCACTCTAATTTACAAAGCGCGTTCACGGTCATCATCTTCAGCCTCACAGCAGATCTGTGAGGCAGGGACGATCACACCCATTTTATAGAGGAGAATCTGAGGCTCCGAGAGGTGAAGTCACTCAGACGCAGGAGGTCTTAACTCAAAGTTGCCCCTAGAAACCAGTGATTTAGTGTAGACCTTGTCATGGGCCCTCAGCTCCGATGAGCCACCATGGAAATCACATTCCAACTATATGCTCCTCAGTGAGAACATGCTTGAATAGTCTGACTCTGCCTGCCTGGCACACATAACCTGCTTCCTATACATCTAAAGATATTCCTTTTTAACACAATCCAGCTATCATACCATGACCACAAATTCTCTGCAACTCTCCCAGTATGAGGTGGAGTCTATTTACTCACTCCTTTGACCTGGGCTGGCTTTGTCACTGCTTTGAGCAAAGGAATATGACAGAAGTGATGCTCTACAAGTTCTGGAGTTTAGACCTCAAGAGACCTTCACTCTCTTGGAACACTGTCCTGAGACCACCCTGTAAGGAAGTCAATCTATCCTACTGGAGGATGAGAGACCACATGGAGGAGCACTAAGGCCCCCAGCGAACAGCCAGACAGGTGGGTCATCTTGGACATCCCACCACACTAGTTGCATGAGTGAGCCCAAATAAGACCAGCAGAGGAATGGTCCAGCCAAAATAATAACTTTTTATTAAAGAACCACTGAGTTTTGGGGTGGTTTGTTATACTGCAGTAGATGACTGGCTCACCAAGAGTAAAAGCTTTTTCCATTGCAATCGGGAAAGCACAACTCAGATTGGTTTAAGCAGAAAAGAAATCTGATGGCTCTCCTAACTGTCGTCCTAGGGAAAACTGGATCAGGGTACTCAGACAACATCAGGGCTGTTTCTTCTCAGATCTCAACAGCTTCCTCTGAGATGGCTTTATTCTCAAGGAGAGTGTAGCAGTCTGTATTTCCCGAAGAGGGCTACAGCAATGGCTTCCATCACGCATGTTCTTGTTCAATGTGACGGTGCTATTTTGCCATCAAGAGAGAGAATCTCATTTCCCTCCCCTTGAATCTGCACTGGCCTATGACTGGCTTGCAACCAAGAATGAGGTGGATTTCTAAGGCTATATACAAAAGGTCACACAGCTTCCTCTTGGATCTCTTGGGACATTCACTCTGGGGAAAGCCAGCTGCCATGTGGGAAGTCTAACTACCCTGAGACCACCATCCTGGAGAGCCCTGGTGTAGAGTTCTGGTCAGTAGTCCCAGCTGAGCCCAGACTTCCAGCCCTCCCTACCAAGGCACCAAACATGTGAGTATAGCTATCTTGGACAGACCAGACCAGCCCATCTACCAGATGAGTACGACTGAGGGGCCTCAACTGACGTCACAAAAAGTAGAATTACCCGCTCAAGTCCTACATGAAGTCCTGACCTATAGGTCATTTAAGCCACTAAGATTTGGGGTATTTTGTTACACAGCCCTAGTAACTAGAGTAGAGCTGTTTCCATGTTGTATCTTCCAGAAGCTCCAGGCTCCTTCTTAGCACATCTCAAATCTCCAGTGGAAGGAAAGTGTCTCTTCCCCAATTGTTCCAGCAGTTCTGGGAGAGGCCCTCCTTGACCCATTCCTGACCCAGTCCCTGTAACCATGGGATGGAAAGCTCTGATAATAAGCCCATTTCTGGAGCCAGAGGTAGATCAGCCCCACTGGAGTCACATGGACCGATTTTTCCCAAAGGAAAATTGTGGTGCAAAAATGGATGTTGGGAAGAAAAAAATGACATGTACCTACTAAAAACACAACCACAATCACAAGCACCCTTATCCTAGGAGGGGTTGACCCCGAAATGTCTAACTACTAACTTTGATATCAGGAGTTGAGTCTTGATATCAAGAGACTACTTTCACAGCTATCAGCCTGGAGAGTTTACTTTCCATTTGCTCTGTTACAAACCTACCCATGTGTGACTCCTCTCCACCTTGTAACCATATCAACACACCCCAGTAGAGCTGAGCAAAACTGAAACACCATAACTCCAGCTTAGGATATGGAAGAAAAAGAAAGAAATCTGTGAGCACCTCGTCTTACTTTGTGCAGGTCTTAGGTGGGAGCAAATTCCCACAGAATGGGCTACGGGTCCAGCAGATACCCCAAAGCATGTCCAGTAGAGCACTCCACCTTGCATAATATGTTTGCTGTCACCACAGAATGCTCCTCCAGCTTAAACCAGGGTCACCCCACTGTCCCCCTGGTGCATCTCCCACAGACACAGCCTTACATTCACACACAGTGTCTCTCGAGCTCACCATAATTACCACAACATGTTCACGCCCCGTTGTTTCCACCACAGAATATGGGATTCCCATGATGTCCCCACAGTGTTCACCAAGCTTGGCGTGGTGTGCTCACATTCACCACAGTGTCTTTATCACACTTAGAGTTTGCTCACACCCAGTGACATTGTAGTGTGTACTGCATGAACCAGTGAGTTCATATTCTATACGTGGACATCATAGTGTCCCCACAGTGCCCCCACTATTTCTCAGAAACATCTACAGTCACGATTTTGTGTAGGATCAGCGGTGTGCACTCACTAGGGTGTTCTCTCAAGAGTGTTCACATACCCCTCCCCTGACTTGTCACACTCACCATGACGTGTTTGCGCTGGTTGTTCATGAAATTCGACCCGAGCATCTATCAGACTCTGCTGCTTGTTTCCTGTGACCCGAGGCCTCTTTTCATGACTCCCTCAAGACAGCCCAGGTGGCTCTGTGTGTGGTATGGCCTCAGCTCTGACCAAGATGCTGGCAGTCCAAAAGAGCCTGAGGCAGTGATGGGGGCGGCCTTGCTCAGGGATGAGGTGAGGTGGATGCTGTGTAGAAGTCCTCTCTGGCAGTAAATTCCAGTGACTTGCAGCTGCTTTATGGGCTAGAGCTATGGAAAGTTGAGTGTGAGGAGCCTCCCTCTTTCCAAGCAGACTCTTTCGCCCACACAGCACCTGGATCATAAGGATTTGGGACTCCCAACAGCCAGGGTGAGCAGGAGGGAGGAAGGGGCAATGGAGGTTAGAAAGGCCCTGGTGAGCAGGCTTAGCCAGACAGGGTGGGACAGAGGGAGAGAGACAGACACATGGGCCCCTGACCCCATTCATAGTGGGCTGGCCTTTTGTTTCCAGAAGCCAAGCAGCATTCAGGGAGGCTGAATTGGGGCATTTTCCCCCCAGAAGAACAAGAGCTTTGATGACAGGATGTTGGGCAGCGACAGGGAAGGCAAAGAAAGGGAAGAAGACGTTTGAATCCCACTCTGCATTTTTAAAAATTGAAGTATAATTTTCATACTGTAAAATTCACCATTTCGAAACACAAGTCTGTGAGTTTCAATGAATGCAAGCAATCGGGTAACTACCATCACATCAAGATAGAAAATATTACCAGCCCCTTTATAGTCAACCCCTCCCTCCATGTTAAGCTGCTGACAACCACTGGTTTTCTTTCCCTGGAGTTTTGCCTTTTCGATAATGTCATGTAAATGGAATCCTTTGGTATGAGCTTTTTAAGTTTGCCTTCTTTCACTTAGTATAATCATCCATGTTGTTGAATGTGCCAATAGCTCAATTCCTTTTTATTGCCAAGTAGTATTCCATTGTGTGACCATACGTGGTTTATCTATCCATTCACCACTTGAAGAATGAGTGGGTTTTTTCCACTTCTTAGCAGTTACATTTTAGCTATAAATATTTGTGTACAGATTTTTGTGTAAACATGTTTCTCGTTTCTTTGGGGTAAATACCTAGGAGTGGGATCACTAGGTTATATATTAAGTGTATGTTTGATCTTATAAAAAACTGCCAAACTGCTTTCCAGAGGGATTGGACCATTTACATTCCTACCAGCAATATATGAGAGTCCCAGGTGCTCAGCATTCTCATCCACACTCGATACTGTCAGTTTCAGGTTTGTTTTTAGCCCTTTGAATAGGATTCGTAGTGTGATTTCATGGTGGTTTTAATTTGCATTTCTCTGGTGACCAGTGATGTTGAGCATCTTTTTATATTCTTATTTGTCGTGCATAGATCTTCTTGGGTGAAGAGTCTGTTCGAATAACTTCCTACTTTGTAATTGGGTTGTTGTCTTATTATAGGTGTCCTCGGTTTCTCGAAAGTTCACCTTACACCAGTTCACTTTTACAAAAGGGCCTACATTAGTACCTGTTTTCACTAACAGAATGAAATCCAAAGATGATATTCAGTTCCACAAAGTGAAAAAAAAGGCAAAAATAATGTTCAGCGTCTGTTTTGTAGCGAGCAACGCGCACCCGAGCAGCGAGAGTGGCGCCACCTAGTCCCTTCTCTGGGAACTACACTCAGCATCTCAGCCCCAAGCCGCCATTGTTTTGAACCGTGCCTGTGAGCCTCTGGGCCTTATCTTGATTTATTTTGTGCTTCTGTTAGCAAGATGTGTCCTAAGACATCAGAAAATCCTAAAAGAGGTTACTTTTTGGTTTGGGTAGGCTCAAACTTTTTTCCATATAAATTAATGGTAATTGCTTCATCTTACATCATTTTGGCTTAAGAAAGTTTTTACAGGGGCTCCTGGGTGGTTCAGTCGTTAAGCGTCTGCCTTCCGCTCAGGTCATGATTCCAGGGTCCTGGGATCGAGCCCCACATCGGGCTCCCTGCTTGGCGGGAAGCCTGCTTCTCCCTCTCCCACTCCCCCTGCTTGTGTTCTCTCTCTCGCTGTGTCTCCCTCTGTCAAATGGATGAATAAAATCTTTTAAAAAAAGAAAGTTTAAAAAAAAAAAAGAAAGTTTTTAAGGAACCCTCTACATTCGGAGAGTGGGGGAAACCTGTATTGAGTATATATATTCTGGGTATCAGTCTTTTATCAGATACGTCTCTTGAAAATTTTTCCCCAATCTGTAGCTTGCTTTTCATTTTCTTAATAGTGTCTTTTGATGAGTAGAAGTTCTTAATTTTGATGAAGTCCAATTCATCAATTTTTTTTTATTTTGTGAACTGTGCTTTTTATTTTGTGGGCTGTGTTGGATCTCAGAAATCTTTGCCTAATCCACAGTCACAAAGATTTCCTTCTGTTTTCTCCAGGATTTTTTTAGTTTTGGGTTTTACCTATGGTTCATTTTTAACTACTTTTTGCATATAGTACAAAGTGTAGGCCAAGGTTCATTTTTTTGCATGTGAATGTGCAATTATTCCAGCACTGTTTGTTGAAAAGACTCTCCTTTCTCTGGAACAACCTTTATATATATATATTTTTAACACTGTGGCTCTTTGAGGAATTGACACCAACACCCTTGAGCTTTCTTACACAAAAGTCAGTAGCAGAGCAGGAATGAATGCTTCTCTTACCTGATTCCAAAACAGGACAGCTTATGCCTGAATAAGACACAGACTTATTGGGACGCCTGGGTGGCTTAGTTGATTAAGCATCTGCCTTCTGCTCGGGTCATGACTCCAGAGTCCTGGGATCAAGTCCCACATCCGGCCCCTTGCTCAGCAGGGTTTCTCCCTCTGCCTGCCGTTCCCCATGCTTGTGTGCGCTGTCTCTGTGATAAATAAATAAAAATCTTTAAAATAAAAAAAAGACACAGATTTTTCAACAGAACAGCTCTTTTAGCTTTTACTTACAGCCCCTCTGCTCTCCCGGGACTGAGTGAGACACGAGTCGGCTGAGAACCACACCAGGAGACTGCAATGACTGTTAAACACAATCCGGATCCAGAACTGCTTCTCTTCTCTGATGACTCTCCTATATCCCCAGAGGCTCCTTGGTCAAAGAGGTTCTGGATCCTCTACTCTCAACTTATCGTCCTCCATCAAACAGAGAGAGAATGCCCTGAGAAAGCATCAGCCATCTTTACCTTTCTGGCTGCTTCCACCTGTCAAAGTTGCTGGTGATTTTCATTTTAGCCTGATCATAATCAGTGAAGGAGAAAGCACTTCTCACTTGGTAGAGCATGTTACTCTTGATCTTGCGGTTGTGAGTTTGAGCCCCATGTTGGCATAAAGATTACTTAACAACAAAAAAAGCCTTCTTTCAAGACCTGGATCTTGGGGAAGCTTAGGAACTTGAACCCAGGTCGGGTCTCCTAATTCCCACTCCTCTGATCTTTCCGTTTTCCCACAGTGGCCTCTCATATAAGATGGTGGCATGAGGTCGCTGCTTTTTCGGATGCCAGGGGGATGAGAGGGCTCCTTAATTGGCTATACACTTGTGGGAGCAGACCATTCTGAGAAAAAAAGCAAGCAAGCAAGCAAGCAAGCAAGCTTATAAAAATACCCAAAGTCAGGAGCTGGGGCTGGGCCCCTCTGGGGCAGGTCCCCCTCTCACAGGCTGCCTGGTGTTCCTCCCGTGGTGTGTCTGCTTCTCTCTTTGTGGCAGCTCCACTTGCGTCTTATTCCTGATGGCTTCATCTCCTGCATTTTCTTAGTTCAAGTCCCAGCAAAACCATTCTGATGGACTCAGCTAGTTCCCACCCTCACCCCTACAGGGTGGAGCCATTCCCATGAAGCCCTTCACCAGTCACCAGCTGGCCTATGGATGGGCTGGATTTAGGTCAGATGCTCAGCCTGAGCCTATCAGTGGTCACTCATAGCAAAACCCCATGGCGGTACTACTTCCTCAAGTAGGGGACTGGGGATGGGCAGTTACAGGTAAAAGGGGGTTTAAGGTGTGGTGGCACCATGGGGGTTACCAGCGCAATATGAGGGTTTATCCGCATTCCTGAAACATGCACACACATGCCCTGAGCACTCAGCCACATCTCTCCCCTCCCTCTGAGCCTCCCGGGCCCTAGCCTCCAGTTTCCCACGTGGCTCCACCCTAAGTTGAAGAGCTCTTTGCTCCACCTGGGAAAGCTGTGTCTTCCCTCACTTGAGCTCCTAAAGGGTAAGGACTGTGTCTTACGTATCCCTGTGTCCCCAGTACCTGGCTCAACATCATAAATTCATAGATCTCAAAGAGGGGAAAGGGCTTACCTAAGGCCTTTCATGGAGGCAGGGGCAGGACTAGGGGAAACCCAGATCTCTTGTTCCAAATCTAGGCCCCTCTCTGCATTCAGGAGGGCCCCTGGCATCTCCCAGAGATGTGAAAGTAGGGGACTGCTGTCCCACGTCTGGGTTGGGTGAGGCCTCTGGCTCTGTTCTAAGACACTGAGACGTCCTCCCTTGAGGAGGGAGGCCCAGCCGTGACCTCTGTTACCTGGGCAGCTCTGAGTCAGTTCTGGGGTGAACCTCCTGTCTGCTCCGTGGACCCTCCAGGGAACACTCAGAACAGACCCACAGACAGCATGACCCCGGGGTTCCTGAATGCTCTACTTCCCATGACGGGCTTCGTGATGCGTGAGGGCTGGAGTGGGTGGGGAAAGTGGGCAGGCAGGCCAGACCCAACTGCTCCAGCTTTTACTGACAGATCAGAGCAGCCTGAAATGTAAATGACAGCAACCCAGGGCGCAGCGCCTGTGTCTGTGGAATGGCTCTGTGTATAACTCTGCGCCCGTAGCGCAAGTGGACATGTGAGAGCATGCCAGCCTGACGGGGTGTGTCGTGACGTGTACACGCCCACACTCAGCTCTGATCCCCACGTGCGGTGTAACTTCAGGCATTTCACCTTCCCTCTCTGGACCTCAGAGAGGATTCAATGGACGCTAAAGCTCTCTCCTCTTCCTCTCCCATCACTGCCCCTTACACCTCCCTCCAGACTCTTCTCCCTGTGTTCAGCAGAGCAGCTTTCCCAGCCTCTGAAACCCCACCCCTGCAGATCCCCAGCCACCAGGGGCCTCATCTTCTTCCCCAAGTTCCTGTCAAAGCTTTTATTTTACAGGAACAACTCTTTCACTGAGAAGAATTCTGGAACATTCTCCACTACCTTGTGCATGTGTGTGTGTTTATGTGTAACTGTGACTACGAGTGTGTTTGTGATGAGCAATGGAAAGGGAGAGATTGCAGGGCCCCCCCGGGGGAGAATGAGTTCATTTGCTTGTGTCTCAGCAAGTATCTCGTTTTCCAAACCTCCAGAGATAGGCTCGTAGGGGCATGTATCCACTCACCAGCTTTGTGCACATTCTCACAGTATCTATTAACAGCAAGACTCAGCCAGGTACCAGCTCGTCCAGGAACCCCTCCTCATAGCCCCACCCTGGGCTAACTGCCCCTCTGTTGTCGTCTACAAGCCCTGTGCCCTGAGCACTTTTCCGGAAGAAAGTTTATCACATTCTACTGACACTGTCTGCTTTCTTGCCTGCCCCATCTCTGTGGTGAGGTCTCCAGAGGACAGGGACCATGTCTCGCTCCCTTGGCATCCCAGCATCTAGAACGTTCAGAACCTGTGTGTGAACTGGGTTGGCCTTGCCGCATGCGCTCCCAGTTAGACATTCCATCCTCAATGGCCCTAATGACCCCTATGCCTACCACCCCCTCTGGAGTGTGAGGTAAACCAAACCTAATACACCCATGGTGTAGGCTTTCCCCTTGGGGTCACCACCCCAGGACCTTCCTCTGGCCCAGGCGAAGCTTGCTCTAACCCTGAAAATGGAGACAGCCTGGGATCCAGGGTGTGGGTGCTCGGTGGATCCTAAGCCAGTCTTAGGGCCCTCACCACGGGGAATCTTCCTCTTTTCTGGACTCTCTGGCCCTGGAGTGAACCTTGTTGGCGCCAGTGGGCTTTTAATATTTTCCATTCCTGGCTCCTAGACAACATTTCACCTCAAAAATGCATCCTCCCCCTCACCAAAGGGTGTGCCTTTCCAGTGAGAGGAACCCAGGGCTCGTGAGTGGAGGTGACCCACTGTGTTCTGGGCTTGGAGGGGCCCCAGCCCAGTGCTTTGAGAAAGAGGTGGCAGAAATGTCTTCCCAGCCAAGGGAGCCAAGCTCCCTGGCCAGCCAGAGGCCTCCCGGTCCCACAGGAAGCCTGGATCCACGGCAAGCTGGGGGGACACCTGCTGGGTTCCGTCTGGGACTCCAGGCCCCTTCCACTCGGCTTTACCCCTCTGAGCCCTAAGGACCCCGTCTACACGGTGGGGATAACGATGCCGCCTGGCTTTCAGGGTCCTTGTGAGGCCCGAGTGCTGCACCTTCGGGTCATCCGGGGAGCTTTAAAACACACCCCACCTGTGCCCACCCTCAGAGACACTGATTTCACGGGTATGGGGTGCAGTCTGGACGTGGGCATTTTTTAAAAGCTCTCAGCGATTCCCTCCCTTGCTCTGATGGGAACGCACTGTCTGTGGGGACTCGTTCCAGAGACAACTGCTGCTTTGATGAGCCAGGGCACCACACCGCCGGTTTTCCAGAAAATACAATCCCGTGGGTGCCTGAAATCCACGGACGGGGTGGAGGGAAAGCACTTTTGAAAAGGCAGGTGAGGGGTCCTGCGGGTTTGCTCCGGGCCTTTCCAAGCCTGCCCTGCCCACAGGCAGATGCGTCTGAGCCACCAGCCCCGGCCCAGCCCGAACCCAGCAACCTGCCCTGGTGACCCCTCTGCTGGGCGGGCCAGGTCCTCCCCGGAGGGACCCAGCCTCCCCTCGCAGACCCAGGCCCTGAACCTGAGCGTGGGAGTGTGAGTGGAGGTCACCCCCTCACTGCATGTTGGGGTACCAGCAGTCACTGCAAATTAAACGGGGAGGGAGCCAGTGCCCCGTGGGGAGCAGAGGGTGTCTGGGGGCTTGGGGGGAGGGGAGAGCGACATCTGCTTTCCTCATCCTGAGGAGAGAGCATCCAGAAGGTTCCACAGCCCAGAGGAAGAAACCGGCGGAGAGCCAGGCCCGTCGGGGAAAGCGAGTGGAGAGCAGTGTGTCTTCTCACAGAGCCCCCCGCCCCCCGGGCCACCCCCAGCGCCGTATCCCAGAGTCAGCGTGGCCTGGGACGCAGGAGGAGAGAACAGGTTCTCTGCAGGGGGCGGCACAGCCCCGGCCTGAGGAGCTCCGTCCATCCGAGTGCAGCCCCAGCCGAGGCCCGAGGTTCTTCCGCAGGGCAGCGACCAGGCCTGGGGGCCCGAGTCCCCGTGGGAGGCTGTCCCCGCAGAGGCGGCCGGTGCTCCTCGGGCGCTCGCTGGAGAAGCGGCTCTTCTGAGGCTGCCTGGCGGCCCTGTGGCCCGGCTCCTGGCCAGGGTAGGAGGGAGCCGGCGGGAGATGAAGGGAGTGTGCAGGGGCACAGCACAGCAAGCAGGCAGGAGGGGGGACAGTGGGGCTGCCCGACTGGGCCCCACAGGAAGAGCAGGCCCCACAACCGCCACCTCAGGGAGCGCCATCCTGCCCACTTTTTCTTTTTCCACCTGAGGCCACGTTAAGTGCGGGCCCAGGGAGGCACCAGGCCCCTTGGGCTATGCTGTGGCCTCCAGAGAAGCATCTACAGCCTCAGCGAGGTCAGAGGCAAGAGGGAACTACTGAGCTGGAAAAAACTTCAGTCTCAACGAGTGTGTCCCCACCTCCGGTATCTAAGGTCGGAAATACACAGGCTTTGAAGCCAGAAAAACTGGATCAAACCCGGCCTCCACCACTGTATTCACGCGTTCATCCTACAGATATTTTTAGCTTCTACTACGTAGCAGACCCTGTGCGCTGGAGTTACTCAGAAGAAAGAAGCACAGTCCCCACCTTTGAGGAACTTAACCACAGAGGGAGAGAGAGAGCCATAAACAGATCTCAGGGAAGGCTCCCTGGAGGAGGTGTTGTCAGACTTGACTTTAAATATAAATAGCAGTTGGATGAAAAGGCAGAGGAAGGGTGCTCCAGGCAGAGAAGACAGCCTGAGCAAAACCAGCATGGTGTGTCAGGAGCCGCCGGAAGGTGAATTACGTGGCAGTGTCTTTGACAAGATTCTTAGTCGAGAGCAACGGAAATCAACCCTAGCTAGTTTAAACGGAAAAGGAATTTACTAAAAAGGATATTGGATCCCACTCTCCTGGAAGCCCCAATTTATTCACTAAAGTTTATTTATTTATTTAACTAATCTCTACACCCCACATGGAGCTCGAATTTACAACCCTGAGATCAAGAGCTGCATGCTCTTCCAACCAAGCCAGCCAGGCGTCCCAAAACCCCAATCTAGAAACTCAAAGCTAAACTCTTCAAACCCACCCAGGGCAGGAAACATGGCAAAGTTAGCTCTGGAGGGACTCCAGAGATTATTTTGTCTGTAGTTCTTCATCTTGAGTCCATGGGAACAAAAAGGTATATACAACGTTTTGAATGTGTGTAAGTGTATTTTTCTGGAGACAGGATGCATGACTTTTATCAGATTCTCAAAGAAATCCACACCATAGGTCAGGTTATCCCGGAAGCAAATCCTGAAATGAAGATTCATGCATAAGTGATTTAGTAAAGAAATGTTCCCAGGAGAAACCAGTAAGGAAGAAGGGGAAGCAGGAGAGTAGGGGAAAGGGAAGAAGCCAGGGAAGAGAGTAATTTTGTGTGAAACCCCATGCTCAGCCTGATCCATGGGGGAACTCAGGAGCATTAATTACACCTTCAAGTTTTTCCCTACTCAAGACAAAGTAGCTGGACTTTTGTACTCTCATGGCATTTGGTCATTGGCCATGGGCCAGGTGCCCTGCAGCTACGTGTGGGTCATAAACTACCAGGCACTCGCAGCTCTCCTAAGGGAGAAGAAGCCTCCGCTTAACCAAGAACAATCCTTGAACAAAGCTCAATGAAGGTTTGGGTGCACAAGGCTGGTAAAGAGAATCAGAGATTTGGGCATGTCTAGTACATGTTCCCCAAAAGTCAGGAATCACTGATCCAGTACAACCACATCATTTTATAGACTAGGAACCTGGGAACACTTCTGATCCTACAGTGGCCTGAGTACCCTAACCAACCCTCCTTCTGAAAACAACACAGAATTCTAGATCAAAGGAAGAAATCTTCCTAAATGCACTTATAAGCTGGCAGTGAAATAAGGAACACTCAGGCCAGAAAGAAACAAAAGCTAGAATTCAGAGGGCAATGAATACAAAGCAGTGAAAGACATTGAACTTCATGAACTTGAGCTTCAGTTTTTCAGCCTCATGGAAATGGGACAATATTTAATAAGTCCATGCTTAGATCTGTACCTCTGAAACAAATAATGCAATATATGTTAAGAAAAAAAAAAAAAAGAAGAAGATAGCAGGAGGGGAAGAATGAAGGGGGGAAAATCGGAGGGGTAGACGAACCATGAGAGAGGATGGACTCTGAGAAACAAACTGAGGGTTCTAGAGGGGAGGGGGGTGGGAGGATGGGTTGGCCTGGTGATGGGTATTAAGGAGGGCACGTTCTGCATGGAGCACTGGGTGTTATGCACAATGAATCATGGAACACTACATCAAAAACTAATGATGTAATGTATGGGGATTAACATAACAATTAAAAAATTAAAAAAGAAGTCCATGCTCGAAGCAATCACTAATAGGGGGCACTGGGACTATTTTGATGAAACTAATGGTGACCCTCCTTATGGGGCCAGGCCCTGAACTGCTTTCCCTAAAGTAGTTCTCAGAGGAGAGTGGATACCTGAACAAGGTCAGGGGCTGTTAGGAAGGTCCAAGAGGGAATGGCCATTGGGGAGCCAAGCACTTGGGCCTGCTTCACTGAGGGAAGAACTCGGATATTATGAACTTGAACTGGGGGAAACACCTTAGAGCTTGGGGAAGGCAGGGGAGTAGGAAGATGAAGAATCTGAGTTCATTTCTGAGTCTGCATTCATACCTGAGTCCTGTGGAGGGGGAAAGTGTAATGAATAAAATGTAGAATGTGTGAACCAGACTGACACCATCTTGGACAAATCCACCATGATGGCCCATGAGCCCTTCTTGAGCATAGCCCCACAGACATATTCTTTCTTTTTGTTTATCCACACCCTGAAGCACAACCTCATGGCATAATGTCCTTAATATGCTCTGGAGATATGACTATGACAGGCACCTATTTTCAAACGTTTTCCTCCTGGTGGTCCCAGAACATGTACTCCCCAACCTCTAGGGTATAAAAGCAGGTCTTATGGGAGGCAGAGTTGAGGATATATACTTGTCTTTTTGTTGCCCAAGACATGCTTCTGTCCATACATCCCCTTAATAAACTGTTTCTTGTCAAACTGGACTTGTCAGCCTTTTTCTTCAGTCTTACGTCTCCTTTGGCCTTTGGAGGTTGTTTTGCACATACCTCCTTTTCATGGAGTAAAGATTTTTTTTTTTAAGATTTTATTTATTTATTTATTTATTTGAGAGAGAGAGAGAGAGCACATGAGCAGGGAAGGGGCAGAGGAAGGGGAAGAGGGAGGGAGAGAATCCCAAGCAGACTCTGTGCTGAGTGCGGAGCCTGATGCGGGGCTTGGTCTCACCACCCTGAGATCATGACCTGAGCCGAAATCAAGAGTCGGATACTTAACTGACTGAGCCACCCAGGTGCCCCAGAGTAAGGATTTCAAGTAGGAAGTAATTCTACTTTGGGAACTTGTAAAATCTTTTTAAAAAATTAAAAAATAATAATAAAATAAAACACTTTTTTCTCTCTCAGGTTTAATGGCAAAGATGTAAGTGTGGTATCTGGAACATGGCAGGTACTCAATGATTGGAAGGATGAAGGAAAGTGTGTCACTGCTCCTCTATGGACCTAAATTTCCTAAGCCTTGCTCATTGTTGACTTGATGTGTCAGTTACAGAGAGAGGTTAACATCTCCCATTGCATTGTAAACTTGTCCATTTTTATTTTGCTTTCCTTGCTTTTTCCGTTTGTTTTATCTATTTTGAAGTTATCACATGTATTTAAAATTTTTTAAGTTTATTTTTTTATTTAAGTAATCACTACACCCAACGTGGGGCTCAAACTCACAACCCTAAGATCAAGAGTCACATGCTCTTCCAAACGAGCCAGCCAGGTGCCTCTAGATGTAAATAAATTTAAGATTATTCTTTTTGATGAATTGAACCTTTTATCATTATGAAGTGACCCTTTTGTTTCTCATAATGCTTTTTGTCTTGAAGAAAGTCTACTTTGACTAAAATTAATATAGATGTATAACTTCCTTTAGTTAATATTTGACAATTTTTTTGACAAATTTTTTTCTATCCTTTTACTTTCAACCTTTCTGTGTTCTTATGTTTTAAATATGCCTCTTATGAATAGCTTATAACTAGATTCATTACCTTGTCTAGTGGCAATATTTTTCTTTTAACTTCAGTTCTTTTAACTGAAACTTAAAGTCCATTTATATTTGTTAAGACACTGATACTTTTTTTTTAAAGATTTTATTTTATTTATTTGACAGAGAGAGAGACAGCAAGAGAGGGAACACAAGCAGGGGAGTGGGAGAGGGAGAAGCAGGCTTTCCGCGGAGCAGGGAGCCCGATGTGGGACTCGATCCCAGGACCCTGGGATCATGACCTGAGCCAAAGGCAGCAGCTTAACTGACTGAGCCACCCAGGTGCCCCTAAATAGTAGTTCTTAACACTTTGGGGACACACACCACTTAAGAAGCTGGTAAAAATTAGAGCCTAGAGACTCTCGCCCCAGGAAAATACACATACACACAGAGAACTTCTATGTTTCTGCTCCCCTGAAACCATATACGGGCCCAAGATTAAGAGACCGCAATGAAATGAATGCCCTCTGAGTTCCTGCCAGAGCTAACTTTTAATGACCATGCCATGTTCTCTACCCTGAGCAGAGAGTTTCCACGAGTCTCCCCTTGCGTGGGTATGAGGAGTACAGACCTTTGAGGTTTTGAATTGGGCCTTCCAGGATGTCCAGAACCTCTTGGGGAAGGAGAAACTGAGAGCTGCCAACCAAAACTTGCACAGAGCTAAAGCGCAGGTGAGATTCTGCAACCAGACCTCTCCACATTCATTCATTCAGTAAATATTTATTGGACTCCGTTCTAACTATCTACTGCTACATAACAAATCGTACCAAAACTTAGTGGCTTCTGTAATAATAACGATCATTTATTTTTTATCTCTCATAGTTCTAGGACTAACTGGGCTCACTAGGTAACTCTGGCTCAGGGTCCCTCAGTGCTTGGAGTCTGATGGCGGCTAAGGCAGGAATCATCTCAAAACCTTCTCAGTACGTGTCTCACGGTTGGTGCTGGCTGTAGGCTAGTTTGCAGCGGGGTTTTTGGCTGAAGCACCTACACGTGGCCTCTCTAAGTGGCCTGGGCATCTTCACGGCATGGAAGCTGGGTTCTAAAAGGGAACGTCTGAAAAGAGCAGGCCAGGAGGAAGCCATATTACTTGTTATGGCCTAGCCTTAGAAGTCACAAAGCGTCGCTTCTGCCACATTCTATTAATTACATGCAAGTCATTAGACCAGCTCTAATTTATTATTTATTTTATTTTATTTTTTTATTTATTTGTCAGAGAGAGAGCACAAGCAGAGAGAACTGCAGGCAGAGGCAGAGGGAGAAGCAGGCTCCCCACTGAGCAGGGACCCCGATGTGGGGCTCAGTCCCAGGACCCTGGGATCATGACCCGAGCCGAAGGCAGATGCTTAACCGACTGAGCCACCCAGGCGCCCCAGACCAGCTCTAATTTAAAGGAAGGTCAATTAGGCTCTATCTCTTGGTGGGAAGCGTGTCAAAAAATTTGCAGACATGGGGCGCCTGGGTGGCTCAGTTGGTTAGGCGACTGCCTTCGGCTCAGGTCATGATCCTGGAGACCCAGGATCGAGTCCCGCATCGGGCTCCCTGCTCAGCAGGGAGTCTGCTTCTCCCTCTGACCCTCCCCCCTCTCATATGCTCTCTCTCTCAAATAAATAAATAAAATCTTTAAAAAAAAAAAAAAATTTGCAGACATGTTTTAAAACCATTATATACCCGTTCTGTGTGCCAAGCACTGGACAAGGAACTTGGGATCGTGGTAAGTCACAAACCCTGCCATTATGGTATTTATAGTCTAGTGGCAGAGATACACCCTACTAAAATAGTATTACAAATATGTATACAACTGTAGACTTTGATAGTGCTATGGAAGATGAATACAGGAATCATGAGCAATTATATCACACATTTGCATGACCTGGGCCAGGGACTCAAGGAAAACTTCCCCAAAGCAAAGACATCTGGGTTGAGGTTTGAGGCATTAGTGCATGAAAAGTCTGTGAAGCAGATTGAAGAAGGGCCTCCCAGGCAGAGAGAACAACTATTGGCCCTGGGACAGGAGAAAAGGTGGCCTGAGAGGCAGCCAGTGTGTCTGGAGGCAGATAGCAGAGGAGAGACGTGTGAGACCAGGCTGCTGAGGTGGGCTGAGGCCAGGCCCCTGGACTTTGTAGGCGAGGTGAGGATATTGGTCTTTCGCCTTAAAGCTGCAGGAAGCTGTTGGGGGTCATTCACTGGAGAGTGATGTGAACACATCTGCATCCTACAGATCACTCTGACAGCTGTGTGGATGGTCCCTGCCAGATGCTGAGTCGGTACTGGGAGGAGTGGGAGACTGCTGTCTGCAATCCTTCCCCTCTCCATGAGACTCTCCCACGCACGTACTCAAGCCAGCAGCGGCCTAGGTCCTACACCTCCAGGCTGGACTCCTACACCCTATTCCTTGACCTCCTCGGTCTCTCTTCTCAGGCACAGGAAGTTTTGCCAGTTAGCATTCTTAATTAGTCACTCCTTTAGTCTGTCAGTTAGTTGGTATAGTAGGTTGAATAGTGGCCCCCAAAAGATATGTCCACATCCTAATCTCCAAGACCTGTGAATATTACCTTATTTGGGAAAAAAGGTCTTTGTGAATGTAATTAAATTGAGGATCTTGAGATTAGGAGATGATCCTTGATTATCTGGATGGACCATAAGTCTTATGACAAATGTCCTTACAAGAGTGAGGAAGAGGGATATTTGAAATGGACAGAAGAGGAGGAAGAAATGTGACCACGGAGACAGAGATTGGAGTTGGTATGGCTACAGGCCAAGGAAGGAATGCCAACAGATGCCAGAAGCTGTAAGAGTCAAGGAACAGATTGTCCCCTGGAGACTTCACAAGGAGTGTAGCCTTCATAACACCTTGATTTCAGCCCGGTGATCTGGTTTTTGGACTTCTGACTTACAGCACTGTAGAAGAATAAATTTCTGCCTATTGTAAGCCACAGTTTGTGGTAATTTGTTACAGCAGCCATAGGAAATGAATACAGTTGGGTACTTCTCTGGTTGTTCCTTCCTGACGGGCTTTCCTGGCCCCTTCAGGGGATTTCCAAATGTTGGAATGCTCCAGGCTCTGTCCTCAGAGCTTTCTTTGTCTATTCTCTCTCCCTGTGTGATCTCATCTATTCACTTGGCATCAAAATACCCCTTATTTGCTAAGACCCTCCAAATTTGATCTCTACCCAGACCCTTCTCATGGAACCCAGCCATCTTCACAGGTAGATGAAAAGAGAACTCTTGTTCTCTACCCTCTCCACTTCCCCACCACAGATCTTCCTGACCAGGCGTCCTCAGTCATTCAGTGCTCAAGATGGAAATGTCTAGCCATCCTAGATTTCTGCATTTCCCTCATGCCTTATATACAACTGCTAGCAAGTCTTGTTGTCTAGGTCTCAAAATGCTTCCTAAATCTGTCCACTCTCCTCCATTTCCACTGTCACCAAAGCCACCAGCATCTCTTACCCAGATGATTGCCCCAGGCTCCTAAGGACTCCCAGTTTATTTATTTTTTTTTTTAAAGATTTTATTTATTTATTTGACAGAGAGAGATAGCGAGAGAGGGAACATAAGCAGGGCGGAGTGGGAGAGGGAGAAGCAGGCTTCCCACTGAGCAGAGAGCCCGACGTGGGGCTCGATCCCAGGACCCTGGGATCATGACCTGAGCCGACACTTAACCGACTGAACCATCCAGGCGCCCCGGACTCCCAGTTTCTACACTTACCGCACACAGTCCCTTCTCACAGCAGCCAGAGTGAGTTTAAAAACACACACACACAGGGGCACCTGGCTGGTTCAGTCGGTTAAGCATTGGGCTCTTGATCTCCGCTCAGATCTTGGTCTCAGGGTCATGAGTTCAAGCCCCATGCTGGGCATGGAGCCCACTTTCAAAAATAAAACACACGCACACACAAATTAAATTGCACTGCAGTTTTTTGAACAACTTTATTGAGGTATTATTGACATACAATTTTATCACACAATTAAAGTATACACTTGGATAAGTTTTGATATATGTATATACCCATGAAATTATCAGTACAATAAACATAAAGAACATATTTATCGTCCCAAAAGTTTCCTTCTGCTCCTTAGAAATCCAACCCTCCCTCCCCAACCTCCCATCCTCATCCTCAGGCAACCACTGATCTGCTTTCCATCATTATAGGACTAGTTGGCATTTTCTAGAATTTTATAAAATGGAATAATATAGTATATACTCTTTTTGTATGTGGTTTAATGATTTTGAGATTCATCCATGTTGTTCACTGTATCAATAATTTTTTTTTTATTATTGAGTAGTATTCCATTATATGGATGTACCACAATTTGTTGAACCATTTACCTGATGATGGACACTTGGGTTGTTTCCAGTTTTTAGCTGTCATATATAAAGCTGCTAAAAACATTCATGTGTGTACTTAACGATAAATACCTAGGAAAGGAATGACTGGATCACAGAGGAGGTGTATGTTTAACTTTTTGAGAAATTGCCAAACTGATTTCTGAAGTTTATATTATTTACATTCCCATTAGCAGTGTAAGAGAGTTAAAGTTGTTCCACATGATTGCCAGCACTTGGTATGGTCAATCTCTTAATTTTAGCTTTTCTAGTGTGTAGTGTTATCTCGTGTTTTAAATCACATTTCCCTGATAATCAAGAAAACATCTTTTCATGTGCTTATTTGCCATTTGTGTATCTTCTTTAGAGAAATGTCTGTCCAAAATTTTTGCTGAGCTGCATATACTTTTAAAATATATTTTAGATACAAATCCTTTGTTCTTTATATATCCTAGGAATATAAAGAGGTTTTTAAAAAGTATATTCTAGGTACAAGTCCTTTGTTAGATATATGTTTTACAAATATTTTCTCCTGCTGGTGACTGTGTTTTCACTTTCCTAATGGTATCTTCTAGAAAGCAAAATTTTTTAATTTGAATGGATCTAGTTTGCCAACTTTTTCTTTTATTGTTAGCATTTTTTTTGTGTGTCACATCTAAGAATTCTTTGCCCAACCCAAATTTATAAAGATTTTTCTCCTATGTTTTCTTCTGGAAGTTTTATAGATTTGATCTTCCACTTAGGTTTGCGATCCATTTTCAATTAGTTTTTTTGTATGGTGTGAGGTAAGGGTAGAGGCTTATTTTCCCCCCCACGCAGATATCCAGTTGTTCCCGCGCCATTTGTTGAAAGGATGATATTTCCCCCAAAGTATTCAATCTTTTGCCATTAACTATGATGTTAGCCTTAAGTTTTTCACAGATACCAGGTTGAGGGACTTCAGATTGAGGGAGTCCCCTTCTTTTCCTACTTTGCTGAAGGTTTTTATCAAGAATAAACGTTGGATTTTGTCAAATCCTTTTCCTGCATCTACTGAGGTGATCGTATGTTTTTTTTCCTTTTTCAATTTGTTAATATGGTGAATTACATTAACTGATTTTCAAATATTTCTCCAACCTGTCATTTTTCAGTAAGTCCAACTTATTTGATGAATTATTCTTTTTAATTTTGGGGGGGCATTTGTGTTCATAAAGGATATTGGTCTGTAGTTTTCTTTCCTCGGAATGTTTTTGTCTGATTTTGGTATCAGACTAATGCTGGCCTCATAGAATAAGTTGGGAAGTATTCATTCCTCTTCAGTTTTCTGGAAGATTTTATACAAAATTGGTATTTTTTTTCTTCCTTAAATGTTTGATAGAAGTCACCAGTGAAGACATCTAGGCCTGGAGTTTTCTTTATGGGAAGATTTTTAGATTTTTTATTTATTTATTCGACAGAGAGAGAGAGAGCACAAGCAGGGGAAGCAGTAGGCAGAGGGAGAGGGAGAAGCAGGCTCCCCACTGAGCAGGGAGCCCAATGTGGGGCTCAATCCAAGGACACCGAGATCATGACCTGAGCCCAAGGCAGAAGCTTAACCAACTGAGCCACCCAGGTGCCCCTGTGGGAAGATTTTTAACTATAAATTTAATTTCTTTATTGGATATTGGGTTATTCTTCTTATCTATTTCTTCTTGAATGTGTGTCACACTTTTGCTTAAAGCCCTCAGTGTTTCCCCGCACACCTACCTAAACCCTGGCTGTAGCTCACAGTCTGTTTACTTACAGGGCTTTGTCTGGTCTGTTCCTGCCCTCCTTCCCAGCCTCATCTACACAGTAGCCTCCCCTCACCATGTTTCAGTCACATCGGTCTTCTGGTTATTCCAAGATTATGTCAAACTCTTCCCCAACTCAAGGTCTTGACATTGCTTTTCCCTCTCTCTTTCACAGGTTCCTCATTCTCATCCCTTAGGTCTCAGATTATGTGTCAAGGAGGTCTTCCCTGACTATTATATTCAGCGTAGGGCCTGCTGGATACTCTCTCACACAGAATCCTGTTTCCTTCCCATCCGTAATATATTTATCTCATTCTGTCACCATTTTGTTTGCTTATTGTGAGCTCCCTAAGAGCAGGAATCTTGTCTGTCTTGTTCACCGCCTCATCCTCCACACCCAACATGAGATCTGGCACAAGTGAGGTGTTCAATTACTATTTTTGGTATAAGTGGACTCACTTAGAGGGTCCATCAGGGGGTGAGGCAGGCAGTAACTTCTGTGAGCCTGCCCGTCAGGCTGAGGTTTTTGGTCAGCCTGGAGTAGGTCAGGCAGGCACTGAGGGGGCCGTCTACTCTATGGAGTGGATCTATGCGACTCATGAGCCCCCCTGTGAAGTCAGCCCAGGATTCCAGGGGACACAAAGAAGTGAAAAGCCGAGACCCACCCCCAAGAAGCTCCTGGCCCACCTGTCTAGTTGGAGGCTCACTGCTCCCTATTGCCCAACCAGGAGGTGAAATGGGGATGAGACAGGCCGAGCCGAGCCGGAGTCTGGTAGCTGCTCCTCAGCAACTCGGCCGCAGGCCTTTCAAACCCCATGGAGACCTCACCTGGAGACTGCTGTGCTCAGGAGGAGCCTGTGTGGGCAACACAGAGAGAGCTTTGTGGCTTCTTTCCTGCCCCACCTCCCAACCTCCCCTGACCTGGGCCCTCTGCTCATGGAAAGTGCCCCACTGGACCTGGCCGCCTGGCCCCAGGAGACAGGCCATGGTGCACACCGCCCCTGCCTGCTCTCCATGGGGGCAGGACATGGGCCTGTGCGCAGCTCCAGGGGCCACTCCTTGCAACTGAACCCA
This sequence comes from Halichoerus grypus, assembly GCF_964656455.1. Taxonomy (NCBI): domain Eukaryota; kingdom Metazoa; phylum Chordata; class Mammalia; order Carnivora; family Phocidae; genus Halichoerus; species Halichoerus grypus. The sequence continues at coordinate 49,037,245 of NC_135719.1, read as the reverse complement.
TCCTACGTGCCCCTTGTCATAGACCAGAGGAGGCCCAGCTCCCTGGGCGAGGAAGAGACCTTGCATGGAAGCTAGCGACTTCACAGTTAATCCGAGTTTCCCAAAGAACCTCCCCGGCCCTGGGTCACGGGTGGGACTGGAGTGCCATCATAGATGAGTATGTGTCGGAGGGTGAAGCCGCTGTTGGCAATAACTAGGCAGCAGCACGCAGGCCGCCAGCCATCACCGAGATTCTCTCCTGCTCACTGACAAACTCCATGACTAGGGGGCCCTGCTCCGGTGACATCATCCTCCTCGCACACTGCTGAGGGAAATGAGCTCAGGGCGACCATCGGAGGCAGTTTGTTTACTTACAGGGACCCTGGCTGTCAGCAGCTCTTTGACCAGACATTCCCTGGCCTAGCCAGCATGAAGCAGAAATTTCCTTAAACATATTATTTTGGCCTCAACCCACCACTCGTTCTCTTGTTTTCAGTTTTGGTTGTTTTTTTTTTTTTTTTGAAAAAGGAAAATTCCCGGTTTTAGCCCCAAATTGAGTGGCCCAGGGGTGGTGGGGGGAGAGCATAATGACCCCCAGAGGACCTTTTAGAGGTTAAGTTTCTCCCACCTCCCCAGTAATCCCTGGAGCTGGGAGATCATCAAACCAATTCTCAGTCACCCATGTGTGCATGGGATCGGGGGGGATGGCCGGCATGACCTCCAGGGCAGACCCTCTCCTTCACGGCTTCCCTCATGGCCTCGGCCACCCTGAGTTCATACTCAAAGCATTTCCCAACTCAGCAATGCTGGCTAGGCCCTAGACCTCTCCCTCATTCCCTTCGGGTCAGGGATATTTCAGGAGAGCCCAAGAGCCGCCAGTTTTCACAGGCTCCAGGGGATTCCCAAGATGGCCACCCCCACCAGCCCTGGCTGAGAGGCACCGTCACTTGTCCTTCCCCAACTCTCTTCATATTGTTCCTGCTGGAACTTAGCCATTCTAGGGGCCTTGAGAGGACAAGGGTCACAGAAGGGGCTTCTCAGTCTCCCCAGTGCCCCAGGATCCTCAGGCTACCTGTGCCAGCCCAGAGCAATGCCCTCCCAGGAGTATCAATCACGGGAGACAGGTGCCCTTTGCCTAGCTGGATCTGCCCACTATTGGGGCTGGTCAGGCAGGCCCAGACATGTCGGGGAGCCTGAGGCCTTACCTGACCCAGCTCTGCCCTGTGGCTTGATCCTACTTAGCTCAGCATCCTACAGCACCAGGGAGGGGCTCAGGGGCAGAATCAGGTCAGAAGAGGGCATTGAACCTGCACTTCACAGCGCTTTACCTAAGACTGAGAAAATGTCAAGGGTCCACATTAGAGAATGGGCTAGAGGGCATGGCTCACACACAGATCTGATTGGCAGCTTCTTAGAAGGCACTGATTCTCTCACCCAACTGTCCCTGCCCCCCCAACAAGGCCAGAACTCCCTGAACATGTGGTCCCATCATTTCAATTAATCAACACGTCTACTGAACCCAGAATCTGTAAGGTATGGAAGCTGGAAAGAGCCTTGATAAGGACAGAAGCTAACATTTATTGAACATCTACCGTGAGCCTGACTTTACACACATTATTTTATTTAATCCTCATAACTCTGAGGGAGATTAGGAGACACAGCAGGGCGCCTGGATGGCTCAGTTGGTTAATTCAGCTCAGGTCATGATCCTGGGGTCGTGGGATGGAATGCCTTATAGGGCTCCACGCTCAGCGGGGAGTCTCTTCTCACCCTCTCCCTCCGCCCCCCCCCCCCGCTCGCACTCTCTCTCTCTCTCTCTCTCTCTCAAATAAATAAATAAATAAATAAATCTTTTTTAAAAAATAAAGGAGACACAGCTTGTATGGAGCAGAGATGGGATTCAAACCCAATTCTGTCTGAACCCACAGATTCTACAATTAGGCATTCCTCCATTTGACTTCTAGAAAATAATTAACTCAGGAAATCAATCACACTCCTTCTGTAAACCAAGCAAGCAAGGCCTGTGAGTTAAAGACATGGTCATGCAGCCCCTCCATTCTACAGATGAGGAAAATGAGGCCAGATCACAGAGTCAGTCTTTTGTTGAGCTTAGGACAGTGGCTCCAACTCAGATCACTGCCCCTTGTTCTGTGTTGCTGAATTCCAGCAAAGAAGTCAGAGGAGTTGGGAATTCAAAATCAAATCCATCCCTCTGGCTTACTGGGACTAAGCATTTTATTCAGCAGTTTGTTGTTGTGACTTACAACATTTAAATATTTAGACCTATGAATTTAAGCCTTCATTTGTAGTCTCGCCCTGGTTCTTGCAAACATTAGGAGCTGCCCTGGAAACCTCTCTAAACTCCCAGTGCCTGGTGTTCACAGAGCAAGCACTTTAAAGATAGCTCTTAGTAAATGAGAAAATACTTTTGTGAGTGAATTGAATGAGTGAATGAAGGCTTCTGCACAAATGTAAATAGACAGGCATATACACTTTCAGGCACTCACCAAAACATTACTGACAAATATCTACCCAGACTCCCAGAGACGCATGCCTAAACTTACATCTAGGAAGAGTGGTACGTGTTTATACCAAAATAACCTAAATGCTCACATGCATACTCCCACAGAAGCATGTAGGCAGGTGTAGACTCACTCATCTACGCAGAGGCCCCCATGTTCCCTTGAACAGACCCACATACATGAGCTTACAACAGAGATGTGGACTCATAGATAGGCTAGCTGGCAAACACAAGTACACGCTTCCCCGCCGAGAAAGACAGCTCCGACCAGAAATACAGCCATCCAGACATACAAACACAGAACAGTCACATCAATTCACACTGATACCCGCAGCTAGACAAAGATGAAGCTGTAGGCGTGAGACAGACTGGGAGCGAGACCCTGTCCACAGAGACCCCTGGGCTGCCCTGGGCTCCCACACTGTCTGCCGCCCTCCCCCTTCCGTCTGCGGCCAGAGGGGGCTCCTAGAGAAATTCCTTTTGCAGACTGGCTGAGATCTCTCTCTCCTCCCCCGCAATCCCAGGCCAGAGTCCCACAGGCAGAGAAGCATGGTGTGCGCTGGGGGTGCTCCCCCTTGCCAAGGACTCTGCCCTCTGTCCCCGGGCACCGCCCATAGCCTGCCAAGCCCAGGCTGGGCGCTGGCCTCCAGACAGAAACAAAGCTGCACTCAGGTCCTGCTGCCCCAGCTCTGCTCCCAAAACCATGATTTAGGAGGGGCTGGTGAACAGCACTTTTCCAGAGCCCTGACTTCCTCAGGAAATGGCTCAGCCACAAGCCTGCTCTCCAAAACAGGCGTAGGATGAAAACACCTCTGCTCCTCTCCAAACACACGGGCCCCCCCTCTCACTCAGAGCCCCTGTGTAATTCCAGCCACAGCATCCACAGCATCCCAAGGCAGTGGAGAGCAGTGAAAGGCCCAGCGTCTAGTCCTGCTTCAGCGGCTGACTCGCTGTGTCCACCTCCATAGAATGAGCCATTTGCGCGTGATGCGTTCGGATGTAGCTAGAATGATAGAGAAGTCTCAGATTCCCCAGGCAGTCTCCGGGTAAGGGTGAGGGGCTCCAACCCCAGGACAGCGGCCTGGTGTGGGCCTCCTCTTAAGTCACAGGGTCATTATTACAAGCACAGAGCTTGTGCCAGGAGTGCCTTGAAACTGAGGTGCCTCCTGCTGAGGCAAAATGAGGACTCAGGCAAGGGAATGTCCTGTGTGGCCTGGAGACAGCGGTCTCTTCTCCCCCTTTCCACCCTCCCGCCAGGTTCCCTAGGCCTCTGCTGGAGGTGGACACAGGGCTGCGACCCCACCCAGCCGGGTGGGCCAAGACTCTGGAATGTTGCTCAGCACAGCTGACCGGACAGGGGAGACTGTTTATTCTCTGCTGTCGGGAACATCCCAGACGATCAGGGGCATTTGCCTGCTGGCAGGCCCTGGATTGGAGGACTCCAAGAAGTCAGCTTAATCAGAGCAGGCTGATGGCCTGAGCTCTGGGAAGGCAGCGGAGGTGGAAGGGAGGGGCCACCCCTCCCTGCCCCGCATTCCATGCCTTGTGCCTCTGAGCTCACCCCCTGGGTCTGCAGTGGTGGGGCGGAAAGGTGAATGAAGCTGAACCCAGAGCTCTTGTTAATAGTGTGGCTGTCAGGAGACTCTTTCCATGGTCCCATTGCCAGCATCCCAGGTGCCCCCTGCTTATGAGACATGGCGGAGCTCATGGCCTTAGCCTAGGAAGGGAGCTCATTTTGCATCCCCCAGACCCAGTACTGCCCATTCCAACCTCCCTACACCACCAGCCCAGATCCTTCTCGCTCAGGCAGCCCCTCTAGCTGCAGCCTTGTGTTTGTCTGACTTCTCATTACTCCAGCTCCAGAGTCAGTTTTGACGCTGCCTTTTTCAGGCCTTTTCACCTTGGGCAAGTCACCTCTCCAAGTCTGTTCCTTCTGTAAAATAAAGATTATAGTATCTGCCGCACAAGGGTATCTGAAGACTAAATCGTTCTTCCAATACGCCCACCCTGCAGGAGGTAGTGGAGAGATGGTAGTGCTTTTCTCTCCCATTCTTTCTTTCTATTGGTGCAGACCCAACTTCTGGTCTTCCTGAGGGCCAGGCCCCTCCATTGTAGCTTGTAACACCTGCCCTGATATTGCTGCTCCCAGATCTCAGAGTGCCTTGGGGTTCTGTAGGCTGGAAACCTTTCTGGAGAAGAATCCAAGTTGACTCAAGGAAGCCCTTGATGTGGAGGCTGCAGAAGGCCCAGAACATGGTGGGCTTTTTTCGTGTGTTTTGCCCATTTCTCATTTTGCACATGTTTGAGCGTCTTGTCCAAAGGGTGTGCGGGCCAGGAAAAATTCATCAATCTTGACTCATTTGTTTGGAATTCATCTTCGTATATATATTTTTTTTAATTTTTTATTGTTATGTTAATCCCCATACATTACATCGTTAGTTTTAGATATAGTGTTCCATGATTCATTGTTTGTGCATAACACCCAGTGCTCCATGCAGAACGTGCCCTCCTCAATACCCATCACCAGGCTAACCCATCCTCCCACCCCCCTCCCCTCTAGAACCCTCAGTTTGTTTTTCAGAGTCCATCGTCTCTCATGGTTCGTCTACCCCTCCGATTTCCCCCCTTCATTCTTCCCCTCCTGCTACATTCTTCTTCTTCTTTTTTTCTTTCTTAACATATATTGCATTATTTGTTTCAGAGGTACAGATCTGAGATCATCTTTGTATATATTTAATAAAGGGTTTACAGCAAAAATAATGAAGTTCCAGGATGGCAAATGGTATTCGTTAAGGACCCCTCCCCACTGTATCCCCACAAGAGCCAAATTAAACTCTGTTAAATAAAAAGGAATTTAATGGTTCGAAGCTTAAACCATTTTTAAACCAGGTTTAAAGTTCGGTCATGCCTAAAGCCAGACTTCAAGTCTGGCTTTAGGCATGACCGAACTTAGTACTCAACATCATCAGGACTCCGTTTTTCTTCCTCTCTTGGCTCTGCTCTCCATTGTGATGTCTGACTCTCACATTGAGGCCCTGGCAGGGTGGGGGTAGGGGGCGGAGCTGGACAGAACGCAAGCACCTCTTTCCCAGCAGCCCCTGCAAAAACCTTATGGTCTCCTATTGAGTCACATGTTGGTATCTGAACCAATCACTAAGGCCAGGGGAATGCAGCTTGCTGATTGGCTGAGGCCTGAGCCACTGCTCCGCCCCTACAGTGTGCGGGCGGAAGGGGCAGTCTGCTTTACCCAGAGCCAATGAGAGTGGAAAAGAGGTAGGTGTCCCAGAGGGAAGCTGGGGTATGTGACCAGGAGGGCGAATGGACCATGGGCCACAAGAACAACAGGTGTCATCCAAAGGAAATCAATGGTTGGAAGAGCTAAGAAGACTAATACTTTTCAAGCACCCCCAAACCCTCTAAAAATAGAATTGATTGCTAGTTTTTAAATCCCTACAGATTGGGGCGCCTCGGTGGCTCAGTCGTTAAGCGTCTGCCTTCGGCTCAGGTCATGATCCCAGGGTCCTGGGATCAGCCCCGCGTTGGGCTCCCTGCTCTGCGGGAAGCCTGCTTCTCCCTCTCCCACTCCCTCTTAAAAAAATAAATAAATAAATGAATAAAATAAATAAATCCCTACAGATCTCTGAGAGGCAATGTATTACTGGGCGCATTTGGGATAGCCTTTATTTGCCTAGGAACAATAAAACTACATCTTTAAGCCAATCTGTAATCCATACTTCCCAGGAATTCATACTGGCCGGGTCTCCTTCCTGACCCCACTAGTGGGCAGTTTGACTGACCTGCCCAATGCTATGGGGGCTAGAAGGCCCTGTCAACCCCACAGACTGTTTGCACCCGGGTCTTCCTTTGGCTAAATGGGCATTGAAAGAAGTTTGACTCCAGTGGCCCTGGCCTTCCCTTTCTCGCCCTGACCCTTCAAATCTCCTCTTGCCCTTGAATCTCCAGGGTTGCTTGCTTTCTACCACCACTCACCCCAATTTATTCCTAAATCCTGTTCTTAGAAGGGACTCTGTCACCAGTCACGTGTATATGAATAAGCATAAAATCAGTAGCTTAACCTTTCACAGGACTATTTGCATTTTAACTCTGAGCCTTTTCAGTGAAACAAAAGGCTCTGTCCTGCCTACCCCTGAATATTCCCAAAAGGAACACAGTGCAAATGGGACTCAGAAATCAAGCATCCAATGTCCACAACCTTCCCTGAAACCCTCACACATCCACATGGCCTTGCCATGCGGTTTTTTTTCTCAAGTCTAACTTCAATCACCTTTGCTGACATTCAACCATTACTCTCTGCTATGGCAGGGAAGTTTCTTGCATCCTTTCATCCATTTATTCACTCAACAAACTTGAGTATCCACCATATTTTAGATTCTTGAGTATACCAAGACAGCCTGGGCCCTGCCCACAGCTTGCAGTTGAATTTAAATGCAGGAAACATCAACTTCACCAGCAGATTTTTAACGCACGCAAAGCCAGGCCCCGTGGCTGGTATACAGTAGGTATTCAGTAAGTGCTACTTCCCTTCTCAGGGCTGCATGATGTGGAAAACACTGGAAATTTTCTAAAACCCTTTCCAGGTGAACAAGAGTGCCAATGGGAGTGGGTGGAGATGGTGGTTTCTATCTTGCTTCAGAATGTCCTGATTTGTTTTGAATGTTCCAAATGTCAGGTTGGAGATCATACAAAGGAGAGGGGCTTATTCTAACCAGATCAGGGCTAGAGGACACTGTCTCCCTGGTACACAGCCCCAGACAGTTTGGAAACAAACAGAAACCCATCCAGAGGAGGGAGACTGACAAAAGCAAAAACAAACAAAGGCCAAGAGATGGAAAACTCACGAGGTAGGGCAGGTGGAAAGGAGGGGAGCAGGGAGAGAGATGGGTGGGGGCTGTGGAGGGAGCTTAGGGAAGGGAATGGTCTTGGGGTTTTGTGTGTGTGTATGAGAAGCTGAACCCAGCTCCCCCCAACCAGTCCAAGAATCACCATGGCAACGGGGAGGGTGAGTGCAGCTGATTCCAAGCCAACACAAACCTCCAGGGCTCAGCAGCAGGAATGGGCTCAGATGCATGGGGTCATGTTCTAAAGAAAAAGATCTGAATTGGGCTCTTTAAGTCACAAACGCCCTACCCAGTCCTGGTTTTATTGGCAGTCAGTGTTTAATGAGATGAATTAATCAGAAACAACAGTGATCCACATTCCTCCTCCATGTCTCTCTCACATACATACGTACACTTACCCAAGAGCCCAGAGTAAAACCCCTTCCCTTTGTGGGGGGACACCGACAGCTCATGGGATTCTTGGCACTTTCCAGAAGCAGGGACCGAACCTGTGGGAGTTCTACTTGCCATCCCCTCCCCAAACTGTCCCCCCTGACAGTGGCATTAGTGACAGAGGGTTGATGGGATTGCTTTCACAAGACGAAGGCACCTGGGTCTCCCATGTGAGGTGGCTCCAACTGAACTGCCATCTGGTCTTCTCTGCCATCAGCCGCCTGCTGAAGCTCTTGGCCCTGAAGGGGTTTGTCAGCAAGGAGACTGCTTCTTCCCGCTTCATGAAAAAGTGTCTGCAGCATGAGCCCCCCTGAGCTCCCAAACCCTAGCACCCAAACTTGCCCTTCCCTGGAGCTGGCTGGCCTCTGGGGTCCGCCTTAGATGTCAGGTTGGAGCTAAACAGAACTGTGAGACTTTGTCTCCTTCCTGCCTCTCCATTCCCAGCTACCCAGGGATCTCACACTATCCCCCATTACCCTGGTCCAGGGTTGACTCATCCATTAGGCATAATACGCACAGGGCATAGAGTCCACATTATAAAAATGTTTTAATTTCCTTTAAAATCAGAAGGAAAAAACAAGCTTGTAAGGGGAAGCAAACATTTTAGTATTTAGTAGTAATATATTCATCTTTATACCAACACAATCATAAAACATCATTTTAAAAAAATGTTTTATTTATTTGAGAGACAGAGCACAAGCAGGGGGGAGCGGCAGAGGGAGAGGGACAAGCAGACTGCCCGCTGAGTGCAATCCCAGAACACTGGGATCATGACCTGAGCCAAAGTCAGAGGCTTAAGCGACTGAGCCACCCAGGTGCCCCATAAAATATAATTTTAGATCTTTTTTATTGAGGAAGGAGTCCAGGAAGGCAAAAGGGCCCATGAAGTGATAATGTAGTTCTGCCCTCATCTCCCTTTCTGCTCATTTCAACCCTCGAGACTCCAGGGATTTCCTTCTGCCATATCAAAATGTACGTGTCCAATGGCCCCCACCAGCCTAGGAGGTCCTGGAGGATAGGACCATTCTTCATCCATCCTCATGGCCGCCCCCCCCATATGCTCAATGCCTGCCCCACGCTCACATCAGGTATTGCATTGACTCTGGGGGAGGCAGGGGGAGGGCAGGAACCTCAGAAAAAAAGAAAGGCTAGGTTTTAAAGAAATATTGCCTGAGAATTGCTGGAAAGTGCACATTTCACATCTATGCAGTAGGACTTTGTCCACATCCCCTGTGCTGAACTCTACTGAAACTGTTCCCACCAAATTCGCCGATGATCTCCAACTCAGTAAATCCAACAGATACTCCTCAGGCATAATTTTGACTGCTCCGCAGCTTCTGACACTGCTCAAGACTTCCCTGTTGGCTTCCGTGACACTTCGCTGTCTTGGTTTCCTCCTATTTCCCTGGACATTGCTGCTAGGTCTCCTTTGCATGCTCATTCTCTCTGCTGGGCCTTAAAAACTAATAGAAGCAGCTGAAACACACCAGCTATTTGCTCTGTGCTGAGCCCTACTCTGTCAGTTCTGTTAATCCTCTAAACCATGCTAAATCTATTCTGCAACCACCAGCCAGACTGATCTTCCTGGAAACCAAACCTGATCCTACCATTTCCTTGCTTAAAACCTAATGGCTCTCCCTGACCCTCAACTCTGATGGTCTTGCATGACCTGGCCCCTGCATACCTCTCCAGCCCTATTGCTCACCACAGCCCCTTCCTGTGTGGCCCTCCTGCTTTTAACTTCTCCAGCGAGAACTCTAGGTCTTTACATGTACTCTCCCCACTGCCTGAAACACTCTTCCCCCACCTCTTAGCTTAACACCAATGGCTCTGTTGGGTTTCAGTTGAACATCACCTTTGCCGGGAGCCCGGGGGGGCCGTCGAGGATGATGGTTATGAGGGTCACACTGAAACCTGTCCAGCGCAGCTCCCGGCTCTGTGCCACTTCCCATGACCATGTAGCCTTGGGCAAGCTATGACACTCTCCAGGACTTCAACTTCTCATCTGTTGTCAGGATTAAAGAAATCAGTATCCGTAGATGCTCTGCAATGCTACACGTGTCATCTCCATATTTCCTGACCCCAGATGAAGTTGAGGATCCCTGCCAAGTATTTCCCAAAACTTCTTTATAGTATAATCCAACCTCCTTCCTGGGAATGCCTGTCCATATCTGCACCTGGCCAGACCTCAGCTCCAGGAGGGCAGGGCATTTTGACCTTGATCCTGCTCCTATTTCTTGTGCCTAGCACACAGTAGGTACTCATATTTGTTCAATCAATGACTAGAAATCTAATACCTACTAGATACCCCGGTGATACATGCTGTCAGCAAACTGCTACCTTGAACAGGGAAGGGAAGAGAGGATAAGATTTTTAGCAACAAGGCCCACATGGCAGCCTCTCGCTGAGGCTGAAAGCAGTCACAAAGACAACTTGGTAATTAGGAAAATATCTTTATTATTTTTGAAATGTTGCCATTTTCAATGTAAAAACCATGATAGTGGCTTTTTCGCACCTTCACAGATTATAGAAAACTGACTTTCCACCTTCTTCACAGAAATCTACCCCCCAAAACAGACAGGGCTCCATGATAGCTGAAACAGGGCAGGAAGGAAGGGCAGAGAATCAGCGAGGACAACTGCAGCTCCCCTGGGCAGCCAGAGGCCTTCTCTGCACTTTCAAAGCCCAACTTGAGTCCCAAAGACCTGTGACCCCTGCAAGGGAGGCTCAGTCCATGCACATTTGTGGCCCACAGAAGGCCTGCGGCGTGGCACCTGTGGCTCGGAGGCCCCAGTCAAGGCAGCTTCGTGAGAACGAGAACAGGATGCAGGCCTGCGGCGCAAATCCTTTTCTCGAAAACATGGCCAGGAAAGAGACTACAGGCACTGGCCAAAGAGTGCTCTAGGTTTAGAAATCTCCCCTTTTACTCAGCTCCCGGACATGAATTTGTCAAATAGCTATTAAAAAAAACAAAAACAAAAACAAAAAAACCCAAAAAAATCCCAGAAAACAAACATGTGTTTCCATTTCAGCTGTAATCAGCAGTTGGTAATTTTTAGAAAAAGATGACATGAGTTGCTCATTGTCAAGTCTGTCTTTTTTATCAGGCCTCTGGCTCCTTCCTTTCTCATCCATGGTTGGGGCAGTGGGGCGACTGCCGTAGCAGAAGGCTGTTTGTGGATTTGGGAAAACTGAGAATGTTTTGCACTCACGTACAAAGGCTGATGGAATTCAGAAACGATCCCACCAATTTTTATGAGAAACAGGACTGTTCCTCTTGCATGTCTCAAGTAAAAACAAGGCAACCGCCTAGTGATTTATAGTCCCCACTACACGTATTCCACCTTCCAGAAGGCATTAGAGAAAGGGCCAACGTCTGCCAGGAGCGATTGTAAACATACCACCGACAGCTTGGACACTTTGTTTTTAAATGCAGAAGAACTTTTTCCTTTGGCCCTGGCAGAAAAGCCAACTCCCTAGGATTGTTTAGGAAGGAGCAGACAGGAGGACTCCCCTGAAACCTCAGCGTGAGGGGACTCGTGGTCCCCACTGACCGGAGTGTGGCCGGGAGCATCATTAAAGGCAATCAATATGTTTATGGCATATGAAAATTGTCCTGTGGTCCCCCGCTGGCCCCCAGACCCCACCCGGTTGGACGGGGGGTACGGGGGGTACGAACAGGTTGTATCGTAAGGCACGTGGTCGAGGAGGCCCCCACACCAGGCCCAGAGGGATTATCTCTTTGCACGATTCCAAACGTGCTGGAAAGCTGAGGAATTGATGGCACTCACAATAAGCAGCAACAGCAGATACAGGGACAGCACGACCGTAAACCAATGGCTGGAAAACCAGGACAGCTGGCTGGAAGGCCTGCTTAAGGGGGGGAGAAAAAGGGATGTTGGCAAGAAGAGAAAACCATTTTTTTTCTAAGTGTATGCAACAACTTCTGGCTCAAAGAAGATGAAATGATGAATTTCATCCTCTGGGTGAGCCATGAAATGAAGCTTCGTGTGTGCTCCTTTGCTCAAAAAATCTGGGGCTATTTGCCCTGGAACCGACACATCTTTCACCAGAACATTTTCTAAATGTACAAAGACAGCTATGCAATGAGCTCATCCTGATCTTCTCTCCTATGGCTCCTCTTGCACCTTTTATGACCTGTCTTTCCTTCGGCGAGACTTTGGTATCTAGAAGAATTACCTTGCTCGGGGTGTCTGCCCAGATGGCAGCAGGTGGCAGGTTATTTAGCACAAGTCTTTCACTGTGAGACACGTACAGATATCATTCTGAGCTGGGGAAATCCTCTTTGGCCCACTGGGTGATGATCTAAAGCGTCCAAGTGTGCACTCAAGAGACACTCCAGGGAGAAGTGGGAAAGGAATAGAAATTGCAAGTAGAAAAAGCCAGAGGGTTTCAAACCAAAGGATAATGTTCCTCAGACTCAGGAACCCTATACAAATTTCCCCACAGTTGGGCCGGGCGAGGGGAGGATTTTACCAGTTTATGAAATCTTGAAGCGTGGAGACCACTGGAGTGGGGTGTATTAAAAGTGACCCCCTCTCCTATCTGACCTGCTCCTCTGCTGCTCGTCCCCATCAGAAGCTCTGCCACAGACCCAACCATGCGACAGGATCTCAAAGTGACCCTTGACCCTGGAGAACCCCGCACATCCACCCACTACCACACTGCGGAGCTGGGCTGAGGCATCCGCCATGGCTCTGAGGGGCTGAACGGTCTCATCTGCTGCTGAGTTACAAGTCTCTATCTTCCTCGCTAGGAACATACAGTCCCTCTTAGGGCCAGGACCACATCTCCTCAGACCCTTCTTCTTCACCCCTCGCCATGTGTAGTGGAGTGTTTTATACACTTCACACACAGCTCAAGTCTGAGGCTGGGGGCAAGGGAAGCTGATAACAGAGAACCCAATACTCGGAATGCAGCTTTGAGGTGCTGTCCTGGGCCTCTGGCGGGGACCGCCCTCCTTACCTGCTGGGCTGCTTCTGCGAGTACACCAGCAGGTACTTCACGCGCAGGAGCTGGTTATTGGTGACCACAAAGTACTTCGGGGGGATGTCTCCCCCTTCACTGTGTTTGATTCTCGCTCTCCTGCGATCTATCTCCTTGGAATCTGAATAAGGAGAATTAAGTACAGCTTTACTGGGGGGACATTCAGTAATAAGAGGAGCAAATTATGAGTAGAAACAGGTCAAGCCTCCTGGTTGTGAGGGTGGACAAGCCCCAGCGGGCTGAGGAATGGCCTGTGTATAAGAAGCAGCGCTAAAAAAGTAGGCGAATCTGACAAACCAGAGAGGGAAACAAAACAAAACAAAAACACAGGAAAATAATAGGGGATACAAGGGGGGAAAAACTGAGTTGGGAAAGCAGAGGGAAGAAGCAGATGGATGGCCGTAACAACAACAAAAAAAATGATCTGGGCTTAGGTACAGGACTTAACCTAAAATGAGTCTCTTAACAGGCATTTTAAATTAACCATTCAGATTTTTGAGCTTCTTAGAACTCTTACGGTCCACCCTTTGTACCAAGACTTGTTTAAAAAACAAAACAAAAAACCCAAAACTTTTTTAAAATAACGTGATGAAGCTTTACAAAACCAACCAAACAAACAAAGCTATGTGACAGCAGACACTGCAAGGTTTTGTTCTGATGTTTAAGGTCAGAGTTTGCAAACTTCTTAAGAATTATAAACGCAAATATTCACACTGCCCAGTTTGGAAGGGTGGCGTCAGACCTGGGCCCGTTCCTCAGGATTCCAGTTGTTTTACATGAGAGGCCAGGAACAGACAGTTTTCTCAATTCTCCTTTTCTCAGTGGAAGCAACAAGTCAGTTCTGGAGACTAGAATAACAGTTCTGTGACTCTTCTGCTTCTGAGAGCAAAACAGTAGGGTGCACGAGGCAGAGACTCCAAGGAATGTATCAGAGTGGACTGAGGTGGCTAGCTAGTCATCTGCTCCCCGGAGAGCCCGGGATTTACTCCCCATGGCTTCGGTTGTCTCCCATGTCCTCTGGGCACCCACCCAGGCACACGCCAGAGTAGCCTGGAGGGACAGGGTCTGGATCCACGTCTTTAGCTTCAGTTTAGCAAATACCTACTGAATGTCAAGTATGTTCCAGGCTCTCTGCAGATACCAGGTGCTCAAGGATGACTGAAACCCAGTTTCTGCCTTCAAGGAGCCCAGATTCTGGCCTTGCATGCTCACTTTTGTCTATTGAAGCTCACCTCCTCCCCAGAGCTTTCCCTGAGCGCTTGGACCTACTCTGATTGAATGCACCTTCCTCTTAGCTGCTCCTGTGGACCTCATCAGCCCCCTCCCCTGGCATTCTCTGTCCACCACCTCATAGTAAGTTTATCTTTTCCACCATGTGTCCCTAAGGACACTGCTCACTCCTTGAAGGCAAGCTCCTGTCCCAGGTTGCTTTGGACCCAGCCCATCCCTTGGCAGATGGGCCAACAGCAAGAGCCTGTACATTTAAGAGGCCTGCAGCCCGGGTCCAGGCCAAGTGCTTACTCACCCTTCTTCTTCATTTGGCACTTGACATCTGGATGATCAATGACTTCACACACAGCCACGCAGCTGAGGATGGGGCCAAGGAGGCTGCGCTGCCATCCAAGGCCGTGGGGGCTATAAATGAGGGCCAGGCTCAAGTCACTGGTGAGGTAGGTCCCTTCCCCAAACAAGGATGTCTGGAATGGCAGAGGTTAAGAAAGAAACAGGGCTGAGTGAATGTAATTGGCACAGCAAGAAGACGTAGGTCTTTCTTCAACAGAACTGTAAACACAAAATTCTCAAGCCTCTTTTTCCCCCTGGAAAAGGCATATAATGTCAACTCCTTCTAAGACATCATCACAGAGTTATAATTAAACACATTCCTATCTGACAACAGTTTAACTGATTGTGGATGTGCCCGCCTAGCCTGGCAAGTTAGTGATCAAGGTTGAGTGAGAAATACATAGGTGTAAGAGTCCCAACAGATCTGAGTTTGAATCCTGACTGCACCTCCCACAAGCTGGCAAGTTATAGAAACTCTCTGGGTCTCAGTTTCTACATCTACAAAACAGTGATGAGAGTACCTCCTTCACAACATCATCGGTGAGGATTCAATGAGATAATGTACATAAAGCCTTGAGCTGGACACCAGGCACAGGAGAGGAGTGGCAAGAATGTCAGAATATATTTGTAATTCCTGTTACACGAATGCATTTAGCATGGTTATACGGATGGCCCTGCAGAAGCAAAGTCATGCACTTATGCACAGGGAGGGGAATCACACTCGAGGGTGGAAGGGACCTAAGTCGTCATGTGGAAAAGAAATGAATCTCAGACCAGAAAGTGTAACCAAATAAGGCAGGCCTGTATTAGGGGCAGGGTAGGTATTATGCTTTGTGTGGGTGTCAACCAAGAAAATGTCCAAAATCTAGGAGGCAGGTCCCTAGTGGTAGGGTCTAACTGATGTCCTCCGTGAGGAAGCATGTCAGGGGAGAGAGAATGAGCCCAGGTGATAGAACTGCAGGCACAGCAAACACATCTTCTGCCCATGGGAGACCATGGCAAAGGGCCAATAATCAACCATGATGGCCAACATAAAAATATCAATTGTGGCACTCAGTCAGACTGACTCAGAATCCTTCTCATTTCAGGTAGCGGCTACCAATGGATGGAATTTGAAATTCAAGTTGAAATTCAATTGCTATCTTTGGGGTTGCAGTATCTGTTGAGTGAACTCAAACTACTCACTGAACACCCTAAGCTTGGGAACTGAGAGATGTACTATTCAGTGGCACCAGGCTTCCACAATTCTAAGCTGGTTCGGTGAAGCTTAGGGAGAATGAAACAAGCCTTTACTTTACCTTTGGGAAGCCCCTTGCCAAGTTAGGCAGTGTCCCCATGTCTCAGAAGCTGACACAAACATTCTCCAAGGACACTGGATGTCATCTGATCTGACTCACATCCATTCTAAGCTCTGGCTGCCATATATACACAGACTAGACCCCCTCGACTCAAGAACCTCGAGCAAGACTGCTGTGAGCAGAGGCACGAGAGAGTGGGAAAGGTGGGGTATCTGTACTATGAAAATAATCTCACAGCTTCATCTGGCAAGTAAGCTCCCTTGAGCAAGCCCCTCACTGAAAACCCAGACAGAAGTGGTCAACAGAGCATCAGCTTTACGAAAGGACTCTGACAAGATGCCTCTAAGCAGCAACTCCCTGGACAGTGACGTGAAGGTTTGCTGTACAAGCCTGTAATCTGCAGGTGGCTTCTCCAGGCAGGCTCTGCCATGAAGCAGAGGCCCCCTGGATTCCAGTAGCCTGGCCATAATAAGAAGCTAAGAGCCAGTATAAACAAGCCCATCATCCTATGCAAAACCCAACTGCACTAATCAGCTACAGCAGTGTTGGAAAAGTCTCTCCAGCCCTGGGGCTGCATCGGCCACAGCTGAGCCCATGGCTCACGGAACCAGCCCCTCCGACGAGACAGATGCTGGCATGACTGGGGGGAGGCCGCAGCCCTCTGACTACCCCAGAGTCCCTCTCCATCCGCCTATGAAAGCAGCCACTGCTTTCTTGGAGTCTAGTATGAGAAGAGCCCTTTGCATATATGAACTGTCTGAATCCTCTCAGCACACCAGAAGGTGGGTAATGACATCCTATTTTACAGATGGGGACACTGAGGCTCAGAGAGGTTAAGGAAATCTGCCCAGGACACAGAGCTGCTAAGGTGGTCTTCCCTGGCTCCTAGGAGGCTCTCCTCCCAGGCAAGTGCTTCTCAAACTTCAGCGTGCATACGAGTCACCTGGTGAGCCTGTTAACGTGACCCCTGATCAGGTGGTCTGGGTGTGCCTGAGATTCCACCTGCCGACAAGCTCTCAGGTGAGGTGGATGCTGCTGGGCCAGGGACCATGCTGAGTCACGAGGATTGGCTACACACTGGGATCACCTGGCTTTTAAAGCATACTGGTATCTGGGCCCCACACCCGAGATCCTGATTTAATTGGTTTGGGATGCAGCCAAGCATTGGGATTTTTAAAAGCTCCCCAAGTGATTCCAAATGGGCAGAGGCTGGGAACCCTCTTTAAATCAATACTTCTCAAACTGTAATCAGTATAGGAATCACCCGGAGATCTTGTTAAAATGCAGGTTCTAATTCAGAAGGTCTAGGGTGGGCTCCAGATTCTGCATTTTCACAGGCTCCCAGGTGCTGGTGCTGCTGCTGGTCTGCAGACCACACTCGGGAGTGGCAAGGCCTTAGTGAACCTCTCCCCCCAGCCCCCACCAGCAAATGCCCCAGGGTTCTGACCCCCTGTCAGCAGGCTTAGGCCCCACCTTGTTCAGGTGGCAATGAAGCCCATTGTGGATGATGGAATGGAAGTTCTCGAGGCGGCTCCCGTGGAAGGCGTAGATTAGGTCCCGTTCTCCTTTGGTCTCATAAAATTTGGCGTTCGCTGGGTTGGAGTATTCAATTTCAAACAGGAAGTCCGGCACGGGGACAGGCGTGTGAGGGGCACCAGTCAGCTTTTGGATCTTTTCGAACTTGAAAACACGTAGGAAGTCGCAATTTTATTTGGGAAGCTCGTAAGATGTGCTGCCAAAATGGCCTCCTAAAGCTCTGGGCTTAGGGCTCCTATGGGCTCCACTCATGAGAATAACTAGTTTCATGAGAATACAGACAACAATTTATAAATAAGCTCAGAGCTTACAGCTCAAGACTGCTTCCCTCTAATACTGTTTTTCCCTACACCAGGCTGCGAAGCATGAACTGCTCCTTCTAACTAAAGACTACCTCTAATTTTCATAACACCATCACATCCATTTCCTGCATTCCATCTTTACAATAATCTCAGGAGGTAGAAAGGTGTGATCGAGTGCAAAATGGCCCAAAACTTTTGCTCCCATCCTTGTCCATTTGCCCCTCTGTAAATGATTCTGCAGGCAGAATTCCAGAACTCCATCAAGAGGTGGCATCTACTTCTCTGCCCCTTGAATCTGGGCTTGGCCATGTGACTTGCTCTGACCCTATATATATAGCACGCAGAAACTTGAAAAGGGCCTCCTGCTGCGAACCCTTCACTACCATGGGAACAAGCCCTGCTAGCCTTCAGTAGGATGAGGGCCTCACAGCGGAGGCCCCCACCACAGCAGCCATCCCAGCTGAAGACCCAGACATGTGAGGTTACCCTAGATCATCCAGCCCCGTCCAGAACAACAACCCAACTAACCCACTGAATCATGAGAAACAATCAATGTTGTTTTAAGCCCTAGGTTTGGGGGATGGTTTGTTATGCAACAAAACCTAATTGATAGGGAAGAGTAAGCTCTTCCTGAAGGGCACTAATCCTTCTCAGGGCAGAGACCACATCATTTGGGTGATTTCTCAACAGTAAGTCAAAGACCAAAGCCAGTCTGTTTTCTCTGGGTTGTGATTAAATGAGAAAAATAAGGACAACATAACAGATATGTTTATATTGCTGTCAGGTTGCCATGATCCTTTCTTTGTCTTTTTGGGGCCATCCTCCTTTTTTTGTGGCCATCCTCTGTTTTCTGTATTTAAATATCCTTTTATAAAGTGATGATACATGGCAACCTAATGTCCTTACTTGGGCACAATAAAAAGCTGATAATCCTCACTCCATATGGTGCCAACACTCCACATTTGAACGAAATTTAACTGACCCATAATAAAAGTCAAGGAGTCACTGCCTATCTACTTTACCTACAGTACCCAACATCTAGTAGATGCTTGACACCCACATGAGGAATGAATCAATCTCAATTTAGCAGATGACAGAAGTGAAACCCAGAGATCATCTGAGTTAGCAACCCAGCCTGGACGTGAATATGGATCTCCTGACTCCCACTCCAGGGCTCTCTGTGTTACTGACCCTTTACCAACACAGGTGGACGCCCCTAGACACCAGAATCCGAAACACCCAGTTCTATGCCACTTGAGGAGGACTTTTGTCTTTAGCAGGAGCTTGTAAGATTAAATGCTCTTAAATTGAAATTGATGAAGTAAAGAACAACACCTATAAACCCCTGCTGCTTCTCCGAGGAAGGAGCACCAGATCAGGGATCTGCCATCCCTGGGGGAGCTCCGAGGGAGATCCCGGCCAGGCAAGGGAAACCAGATTATGGAATGTCTGGTCTGTGCCAGAAACTATACTGGGGGGTGTCATACATTCTCCCATAGCTCCCCTTTGAGGTAACTTAATATTCTCAATGTACAAATGGGGAAAAGGAGACTCAATACTGGATGGAAGTGGGATTTGACCCCAGAGCCTGAAGTGTTCCATTAACCAGGTTCTACCACTCTGTTTCCTGACAACTGGATGAGGCCAGTGTTTCTTAAGGTGTGGTCAAGGGCCCATCCTTGTTGGATTTACCTGGGGGGCTTGTGATACCCAACATTTCCTGAGCCCTTAGCATGTACCCTAAGGCATTCTTCCAGCTGGGAAGATTCATTCCATTCTCACAGCCAGTTCCCTGATGGAAGTATACCATTGCTATCCCCATTTTATAGATGAGGAGACTGAGATACTGAGATGCACCCGGTGGCCTGCTTCAGGTTCACCATAACGGGGAGAACACAGCTTTGCACTGCCGGCATCCAAGTTCCTGAGCCCACTCCTGACACAGAATCGGCATCTCTCAGGACAAGGTCCAGGAATCTGCATTTTCAGCAAGCTTCCCAGGCCATTCTGGTGCACAAAGAGGTCCCGGAGCCCTTCAGCCCTAGGGATCTGCTGTCCTATAGACCAAAGTCTCACCTCTGACTTCCCTGCACTGTGGATTGTCAGGACCTTTGAGGATAAAATCCAGCTCACCAGGTCCCTGGCCCGTATGTCTTTGTCTCCAGAGGACTGGAGAAGGTCTTTCAGGTTGGGTAACTTGCTGGCATCTGCAAGCTGAAGTGAGGAAAAACCTCCATTAGCAAGGATCCTGAACAGAATGATAACCTGGGGCCCTCTGGTGGTGAAACAGGCAAATTGCATGTCTTTCGTGTTTCAAGGAAGTTCTTAAGAAGGAAAGAACGGTACACCTCTGGGATCCCCCTTCCAAATACCAAACTCCAAAAGCTCTGAACCCTGAAACGTTGTTTCATAACCCATTTGGTACAAAACCTGACCTGAGCCGCTGTGAGGTTAGTTTAATCTTCACCTATCCCACTTCCTGTTACTGTTGATGTGATACATTTTGCGGCTGGAATATTAATGTCTGATTATGGGATACTGCCACCTCGCTGGAGATGTGACCAAATACATGGCATATCCAAGTGCGGGCAAAGGGTGAACAAAGCCTTTTCCCTGCAGCATGAGCTAACCCCCTGTCAACCTGTCTCCTGGAGACCAGATGAAAGGAATGTGGTGACTACATACATAAGCAGGCCACACTGCTTATGGTAAAAATGACCCAGAATGGTAAACTATACCTGGACTGGAAGAAACTATGAGTGGGGAATCCATGGCTTTGGGCTTCCCTGAGTGTGAGTGTGGTGACTTCTTGTGAGGACCCCAGCAGCTACGTCTGTGGTGTTACAAGGGAGCCCAGCCTCTGGGGCACGTGTGGCTTCACTGAGGCCAGGGCAGTTCCAGCACCTGCCCAGTCATCTCCTCACTCCTTAGCCGCCACTCTCGGGGGGCAAAGACGAGCTCCTGGACCTCTGGAGCGGCCTTGTTGCGAGCTGGGATGTACCTCGAGCCTTCCGGTGTAGGCTGGTGCCTCGGGTGAACCAAGTCAGACAGTTCGGTTGTGTGGGGGTGGCACATGATTACCTTTGTAAAATCGGGCAGCATCTGAATTTCAAAACACATCTGGTGCCAGGATTTCTGATAAGGGACAAAGGACCCCGATTTACGGATAGCTACAAGGTATCTATAGCTTTTGCTCAGAAATTACAACTCACTAGAAGGCAAGTCTCTCCGGCATGGCATTTAAAACATTGCAGCCGGGTGCTGTGTGAACAGAGCCTGGGTTGGACCGCCTCCAAGCTTTGCTCATTCAGTCCCTTGGGATGCCCCTTCCCCCACCTCTCCTAACCCAGGCACCGCTCTCTCCTCTAAACCCCTAAAGCTCTCAGTCCCAACACTCCATCCCAGTAGAGCCACGACTCCCGGAGGCCAAGGACTATCTTGGGTTTTTTTTTTTTTTTTTTTTTTTTTTATTTATTTATTTGAGACAGAGAGAATGAGAGAGAGAGAGAGCACATGAGATGGGGGAGGGTCAGAGGGAGAAGCAGGCTCCCTGCCGAGCAGGGAGCCCGATGCGGGACTCGATCCAGGGACTCCAGGATCATGACCTGAGCCGAAGGCAGTCGCTTAACCAACTGAGCCACCCAGGCGCCCGATCTTGGGTTTTTCTAACTCTCTTTCCTGGATGTAGAGGAAAGAGCAGACAGATGTGGGTTTGAATCCCTGCTCCTTAGCAAAGCGCTGGGCCTGGCTGCACCTCAGTCTGCTCTGACACAGAATCCCCACCGCGTCCATGTCTGGTCGCCGAGAAGATGAAAGATGGTCACAGATCTATCCATGCAAATTTCTTTTCTTTTCCATTTCTCTAGAAAGTTGGCTGTTGCTGACCTTGGGGGTTTTATTTCCTAATTTGGTAGCTGAAAATCAGAAACATTTCGGGACTACTTTATTCCTATCTCTGTTTCTAAAGATTTGATCACTTGCCTTGGACTTCTTTTTTTTTAAGATTTTATTTATTTATTTGACAGAGAGATAGAGAGAGCACAAGTAGGCAGAGCGGCAGGCAGAGGGAGAGGGAGAAGCAGGCTGCCCGCTGAGCGGGGAGCCCGACACGGGACTGGATCCCAGGACCCTGGGATCACGACTCCAGCCGAAGGCAGAGGCTTAACTGACTGAGCCACCCAGGCGTCCACTAGTCTTGGACTTCTAACAGAACTCTCTCTACCTGCCTTGTGGAGCATCAGTGAGGATCCAGTTAAAAACCATGGATGGGGCGCCTGGGTGGATCAGTCGGTTCAGCGTCCAACTCTTGATTTCGGCTCAGGTCGTGATCTCAGGGTCCTAGGATCCAGCTCCACGTTCAGTGGGGAGTCTGCTTGGGGATTCTCTCCCTCTCCCTCTCCCCACACTCACGCGCTCTCTAAAATAAACCTTTAAAAATACATACATACATACATACCATGGATGTGTAGATGTGTAAATGCTCGAGTGCTGTTGCAACACGGTGGGGGAGGCAGCAAGGTAAAGAATGATGACTGAAGCCTAGTCGTCATCATAACAGAGAGGGATACTAACTACGGAGGGGACCAGGCGGGACTTCTGCTGGATAGGGGCTGGGGGAATAGAGGTCGGCAGGAGAGCCTCACAGAGGAGGTGACCTGGGCTTGCTATGTAAAGGTGCAGAAGCCGGAAGGTGCAGCGTGTAGTCAGGGAAGGGGACGGCAATGTGGTGGAGTGTGCAGGCTCTTTTCCTAGGCAGCCTGGGTGTAAACCTGGGCTCTTAAGTCCCTACTAGCTGTGGGACTTGGGTGAGTTGTTGACCTCTCCTGGGAGTTGTCTGACCTTGAATCCTGTGTCTCAGTCTCCTCAAATACATAATTTGGATAATATTAGTAGCCACTTCATGACATCCCTGAGGAGGTTAATCAGGTTAAACAAACGCGGTGCTTAGAGCAATAGGAGGATATTAAGTACTCTAGTATTAGTGGGACTGCCAGGATGGTTGTCATCATTAACTGCAGGAGGGTCCATGTGGCTGGAGTGTGGGGGAGGGGTCCCCAGGAGGAAGAGGACTGAGAAGGTAACATCAGTCTGTGAACGGCCTTGACCCACCTTGGGGACTCTTGGCTCTGTTGTGTAGACTCTAGAGAGCCACTGAGGGTACCCTCTGGTGGCCATCCCAGTGCCCGCTGCCCTCACAGTCCAGAGAACATCCCCCCAGCAGCCTGTGGCCTCTGTCCTCCTTTTCTACTCCTGGTCCACGCTTGTTATCCCAGAGCCAGAGCTGAGTCTTCTCGCCCACGATGACTGTCCCCATCACTCCTATTCTCCAATCCCAACTGTGAGCCACAGCCCTTGCCAATAGTTCAGACCTGGGCACAGGGAGCCCGCAAAAGGCCAGTCAGCTAAGTCAGGCCCCTTTTAGGGGTTCAGTCTGGGAAAGCGGGAGAGATCCCTCCTGGCTCCGGGCTGGACTTAGGCCCCTTTGAGCCCCCACTGGAGCCAGCCCTCTTCCAGAGCTCAGGCCCTCCCACTGCTGCCTGCCCAGACAGGGCCCTATGTGTCCTGTCAGGCTGCCCGCTCTGTCCCCACTCTTTAACCCCTCAACTGACCTCCCTTATCTCTCATTTCACTTTTTTTTTTTTTAAGATTTTATTTATTTATTTGAGAGAGAGCACACGCATGAGCAGTGGGGAGGGGCAGAGGCAGAGGGAGAAGCAGATTCCCTGCCGAGCAGGGAGCCCTACGCAGGGCTCGATCCCAGGACTCTGGGATCATGACCTGAGCCAAAGGCAGATGCTTAACTAACTGAGCCACCCAGGCGCCCTCATTTCACTTTCAAGCTACTCTGAAAAATAAATCTGCTCCAACAAGTTAACAGGATTCTTCCTCTTGAGTAAAACCTGTCTGCAGTTGAGCAGGGCCTTTTGGGAACCAGGCATACGGGCAGGGCTGCCAGATAAACAACAGTCTGCCCAGTTAAATTTGAATTTCAGATAAACAACAAAATCCATTTTTTTTAGTATAACCCATACAATATTTGGGGCATACCTGCACTTTCAAAATTATCTGTTGCTTATCTGAAATTCATATTTAACTAGGTGGCTTATACTTAGTTTGCTAAAGCTAACAATGCTTCCTTTAACAAGGCCCTTGGACATGTGGTCGGGCCCGGCCTCTCTGCCTAACAGCCCCTCTTACCACAAACTCCCCACTTGCGGCCCCCATGCTATTCCTCAACTGCCCTGTGTCTTTCCTTTATGCTTCTGCAGCTGCCCAGCGTGACATTACACGGGATCTTCAAGGCCAGCCTAAGGTCACAGGCCCTGTCCCTGACCACCCATGATCTCTGTGCTCCCCCAGCTCTGTGCAGAACCCCATGTTGGTACTTGGCTCTCTGGGGCCACCTCAAATCTGGTTGGGACAAGCACTACCTGAGGGCCAAACACATCTCATGTATCCTGGAGACCCAGCAACTGGCCTAGAACCTGACACGAGGTTGAGAACAGAACAGTAACAGCTACTATTTATTGAGGCCTTATCATATACCAGGTGCTGGGCCAAATGCTGTGCATGCGTCATCTCATTTTATCCTCCACACAGCCTGTGTTAAAGGGGGAGGGCCCAGGTCTGCAGAAGTACAGCACCTGGCCCAGGGTCGCACTGCTATTCAGTGGCAAGGCAGAGACGTGAAGCCAAGCGGCCTGACTCCAGAGTCTGTACTCTACGATCCTCTCCTACCAAATCAATGGAGAAATGTATTTATTTTATTTTTTTTTTATTTTTTTAAAGATTTTATTTATTTGACAGAGAGAGACCACTAGAGAGGGAACACCAAGCGGGGGAGTGGGAGAGGGAGAAGCAGGCTCCTGGCTGAGCAGGGAGCCTGATGCGGGGCTCAATCCCAGGACCCTGGGATCATGACCTGAGCCGAAGGTGGATGCTTAACGACTGAGCCACCCAGGCGCCCCTATTTGTTTATTTTAAAGGTTTTAAGTAATCTCTACACCGAATGTGGGGCTCGAACTCACAACCCCAAGATTAAGAGTTGCATGCTCCACGGACTGAGCCAGCTAGGCGCCCTTCAATGGAGAAATTTATAATGGACTAAACATTTTAGCACAAAGGAGCAATTCTGACAGAACTTTAAGAGGCTGCTTGGGAAACTTACCAGGTATGTTTCTGGAGATTCCCCTCCTCCTCCCTGCCAAATAATACAACTAAGACAATTACTGGCTGAGCCTAAGCCCTGTCAAAGGTCCAGAGAAAGACGTATGTCACTTGTAGTACGGAGCGGGATCAGGAGGCAGAAAACTCTCCATGTAGACAAGAGTTAGAAAACCGCAGTTCAAGAAAGTGAAAGGCATTTACCAAAAACTTGACTGAGGAGAACAAAAGTTCAGGAGGAAGGAAGGCATTTCTGGGGGTTTGGGGAGAAGGTGGAGGGAAGGGTTTATGGAGTGGGTAGGACGGCAGTGGTGGGGAGGGTTCTGAGAGGCAGAGCAGACGACACTCCCAGTGGGACAGGCAAAAGGTGGTCCCAAGCTCAAATGCCCTCAGAGCCAGAGAGTCATGAAAATGAGCGTGGGAAGCATCTAGGAGAGAGTGGTGAGGACTGCGTTGAACTAGACATCCCTGGCCCAACATAAGGGCCCAGCCACCAATCCCCGGCTCCAGCTGGTTTCTGCCCAAGGGTGTCAGGTTCTAGCCGGGCTATGGAGGCTCAGATGTTTTTCTTTTCAAAAGAAATTAGCAAGCTGCTACCCCCCCTTTTTTTTTTTAATTTCCCAGTTTCTAGAAGGCAAGGGGGCACAAATAAAGCCCACCATCCCACAGACCCCACTTCCACAGCCTCTGCTCTGAGAAATAAAGAAGTATTCAGTCGGAGAAGGGGTCAGGGAGCCTAGGCAGGGCATGACCAAGGGGCAGGGCTGGTCTCTCAGGAAAGAGGTAATTTGGGTGACTGAGAGGACAAGGGTAAGGAACCAGGAGGGGATGGACAGAGGAAAGAGAAGACCAATGACCGAGCAACTCATGTCCTTGCTTTGAGTCAGGAAATGACAGGACAGCCCAGTGGACGCTCTGCAAACACCCAGATCACAATCTCCTGATGAGGAGGCCCAGGAATCTGTGTTTACAGACGTTCCCACAGGTGATTCTTATCACCAGGAAAAGGTGGGGAGACTCAGGTTTAGATATTAATTAATGTTGTTCTAAAAGGGCAGGCTGATGGGGCAGCCATTGAGCGTCTGCCTTCGGCTCAGGTTATGATCCCAGGGTCCTGGGATGGAGCCCCTGCATCGGGCTCCCTGCTCAGCGGGAAGCCTGCTTCTCCCTCTCCCTCTGCCCCTGCTTGTGTTCCCTCTCTCGCTGTGACTCTCTCTGTCATATAATAAATAAAATCTTAAAAAATAAAATAAAAGGGCAGGCCGCAGGAAAGAAAGAACACCTGGAAAAAAAAAAAAAAATCCTTGCCTAGGAAGATGCCAGAGGTCGTAATTACTAGTTGTGGAGGGAGGTGCTAGAAGGGAATGAACCAAGGTCAGGGACCAGCCTCAGGGACCAAACCAATAAAGTGACACCTGGAACAGCGGAGTGCGTGTGGGATTGGGGGCAGATATACCTTGCTTTGTACAAACCTAAGGTCTGAACATCCAGATTCATTAAAACAGACTGGGGGTCAGAGTCTATAAGAGAACTCTTCACAAAAGCAGTCACTGTGGGGTCCCTTTAAAGGAATGGTTCTCTGGCTACATGCCACCATTATCTGGGAGCTGGAGGGTGGTCTAACGCCAGCACATAGACTGACTAGCTGATGGCGACAGAGATGCTAAGAGAACCCATATCACGGAGTTGTTAAGAAGATTAAATGAGTTCCATGTAGAAACAGTTCAGAAGAGTGCCAGGCAGGTAGTAAGTACTCTTAGTATTATATAAGCATTAGGTACTGTATTATTATTAATCAAACACCACCTCTCTCCTGCTCACCAATTGAATAAGGAAAAGCCTACATTTCTGGGATGGCTGGGAAGGAAGGAGGCAGTCTGTACTGGAAGGATGATCCCACCCCTGGGTCTCCATATCATCATCCTACAGGCTGAGACATCTTTCCAGCCACATACCCACCAACAGTCATGCCACATACCTACGTCTGATCCAAATCTTTTTATATCTGTATAAGCCTTGCTTAGAAAGGTTGCTTACCCTTTGAGCCAGCAATTTCACCCTTTGGAATTTATCTCAAGAAAATAACTAGAGATATAAATAATGATTACTGTACAAGGTAGTTTATCATAGCAGTATTTATAAGAGTAAAATTTTTTAAACTGTAAAGGATCCCAGAAGAAGGACTCCTAACTGCTGGGGGTAGAGACAGAGAATAAGGTGGTAAGATGAGGTTCTAGTTATGTCCTAAAGGATTAAGGAGAGTTTGTCTGGACAAAGAGGGGGATGGTATGGAGAGGACAGGCATTCCCTGGGGTCAGGACAGAGAGAAGCTTATTTATGTTTTAACCCAGACACTGGGGAGTCAGCTTGGCTAGAGAGCACAAGCCACAGACCAGAACCAGAAGAGTCGATTAGTGCAGTACAGCCCCCCAAATGGTAGACGGGAATGGGGTAGGCTAGATACAGTGCTTCTCAGACTTTACAATGCACACATATGCCCAAGAATCTTATTAAAATGCAGGTATCGATTGGGTAGGTCTGGGGTGGGGCCCAACATTCTGCATTTCTAACTAGCTCCCAAGTGATGCTGATGCTGCTGGTCTTCAACCACACTTTGGGTGGCAAGGGGCTGGAATTAATACAAAGGAGTCATTCCCCCTGACCTCCTACTCCCAGAAAGGGTCTTCCGGCTAATGGTGAACCAGAGCATGATGTTTTCCAGGGGAAAAACAAAACAAAAAACTTAACAGCTGTGACACCAGTGACAAGATTCTGTGTAAAGCAACTCGGGAATATGAACTGTACCCAGGATAGCTCTGAGGTTCAGTGGTCAATGGTCAGGGCTACTGGACATCCCGAGAATCTTAGAGATTCTCTGACCTAATAAGAGCTTAGCCAACCCTCTTCCCAAGGAACAAGGTTAGAAACCCTCAGTCAGAGGCAATCAGCACATACCTAATTTGATTCCTCAAACATGTGATAAGCACGTCTCAGGCCAGACCCTGGGAATACAAAGAACTCTCAGTGCAAAATTGAAGAGCTGACTCAGAATGGAAATGTTCTCCAAACAAGGGGACTGAGAGATGATTTGGGGCTTTGTGGGCTGTGACAAAATAAGGCGAGAGCCATGCCTAAAGCCAAGAGCTTGGTTCAGTAGGGGATGTTCTCAGGAAAGCCACAGTCAATAAAGTAATTCAGCCAGAGCTGTAAGTTTTGGAAAGGGCAACACATGTGTTAATAGGGGTGTGTAATGATGGTGGAGAGAAAATGAATTAAAAATGGCTGAAAATGATACAGTGTTTCACATTATTTCCAAGTGCTTTTAGCTAACAATGAGAGACTTTTTAACAGCTCCATACCTTCCTTCTTCAGGTAACCACAAAATAATCCAGAAGGCCAAGTCCAGACCTGATTCCCCTTTCTCTGAAAGCTAACCTTTGAGGGGCACCTGGCTGGCTCAGTCAGTACAGCACAGGACTCTTGATCTCAGGGTCATGAGTTCAAGCCCCACGTTGGGGGTAGAGTTTACTTAATAATAATAAAAAGCTAAGCTTTGAGTCAGATACAGTCCAGATACCAAGTTCTCTGCATCTTTTCTCTAATTCATGTAACATGTGGCAAAAACCTAAAGTATATTTATTTAAGAATATGTGCATGCCCCCAGCAGACATTGTGCCAGGCCCTGCCTGGTGAGTGGCCTTCTCCAGGGAAACTGCTTGTTAAAACCATGCCTACACACAGCCAAGAAGCTGTTCAGCCTGGGCTAGCTTCCCTCACAATGGTGCCCAATAAGGAATATGGTGCCAGAACAGGATGGGAAGAACCTGTCCATGTTTCTCCAGTGGCCCCTGGGAGAAAGGGCGCCCTGGCTAGAACTGGCACAATGAGCCCCATGCCTGGACAGTCTGTCCCTAAAAGGAGTGGCTATTTGGGGTTACCTGAATCGCCAATGCTCTCCTAAGAGGTTATAGGTATGAGAGGAAGGAAGAAAGTGCCTTCAACTGAGAGCACTCATACCTATGGGGGGATGTGGAATAGGGGGGCACTTTTACTTTATCAGTACCATTTGTATTTTTTATCACAAAAATATATCCAACCATTGTTTGCATAATTAAAAATAAATTTGTAAAAAGCATAAACACATCAAAACAATTCCAAAGCTCCCTTTGCTTTTATCCCATATTCGTCAAACCTGATTCTGTTTGCCACCAAGACCTTCCAGCAGGAAAAGAACACATTGAGCATTCTAGTCCATTTGGATGCTTCTTGGTAAAAATTAATAAGGTGCATTGTGGGGCACCATCTCTGGTGAGTTTGGTCCCTCTGACCCTAATCTCTCCTCCTCTGTCTACCCCTCCTGAAACAGATCCCTCTCTCACTCTGCCACCCCAGGGGTCTTTCAGAAATGCATCCTGGGCGTGCCTGGGTGGCTCAGTCAGCTAAGCATCTGCCTTCAACTCAGGTCATGATCTCGGGGTCCTAGAATAGAGCCCTGCATCGGGCTCCCTGCTCAGCAGAGAGTCTGCTTCTCCCTCTCCCTCTGCCCACCCCCCACTTGTGCGCTTTCTCTCTCTCTAATAAATAGATAAAATATTTTAAAAAATGCATCCTGGATCTCACCAATGCCCTCCTCTGCCCAAGGGTAAAATCAACACATCTTGGCAAAACATGCCCAGCTCTGTGTGCTCTGGTCAACCTCATCTCTTCCTGTTCCCCTTGAGAGCCACACTAAAGCACAGACTTGTCCTTCTTGATGAGCTCCTGGCTTTCTGCCCATCCTGCTACTCCTCCTGGAATACCCCTTTCCTGCTCTCTGCTCCTCAAAAATCCTCCATGTCCCTAGGGACTCAGCATGGCATCAGCCAACGGCCCCTGACCCCAGTGCACTGCCAAGGACTGGGATTCTGGCTCTGGGCTTCCAGGTTGTACATACAGGCTTACCCCATAATACAGCTGAACACACTGTTAATCTCTCCTTGGGTCTTAATTCTGTACCCTTAGCACCTGGCCCACAGCAGCCACTCCATAATCTCCTGACAAAACTGAAGGATGTTTCATCCCCAAGGCTCTGATATCACAAACTCACAAAACTGAATATCTGAATTTTCAGAACAAACCATGGGGGAAGTCAGTTGGCTTATCTTTCTCCAACCCCCGCTCCCTGCAGCACCCTGAAATGCCTATGCCCTGTGGTCAAGGCCTGAGGTAACCTCAACACATCCCTGGCCTGGGCTGCAATGGCCCAGGTAAGGGTCAGGAGGCTGGGCCTTTGTCCCTAGACCTCTTAAGAATGAGAGCAAAGAGGGAATCCAACCCTGACCACCTCATCAGAGAAAATTCTAAACATCTGTTGATTCTAAACATCTCCCTTAATCTGTTAACATGATTCATAACATTCATTGATTTTTTTTAAATGTTTAACTAATTTTGATTCCTGGGATAAATCCACCCTGTTAATGGGGAATTATTCTTTTTATACATTGCTAGATTCAGGATCCTAATATTTTATGGAGGATTTCTACATTTATACTCATGAGTGACACTGGCCTATAATTCTCTTTTCTTGTGTTATCCTGATATATCAGATTTAGATCAAACTTATATTAGCCTCTTTTTCAATACTCTGAAAGAATTTTACACAA
Source organism: Halichoerus grypus (assembly GCF_964656455.1). Lineage (NCBI taxonomy): Eukaryota > Metazoa > Chordata > Mammalia > Carnivora > Phocidae > Halichoerus > Halichoerus grypus. Next base: position 49,006,942 of record NC_135719.1, on the reverse strand, counting down.
AGTAAAACTGGAAGCACGTATTCCCCTGGTGTGTTTGGTAGAATTCGCCAAGGAAACCAGGTAGGTCCGGAATTTTCTTTGAGGGAAAATCTTTTACTACTCATTCAATGCCTTTAATGATTACAGGGTATTTTGATTTTCTATTTCTTATAGAATCAATTTTGGTAAATTATATTTGTCTCGGTAATTCCAAATATTTGAATTACAAAGACAACTGATATCTGGAATGCTGACCCTGAGGTGAACTCTGTAAGAAATTAAGTGCCTTGTGAATCATGGGATAAGTAACAGCTGACATGCGGACTGTATGTTACAATTTATACAAGTACTGCCCATATATCATTTGAAGATCAAGGTCTGGGTGGCTTTGGTGATTTTTGGTGTCTGATTACTTGCAAAGGGATGAATAACTTCTTATTTAGCAGAAGCATCTGATTCAGATCAACCCCTACCCCCTACTGCTGACCATGCTAAGAAATTTTGTGGAGGCCTACGCACCTATTGAATTCTCACTTCACTCCTGGGAGTCACTTGTCACTAACATGAGGAAGCAGCCACCAAAAGCCTTGGGAGTGTCGATGTTAGGGTGCGGGTGGGTGTTGTGAGTTCATGGAAACCTTCCCTAAGGCCAGGCTGGGAATGTTAAGTCTGGGGGCTGGCGTGTCTACCACTACGGGTCCACAGGCCACGTGGCCTGGGACGCAGAGGACAGCGCAAGAAGGGGTGGAGGGAAGCACACTCACCAGGGCCTCAAAGTCCTTGCAGTCGTGGCGGGCATAGGACGCGGGGAAGGGCCGCAGCACCGAGTCGCGCTTGTAGCTGCGCAGCGCCGAGACGAAGAGGCTGCACCGGAGGTCGGCGGCCAGCACGTCGCGGCCCGCCGCCTCCCTGACGGCCGCCCAGCCTGCGGGCTGCATCCCGGGTGGCTGCGGCGCGTTGCCGGGGGAGACGCGCCCGGCAGGGGGTAGGGCCGAGCCTGCGGTCAGCGCGGAGCTGGGCCCAGGGACAATGGGCCAAAGGGACCCGGGTTCCCAGGCCCGGAGTGGAGCTAGGCAGAGGGACGAGAGGACAGGGGTGAGAACGTGCTGACGGGCGTCTTCGGCTGGGGGCCGGGCCCGGGCGCTCGCTGTCCGGGAAGACCGGCCGGTGGAGGAGAGGGGACCTGGCCTGGACCTCGGGTCAGCGTGGGAGGTTGGGCCTGGGGATAATGGGGCCCGGGGGGGGGGGTGTCCCAGGCCTCGGGGAGGGGCTATGACATGGGATGAGACGACAACGGCGGGAACGTGCTGACACGTGCCCTCTGCAGGAGCCTGGGGCGGGGTGGGGGGGCACCGCCAGGGGGAGGCCGGGTAAGAGCCCCCTCTCCGCGCCGGGCGAAGCTGCTGCGCCGCCCGTGCCTTCCTGTTCCGCCTACCGCCCCGCACCGCCGAAGCCCCGGCGCTCGCCCGGCTGCCCCTGGCGCCGCCTGCGTTCCTTGCCAGCCGGATGGACTCCCGCGCCCGGCTGCGCGCCCCGGCCTACCTCCCCTGGCGGCCGCGCTCCCCACGCCGCTCCGCGCTCCTCGCGGCCCAGCCGAGGGCCCGCCCCTTCCCGCGCCCGCCCTCTCCCTGGCGCCGGGTATGTCCGCCCTGCGGGACCCGAGGGGACAGGGACGCGAGGGGTGCGGCCCCGGTGGAGTCGCTCACGCCGCTGCGTGCCGTGGTCGCAGAAGCCAGTGCTGGGAACTGACCCAGGCGCCCTTTGACCCACCCTTGGATTTGCCTTTGTCCCAGCTCCGCCGGCAGAGCCTGCTTGTGTCGCCTGGGGAATTGCGATGACCTACCGCCTCCCTCCTGAACGTTTCCCTCCAAAACGGACCGCGCAGAAGGAGCCGTTGAACACCCAGGGAAACTGCATCTCAGCGTGCTGCACTGCTTGCCCAAGGTCCCACAGCCAGATGGGGTGAACCTGGAATTCACATCCGGATCTAAAAACCAAAAGACCTGTCCTCTGCTTCTCAGCCTTCAGAATTCACTGCATCGCTTCAGTCTCTGGTCTCTCAGACAAGGTGTCAGCAAGATCCTTCTTTGGGGTCCTCTCAGAAAGAGAGCCTGGAGAGACAAATAATGGGGGAGGCCAGAGGGGAGGTTGACCTAACCCTGCGGAAAGGAAGGGACTAGACTCCCATCCCCTCTCCCAATTCACAACCCCATTGGAGAAAACCCCAGTTTGGCCTCATGGTCACCTGGAAATCGAAACACAGGTAATTGCTAATTCCTAGACCAAGAAGCCCCTCAAAATCCTGGCCCCCCACTCCCACACCCCAGCATCTTCTGATAGAGGAACTTCCCCTCCGGATTCCCCGTCCAGGCTGAGCTGGGCTCTGGCTTCAGAGAAGAGGTGGTCCATGACTTTGCACTGTATGTATGACTTTGGGAGGAAGAGCTGTAATACTGGACCCCTCCCCCTCGCCCCGACACCACAGGGCTTCCCAGATCAGGCAATGAATGCGGACTGCTCCCAGGAGTCCTCATCAAACCCCTGGTTGCTATGAGGCCCAGACTGGTCCAGATGCACGAACAAGTGTCTTGGAGCCTCACGTCCTCAGACAAGACCCCTGGTGCCCCCAGGACCTCGTGGGACCCAGGAACTAACATGGCTGCTGAAGTTCAGGCCCAGAAAGGCAGAGCCGGCAACAGTAGGACAGGAGACCTGGGAACCCTCCTTTATTCCACTTCTTCACTGTGGCCTCTTAGACAAGGCCAACTCCTTGGCTTCAAGGATTGTTTGTTGGATGAAAACATGGAATTTGCTTTTCTGAATATGTTTTCTCACACATGAAATGAGAATCATAGTGAAACACCCACATCCCAAGGGGGTGTGGGAACCACTCTGGGGATGCAATGCTCAGAGTCTGGGCACTCTACAAAGCAAGCTGAGTTATCACTGTGTTTATTTCCTTTCTTTTTTTTTTTTAAGTTTATTTATTTTTTAATAATCTCTACCCCAACGTGGCCTCAAACTCACAGCCCTGAGATCAACTGAGCCAGACAGGAGCCCCTGTTTATTTACTTCTTATATTTTTTAAAAACAGCTTTATTCACCTGAAACGAATATAACACTGTATATTAACTAACTGGAATTAAAATAAAAACTTAAAAAAAAACCAGCTTTATTGAAGTATATAATCCACAGCCCATACAATTCACCCATTTAAAGTGTAAAATTTAATAGTTTTTAGTATCTTCACGGATACATGCAACCATCACTGCAGTCAATTTGAAACATTTTTGTCACATTCAAAACAAACCCTATGCAGTAAGTACTTGCAGTACATGAGCATGGGATGTTTCTCCATTTATTCAGATCTTTAAAACTTTTTTCAGCAATGTTCTGTAGTTTTCTGAGTATAAGTCTTGTGCTTCTTTAAATTTATTCCTAAATATTTCATTCTTTCTCATGGTGTTGTGAGTGGAATAACTTCTTAATTTCATTTTAGAGTGTTCATTACCAGTGTAGAGAAATATAATTGCTTTTTATATATCAATCCTATATCCTCCAAATTTACTGAACTTGTTTACCAGTTCTAATAGATTTTTTGTAGATTTTTAGGTTGTCTATATATAAGATCCTGTCATCCGTGAATATAGTTTTGCTTCTTTCCTTCCAGTTCAGATACTTTTTATTTATTTATCTTGCCTAAATGCCCTGACTAGAACCTCCAGTACAATGTTGAATGGAAGTCACAGCATGTATTTTGTCTTGTTCCTGATCTTACCAGGAAAGCATGAATACTTTTTCTGAGCATGATGTTAGCTGTGGGTTTTGCCACATATGCCCTTTGCCAGGTTGAGGAAGTTCCCTTCTATTCCTAGTTTGTTGAGTGTTTTTCTCGTGCAAGAGTGTTGCACTTTGTCAAGTACTTTTTCTGCATCTATTAGGATGATCATGTGGTTTTTGTTTTTTTTCTATTGATATAAGTGTATTACGTTGATTTTCAGATGGTTAAACCAACCTTGCATTTTGGGGGATAAATCCCACATACTTAGGTGCATGATTCTTTTTATATGTTGCTGGATTTAGGTTTGCTAGCATTTTGTTGAGGACTTTTGCATCCATATTCATAAAAATATTGCTCTGTAGTTTTCTTGTGATGTTTCTGTATGGTTTTGAAATCACAGTAATATTGGCCTCATAGAATGAGTTGGGAAGTGTTCACTCCTATTTTTTGAACGAATTTGTGAAAAATTGGTATTAATTCTTGTTTAAATGTTTGGTAGAATTCAGCAGTAAAGCCAGGCGAACCTGGGCTTTTTGTTGTGGGTAGTTTTTGGTTTTGGTCTTGGTTTGTTTTTTTTACTAATTCAATCTCTTCACTTGTAATAGGTCTACTCAGATGTGTATTCTTCTTGAGTCAGTTTTGATAGCATGAGTCTTTAAGAATTTGACTATTTCACCTGTTATCTAATTTATTGAAATACAGTTGTTCATAGTATTCTATAATTCTTTTCACTTACAAAAGGTAGGTAGTAATGTCCCTTACTTCATTTCTGATTTTAGATTTTTTTTAAAGATTTTTTTAAAGTAATCTCTATACCCAATGTGGGGCTCAAACTCATGACCCCAAGATCAAGAGTCATATACTCTACCAACTAAGCCAGCCAGGCACCCCTGATTTTAAATGGTTTTTGTTTTGTTTTGTTTTGTTTTAATTTGAGAGAGAGAGAGAGAGTATGAGTGGCGGGAGGGATAAAGGAAGAGGGAGAATCCCAAGCAGACTCTGAGCTGAGCACTGGAGCCCAATGTGGGGCCCGATCCCCTGAGATCATGACCTGAGCTGAACTCAAGAGTCAGATGCTTAACCAACTGAGCCACCCAAGCACCCCTTAAATGTTTGAGGTTTTTTTTAAGATGTTATTTTTAAGTAATCTCTATACCCAACATGGGGCTCCAATTTGCAACACTGAGATCAAGAGTCACACGCTCTTCCAACTGAGGCAGCCAGGTGCCCCTGATTTTAAACATTTGAGTCTTCTTTCTTCTTGGTCAATCTAGCTAAAGGTTTGTCACTTTTGTTGGTGTTATCCATGAACCAGCTTTTGGTTTCATTGTTTGCTCTATTATTTAATAGTCTTTATTTCATTAAGTTCTGCTCCAATCTTTTCATTTCCTTCTCTCTGCTTGTTCAGATTTAGTTTGCTCTTCTTTTTTGAGTGCGTTAAGGTGAAAATTTATTACTTTGAGACCTATTAATTTATTGTTTTGAGAACTTTTTTTTTTTTAAAGATTTTATTTTATTTATTTATTTGACAGAGAGAGACACAGCGAGAGAAGGAACACAAGCAGGGGGAGTGGGAGAGGGAGAAGCAGGCTTTCTGCTGAGCAGGGAGCCCGATGCGGGGCTCGATCCCAGGAACCTGGGATCATGACCTGAGCCGAAGGCAGACGCCTAACGACTGAGCCACCCAGGTGCCCCAAGAGACCTTTTTTCTTAATGTAGGCATTTACATCTATAAATTTTCCTCTAAGTACTGCTTTAGACAATTTGTAAGTTATAAATTTACAAAATTCCCTCTAAGCACTGCTGTACAGCTGCATTCCATGAGCTTTGATATGTTGTATCTTCATTTTCATTCATCTCAAAGTGTTTTCTAATTTCTCTTTTGATCTCTTTCTTGACACATTGGTTACGTAGGAGTGTGTCATTTAATTTCTGCCTGTTTGTGAGTTTCTCAAATTTCTTCCTGTTACTGATTTCTAGGTTCATTTCATTGTGATCAGAGAACATTGTTGTATTACTTCTATCCTTTTAAATTTATTGAGCTTTGTCTTATGGCCCACCATACTCCTATCCTAGAGGATGTTCCATGAGCACCTGAGAAAAATGTATATTCTGCCATTGTTGGATCAAATGTTCTATATGGTTGTCTCTTAGGTCTAGTTGGCTTACAATGTTTTCTTTTCGTTCTTTTTTTTTTTAAGATTTTATTTATTTTATTTGACAGAGAGACAGTGAGAGAGGGAACACAAGCAGGGGGAGGGGCAGAGGAAGAAGCAGGTTCCCTGCTGAGTAGGGAGCCTGACTCAGGGCTCAATCCCAGGACCCTGGGATCATGACCTGAGCCAAAGGCAGACACTTAACAACTGAGCCACCCAGGTGCCCCTACAATGTTTTCAAATCTTACATTTCCTTATTGATTGTCTAGTTGTTCTAATATTGAAAGTGGAATATTGAAGTCTCTATTATTGTTGAATTGTCCATTTTTGTTAGTTTTTGCTTCATGTATTTTGATGTTCTCTTATTAGGTGCTTATTTGTTTATAATTGTTATATCTTCCTGATGGATTGGCCTTTTTAAAATTACAAAATGTCCCTATCTCTAGTAACATTTTTTTTTTGTTTTAAAGTCTATTTTGTCTGAAATTAGGATAATCATTCCAGCTTTCTTTTGTTTGCTATATGTGTGATATATCTTTTTCCAGCTTTTCTTTTCTTTTTTAAGATTTTATTTATTTGACAGAGAGAGAGAGAGAGCACAAGCAGAGTGAGTGGCAGGCAGAGGGAGAGGGAGAAGCAGGCTCCCTGCTCAATGTGGGGCTCAATCCCAGGACCCTGGGATCCTGACCTGAGCAGAAGGTAGACGCTTAATCAACTGAGCCATCCAGGCACTCTCCAGCTTTTATTTTCAATCTATTTGTATCTTTGAATCTAGCATGTCTCCAGTAGACAGAATATAGATGGATCTTGTTTGTTTGTTTGTTTGTTTTAAATCAAGTCTGACAATTTCTGCCTTTTGGTTGAATTGTTTAATCCATTCACATTTAATGTTATCATTGATATACTTGAACACATATTTATTTAACTTTTTGTTTTCTATGTGTCTCATATCTTTTATGTTCCTCTATTCTTACTTTTACTGGTTTCTTTTTGCATTAAATGAATATTTTCTAGTTTAGCATTTTAAGTCCTCAAATGATTTTTTTTAGTAATTTCCCTAGTGAGTTCTCTAGGGCTTACCATACATACCTTACTTATCAGAATCAACTTCAGATTTTTACTAACTTAATTCCTGCAATATATAAAAATGTTACTCCTATATAGCTCTCTTTCCTTACCCCCTTTTTGTAGTCTTATTGTTAGATCATACCTATAAATGTTACAAGCCAAACAAAACATTGTTATCATTATTACTTTATATAATTTTATGTCTTTTTAAAGAAGGTGAGAGAAGAAAAGAGAGCAAGTATATATTTATCACTTTTGTTATAATATTCTTCTTATTTATCATTTCTGGTTGTCTTTATTTATTCTTCTGGATTTCAGTTACCATCCGGAGACATTTCTTTAGCTCAATACGCTTTGCTCCCACACAAACTCTATGTGCTCTTAATGGCAAATATATTACATTTCTATGTGATAGGTCCAACAATACATTATATACATGTTGTTTTATATAATTGCTTTTTATTTTTTTAAGATTTATTTATTTATTTGAGAGAGAGAGAGAGCATGAGCAGGAGGAGGGGTAGAGGGAGAGGGACAAGCAGACTCCCCACTGAGGGGGGAGCCAGAGGCAGGGCTCGATCCCAGGACCAAGAGATCATGACCTGAGCCGAAGTCAGACGCTTAACGACTGAGCCACCCAGGCGCCCCTCCTTCATTTTTAAAATATAGTTTTGTTGGATATAGGAATCTGGTTGGCAGTTTTTTCTTTGAGCACTTTTTCTAGAAAAGATTTATTTGTTTGAGAGAGAGAGAGAGAGAGCATGAGCAGGAGGGGCAGAGGGAGAGGGAGAGAGAACCCCAAGCAGACTCCATGCTGAGCATGGAGCTGGGACTCAGGGCTCAATCTCACAACCCTGACATCACGACCTGACCCAAAACCAAGAGTTGCATGCTTAACCGACTGCACCACCCAGGTGCCCCTTCTTTGAGCACTTTGAACATGTTATCTCAGGGCCTTCTGCCTGCCATTGTTGCTGTTAACTTCATTTGGGTTCTGTTGTAAGTGATGATTTATTTTTCTCTTGCTGCTTTCAAGATTCACTCCTTGGGGCGCCCGGCTGGCTCAGTTGGTAGAGTTTGTGATCTCAGGATTGTGAGCTCAAGCCCCATGTTGGGCATGGAGCCTATCTAAAATAAAAATTAAAAAAAAAAAAAAAGATTCCCTCCTTGTCTTTGGCTTTTGGCATTTTTACTATGATGTGTCTGTTAGTGGATCTCTTTGAATGTATTCTCTATGGAATTCACTGGGCTTCCTGGATATGAAAATGATTGTTTTTCTATAATTTGGTAAGTTTTCAGCTATCATTTCTTCAAATATTTTTTTCTGCTCCTTTCTCTTTTCTCTCCTTCTGGTACTCCCATTACACATATGTTGGTGTGTTTAGTGGTGTGCCACATTTCTCTGAGGCTCTGTTAATTTTTCTTCATTGTTTTCCTCTCTGTTCTTTGGATTACATAATCTCTATTGATCTATCTTCAAGTTTGCTAGTTCTTTCTTCTGCTAGTTAACATCTACTATGAATCCCTGTGGTGAATTTTTTCATTTTAATTACTGTACTTTTCAACTCCAGCATTTCCATTTGTTTATTTTTAGATAATTTTTATCCCTTTATTAATATTCTCTATTTGATGTAACATTGTCCTCATACCTTACTTTACTTCCTTAAACATATTTGTAATAGCTACTTTCAAGTCTTTTTCTGTTAAACTCAATATCTGGTTGCTTTCACAGGCAGTTTTTGCTGACTTTTTTTCCCAACGTATAGGTCATACTTTATCTGTTTCTTTGCATCTCTTATAATTTTTTGCTGCAATGGCAAATCCAGGCTATCACCTGTGCCTCTGACCAGCCAACTATAAATTGGAGGTTCTCATGACCCCCCTCCTCAGATTTGATTAATTTGCTAGAGTGACTCACAGAATTCAGGAAAACAGTTTACTTACTAGATTACTGTTATAAAAAGATATAACTCAAGAACAGCCATATGGAAGAGATACATAGCCCAAAGTATGTGGGAAGGGATGCTTTCCATACTCTCTCTGGGTACACTGCTCTCCCTTGCATCGCCACTGCTCTCCCTTGCATCTCCCTTGTATCCACCAATCCTGAAGCTCTCTGAACCTCATCCTTCTTGGGTTTTTATGGAGGCTTCATCACTTAGGCACAATTAATTAAATCACTGGCCATTGATTCAACCTCCAGGCTCCTCTCCTCTCTGGAGGTGATTAATATCATCATATCAGTAGTGATAAATCATAAATCATGTACTCTTGAAATGAGGTGATGAAAATGGCAATATATCTACGTAGTTTTCCTCTCAAAAACACATTACCCCTTGGGGCGCCTGGGTGGCTCAGTCGTTAAGCATCTGCCTTCAGCTCAGGTCATGATCCCAGGGTCCTGGGATCAAGCCCCGCATCAGGGCTCCCTGCTCAGCAGGCAGCCTGCTTCTCCCTCTTCCACTCCCCCTGCTTATGTTCATTCCCTCTCTCGCTGTGTCTCTCTGTCAAATAAATAAATAAAATCTTTTAAAAAAAACCCCACATTACTCCAGTCTAATCATGAGAAAAACATCAGACAAGTCCCAGTAAAGGGACATTCTACAAAATATCTTACCAGTATGCCTCAAAACTATCAAGGTCATCAAAACAAGGAAAGTCTAAGAAACATACAGCCCAGAGAGGACTCTAAGGAGACATGAGAACTAAATATAATATAGTATCCTGGAGAGGATGCTTGAACAGAAAAAAGACATTAGATAAAAACTAAACAAATCTGAATAAACTACTGATTCATTAATTATAACAAGTGTATCATACTAATAATAACATGTTAGTGATGGGGCAAATGTGTGTGCGATATATAGAAATCTCTGCACTATTTTCACATCTTTTCTGTAAATTTAAAACTTTTCTAAACAATAAAGTGTATTTAAAAATACATGATTGCTGAATAGAGTTCAGGCTATGAGGCTATGACCACAGGGATGATTTATCATAGAAAATCTGTGAATGTAATTTTCCACATTAATAGATTAAAAGAGAAAACTTACGAGTATCTCAATACCAACCTGTACTACAAGAAAAAAAATCACAGCAAACCCAGAATAGAATGGAACTAGCTTAATTAGAAGAGTTTCTAGGGGAGCCTGGGTGGCTCAGGGGGTTAGGCGTCTGCCTTCAGCTCGGGTCATGATCCCAGGGTCCTGGGATGGAGTCCTGCATCAGGCTCCCCGCTCAGTGGGGAGTCTGCTTCTCCCTCTACGCCTCCCCCTGCTCGTGATCTCTCTCTCTCTCAAATAAATAAATCTTAAAAAAAAAAAAAAAGGAAGAGTTTCTACCAGAATCCTTTTGAGGCCCAGTACAAAATGAAGATTCAGGACCTTTGTTCAAAATTACTAAGAATTTAATGAAAGCAACTGCAGAGCTGGGGTCTTATGAGCACAGGGTACCTGCATAGACCCTGCCCATGAAGCCCCACCTATCTACAGCAAATTTCACACTTAATGGTGGTCCAATGAAAGCTATGACCAGAATAAGAAAAAGATACCCACTATCATTGCTTCAGTCCAATGTCTCTATTAGATTTCCCAACCAGTTAAATCAATCAAGAAAAAGAAATAATAAAAAGTATAGATTTATAAGGGAAAACAAAGTTGTCACTTTCAGATGATATGCTTGTCTACATACAACATCCAATAGAATCTACAATCATCAGAACCAGAGTTTAAGATTGCTGAATGCAAGAGTGAGAAATAAAAGTCAATTGCATTACTATATACCAATAATAAGCAATTATGAATTACAATTTTTAAAAGTCTGTATTAGTCAAGTACCTGGCTGGCTCAGTTGGTGGAGCAAGCAATTCTTGATCTCAGGGTTGTAAGTTAAGGCCTTGGGTATAGAGATTACTCACGAATAAAATCTTTAGGGACACCTGGGTGGCTCAGTTGATTGAGTGTCAGACTCTTGATTTTGGCTCAGGTCATGATCTCAGGGTGGTGGGACTGAGCCCTGCCACGGCACCAGGCTCAGCACGGGTGTCTGCTAGTCCCTCTTCCTCTGCTACCCAGCCCCCTGGAATAAATAAATAAAATACTATACCTTGGCTAATTGAATATAAATTTTAAAAAATAAAATAAAATCTATTTTAAAAATAAAACAAATCATACTCAAAGTCCCAATGTAGGAACAGACAAAATCAGAATGACTCTAGTTAACCAGGACAAAATTTAGATGTCAGGGAGCTGAGCCTTCGCTTTGGCCCTTAAAGGTGGCCCCAGAGCAACGTTTTGAATACTAAGACTTCCGGAGTCAGTAGGGGGAATTGGTCAGCCTCATTTGCATACCCATAATACACTGCGAACAGTATAATTGTTTTCAGGTAAAAAAAAATCTTATTTGTCTTTTCTAAGTGTGAGGATGTTATTTTCAAAATTCCTGGGATAAATTTATGCAGGCACTAACTCTTGTGACAAATAGCCACCCTCAGCGTATTAGGAGTTAGATCTTGCTGAAAAATGAGTTAGGAAGGGGGGTTTCGTACTCCGGTTTCTCTTCAGATCGTATAAATCTTTCGCCTTTTACTAAAGATTTCCGTGGAGAGAACCAGTTCTGAGTCTTAACCTAATTTTTTGAGGCCTTGTTTTAACTAAGGCTATATTTAAAGTCCAAATAAAGATTAACTAGATTTTACCGTTTAGTAAACCAGGTTGGTTGATAGTAAGTAATCTTTTCAATGCAATGTTCTTGAAATGTTTTTTTTCTCGTGGTTAGTATGCGAAGTTACACGCTGTATGTTTTCACTTTTGTCAGCATTATTGGAGTAAAAAAAATTTTTTTTTAATTGTTTCTTTTTGTAAGCCGGTACGTGGAGTTAGGTGTTCCTTGTTCTACTTTATTTTTTTGCTTAGCATAATTTTTTTTTTTTTTTTAGAGTTTCATGGTACTTTACTTTGTGAGAAGTTAGTAACTTTTCTGCACCTAAGGGGTTCTGAATACGCAGTGCGCATACCACACCCCTTGTGGGTTGGGTCAAGGACTCCAGCTTGTCAGTAATCTCAGTACAGTATCTTCTCTAGCCCCCGGAGTCAGACACTTAACCTGACTTTCGGTGGTAATCCAACCCCAACTAGTAGAGTATATAGAGAAACATAAAGATTTATTATGAGGAACTGGCTCACACAATGAAGGAGGCGAAGAGAGATCTTAGGATCTGCTGTCTTCAAGTTGGAGGCCCAGAAAAGCTGGTGGTGTAGTCCCAGTTCAAACTGGCAAAACTGAAAAGGAAAGGAGCCAGTGCTGTAAGTCTGGGTCCAAGGCCCAAGAACCAGGAGTGCCAAAGACCAAGAACAGTAGAAAATGTGTCTCCCAGCTCAAGCACAGAGAGCAAATTTGCTCTTCCTCTGCCTTTTTGTTTTCTGTTTCGACTCTGTGTGCATTGGATGATGCCCGCAACAATGATGAGGGTGATCTTTACTCACTCTGCTAATTCAAATGCTAATCTCTTCTGGACACACACAGAAATAGTGTTTACCAACTATCTGGGTATCCCTTAGCCCATCAAGCTGAAATACAAAATGAACCATCACAGGGGCGCCTGGGTGGCTCAGTCAGTTAAGCCTCTCTGCCTTTAGCTCAGGTCATGATCCCAGGGTCCTGGGATGGAGTCCCATATCGGGGTCCTTGCTCAGCGGGGAGCCTGCTTCACCCTCTCCCTCTGCCTGCTGCTCCCCCTGCTTGTGCGTTCACTCTCTCTCACACAAATAAATAAAAATCTTAAAAAAAAAAGAAAAACAAAACAAAACAAAAAAACCATCACAGCCACCTTCACCTCTGAGTTACATCCTCATAACCACTCGATGTTGGAAGCCACTCTGTGCTCTCTTGACCATCCATGGACCCAGAGCATCTGGACTGCTTTTCTCCTGACCTTGTAGGCTCAGCTTGCTTGTCTCTCCTTGGGCAATAACTCCTGCCCACTGTCTCCTTCTTGGGATATTTCCCTCCAAAGGCTGACAGCCAGGACAAAAGATTCATTTAAACCCAGAGGAAATGGATACTCAGAATGGTGCAGGTCACAAAGTCAGAGGGGTGAATCTGGGAATACCATCCATCCTGCCTTTCAGTCCCAAGAATTCTTCACATTGCTTTAAGATTTTGCTCTCAGATGTCTCCAGATTTGCCTTTGGGGTACTCTGTACTGGAGTATGGAGCAGGAGGAGGTGATGGGAGTGGGGGCTATGGATGAGGGAGGCTTTGACCTAACTACAGAAGAAAAAGGACTGGATTACCATCTCCCCTCAACAGTTCAGTCCATTGATCAAGTGGAAAACCTAAGCCTAGGACTTGCTGAATCCCTAGCTCTGCACTGTCCGATATGGAAGCCAGTAGCCATGTTGGCAATTTACATTTAATTAACTAAATAAAATTTAAAATTCAGTTCCTCAGACTTACTAGTCACATTTCAAGCGCTCAACAGTTACATGGGAGTAGTGGCTGCCATTTTGGACAGCGCAGAACATACTCATTTCCATCATTGCTACCCTAGGTCAAGAAGCTCCCAACATCTACGCCCCAAGGCAGGAGTCACTAAACCACCTCACTTCCACAAGGCAGCTGGGCTAGGCTGGGGCTTAAAAGAGAGGTGGCCAGGGTGAGTGACTTTAGGACATCTACGGTAGACCCCTTTCCTGCCTCCTTTTCACTTAATTGCCCTTCTCCCACCTCACAAAGTAAACATTTTCCTATCATCCACCCTAACTTTACCAAGGTGCAATGCTGGAGGATGTAAAAACTTTCAGGGTTCCCAATAAATGTCAATTTGAAATATTTACACAATTTGGAGGAAGGAAATGAATCTGGACAACAAATTCTTTTGTATATTTTTAAAAATTCTTTTTTTTTTTTAAGATTTTATTTATTTATTTGACAGAGAGGGACACAGCGAGAGAGGGAACACAAGCAGGGGGAGTGAGAGAGAGAGGAGCAGGGAGCCCTGATGCAGGGCTTGATCCCAGGACCCTGGGATCATGACCTGAGCTGAAGGCAGGTGCTTAACGACTGAGCCACCCAGGCGCCCCATATATATATATATTTTTTTTTTTTAAGATTTTATTTATTTGACAGAGAGTCACAGCGAGAAAGGGAACACAAGCAGGGGGAATGGGAGAGGGAGAAGCAGGCTTCCCGCGGAGCAGGGAGCCCGATGTAGGGCTCGATCCCAGGACCCTGGGATCATGACCTGAGCTGAAGGCAGACGCTTAACGACTGAGCCACCCAGGCGCCCGGCGCCCCATATATTTTTAAAAATTCTTTTGCAAATTAAAAGATTTCCAAATCTTTTCTTCCAACAAAATTTAAGGACTTAATTTGTCACTAATAGTTTATTATGTGGTAGTGAGTGACACCGTTGAAACTCCTTCCATCCACTGACTTATGGGAACAAGATTTCTTAGGTTACAGCTACAAAAAAGAAAAAAAAAAGCATTGGAAAGAAACCCTGTCTTTTCTGGCAATAAGTAACATGCATCCATTTAATTAAGAAATGTATTTCCAATAAGATGACACCTTTATGTTTAATAATTATCAAAATTTGTAGTATGTTTATGTTGTATGGATCAAGTATGTAGTACTAATAATTGCAATAATAAATTAATCCAGAAGGAAAACATTAATGCATAGAATTTTAAGTCCAATGTGGAAAACATTTTATTTTATTTTTTTTAAGATTTTATTTATTTATTTGACAGAGAGAGACACTGAGAGAGGGAACACAAGCAAGGGGAATGGGAGAGGGAGAAGCAGGCTTCCCGCGCAGCAGGGAGCCGGATGCGGGGCTCCATCCCAGGACCCGGGGATCATGACCTGAGCCGAAGGCAGACGCTTAACGACGGAGCCACCCAGGCGCCCCAACGTGGAAAATGTTTTGAAATTCAACTAATGTAGTTATTTTGTCATAGTGAAATATGATTGAGTTATCAATAAAACACTTTCAGGTATAAAAATATTTGTATTAAATTCTTGGTGAAATGGAAGTAGAAAAAAGTTTGAGAAGAGAAAGGAATTAGGTAAACAAACAATTTTTCAAGTTTTTTAAATTAAAAAATATTTAATTTTTTAAAATAGGGGACCCCTGGGTAGCACAGTTGGTTGGGCGACCGACTCTTGGTTTCGGCTCCGGTCAAGATCTTGGGGCTGTGGGATCGAGCCATGCTGGGCTCCTCACTCAGTGCGGAGTCCGCTTGAGATTCTCTTTCCCTCTTCCTCTGCCCCTCCCGCTCATGCGTGCTCTCTCTCTCTCAAATATAAAAATAAATCTTAAAAAAAAAAATGATGATGGTAGTTATCAAATCTCTCGGGCATTTATCTTCCATCGACTACATTTTAAAGTGATATAACAGCTTAGAGTATCAATATTTACAAGGCACAAAATATCCATCCTTTGCATCTATTTAAATGTATGATATTGTAAGTTATCTTATGGAAACTATACATATGATCTTTAAAGTGTGCACAAGGAATATGTATTTTCAAACTTCTTTTAGGAGCTATAAGAGCAAAACGTTGGACTCCCTGACCTTTAACAGGTGGGCCTTGTGGCAGGAACTGAGCACTAAAGAGAAGCAGCGCCCCTTTGTGGCCAGTAGAGAGGCTGCAGCAAAAATGAGCAAGGAGTCCTAGAAAGAACGTAAATCTGGGGACAAGGGCTGAGACCTGGAGGTTTAATCCAACTTCCACAGGAGACTCTCCACTGCACAATCTGTAACGGTTAGGTGTTGCTCCTATGCTCGGACCTGCCACTTGCATCTGTGGCGCCTGGGATCTGACCACAACAAATAGGAACCAGAGAACAATCTACAACAATACGCAAGGATGATTTAACAATCTCTTGATGCGGATCTCCCCTGGAAGAGATTGGAGCAAAACCATTTAACAATAATCCCATGAATGCAGAAAAAGTATTAAATTCGAATACTCATTCATTATACATACATACATATATATTAATCCGAACATACTAGAAGGGAACCTGCCCAATCTAATGAAGAATACCAACCAAAATGCCACATGTAAACAAAGTGTTGTAAATTTTCCCTTTAGAGTCAGAAAGAAGGCAAGAATCAAAATTTCAATAAAAAATTCCAATTAAAGGTTTTTATGATCTTTATTTTTTTGTTTCTCAGGTTATATCTTGTATTAAATATCAGTATGAATTGTTGCCAGGAATGGAAGTGCCAGCCACATCATAAACAATGAAATTGAAACTCCTTTTGCAATCAGACATGGGTTCACGCTTTGGATTCAGAAGCCCTGGGAGCTGCATGAGTTAACTTTCCTTGCGATTCTCTAACCAGTGAAAGCTGCGCAGGACCCTTCCATAATGAAGCAGAGAAAAGTCCAGAAGGTGAATGTCCTCTAAAGCTTAGGAGCAAGGAAACACTCTTCAAAGCCTTCAGAATTGCTCCTTTCCTGTTCCATTAGTGCCTGAATCCCTGGACAATGCCTGTGAGCATAGATATTACTGTAGGGTGGGAACTTTGCATGTCGTGGATCTCTAACTTCCCATTATGTTGTGAAATATAAAAAGCATGCAAAAAGTATCAAAATGGGGGCACCTGGGTGGCTCAGTCATTAAGTGTCTGCCTTTGGCTCAGGTCATGATCCCAGGGTCCTGGAATCGAGCCCCGAGTCAGGCTCCCTGCTCAGCAGGTAGCCTGCTTCTCCCTCCCCTACTCCCCCTGCTTGTGTTCCCTCTCTTGCTGTCTCTCTCTGAAAAAAAATAAAAAAATAAAAAATAAAAAAAAGTATCAAAACAAATGTGTGCATGGATGAACCCAGCAGACGTTACTCTAAGTGAAAGCAGCCAGTCATAAGGGGCCACTGGTTGTCTGCTTCCATTTATATGAAATATCCAGAACAGGCACTTTAGAGATAGAAAGTAGATTAGTGGTTGCCAGAGGCTGGGGAACAGGGAGTGTTTGTGTGTGTATGTGTGTGGGGAGAGGAATAACTGCTAATGGGTAGAGTTTCTCTTTGAGGTGACAAAAATGTTCTAAAATTAGATAATGGTGATGATTGCACAACTCCAAATATACTAAAAACCATTGAATTATACACTTTAAATGGATGAATTGCATGGCAAGTGAATCATATCCAGTAAAGCTGTTTTTAAAATGTAAGACTTTTTATTTATTTTATTTTTTTATTATTTTCTTAAGATTGTGTTTATTTGACAGAGAAAGAGGGAGAGCACAAGCAGGGAGGAGGGGCAGAGGGAGAGGGAGAAGCAGGCTCCCCGCCCAGGAGGGAGCCTGATGCGGGGCTCGATCCCAGGAACAGAGATCATGACCCGAGCCGAAGGCAGACGCTTAACCGACTGAGCCACCCAGGCGCCCCTGTAATAGACTTTAAAAAAAATTAAAATGTAAAATTTAAAATACATGTTACATATGATTGACTAGTTATAAGCAAAGGAACCAGCAAAGTCGGGGGAAAAGTGCCAATTTAAAGATAGTGTCAGGGGCGCCTGGGTGGCTCAGTCATTAAGCGCCTGCCTTCGGCTCAGGTCATGATCTCAGGGTCCTGAGATCAAGCCCCACATGGGGCTCCCTGCTGCGCGGGAAGCCTGCTTCTCCCTCTTCCACTCCCCCTCCTTGTGTTCCCTCTCTCGCTGTGTCTCTGTCTGTCAAATAAAAAAAAAAAAAAAGATGTCAAAGTTGGGAAGGAAAATATTTATACATATAATCAGCTAGAAAAAAAAAGAACTGCAATTTCCTTTCTCAAGGTTGTTTCCTTTCTCTAATTTGATACTTTGATACTCGCAATAGTTAGGGAACCCTGGCAGGCGGGTCGGATCTAGTAACTGAGCGCCACAGAAGAAAGAACGGCACATTTTATTTTTTTCTTGGGGGGGTTCTTTTTTAAAAAATTTAAATTCAATTAATTAACATACAGTGTCTTATTAGTTTCAGAGGTAGAGTTCAGTGATGCATCATGTATGTAACACCCGGTGCTCATTCCATCCAGTGCCCTCCTTAATGCCCATCACCCAGCTACCCCATCACCCCACCCTCCCCTCCAGCAACCCTCAGTTTATTTCCTATGATTAAGAGTCTCTTGGGGCGCCTGGATGGCTCAGTTGGTTAAGCGACTGCCTTCGGCTCAGGTCATGATCCTGAAGTCCTGGGATCGAGTCCTGCATCGGGCTCCCCGCTCAGTGGGGAGTCTGCATCTCCCTCTGACCATCTCCCCTCTCATGCTCTCTCTATCTCATTCTCTCTCTCAAATAAATAAATAAAATCTTAAAAAAAAAAAAGAGTCTCTTATGGTTTGTCTCCCTCTCTGATTTTGTTTTGTTTTATTTTTCTCAGGTTTGTTTCCTTTACTAACCAGAATCAAAAAGCACATCAAAGAACAATACATACAGAACAGCACATTTTAAAAGCACACTATAAGGGTGGGGTGCCTGGCGGGTTCAGTCCAAAAAGCACCTGACTCTTGATCTTGGGATCATGAGTTCAAGCCCCACAATGGGTGTAGAGATTACTTTAAAAAATAAATAAATAAACTTAAAAAAAAAAAAGTAAAAGCATAGGATAAAGAGACACGGGATCTGAAACTGGAATACAAGATTTCATCTCTCAGAGCAGCAGGTGGGGCAGGAAACCTGAAGCCAAACACGCAGGCTCCAATTTTAAACAGGACCCTGGCAGGAATTTTTCTCAAACGGCAGACAAAAATGCAGAATGGTGAAGAGTGTATAATCTGCAGGTGCACGGTTAAAACAGGACAAACAAACAAAACACTCGTGTGCCTACCACGCAGCTTACGAAAAAATACAACCCTGTGTGCTCTTCCCAACCTTACCCCTCCCCACTGAAGGGAGGAACCACTGTCCTGATTTTTATATCAATCACTTATTTGCTAATTTTCTCGTATTCGATTTAATGGCAGTCTTTAATCGACAGAAACCAAACTCAGGTGTACAAATATATAAAACATAAAACCCGAGTCTCTTATCAATAGGGCGTTTAGATCTCAGTCAGCCAATCCTCTGCTTCGCCCCGTAACGGTGACGCCGAGGCACAACGTGAACACTAACCTATTTTCCCGACAGAGCGGTGACTTGATTATTTGCATACCCACAGTGCGCTGCGGTCAGTACAAGTTTAAAACAATAAAACTTAAAAATTCGTCCACTTATACATCTTACAGTTAGGTCTCTACTTAGAAAATAACCTAAAAGTTTTTATTCAGGCACTGAGTCTTGCGGTTAATTAGACACCATCAGTGAACTAGGAGTTTTTTTTAACCGAGGTATGAGTTACAATGCCAAATATCACACTCTGGTTTCTCTTCAGATCGCATAAATCTTTCGCCTTTTACTAAAGATTTCCGTGGAGAGGAACAATTCTGAGTCTTAACCCAATTTTTTGAGGCCTTGTTTCAGCAAGGCTTATTTATGCTTTCAAAAGATAGATGAGATGTTTGGAGCGTGTGTGTTTGCGGGTTTTCCGAAAGTGGTGTAACGGCTCAACTAGCGTTTTTACAGAGCGGTTAAGTTGGTTTTGTTGCTGTAATAGAACCTTTTCTATTTAAAGTTATGGTTCATTTTTTTTTTTTTTCTCCGTCCTTTTTAATTTAAAGTTGGAGTTCGTGTTTTCCCACCTCGACTGTTTTTAGGGAGATGTGGTGTAAATCGCGTTATTTTGTTCTTTCTCGCCTGCTTCTTGTAATATATCGGTGTCGTTTTCCAGCTTTTGGGAACCATTTCTTTACTTGAAACTGAGGAGTTCAATTGTTTGGTTACGTGTGTTGGCCGTTTCTTCTTTCTTATGGTTCACTTGTCAAGCAGGGTGAAGCTTTCCTCTGTTTTTGTCTTCTTTTTCTTTCCTTTCCCCTATGTTCATCTGTTTTGTTTTTTAACTTCCACATACGAGGGAAATCATGTGGTATTTGTCTTTGATTCATTTTGCTTAGCATTAATACTGTCTGTCTAGTTCCATCCACATGTTTGCAAATGGCAAGATTTCATTCTGGGTTTAAAGTTTTACAAGCCAGTTAAATAAGAAGGAAGGCTCTCTTGCTCTCTAGTCAAGTAGAAGCAGGGGGATTTAAAGTTGTTTTTTTTTTTTTTTTTTTAAGCTGGTTAAATAATTAAGAAGGAAAGCGTATGAGGTTGATTTTATTTAGTCCAAGATTTTGTTTCAACGTGAAACCAATATAGAAGATTAAAAGTGCTTGCATTATCTTTTTTGGTGCTAAATCTTCTAAATCCAGTTTGTATCTTGCACTTGATATATTTCAGGTGGGCCTTGCTGCTCTTCAGGCACTCAACCGGCACGTGAAACTAATGACAGTATCGGGCAGCACGGGTCTTGTATTAATTACATTGCCCGAACAGACCAGTTTATAGATGCTTCTCTCTTCATGGAGGTTTGGTTTCTTTCCCTATATTTTGGTTGTTAGAATGATGTTACTCACAATGTGTGTGCAAGACTTTCTTTTCCTAAAGTGTGGAATGGAACCACTGGGTCAGGGCAGGTAAATGTAATAATTTGTCCCAGGAGTGAATGTACCCATTTCCATTTCCATCAATGGCATTTGTGTATTCCCATAGCTTCTCGTCCTTACTGGCCGTTGGTTCACTGACTTTAATTTTTGCCCATCTGGTAGTCATGAAATGATATCTGACAGTAGTTTTAATGTATTTTAATTCTCTAATTACTTCTGAGGCTGAATATCTTTTTAAAGATTTTTTTTGGCCATCATGGTTTACCTTCATTGAAATGCCTGTACGTGTCTTTTGCCCATTTTTTTTTTTTCTTATATTGTGAATCTTTGTCTTAGTTATTTTGGGAGGTTTTTTAACACAACCTCTAGACTCTAGAGACTTTTATTTTTTTAAGATTTATCTATTTTAGAGAGGGAGCACGTGCATGAGCGTGAGAAGCAGAAGGAGAGGGAGAGAGAATCCTCAAGCTGATTGATTTCACGCTGAGTGCAGAGCCTGACGCAGGGCTTGGTCCCACAACCCTGAGATCACAACCGAGCCGAAACCAAGAGTCTGACACTTCACCGACTGAACCACCCAGGTGCCCCTATAGAGATTTTAAATAGTAATTCTTTGTTGGTTATATGATGCAGGTAACTTCTTTCTGTTTATTAGCTTCCCTTTCCATTCTTCTTACAGTGTGTCTTGGTGAACTGGTCTTAATTTTAATGTCAGATCGATTTTTTTCTTCATTCTGATTTGTGCTTTTGTGTGTGTTTTGTTTATTAAATCACTACCTCAGGTTATTAAGGAAATTCTTTTAAAGTTATGTCTTTCGTATTTAAGTTCTTGATTCTTCTGGAACTGAATTTTTGTGCATAGTGTGAAGTGTGGATCAATTTTTATCAACCCCCCCCCCCACCCACTGACAGTTGTCCCTCACTATTTTTTTTTTTAAGATTTTATTTATTTATTTGACAGAGAGAGACAGAGCGAGAAAGGGAACACAAGTAGGGGGAGTGGGAGAAGGAGAAGCGGGCTTCCGGCGGAGCAGGGAGCCCGATGTGGGGCTGGATCCCAGGACACTGGGATCATGACCTGAGCTGAAGGCAGATGCTTAACGACTGAGCCACCCAGGCGCTGCTCTCTATTTTTTTCTTAAACCAGTCTATTGAAGTATGATTGAATACGAAAAGCTGTACTATTTAATGTATACAACTTGATGAGTTTGGAGGTAAGTATACACATCCATGAAACCGTCACCACAGTCAATGCCATAAACATTGTGGGTGCTCTACTCCGATCCTTGCAATACCTAATACATCCTAATTGCTGTGGGTTTATAATAAGATAAAACTTGAAGTCATATAGGCTTAGTTCTTCTAGTTGGTTTTCTTTTCAGGGGTAATTTGGCTATCCTTTGGTCTTTAAAAATGCTTAAAATTGCCTTGTCAATTTCCCTGAAAATCCCTGTTGGATCTGTATTAAACCTGTAAATTAATTATGGAGAATTGAATCTTCAACTTGTTAATGGACAGGATTTGTCTCTCCACGTTTTAAGTCTTTATTATATTTCAGTAAAATGTTAAAAATGTCTACTAAAGAGGGGCACCTGGGTGCCTCAGTCGGTTGAGCATCTGCCTTTGGCTCAGGTCATGATCTCGGAGTCCTGGGATCGAGCCCCAGGTTGGGCTCCCTGCTCCATGCCCAGATATGGGGCGTCTGCTTCTCCCTCTCCCTCTGCCTGCCTCTCACCCTGCTTGTGCTCACTCTCTCTTTCTGTCAAATAAATAAATAAAATCTTTAAAAAAAGATGTCTACTAAAGATCTTACACCCTTTGTTAATTTTTAAAGTTACATTTCCTAGCTGTACATTGATTGCTCTTGTAGATAAATGTAGTTGACTCTTGGGGTGCCTGGCTGGCTCAGTCGGTAGAACATGTGATCTCAGGGTCCTGAATTGAAGCCTCACATTGGGGGTAGAGACTACTTAAAAAAAAAAAAAAAAATGTAGTTGACTCTTGTATAGGATCTTCTATCTGGCAATCTTACTTGACTCTTTCATGAACTCGAATAAGTTGTGTGTAGATTATTTTGAATTTTCTATTTACAAAATCATTATCTGCGATCTTTTCATTTCTTTCTACTATTTAGATTTTTTTTTTCTTACTGAGCAGTCAGCATATACAATGTTTATTATATAATAAGTAGAAATGAGTTAAGTGGACCATTTTTTCTGATGCCTGATTTTAAAAGAATGCTTTCAAATGCTTCTCCACTGAGTTGATGTGTCTTGTAGGTATTATATACCTTTTATGGGGTAAAGGATGTTTACTTATATTTTCAGTTGACTAAGAACTTTTACTGAATCTATTAAGATATGATCATATGATTTTTCTTTTTTATTTATTTGAGAGCAAGTGAGCACGAGCAGGGGGAGGAGCAGTGGGAGAAGCAGACTCCCCGCTGAGCAGGGAGCCCGACTCAGGGCTTGATCTGGGACTCTGGGATCTGACCAGAGTCTAAGGCAGATGCTTAACTGCAGGGCCCACTTTTTTTTTTTTTTTTAATTTATTGATTTTTCTTTTAGATTGTTTATGTGGTGGATGGTATTGAGAGATTTCCAAATGTTGAGCCAGTCTCGCATTTCTAGAATAAATCTGTTTTAGACAAAATACCATAAACTGGGTGGCTCAAACAACAGAAATTTCTTTCTCACAGTTCTAGAGGCTGAAACTCTGAGATGAGGGTGCCAAATGACCGCTGCTCTCCCTGCCCCTCCCCTAGGTTGCAGACAGCTGGCTTTTTGTATCTTCTTCACATGGTTGGAGAAAGAGCTAGCTAGCTCCCTGGCCTCTTATAAAGCCGTTAATCCCATTTATGAGTGCCCCACCCCCATGACCAAATTACTTCCCAGAAGCCCCACCTCCTTATAGCATCACCCTGGGATTAGGGTTTCAACAAAGGAGTTTTAGGGGGGCACACACACACTCAAGCCACTGAAAACCCAACTTGATCACATTGTATTTTTAAACATTCTTGGACTTGGTTTGTTGACATTGTTATTAGACTTTTATGTTTAATTTCTCTAGTGGGATTGGCCAGTAAAAATATTACTTTATTATTCTCTCCTGGTCTTGTTTTATTATCTAGGATGTAGAAACTCCTCATACGAGCTGGAAAGTATTTTCTCCCCCCACCCTCTTTTTTTTTTTTTTTTTTAAACCTCTGAGAGATTTTGTATCAGGCTGGAATGATCTAGGTGTTACTTGAATGTTTGCCAGCAAAGCCATCAAGTTCTAATGTTTTGCTAGTGATTCTTACCTTTTGTTATGTGACATTCAGGTTTTTTATTTCTTCATGAGTCAGTTTTAAGTTATGTATATGTATATATGTGTATATATATACACACACATATACAAGTTATATATCTAAGTTTTTTTTTTTTAAGATTTTATTTATTTGACACAGAGAGATAGCGAGAGCAGGAACACAAGCACGGGGAGCAGCAGAGGGAGAAGCAGACTAAGTTATATCTAGGTTTTATAGTATAATATGTACATTTTCTGCAGTTTTAAAATTTATTGGCACACAGTTCATATTCTCTATCGTTTGACTCTGCTCTATTGCAATGTCCTTTTTTTCATTCTCAGTATTATTTATGTCTTCTCTTTTCTTGACCTTATAAATCTTGTCAGAAGTTGTCAATTTTATTAGTTTTTTTCCCAAAGAACCAAAGGTGGAGTTTGATGATCCTCTCTAGTGTGTCTTTTATCCCCCCACTATTTTCTGGTTATATCTTCAATATACTCTTCTATACTTTTTTGGTAGTTTTTCTATTGTTTCAAGAGGAATTCTTTTTTTTTTTTTTTTTTTTAAGATTTTATTTACTTGACAGAGACACAGCGAGAGAGGGAACACAAGCAGGGGGAGCATGAGCGGGAGAAGGAGAAGCAGGCTTCCCGCTGAGCAGGGAGCCAGACGTGGAGCTCTATCCCAGGACCTCAGGATCATGACCCGAGCCGAAGGCAGCCGCTTAATGACTGAGCCACCCAGGCGCCCCCAAGAGGAATTCTTGTGGCATTCAACAAGGTGACTTAAAAATTCATTTTGGGGGCACCTGGGTGGCTCAGTCAGTTAAGCATCTGACTCTTTTTTTTTTTTTTAGATTTTATTTATTTATTTGACAGGGAGAGACAAAGCAAGAGAGGGAACACAAGCAGGGGGAGTGGGAGAGGGAGAAGCAGGCTTCCCGCTGAGCAGGGAGCCTGATGCGGGGCTCGATCCCAGGACCTTGGGATCATGACCTGAGCCGAAGGCAGACGCTTAACGACTGAGTCACCCAGGCGCCCCAAGCATCTGACTCTTGATTTTGGCTCGGGTCATGATCTCGGGGTCATGAGCTCGAGCCCTGTGTTGGGCTCTGTGCTCAGCGTGGAGTCTGCTTGAGATTCTCTCTCCTTCTCCCTCTGCCCTTTCCCCTTCTCTCTCTCTCCCTCTCTCTCTCTCAAATAAATAAGTAAAATATTAAAATAAAAAAAAAATTCATTTGGAAAAGAAAATGGTCTATCACAGTGATACTCTACTACACCTAGTTTCTCATGTTCCACTGGATGTTATTCTTAATTTTGCCTTTCCTCCCGGACTAGAAGCTTCTGATAGCCTCAGTCCCCTCTTTTCTTGTATGCCCTGGCCTGGACCATGGAATAGTACTTCCCAGGAAATGTGGAAGGAAGCAGCAGGAGGAAGACAATCTCCCATTAGGTGGTCTCAAGAGGAGCCAGTCCTCTCTGTAAGGAAATAGACGTTTCTCCCTGCCTGCCTCACAGGGTGTGGTGAGAAGCAGATGAGAGGATGGATACAAAAGAAAGTGTTTAAAAGTGATATGCAAAATAAAACATTGCTCTAATCTTCCAAAACTGGACAGTAACACAGAGGCTCCCTGCAGAGCTCCTCCCTGTGTCTTCAGGACAGATAGGACCTTCTCCAGACAGGCAGAGGCAGATAAGACAAGAATACACACACACACACACACACACACCCATCTGCGCCATACTGGAGGCCTGAGGTAACTTGTGCCTTCCACGCTGAAGGAACTACACACACACACACACCATCACCTGCTATACACACACACACACACACACCGCGCGCACGCGCACACGCACACACACGCCCCAGCATCTGCTCCATACTGGAGGCCGGAGGCAACACGGAAGAAGTCCCATCGTCCAGCTAGTCCCTGCAGCCAGGACTGTGGATGCTGCTCTGGCTACACCATGTCACTGTGCAAACAGCACCTCAAGGATGCCAAGGACGGGGCCCTCCGGTTAGTGATGACGCCTCACTTTGGGCCTTCAGAGGGTGAAGGGATCCCTCCCTTGTGCTCAGCCTAACACAGAGCTGAGAAAGCCAGCCCAGGCACTCACTTCTGTTTCCTCAGTGTCTGAATCGGCCCCGTTGGGGGGCAAGTCCCCTCACAGCCCAGGACCGCTGCCCCCAGCCCTCCCTGGGATCCCAGCCCAGGGAGCGCTGGCTGCCTCTTCTTTCCGAGGCCCACTACAGGATCCCTTTCCCATCCAGCCTTTCTAAGGGCAGCCCCGGAGGGTCTCCAGAACACAAAGGAATTCAAATTACACTCCCCTTTCCAGGACATTGGGATTATTGTCTAGGGGAGCCCCTTCCCTGTCAATAGAGTAGCCTCTTCATTTCCTCAAGGGTATTTTACCTCCTGCAGGGACGCGGGGGACTTTCTGATCCTTTCTCTCTCTCTCTCTTAATAGATGTATTCAGCCATGTATTAGGAAATATTGATTCGGGGCATTTAAATTCCAGTTAGTTGGGGCACCTGGGTGGCTCAGTTGGTTGAACATCTGACTCTTGGTTTTGGCTCAGGTCATGATCTCAGGGTCCTGGGATCGAGCCCCACGTCGTCAGGCTCCGTGCTCAGTGGGGGAGTCTGCCTGAGATTCTCTCCCTCTCCCCCTCCCCCTGCTCGTCTACTCCCTCTCTCACTCTAAAATAAATAATCTTTAAAAAAAAATTCCAGTTAACATACAGTGTAATATTAGTTTCAGCTGTACAAATAGTGATTCAACACTTCCATATATCCCCCGTGCTCATCACAAGTGTACTCCTTAGTCCCCATCACCTACTTAACCCAGCCCCCCACCCACCCTCACCTCCCCTGGGAACCATCAGTTTTGTATAGTTAAGAGTTTGTTTCTTGGCTTGCCTTTCTCTCACTGTCTTTTCATTTTTCTTTGCTCATTTGTTTCTTAAATTCCACATGAGTGAAATCATAGGGTATTTGTCTTTTTCTGACTTATTTCACTTAGCATAATACTCTCTAGCTCCTTCCATGTCATTGCAAATGGCAAGATTTCATTCTTTTTTATGGCTGAGTAATATTTCTGTGTGTGTGTGTGTGTGTGTCTACACACCACATCTTCTTTATCCATTCATCAGTCCACGGACACTTGGGCTATTTCCGTAATTTGGCTATTGTAAATAATGCTGCCATAAACATAGGGGTGTGTGTATCCCTTTGAATTAGTATTTTTGTGTTCTTTGGGTAAATACCTAGTATTGTGATTTCTGGATCATAGGGTAGTTCTATTTTTAACTTTTTGAGGCAACTCCATACTGTTTTCCACAGTGGCTGCACCAGTTTGCATTCCCAGCAACAGTGTAAGAGGGTTCCCCTTTCTCCACATCCTCTCCAGCACCTGTTGTTTTTTGTGTTGTTGATTTTAGCCATTCTGACAGGTATGAGGTGATCTTTCATTGTAGTTTTGATTTGCATTTCCCTGATGACGACTGATGTTGAGCATTTTTTCATGTGTCTGTTGGCCATCTGGATATCTTTGGAGAAATGTCTGTTCATTTCTTCTGCCCATTTTTAAATTGGATTATTTGTTTTTTGGGTGTTGAGGTTTTTTTTTTAAGATTTTATTTATTTGAGAGAGAGAGTGAGAGCACATTAGCAGGGGGAGGGGCAGAGGGAGAAGCAGACTCACTGCTGAGCGGGAAGCCCCACGCAGGGCTCCGTCCCAAGACCCTGGGATCATGACCTGAGCTGAAGGCAGAAGCTTAACTGACTGAGCCATCCAGGCACCCTGGGTGTTGAGTTTTATAGGTCCTTTATATATTTTGGATACTAACCCTTTATCAGATATGTCATTTGCAAATATCGAATCCCATTCAGTAGGTTGCCTTTCAGTTTTGTTGAGTGTTTCCTTTGCTGTGCAGAAGTTTTTTATTTTGATGTAGTCCTGATAGATTATTTTTGCTTTTGTTCCCCTTACCTCAGGAGACATATCTAGAAAAAAGTTGCTGCAGCTGATGTCAGAGAAATTACTGCATGTGCTTTCTTCAAGAACTTTTATGGTTTCAAGTCTCACATTTAGGTCTTTAATCCATGTTGAGTCTATTTTGTGTATGGTGAAAGAGAGTAGTCCAGTTTCATTCTTCTGCATGTGGCTGTCCAGTTTTCCCAGCACCATTTGTTGAAGAGACTGTCTTTTTCCCTTTGGATATTCTTTCCTACTTTGTCTAAGCTTAATTGACCACATAACTGTGGGTTCATTTCTGGGTTCTATTCTGTTCTATAGATCTTTCTATTTTTTTGCCAGTACCATACTGTTTTGATCACTGCAGCTTTGTAATATAACTTGAAGTCTGGAATTGTGATGCCTCCAGCTTTGCTTTTTTTTTTTTCAAGGTTGCTTTGGCTATTGAGGGTCTTTTGTGGTTCCAAACAAATTTAGGTTTGTTTGTCCTAGTTTTGTGAAAAATGCTGTTGGTATTTTGAAAGGGATTGCATTAAATGTACAGATTGCTTTGGGTAGTGTGGACATTTTAATATTTCTTCTTCCAATCCATGAGCATGGAATGTCTTTCCATTTCTTTGGGTCGTCTTCAATGTCTTTTGTCAGTGTTTTCCAGTTTTCAGAGTACAGGTCTTTCACTTCTTTGGTTAGGTTTATTCCTAGGGTTTTTAAATTTTTTTAAAGATTTATTTATTTATTAGAGAGAGAGAGAGAACAAGCTCTCAGGCCTTGGCAGTAGGATGAGTAATTCTTTCCCCTTGTTCTTCAGCACATTTAGACGGTATCTGGCTTCCACATACTTGGTCTGTACCCCTTGACCTGGGCAATGGACATGAACAAGAACTCCACTTCCTGGTTCAGCTCGTTCTTGAGCATCTCTAGCTGTGGTAAGTTCAGTCAGTGATGTTAACTGACTGCTCCATGTTGGGGGAAGGAGGACTAACTATCTTCTTATTTTTGGTGCAATTGTAAATGGGATTGATTCCTTAATTTCTCTTTCTGCTGCTTTGTTATTAGTGTATAGAAATGCAAGAGAGGGGTTCCTGGGTGGTGCAGTCGGTTGGGCATTAGTTTCAGCTCAGGTCTGATCTCAGGGTCATGAGATCGAGCCCAACGTTGGGTTCTGCATTCAGCGTGGAGTCTGCTTGAGTTTCTCTCTCACTCTTCCTTTCCCCTTCCCACTGTGTGCTCTCTCTCTGAAATAAATAAGTAAATCTTTAAAAAAGAGAGAAATGCAGCAGATTTCTGTACATTGATTTTGTATTCTGCGACTTTACTGAATTTGTTTATCAGTTCTAGCAGTTTTTTCGTGGAGTCCTTTGGGTTTTCTATATGGAGTATCATGTCATCTGCAAATAGTGAAAATTTTACTTCTTCCTGCCGATTTAGATACCTATTATTACTTTTTGTTGTCTGATTGCTGTGGCTAGGATTTCCAGTACTATGTTGAATAAAAGTGGTGAGAGTGGACATCCCTGTCTTGTTCCTGACCATAGAGGAAAAGCTCTGTTTTTCCCCATTTAGAATGATGTTAACTGTGGGTTTTTCATATATAGCCTCTATTATGTTGATGTATGTTCACTCTAAACCTACTTTGTTGAGGGTTTTTACCATGAATGGATGTTGTACTTTGTCAGAT
This sequence comes from Halichoerus grypus, assembly GCF_964656455.1. NCBI lineage: Eukaryota > Metazoa > Chordata > Mammalia > Carnivora > Phocidae > Halichoerus > Halichoerus grypus. Next base: position 48,977,493 of record NC_135719.1, on the reverse strand, counting down.
ATTTTTTCTGCGTCTATTGAAATGATCATATAGTTCTTTTTTTTTTTAAGATATATTTATTTGTTTTAGAGAAAGAGAGACCGTGTGTGCATGAGTGGGGGGCGGGGCAGAGGGAGAGAAGCAGACGCCTCCCTGAGCACAGAGTCCGATATAGGACTCAATCTCACAACCCCGAGATCATGACCTAAGCTGAAATCAAGAGTCGGACACTTAACCAACTGAGCCACCCATGTGCCATGAAATGATCATCAGTTTTATCCTTTCTGTTATTGATGTGATGTATTATGTTGATTGATTTGCGAATATTGAACCACGCTTGCAACCCAAGAATAAATTGCGCTTGATCATGGTGAATGATTTTTTTAATGTATTGTTGGATTCAGTTTGCTAGTATTTTGTTGAGGATTTTTGCATCTATGTTCATCAGAGATATCTTTATCTGATTTTGGTATCAGGGTCATGCTGGCCTCATAGAATGAATTTGGAAGTTTTCCTTCCTTTTCTATATTTTGGAGTAGTTTGAGAATAGGTATTAATTCTTCTTTATTTTTTAGAAATATTTTATTTATTTATTTGCCAGAGAGAGGGAGAGCACAAGCAGAGAGAGCTGCAGGCAGAAGAGGGAGAAGCAGGCTCCCCACTGGGGAAGGAGCCCGATGAGGGACTCGATCCCAGGACCCTGGGGTCATGACCTGAGCCACTCAGTGTCCCTAATTCTTCTTTAAATGTTTGGTAGAATTTGCCTGTGAAGCCATCTAGTCCTGGACATTTTTTTTTTTAATGTAATCTCTTGACCCCAAGATCAAAAGGCACACTCTTCCAACTGAGCCAGTCAGATGCCCCAAATTGTTCTTCCTAATTTTATTTTATTATTTATTTATTAAAGATTTTTATTTTTAAGTAATCTCTACACCCAATGTAGGGCTCAAACTTACAACCCCAAGATCAAGAGCTGCATGCTCGGGTGCCTAGGTGGCTCAGTTGGTTAAGCCTCTGCCTTTGGCTCAGGGCATGATCCCAGGGTTCTGGGATCAAGTCCCACATCGAGCTCCCTGCTCAGCAGGGAATCTGCTCCTCCCCACCCCACCCTTCCCCCTGCTCGTGATTTCTCTCTCTCTCTCTCAAATAAATAAAACCTTTAAAAAAAAAAAAAAAGGGGGGGGTGCTTGGGTGGCTCAGTCATTGGGCATCTGCCTTCAGCTCAGGTCGTGATCCCGGGGTCCTGGGATCGAGCCCCGCATCGGGCTCCCTGCTCTGCGGGAAGCCTGCTTCTCCCTCTCCCACTCCTCCTGCTTGTGTTCCCTCTCTCGCTGTGTCTCTGTCAAATAAATAAAATCTTTAAAAAAAAAAAAAAAAGCTACATGCTCTGTGGACTGAGCCAGCCAGGTGCCCCATGGTCCTGGACTTTTGTTTGTTGGAAATTTTTTTATTACTGATCAATTTCTTTGCTGGTTATCGGTCTGTTCAAATTTTCTATTTCGGTTTTGGTAATATATATGTTTTTAGGAATTTATCCATTTCTTCTGTGTTGTCCAATTTGTTGGCATATAGTTTTTCATGATAATTTTATAATTGTATTTCTGTGGTATTGGTTGTTATTTCTCCTCTCCCATTTGTGATTTTATTTATTTGAGTCCTTCCTTTTTCTTTTTGATAGATCTGGCTTAATGTTTATCAATTATTAATTTTTTCAAAAAACCAGCTCCTGGTTTAATCTTTTCTATTGTTTTTTTCTTTTTATGTATGTGTATAACCTCTGTGCCCAATATGGGTCTCGAACTCATGACCCCAAGATCAAGAGTTGCCTGCTCTACCAACTGAGCCAACCAGGCTCCCCTGTTCTAGTGCTTTTTTAGTTTCTAACTCATTTATTTCTGCTCTAATCTTATTATTTCCTTCCTTCTTCTGGCTTTAGGCTTTGTTTATTATTCTTTTCCTAGCTCTTTTAGGTGTAAGGTTAGGTTGTTTATGTGAGATTTCTCTTGCTTCTCGAGGTAGGCCTGTGTTACTATACACTTCCTTCTTAGAACCACTTTTGTGGGGTGCCTGGGTGGCTCAGTCAGTTAAGAATCTGACTCTTGATTTTGGCTCAGGCCATGATCTCAGGCTTGTGAGATCAGGCCCCATATTGGGCTCTGCACTGAATGCAGAGCCTGCTTGGGATTCTCTCCATCTCCCTCTGCCTTGCTCACATGCTCTCTCTCTCTCAAAAAAAAAAAAAAAAATCACTTTTGCTGCATCCCAAGGTTTTGTGTTTTCATTTTCATTTGTTTCCATGTATTTTTTTTTTAAATTTCTTCTTTTATTTCCTGATTGACCCATTCATTGTTTAGTAGCATGTTACTTAACCTCTATGTATTTGTGGTCTTTCCAGATTTTTTCTTGTGGGTGACTTCTACTGTCATGGCATTGTGATCAGAAAAGGTGCATGGTATGACTTCGGTTTTCTTGAATTTATTGAGGCCTGTTTTGTGGCCTAATATATGATCTATTCTGGAGACTGTTCTATGTGCATTGAAAAGAATGTGTATTCTGCTGTTTTAGGATGGAATGTTCTGAATATATCTGTTAAATCCATCTGGTCTAGTGTGTCATTCAAAGCCATTGTTTCCTTGTTGATTTTCTGTTTAGATGATCTGTCCATTAATGTAAGTGGGATGTTAAAGTTCCCTACTATTATTGTATTATTATCAATTAGTTCCTTCATGTTTGCTATTAATTGTTTTATGTATTTGGGTGCTCCCATGTTGGGTGCATAAATATTTATAATTGTTAGATCTTCTTGTTGGATTGTCCCCTTTATTATTTTTTTTTTAAGATTTTATTTATTTAGGGGCGGCTGGGTGGCTCAGTCACTAAGCGTCTGCCTTCAGCTCAGGTCATGATCCCAGGGTCCTGGGATCGAGCCCCACATTGGGCTCCCTGCTCTGCGGGAAGCCTGCTTCTCCCTCTCCCACTCCCCCTGCTTGTGTTCCCTCTCTTGCTGTGTCTCTCTCTGTCAAATAAATAAGTAAAATCTTTTTAAAAATTTATTTATTTATTTGACAGAGAGAGTGAGTGAGCACACAAGCAGGGGGAGCAGCAGAGGGAGAGGGAGAAACGGGCCCTCTACTGAGCAGGGAGCCAGATGTGGGACTCGATCCCAGGACCCTGAGATCATGACCTGAGCTGAAGGCAGACACTTAACTGGCTGAGCCACCCAGGCACCCCATCCCCTTTATTATTATGTAGTGTCTTTCTTTGTCTCTTTTTACAGTCTTTGTTTGAAAGTCTATTTTGTCCAATACAAGTATTGCTACTCCAGCTTTCTTTGAACATCTATTTGCATGGTAGATGTTTTCTCCATCCCTTCACTTTGAACCTGCAGGTGTCTTTAGGTCTAAAATGAGTCTCTTGTAGGCAGCATATAGACGGGTCTTGCTTTTTTTTTTTTTTTAATCCATTCTGACACTCTGTTTCTTTTGATTAAAGCATTTAGTCCATTTACGTTCAAGTAATTATTGATTTAAAAAAGGTAATTATTGATAGATATGTATTTATTGCCATTTTATTACTTGTGATTGTTGCTGGAGATTTTCTCTGATCCTTTTATATCTTTCTTTCATGGTTTGCTGGTTTTCTTTAGTGATATATTTGGATTTCTGTCTCTTTATTCTTTGCATATTTATTTGTAGTTTTTGATTTGTGGTTACCATAAGGTTTGTATATAACGTCTTCTGTGTATAGCAGTCTATATTAAGTTGATGGTCGTTTAAGCTTGAACCCATTCTTTACTCCGGTCCTCCCCACGTTTTAGGTATATGTTGTCATATTTTACCTCCTTTTTTAAAGTGAGTTCCTTGACTGATTTTTTATAGAAATACTCATTTTTACTGCTTTTGTGTTTCCTACCTTCCTACTTTCACTTTTGCTCTTTCTTTTCCACTCACAGAGTCCCCTTTAGTATTTCTTGCAGAGCAGTTTTCATGGTCATGAACTCCTTTAATTTTTTGTTTATCTGTGAAACTCTTTATTTCTCCTATTTTGATTGTTAACCTTGCTGGATAGAATATTCTTGGCTGTGGATTTTTCCCACTCAGCACTTTGATTATGCCATTCTCTTCTGGCTTGAAGAGTTTCTGCTGAAAAATCTACCTTATGGGTTTTCCCTTTTAAGTAACTTTTCTTTTGTCTTGCTGCTTTTAAGATTTTTTTTCCTTATCACTGTATTTTGCCAGTTTAATGATAATATGTCTTGGTGTGGGTCTGCTTTTGTTGATTTTGATGGGAGTTCTCTGTGCCTCCTGGATCTGGTTATCTGTTTCCTTCCCCAGATTAGGGAATTTTTTAGCTATTTCTTCAAATAAATTTTCTGCCTCCTTTTCTCTGTCTTCTTCTTCTGGAACTCCTAAAATACGAATGTTACTACATTTGATGGAGTCACTGAGTTCTCTAAGTCTATCTTCATTTCCCATAATTCTCTCTTTTGTTCAGCTTCATTATTTTCCATTATTTTGTCCTCTTTGTCACTAATTCATTCCTCTGCTTCTTCCTGCCTGCTCTTCATTGCATCAAGCCTATTTCCAATCTTGTTTATTGCATTTTTCATCTCTTACTGATTCTTTTTTACCTCTTTTATCTCTGTGGTAAGGATTTCATTGATGCCTTCTATTATTTTCTCAAGCCCAGTGAGTATCCTTATGATTTTGCTTTAAATTCTTCATCAGGCATGTTACTTATATCTGTTTTGCTTGGATCTCTGGTCTTGGCCTTATCTCGTTCTTTCACTTGGGATAAATTCCTCCACATGGCATTTTGTTCTAAGTCTCTGCCTTCTTCTGTGTGTTAGAAAGGCCAGTTATGTCTCCTGCTCCTGAAAGTAATGGCTTTATGAAGAAGAGGTCGTGTAGTGTCCAGAGCCTAGTACTTCAGGGAGTGTCTCTGGTGTGTGCTGCATGCGATCTGCTGTTGTGTTTTGGCTGCTCTGTCCTTCAGGCCAGTCATCTGCCCAGGCTCTACTTGCCTGCAGTGGGCAGTGTTTGGTCCCTGGCCTGAATGTGGTGGCTTTTAACTAGGTGTGCTCTGGCCTGCTTGTGAAATGAGACCTGTCACCACGTCCATCAGAACTTAGGCCCTGCAGAACTCTTGTCGGGAGATGTGGTGTGGGCAGGGGTTTGTGCTGGTCTTCTCGGGAAGGGGCCCAATGTGCTGGGACTGAGGCAAGCCTGACTGAAAAGGGCAGTCCTGCCAGAGCACAAGAGTGGTGGGATTTGGTATAAGCAAGTTAGGCAGCCAGTGTCTATGCAGCTTCCCTCAGGTGGTTCTGTGTTTATGCTGAGGGGTAGAGGAGGGAAATGGCACCAGCCAGGTCCTTTCTTCCTGGTCTCTCTCTCTCTCAACATTGCCTCTTAGGGCCATGCTCCTAGAAGAGCAAGTAATCTCCCCACTGTGTGTTCCCAGGCTTGATTTCCCCATCTGTCAGGGGAGGGCCCGAGTGAGTTTCCACACTGTATGCCCCTAGGTTGTTTACCTGCCTTCTCTCCAGGAGCAGCCTGGATGCCTCCACACTGGAGCCCAGTCCAGCCTGCCGATACTTTAAAAAACTTCAGGATTGGGGCACTTGGGTGGCTCAGTCGCTTAAGCATCTGCCTTTGGCTCAGGTCATGATCCCAGGGTCCTGGCCCCATCAGGCTCCCTATCAGTGGAAGGTCTGCTTCTCCCCCTCCCTTTCCCTCTGCCTGCTGCTCCCCCCCCCACTTGTGCTTGCTCTCTTTCTCTGTCAAATAAATAAATAAAATCTTTAAAAACAAAAGCAAAACAAAAAACAAAAAATCTTCAGGATTTGAGCACTGTTGTGGCAAGAAGTCACAAATTTCAACCCTTCCTGCTGTCCAAGCCAATGGCTACGGAAAAACATTCTCCTTGTGTGTTCCCCTGTGTGCTCCTCTCTCTCTCTCCCTTCTCTACAACCGTGGCTCCCTCCCCCCTGCAGCACCATGTGTCTGCACTTCCTACCTTCTTCAATGTGGCCTCTTCTCTCCACTTAGTTGTGGGGTTTGTTCTGGCAGTCTTCAGATTGATTTCTGGGGTATTTAGGATGATTTGATAGTTACTTAGTTGTGTTCATCGGATGCTGTGAGCCTAGGGTCCCCCTACTCTGCTGCCATCATCCCCCCTGTGTGATCCTTTCTCTTGATGAAGGGACCAAAAAGCACTCAACTTCAGTCTCCCAGGGCTCCTGTCATATTGTCATCCTTTATCCATTCATTCCGCTAACATTTTCAAGAATTCCATCAAAAAAACAATATTTTTTCTCATGAACCCCACATATTGAAAGAGTTTTGCCCATTGCATTTATCAAGTAAGAATTTATTCTTTTCCTATTTGTAATTAATCAAAAACATATTTGACCACCAGCTAGAGTTCTGATCAGCTTGAGGAGACTAGGGTGCTCTCCCAGAGCAGGTCTAACGCTGGCCCACGTTGGGGAGGGCGATGGGGAAGGGTACAGCCATGGACATGTAACCGGGGCCCATGGGTGTGAGAGCACCTGGCTCCGGGGGCCTCCAACAGATCAGGTTTGGCCACTCACCACTGACAAAATACAAAGGCAGAGAGTGGGTGGCAGTGAAACAAGAAAGGAATTTGTTTCAATGAGCCCAACACCGGGAAGACTGGGACTAGCATCTCAAAGGCTGTCTCCAAAGTGCCGCAAATACTTGTAGGTTTATATAAGGAAAAGTATATAGGGAGAAGGTGAGACAAAGGCCAGTGAGTATGTGCAGATGGGCAGTAAAGGTCAGCTGGATCATTGTCTTGGGGTCAATCTCGGGCAAGGTCCTGCTGCCTCAGGGCAGTCCCTATTGCTTGAGGGGGTGGTTTCAGTTCCCATCCAGGGATGCTTTGCCCGTAGGGCCTTTTGCCTGAATTGAGAGATTAGCTGGAAAGAACTTCATCAGTTAGGAAGGACAGACTGAGGTCAGAATGGAGCAGTTGAAATCCTCTGTCAGACCTGTTGAAGCAGCTCCCACCTCCGAGACTACCTCCTCCCTGCTGTGTCCTCAGCCCCAGCCTGGGAACCACAGGCCTCTAATTTGCACCCCATGGGGCAGAAGCCCGGGCAATGGGGCTCTAGCAAGGGTGTGAAACTGGGTGGGGAGATGTGTGTTCTCTTCCCAGCCCTGTGACCTCCCCAGTCCTGAGTACCCTCCCCAGGGCTTGATTTCCCCATCTGTCAGGGGAGGGCCCTAGTGAGATAATCTCCAGATTTCCCTCCAGGCTCTGACCTTTTAGATGTTAAACCTTGTACTCGGGAGAGTGGAGGTGAGAGTGTGACAGAAACCAGCAGCGCAGCCGGTGATCCTGCTGCTCCGGCTGGTCCCGCTAGGCTTGTCTGAGAGACACTGCTCCCTGTGGGGGTGAAAGACAACGCCGGGCCAGAGCAGGGCTGTTTGGTCACACCAGGTTGGACATGCTGGAGCACCCCATACACATGCGCACTCATACACACACGTGCGTGTGAACAACATGCACGCGTAAACGTGCATGTGCGCATTCATCAACACGTGCATGTGTATGCACACACACACACACGCACAAACACACTCATCCCAAGTGCTATATGCTACACAGCCCCAAGTTTGCAGACCTGCCCACTTCTCTGCCCTGGATCACCAGCCACCATTTCTTGGCATCTGTCTGGAAGGCTGGGTATGGGGCTTCCTGCTGGCCCAGATGTGTCAGTGTCTCTGAGTGGGCTGAGCCCACTGGTCTGCAGCCTGCTTTTCAAGAGCAGACATCAGGCGAGGGATGCAGGCTTTCCTCTGTAACTGTGCTGCTTGGGGTCTCCATTGCTGCTTCCCATTTGGTAACAGCTCATGAATCTTAGTTCTTCTCCCGTATCTGCCACAGGATGATGGAGGCCGGCAAAAAGGGGGCTCGCGTTGCTGACGGGTAGGAGAAGGGGAGCAGGGTGGGGGGTGGGGGCGGTGGATAGACAGCAGGCTGATGAGAGGAGCTGACTCCATATTGGCCCGCCAGGGGGAGAACTTGGAACATTCATATCTGTATCCCTTCACTTATCCTGCACCTCCTGGGCTCAAGAGAGGTTTCTGGAAAGGATGAATAGATGCCTAACTAGATGAGGGAGATAAGGACCTGAAGAGACAAAGGAAGGAGGAAGGCAGGTGGGGAAGGGGAGATGAATAAACCTAAACTGGTGGGGATAAGCTTAGGGGGAGCTTTTCTTTTTACATGGTAATTAAAAAGGTTGACACTGTGGGGCCTGGTAAGAACACTACATTGCGGAAATGCATTTCTTTTCCTTCCTATTTCCTCTTGAGATGAACTCTGTCCCTGTTATGCTGTGACCCTGGGCGATCTCTCTCTGAGCCTCAGTATTCCCATCACTAAGCTGGGCCTTCCTTTCCCTCAAAGTGTCATCAAGAGATTCAAGTGAAATAATGGAATGAGAATAGTGCTTTGGAAAACAAACATATGTGCCTAATCGCAGGGATGACATGCCCACACTGAAGCTGAAAGGCAGTGTGGTACAGTAGTTATGACCCAGGCTCCCAAGTCAGATTGCCTGAATTCCCATCCCAACTTTTCCCCTTACCAGCTGTGTGACCTCAAGCACGTTCCTTAACTTCTCTGTGCCGCAGTTACTTCATCTGAGAAGCAAGCATGATGATAACAATATCTGCTTCTCCCTCTCCCACTCCCCCTGCTTGTGTTCCTGCTCTCACTGTCTCTATCTCTGTCAAATAAATAAAATCTTAAAAATAAATAAATAAATCTTAAAAAAGCTGTAGGAATCTGAAGAGAGACAGTGTTTTATCTTTAATTAAAAAATTTCCCCAATGCTACGGATTTGTGTACATATGTTTTAGTTTTACTATGTGACCATTTTATTGTGGTGTCATGACTTGTTGCTTTGTGACTTAAGTTTTTTAAACGTTTCCTTACTGTTCTTGAATAGATAATACATCCACAGGGCACAAAATTTGCAAGGTTGCTGTGACATGTGCTGGCTGAGGCAGGTGGCACTTTAGGGTGCCCCTGTGCCTGGCTCATGCATGCATCCGGTGCCCACTTTGGGCAGAAACAAAGGACGGGGACTTGAGTGGGACCTTGGCCCAGAGGCAGCAGGTTCACTCCCAGCCCTGGCTCCGGGGGCACTGGCCAGCCTGGCTGAGGAGGACTGCAGGGTCAGAGAGGCAGATGGATGGGACCAGGGGACAAGGAGAAAGAAGGACACAGGGAAACGAGAAAGAAGCCAGGTTAATGTTTAAAAAGAAGACAACAGGCCCAAAATGGAGTCGTTTATGCTAAGCCCCAAGTCACCAAACCGAGACTTAATTTACAGTTTTGGCTCTCCTAGAAATGGAATCTTAAATCAGCCAATCAGGAATTACCTGATCAGGGCGCCTGGGTGGCTCAGTTGGTTAAGCGACTGCCTTCGGCTCAGGTCATGATCCTGGAGTCCCAGGATCGAGTCCCACATCCGGCTCCCTGCTCAGCAGGGAGTCGGCTTCTCCCTCTGACCCTCCCCCCTCTCATGTTCTTTCTCTCTCATTCTCTCTCTCTCAAATAAATAAATAAAATCTTAAAAAAAAAAAAAAGGAATTACCTGATCAGCACTAGCGGCTAATCTGCCCGATAGATAGACCCCTGTCATCTCCTAAAGGAAAGTGACCTTGCCATATCCAATTTACTTTTTGCTCGTACAACTTCCTTGTTCGCCCTCCTTTCTGCCTATAAAAGTGTTTCATTTTGTACAGCTCCTCAGAGCTCCTTCTGTCTGCTAGATTGGATGCTGCTCAAATCATTGAAGAAAACCAATAAGAGGGGCACCTGGCTGGCTCAGTTGATTGAGCATGCAACTCTTGATTTTGGGGTCATGAGTTCAAGCCTAGCCTCACATTGGGTGTAGAGATTACTTAAGAAAAAAGAAAGAAGGCCAGAAAGAGCTTTAGAATGTTCTCAGTTGGGGGCACCTGTTTGGCTCAGTTGGAAAAGCATGTGACTGACTCTTGATCTCATGGACTTTGATCCCACATTGAGTCTAGAGATTACTTAAAAAAAAAAAAATTGTGCTCAGTTGAATTTTTTTTTTTTTAACTAAAGAGGATAATTCCAACCTGAAAACAAGAATATCTAGAGATTAAATCATTTCTGAATCAGCTAAAATCGTTGGTTGGGGCTTGTTGGGATTGAACTAGGTGTTTTCCAACGGGAAAAGCTCCCAGGATCTCTTTTCTTTTTAAATTGAGGTAAAATTGGTAAATAACATTATATGTTTCAGGTATACAACATTATAATTCAACATTTGTATGTGCTACAAAGTAATCACCACTAAAGTCTACTTACCATTATCAGCATAAAACTGAGTCCCTTTATCCGTTTTGCTTGCCTCCCCACTCCCTCTCCCATCTGGTAACCATCAATCTGTTCTCTGTATCCATGAGCTTGTTTTTGTTTTGTTTTGTTTTGTTTTAGATTCCATATATAAATGAAATCTTACAGTATTTGTTTTTCTCCATCTGACTTACTTCGCTTAGCATAATACCTTCAAGGTCCATCCATGTTGTCACAAATGGCAAGATTGCATTCTTTTTTTTATCACTGAGTAATATCCCATTGTATGTATGTATATATGTGTGTAAATACCACATCTTCTTTATCTATTCATCCATAGGTGGACATTTAGGTTGTTTCCATGTCTTGGATATTATAAATAATGATGCTGTGGATGGGGCGCCTGGGTGCCTCAGCTGCCTTCGGCTCAGGTCATGATCCCAGTGTCCTGGGATCAAGCCCTGCATCCGGCTCCCTGCTCCACGGGAAGCCTGCTTCTCCCTCTCCCACTCCCCCTGCTTGTGTTCCCTCTGTCGCTGTGTCTCTCTCTGTCAAATAAATAAATAAAATCTTTAAAAAAAATAATGATGCAGTGGGCATGGAGGTTAGGTGTCTTTTTGAGTTAGTGTTTTCATTTTCTATGGATAAATACCCAGAAATGGAAAAGCTGGATCACATGGTAGTTCTATTTTTTTTTTTTTTTTTTTTAAGGAATCTCCATACTGTTTTCCACAGTGGCTGCCCCAGTTCACGTTCCCACCACCAATGCATGAGGGTTCTGTTTTCTCTATATCTTCTCCAACGCTTGTTGTTTCTTGTCTTTTTGGTAATAGCCATTCTAACCAGTGTGAGGTGATATCTCATTATGGTTTTGAATGGCATTTCCCTAATAATTAGTGATCTTTCCCTAATAATCAGCATCTTTCTGTGTGCCTGTTGGCCATGTGTATGTCTTCTTTGGAAAAATGTCTATTCAGATCCTCTGCCCATTTCAATTGGGTTGTTTGGTGTTTTGTTGTTGAGTTGTATGAGTTCTTTAAATATTTTAGATCTTAATCCCTTATCAGATATATGATTTGAAAAAAATCTTGTCCCATGCATTAGGTTGTCTTTTCGTTGTGATGATGGTTTCTTTCACTTTGTGGAAGCTTTTTAGTCTGATTTAATCCCATTCGTTTATTTCTGCTTTTGTTTCCCTTGCTTTTGAAGTCAGATCCACAAAAATGTCACCAAGACCAATGTCAAGGAGCTTACTACCTATCTTTTCTTCCAGAAATTGTATGGTTTCAGGTCTTACATTCAAATCTTTAATCCATCTTTTTAAAAAATCTTTAATCCATTTTGAGTTAATTTTTGTGTATTTTTAAAATAGTGGACTATTTTCATTCTTTTGCATGTGACCATCCAGGTTTCCCAACACCATTTATTAAGGAGACTGTCCTTTCTCTATTGTATGTTTTTGGCTCCTTTGTCATAAATTAATTGGCCATATATGTGTGGGTTTAATTCTGGGTTCTCAGTGGTATTCCATTGATCCATGCATCTATTTTTATGTCAAACCAGACTGTTTTCGTTACTGTAGCTTTGTAGTATAGTTTGAAATCAGGGAACATGATTTCCTAACCTCCAGCTTTGTTCTTCTTTCTTAAGATTGCTTTGGCTACTCAGGATCTTTTGTGGTTCCAAACAAATTTTAGAATTTTTTTTTTTTTAAGATTTTATTTATTTATTTGACAGAGAGAGACACAGCGAGAGAGGGAACACAAGCAGGGGGAGTGGGAGAGGGAGAAGCAGGCTTCCCACTGAGCAGGGAGCCCGATGCGGGGCTTGATCCCAGGACCCCGGGATCACGACCCCAGCCAAAGGCAGACACTTAACGACTGAGCCACCTAGGCGCCCCAAATTTTAGAATTATTTTAGTTCTGAAAAATTCCCTTGGAATTTTGATAGGGATTGCATTGAATCTATAGGTTGCTTTGGGACATTTTAACAATATTAATTCTTTGGATCCATGAGCACAGAATATTTTTCCATTTATTTGTATCTTCTTCAATTTCTTTCATCAGTGTCTTATAGCTTTCAGAACACAGGTCTTTCATCTCCTTGGTTAAGTTTATTCCTAGGTATTTAAGTCTTTTTGATGTAATTGTAAATGGGATTGTTTTCTTAGTTTCTCTTTCTAATAGTTCATAATTAGTGTATAGAAAGATCTTAGATTTCTGTATTTTGATTTTGTATCCTGCAACTTTACTGAATTCATTTATTAGTTTGAACAGTTTTTAGTGGAGTCTTTGGGGTTTTCTCTATATTGTATTATGTCATCTGTAAACAGTGACAGTTCTACTTCTTCCTTTCCGATTTGGATGCCTTTTATTTTTCTTGCCAAATTGCTGTGGTTAGCACTTCTGATACTCTGTTGAATAAAAGTGGCAAGAGTGGGCATCCTTGTCTTGTTCCTGATCTTTGAGGAAAAGATTTCAGCTTTTCACCATTGAGTATGATGTTAGCTGTGGGTTTGTCTTGTATGGCCCTTACTGTGTCTAGGCACATTCCCTCTATTCCCACTTTGTTGAGAGTTTTTATTGTAAGAGGATGTTGAATTTTGTCAAATGCTTTGTCTGCATCTGCTGAGATGATCCTCTGATTCTTATCCTTCCTTTTGTCAGTGCGGTGTATTACCTTGATTGATTTACAGATGTTAAACCACCCTTGCACCAGGGTCCGCAGAGCAGCCTTGGGAGGGAAGGAAGCTGCCCATGGAAGAAAAGCAGTCCTGGTCCTATCACAGACCACTGGCGGAGAGTGAGGATGCACAGGGTCTTATGGGGATCACTAGGCGGGCTCCATTAGATCCACAATGCACATGCCCCAGACCCAGCAAATCCCCTCATTTCTACTCTACAGAAACACATGCTGATGAGCACAGGGAGACAGTGGAAGGTTCAGTGCAGCACTGGAAATTGGAAACATTATTTAGCATATCTATATATGGAAGTCTGTATCCCATAGAAAAAGGCCTGGAAGGAGCCCAAAGCTGATAATGGTGTTACCCCTAGGAGGGCACTGGGCTTGGGGCAGTTGAGAGGGGACTTATGCAACATTTTTTTGTGCTTTAAACAAGGAGAATGCTTCTGGGTATTCCTTGTTTGACCTAAATTAGTATGTTTTTCTTATACTTGAAAAGAACTAAATTGATCCCAAAAGAGGAGGGATTTGGGCAAAAAGGAGAGAAAGCAGAGAGGTTTGGAGGTGAAGGAGGAGCCATGAGATGATAGGGAGAAAGATGGGCAGAGAGGCTCTTTTGGACTCTGGTGAATGACACGCAATCTAATTCATCCTCCAGCTCCTCTTCTGGGCTGTTCAGCAAAGACTCAAACAGCTTTTTGATTCATTATTGGATGTTGGGCTTTTCTTTCCAATGTAAAACTGAGATCACCCACAAGGCAGACTGGCATTATTCATGGAGAACCTTCTATGGTGGAGCCTGGGCGTATAGGGGGCAGTAAGAGCTCCACAGTGACCTTTACTACCTTGAGATAAATCACTCAAGGAGCCAGAAACAAAGGGTTGTGGAAGCAGAGAGGAGGGAGCATTGATTCTGTCTGAGAATTAGGAAGGCCTCATGGAGGTAGAGATGTGGCTGGGGAGCGCTGGTGCAAACATAGGGATGTTCCAGCGAGAAGAATTGGGAAAATGCGTCTTAGGCTGTGTTTGGTGGACTTCCTCCCAAGGTTCTAGGTTGTTGTCTATGGGTTGAAAGAGTCCCAGAGAGCATGCTCATCTGGTGGCCAATGCTAAAGGTGCCTCCATGCCGAAAAGCCTCTAGGAGGCTGAGAACAAACATCAGCTGAAAATCCTGGGTCCCTCACCAAAAACAGTTGGCATCATGGGGCTCCAGATGTGATGCCCTAAAAGGAATACAGCATCACATATGAATTGTTCATAGCAAAAATTATTATCTGATTCTCTAGTCAGGAGGAAACATGAGACAAATCCACCTTGGGGGTCACTCTGCAGGACAGCTGACTTTGTCCCTTCAGAAATGTCAGTGTCGGGGTGCCTGGGAGGCTCAGTTGGTTGGCATCTGCCTTCGGTTCAGGTCATGATCTTGGGGTCCTGGAATTGAGTCCCACATCAGGTGCTCTGCTCAGCGGGGAGCCTGCTTCTCCCTCTCCCTCTGTGCTCTCTCTCTCAAATAAATATATAAAAATCTTTTTAAAAAAATGTCAGTGTCAGGAAAAACAGAGAAGGCTGGGTTTGTTCTGGAACCGCAGAGAGTAAAGAGACATGACAGCCCAGAGAGGGCATGAGTCTTGGTTGGGTCCTGGATCTGGGAAACACAGCTAAGGTGGACGTTGTTGGACACCTGGGGACGCTGGATCGTGGACTTTGCATTAGATAATAGCTTTGAATCTTTTTTTTTTTTTCTTTTAATGATGGAAATAAAAAGAACGTTAACATGATGTTGTTTCCGTGGGGTGGGAAGATGCAGGGGAAGAGAATCCATTCTTTTACAAGGAGAATGCAAGTTTGGGTTCCGGTCGTGGCCCCGCCGCTGCCTACCTGTGACAACAGGAACCCATTGTGCCCGGTGCCAGTCCGAGCCCGTTTCACCTATGGGCACAGGGACCGGGTGGTGCCCACCTGGTGAGGCTGTTGAAGGCCAACTGTGTGTATTCAGGAGAAGCTGCAGCCAGTGGGTTAACCCCCTTCAGCCCCCTGGTCCTGCTGGAAGCATCCACAGAGTCAGGCCCTCAGGGGGGTTCCCTTTGCCCTGTGTGGGGGAGGCAGACCAGGGGGTGGCGTGCACCCCTTAGCTTCCCTCTGCCTCCCCCACCCCGGTTCTCAGCCCAGAATAGGTGCTGTGCTCCCAGCCAGAGTTTTCAACTGCAGGGTGCAGCCTGGAAACATGGTTTAGATCCCCTTTGTTGGTTTCCAGCAAATTAAAATTTATCTCTCAGGGAGGAAATGAGGGGGTTGAGGGTTTTTTTTCTTCTCCTTAATGGGTCCTGATGAAGGAAATGAATGCAGAGAGGGAATCAGAAATACGATCCGCCGCTTGCCGGCTTGGAAAGGTCTGGGGGCTCCCTGCGCCCTCACAGGGGGCAGCTGGGCACAGGGTGTTTTATTGTATAATTAACCTTGACCCCTCTGGGTTCAAAGAGAGAGGTTAGTTGGAAATAAATCAATAGTCTGGTCTGGTCACTTCAAAGGCTTCAGAACCCGCTGGAAAATTCCATATTGTTTCAGTGTGTAAATTGGAATAGGGTGTGCAGTTCCTTTTGAAAGGCTGGGAGGGTTAGGCCTAAAATTGAAATTAATTGTGTATCCACTTCCTTTAATCAAGCAATCAGGAGGCTTTATTGCGTTTCTTGTTGCAGGGGCGGGTGGGAAGTCCCCGCAGAAAACACCGTGTGACCTCTGTGTGGCCATTGGGCAGGGCTCTGGGACAAAAGGCATCTCCCCTCCCCAGCAGCGAGCAGCCTTTCATTCGGACATGTCTGGAATTCTCAGAACCACCAAGCCATCACCATCCTAATACATAGCATTTATTGAGTACTTACTATGGCCCGGGTGCCAGGGATTTTCCTGGGATTTTTCTCGTCTGATCCTCACAACAACCCAGTTGGATTAAGTACCATTATTATCTGTTACAGATGGAGCAGGGGAGCTTCAGAGGGGCGAACTAGCCAGGCCAAAGCCACTGTGAGCTTTCTGTTGCAGTGCCGTGGCTCAAGGAATGAACATCAGAGCCCCGGGAGAGCTGCAGATCACCCAGTCTCCATTCTCCTCCCCAGAGTCTTCAAGAGAAACCAGCCCTGGCCGCCTTTCCCAGAGTCTCTCTTGGCTTCACGTCCCGTTCACCTTTCCCCTCTCTCTCTCCTTTCTCCACCCCACACGCCTTCCCTTGGGCTTTGCTTTCCTGCCCTCTGGCTTTCTTTCCACAAATACGCGAGTGTTTAGAGCTTCTGTCCGCTCTGGCTGGCTCACAGAGGTAAGATACCGTGCTCGTCCTTAGGAAACTCACTTCCTAAGTTCCCCAAGCAGGGATGACAGGTAGACATGGTGTGCAGATTTGCTGTGGAAGGAAGTAGTTCTGTATGAGAGGGTTAAGCAAGGTGCAGAGGAAGGGCAGAAGCAGAAGTGGTTCTAACAGGAGAGAACCAGGGAGGACATCGGGAGGAGGCAGTGAACAAGGACCAGTGGAGTGGGATCATTCCAGGCTGAAGGGACTTCTTGCAGAAAGGCCTGGAGGCAGCGTTGTGCCTGGCACATGCTGGAGAAGCCAGGAGCCCGACTTGAAGGATTGGAGTCCACGAAAGGAGCCAAGAATTAGGCTCTGTTCTGAATAATAATAATAATAAGAGCAAGCATGGTCCTGAGTGCTTTACATGACTGACTTGTTTACTGCTTACAACCTGCAAGGTAGGTGCTGTCCTTATCCGTGGTTTCTAGAGGAGGAAATGGTCCCAGAAGGTCACCCAGCTGGACAGCAGCTGAGTGGGGATTACAAACCCAAGCCTGTGCTCTGAGCCGCTGGATTACGCTGTCTCCCGTGAGGGGGGCCTTGAATTCCCAACTTCCTCAACTGCCCTACTCCAGGGTCTGACATCCCTGGGTCTCTCCTCAATATGCAGGAAGAAAATCTTCATCTCAGCCAGTTTAGACCATTCCCTCTCCTCCCCACCATGAGATTCCCCTGTCCTTTCTCCTCCGCACCCAGATAGCAAGTCAGTAGCCCGCATGGGCTTAGAACAAGGAGGCCAATGTTCCAGCCCCAGCTCCACCACCTCACTTCTCTGGGCCTCAGTTTCCATCTGTTAAGTGAGAGGGTGACAGAGAGTCCAGCCCTGCCCCCCACAAGGCTTTGAGAAGACTCAGATGAGGTAACGGGGAGGCATTCCACAAAAGGCCACCAGAATTACTAACAGAGGCCTCATCGTTATCACTCAGGACTCCACAGAGGCTCTTTCCCTTCCCTGAGGAAGGCCCTGGCCATTTGACCCTCTTGCTGGTTCCCTTTCCACCCGGAAGACCACACCAAGCTTTCCTCAGACATGTCAACTGTGCAAAAAAGCATGTGCTCTGGAAATCTAGTAACCATTCATTCATCTATTTCTTGGGCATCTACTAAGTGCCAAGCCCCATGCAGCAGATGATAGCTTCCTGGCTGCTCAGAGGTCGCAGCCCGCCCTTTCACCCCTTTGCTCCACTGTGCCTTCAGCCTCAGAGCCCTTTCCCCCGCCATCATTCCTCTTCGAAGACTTCCTTAATCCTGGACGCCTAGGAACTGCGTTTTCTTCTGTTTCCACAGCTTGTTGCTGTTACCACCCAAGTGAGCATTTGGATAGATAGCAGTAATTTTATTCACGCCTGGGCAGTCAGTTCACTGAGGGCCTGGTCCGCCTCCCTTGTACGGGGCTGAGTACTTATGAGCTGCTAGCTTCCATCCGACTGTAGTCCCCATAGCTGTAATCCTCACCAATTCCACAGGGTGGCAGCAAAACCCTCCGCTCACAGCCCTCCTCCCGGGAGAGCGGAGCCTCCAGGCTGGGCTGCTGCATCCAGAGACTCCCTTGGCTGCAGGGAAGCCAGGCCAGGTGCGGAGGTCCCTTCAAGCTTGCTCTCTTCTTTATCCCACTCTTCACCTTCCACTTGGGGTCACCTTGCCCTGCCCACCCCAATCTCTCTTCGTGTAACAATGGGATCACTTGAACACAAACTGCACGCTTCCCTTATTACAAACTCATGGAGTCCTTTCAACTACTTTTTAAAAAATCTTTTTAATATATATATATATTTTAAAGATTTTATGTATTTATTTGACAGAGAGAGAGAGACCACAAGTAGGGGGAGAGAGAGGGAGAAGCAGTCTTCCCGCCGAGCAGGGAGCCCGATGCGGGGCTCGATCCCAGGACCCTGGGATCATGACCCGAGCCGAAGGCAGACGCTTAACGACTGAGCCACCCAGGCGCCCCTAAAAAATCTTTTTAAATTTTATAATTTTTTATTAAAAAATTTTTTTTAAAAGACTTTACTTATTTATTTGACCTAGAGAGAGCACAAGCAGGGCGAGTGGCAGGCAGAGGGAGAAGGAGAAGCAGGCTCCCCGCTGAGCAGGGAGCCCAACCTGGGGCTTGGTCCCAGGACCCTGGGAACCTGAGCTGAAGGCAGCCGCCCGACCGACTGAGCCACCCAGGTGCCCAATTTTGTATTATTTTTTAAAAGATTTATTTATTTGAGAGAGAGAGAGAGAGAGCGCCGGGGGAGGGGCAAAGGGAGAGGGAGAGAGAGTTTCCTGCAGACTCCCTGCTGAGTGCAGAGTCCCACCTGGGGCTCCATCTCAGGAGCCTGAGATCATGACCTGAGCCAAAACCAAGAGTCAGACGCTCAAGGGACTCAGCCACCCAGGCGCCCCCACCTTTTTTTTTTTTTTTTTTAGTGACAGTTTATAAAAAGGTAATTCATATGCCATACAACTCACCCATTACAGTGGGCAATTTAGTAGTTCTTAGGATATTCACAGGGTTGTGCAACCATCATCACAACCAAATTTAAAACATTCTCATCACCCCAAAAAGAAACCCTGTGCCCGTTAGCACTCACTCCCCATTTTTCCCTAACCCCCAGCCCTAGGCAACCACTTATCTCTTCTTGATCTCTATAGATTTGCCTACTCTGGGCATTTCATACAAATGGAACCATACGATATGTGGTCTTTTGTGACTGGCTTCTTTCACTTAGCATCAAGTTTTCCAGTCCATTTTACTGCTAAATAATATCCTATCGTATGGATATACCACATTTTGTTTATCCATTCATCACCTGGTGGACATTTATTTCCACTTTTTATCTATCACGGATCTTGTAGCTATGAACATCGACATACAAGTTTTTGTATGAACTTGTGTGCTTTCATTTTTCTTGACTAAACACTGAGGAATGGAAACACTGGGTCATCTAGTAGCTCTATGTCCAGCCTTTTGAGGAATGGGCTTTTCACAACAGCCGCACCGTTTTATATTCCCATTGGCGGTGTGTGAGCGTTTGGAGTTTGCCGCATCCTCGACGGCACTTGATAGTATGTGACTTTTTCTTTTTTTTAAGATTCTATTTATTTATTTGACAGGGAGAGCACAAGCAGTGGCAGGCAGAGGGAGAAGCAGACTCTCTGCAGGGCAGGGAGCCCGATGCGGGGAGCCACCCAGGCACCCCAGGTATGTGACTTTTTTATTCTAGCTACCCTAGTGGGAACAGAGTGGTATCGCATTGGGGTTTTGCTTTTTATTTATTTAATGTGCTATTGGCCACTTGCATATCTTCTTTGCAGAAATGTGTATTCAGATCCTTTGCCCATTTTTTTATTTAGATTTTTTTTAAATATTAAGTAATCTCTACACCCAATGTGGGGCTCAAACTCACGACCCCGAGGTCAAGAACTGATTGCTCTACTAACTAAGCCGGCCAGGCGCCCCACCTTTGCCCATTTTTAAATTGGGTTACTTGTCTTTTTATCATTGAGTTATTTTTATTGAGTTATGAGTTCTTCATATATTCTAGATACAAATCCTTTATCAGAGATACGACGTGCAAGTATTTTCTCCCATTCTGTGCTTGTCTTGGTACTTTCTTGATGGTGTCATTTGAAGCACAAAGTTTTTAACTGTGATGTGTTTTTTTTTTTTTTTTTTGATGGTTTTTTTTCTTTTCTTGGATTGTACCTGTGGCATTATGTCAATTTTTGCCTAACCCAAGGTTACAGACCTGTACATTTATGTTTTCTTCTATGTGCTAGCTTTTACATTTAGGTTTTTGCTCCATTTTAATTGTTTTTACATGGTGTGAGGAAGGGGTCCAAATTCATTCTTTTTCATGTGAATATCCACTTGTCCCAGTGCCATTTGTTGAAAAGTCTCTTCTTCCCCATGAATGGTTTTGATATCCTTGCCAAAGTTCAATTTATAATGTGAGGGTTTATTCCTGGGCTGGGTTCTCAATTCTATCCCGTTGGTCTATTCGTCTATCCTTATGTTAGTAACCCACTCTGTTCATTACTGTAGCTTTGTAGTAAGCTTTGAAATCAGGAAGTGAGTCTTCCAACTCTGTTCTTCTTTGTTCCTTATATTTCCGTATGAATTTTAGGTTTAGCTTATCAGTTTCTGTAAAGAAGCCAGCTGAGTCAACAACCCTTTGAGGTAGGAGCATATTATCCCAATTTTACAGATGAGAAAACTGAGGCCTAAAGAAGTTAAGTCAACTCCTCATAGTCACATGACTAGAAATGGCTGAGCCCAGGGGTCAGACCACATCCGTCAAACGCCACCTGGGCCAGACCACTGCCTCAGCTCCAGGGGATGCCATGCTTCTCACTAGGAGACAGAGCTCATCATTCTCAACAACAGAGCATGAGCTCTGGGCTAGCTCCCAGGTGGCAAAAGGCTGAGAGTTTCTGGCCGGTGAGCCACCAGCTGGAGTTAGAGAAGCTCCTCCATAAAGTGGCACCCGAACAGAGCATGGCAGAGAAATCACTCCCTCTCCTGGGGCTCCAGTTCTTCCTATCCTAGCCTCAGCCCCAGTGACTGGGGGGCTTAGTCACGGGAAAGATGACCCCAAGCTTCCAGGCACAAGATTCCCCTGTCGTTTAACCAAGATGGTACCATACTAGCCAGGGATGGGACCAAAGAGTTTGTTCTTTGTAGCTTCGTGACAGTGTCCCCAGCATTCCAGTTAGATGTCCTGTTCCTGCGTACCTGCCGTCAACAGTTCCTGAGTGGGTCTTGGGGATACAGATCATGAGGCAAGGAAGGAAATGCAGGGACCTGCGCAGCACAGGACATGATAGGCATTCAGGGGAGAAGGAGCCCCAGGCTGTGGGCATTTTGGAGTGACGGCCAGGGCCAGACCCTGCTGCAGTGTGGCAGTGGGCACATGGTACAGGGTGACCATCTATGTCCTTGAGAGATCCAAGTCCAGGGTACATCCCTCTTGAGCCCGAGGAGCAAGGTCTTTCCCTCCCTGGTCAATCTGGCTCCCTTGGGCCTTCTCTCCCCCTCTACTCTCCTCCCCCCTTTCCTTCCCCAGGTGGCCTCAAGATGGCCGGGGAAGCAACAGAGTTCCCAAATCAGACCCTATAAAGCTGTTTGTGAGAGGGGCATGGGTCTAGATCTCCCCCTCCGTGACCTTGGCCTGGGCCATCTCTGGTTGTCCTCACTCCTTCACTTCCTGCTTCCGGTCTGGATCTCCCTTTCCCTGTCCTGAGCAAGGTGACTCCCTCCCCTGCCACCCTTCTCCCTCTCCCTTCCCTCTAGGGTCTGGAGCACAGTCCGGTTTTGAGGGTCTGACTGGGTTGAGTGGAAGGGGCTCCAGGCAGGGTGTGGCCATCCCGGGTGCTAGCCCTGGCCCTGCCTCTAACTTCCTTGTGCCCTTGAGCAGCTCCCGCCCTGCATCTGTCTCATGAGAGAGACCGTGGTCCCCTCCAGCACCGGCATTCTGCGCTCTACCACCCCAGGCTGGTGGGGCTCTCAGGCCTGCACCTTGCAGGAGAGGGAGCAGGCTGTGGTGTTCACAGCGGCCTCAGGACTGAACACCAGGATCCCTCTTCACTGACAATAGGGATGTGACCCATAAACAGGGCCTGGGTAGGAGTCGGGAGCACCCGTGTCGTCCTGCAGCCCCAGCAACAGCCCCTTCTGCCTGGGGCCTCTTGGGGGGGGCTTCTTGCTCACCCAGCCCGCAGCTCCCACGTGTTCTCCACCTGCCCCCCGAAGTGGTCCTGTGATAGTTTGAGAACATGTCCGTAACGTTGACTCTACTCCCATCAGAAAGTGGAACCTGCTTCCCCTCCCCTGGAATAGGGCTGGCCGTGGTGACTTGCTTCTAATGAACGGAACGTGGCGGAAGTGACACCACACAGTGTCCTTGGTTAGATTCGAAATGGTGATGCAGTTTCCGCCTGGCTCTCTCTAGTCACCTGTCCTTAGACCCCAGCCACCATGCTTTGAGGAAGCCCAGGCCACTTGGAGAGGCCACGTGGAGGTGTGGGGGCCAACAGCCAGCATCAGCCACTGGAGGTGAGAGCCAGCGAGCCCTCAGATGATTCCAGCCCCAGGCTTCAAGCCGAGGCCACCACTGCCCCGGAAAGCAGACAACTGTCCTGCTGAGCCCCGCCCAGACTGCAAATGTCGGACCAAAATAGATGGTAGATCAAGCCACTAAGTTGTGGGGTGGCCTGTGACCGAGCATTGGACAATTGGAGCCGGTAGCAAGCCCAGGCAGTGGCTGCTTTCTGCCCCAAGACTGTGTGTGTATGGGGGCCGGTGTCTTCCGCCTGAGGCCACGGGACTACTGGAGATGGGGAGCCAGATTCCAGCCAGGCACCACCCCCACCCGGCTTTGACGCCTATTTCTAATCTTCCTAATTAGAACCCTGCTTCCCTTTACCTTAGCTTGGTCCAGCCTTGTTAGAACAGGCCCTGCCTATATTTGCATGTAATTTGTATGCAATTTGCATACGTCTACATGGGCCATACAAGGTGGTTTCTAAATGTTTCTGGATGCCCCCCTGGGGAAGGTACTAGCCTCTTAGACTCTTGGAGGGGACAGGGACACTGGGGGTTCACCTGGTCTCCTCCCATCCCCTGCAGGATCTGCTTGACCAGATGACAAACCCACAACCTTCCCAGGCAGCCCTCGGATGGCTGGTGTTGTTGAAGAATTCCTGTGTTGCAAAGTTCTGTGTAAAGAAAGGTGAGGTATTCTATCGATATTTGGGCTTGGCTCTTTTCTCTGGGAAAATCAGGGCAAGGCAACCACTTCCCCCGGAGACTCAAGACAGGTACTGTGGCGGCCTCAGGCTTCTCTTTCTCAGTTCAGCAACCACACACCGTCACTGTTTCCAGCCTGACCTGCAGGCCTCTTCCAGAAGGGCCAAGCCAGGGCTTTCAAATGTTCTTTGAGGAGCAGAACACTGTTTTCTCTCTCACAACCCTGAAGTCATGACCTGAGCCAAAATCAAGAGTTGGACGCTTAACTGACTGAGCCACCCAGGCGCCCCCAGAACCCTGTTTTCAAATGAAATCTCATGAAGAGCCCAACATATTAGATAAAAGTGGAGCTGCTCTTATTGAGCGTGGGCAGGGAGAGTGGAATCCCCCTGCAGAGACGTTTACCCCCATACCCCTCCCCACAGCTGGAGAAGCCCAGCTTGCAAACCACAGTCCTGGTTTGCTCCTCACAAAATGTGCCTCTGGATACAGAGCCCAGCCCTCTAGACCTGCAGAGCTTCCCAGGGTGAGCCTTGACTCTCCATTTCCGCAGTAGAGGCAACACTGACATTCTAAGCAGTTGCTTTGCACCATTGCCTTTTACTAGGCTTGAGGCCCACTGAGACCTCCAGATCTTTGTCAGCACAACCACCTTTAAGCCAAGTCTCTTGGCCTATCCTAAGCTTTGGCAGCTCCAGACACCTGGCTTCAGGAGCCTGGACTGAGGAGTGGACAGGGAGTAATGGAGAGGACTGGCCAGGAGTTACGGCTGTATGCCCTGGAAAGAGTCACTCAGCCAGATCCCATTCCTCAACTGTAGATTGGAGACAAAAATAGTCCTTCCTGGGAAACAGGCATGAAAAGTACCTGGCTCAGTATGGGAGGGACTGGTCTCAGATTCCTCACTGCCAGCTAAGGAGGTATAGAGCAGTGGTCGGAATACAGACCCTGCAACCCGGTGGCCTGGTCTGGACACAAATTCTGGTCCTGCCATAACTGGCTGTGTGAGAGTTTCAACATTTCCTTCATTTCTCTTATCCTTTCTCAGTTTCACCGTCTGTAAAATGACATGACGATAACTCGACAGTCTACCTCCCAGAAAGGGTGTGGGGACCCAGGGAACCTCCCTCCGTGTGGGGGCCCAGGATGCATGGTGCCTGTAAGTGATACACAGGGGGCTGCCGTTACTCTGGACTCTGACCCTGGCCCACCAGTGGCCACCCTAATCCCAGCACTGCCACCCCTGCCCAGGACCTGACACAGCCACCAAAAAACTCAAGGTTCACTTTGGCAACAGGACTTTTATTCAGTCAAAATGAGTACAGTGTGACAGAAGTCAGGTCAAGTCAGGCCAGGTGGCTCCTCACCCGGCTCCTACCCGAGACCACTCTTCCCGTGGGAGAGGGGTTTCCAGGATGAGGGGGCTGCTGAGAGGCCAATGCAGGGACAGAGGGGGCACTGTGTGGGAGTTTCGAGGACCTTTGGCACAGGCCCAGCATTTGGGAGAAGGGGCAGACTGCCCTTTCCCGAGTCCACATGGACACGACTCCAGTCTTCTAGGAAAACACCACAAATTCTATCTTCTTCATCTAATTAACTAAACTTTGGGGGGTGGGTTCCCTAGAGGGTTGGGGGTCAGGGACTTTATGGTCTAATCTCATACTTAAGGAATACGCTTATCTTTTTTTTTCCTTTAAAAAAAGTTTTCCTTCTATTTAAAAAAAAAATGAGTTAACCAAAAATAGGTCTTTGTTTTCTTGGGTTTTTTTTTTTTCTTCCTACTTTAAGTATTTCAAAAAACACCACAACAGAAAAGAAAAACAAGAAGTCACAAGAACATAAATCTTTAAACACACCTTGTATAAAAATATCTTCCAGCCGCATCTGCTGACAGTGGTCATCCCACTGTCCCGGGGTTGGGTCAGGCCGGCTGTGTCCCATGGGCCAGAGGGCCGGGCCACGGCTGCCAGGGAACCTCCCGACCCAACACACGCACACGGCGGTCACACGCACAGTACGTTCCAGGGGCCAGGCCGCTCCGGGGGCTCTGGGTCTGGGCAGGATCGGAGGCAGGCCTCAGGGTGACCCCCCACCCCCACCCCGGCAAGGCCCGGGCAGGGAGCGGGTTGTCGGGATCCCAGTGAAGGATCAGTTGGCCGAGAGGGTTGCAACTGGAGCGGGCAGACGAGACGGGGTGGAGCAGCAGCAGTGTGCTGGAAGGTGGCTGGTTTGGAGCGATGTGTACATCAAGGAACACATTTTCCTCTCATTTTTGGCTTTTTTTTTTTTCACATTTTCTTTGACTAATTCCGTCTTTATTTCTGTAGGTCCTGAGAGGCCCACCGTTGGTGACTTGGCCTCTGGCCTCCTCTCTAGGGGCGGGATAGAAGGGCTGCGGGCAGGAGGAGGGTCCAGTGATACAACACAGGCCCGGAGAGCCGGCGAGCCTTGAGGTAGATGTTTTCTTTCACACCTGGAAACAGGGAAGTGCTTTTTTTTTTCCTTTCTTTCGTCGTCTTTTTTTTTTAAACTCTGGACAACCATATGGGGAGGGAGAGGGGTTGCCCCTACAGGGGCTTGAGGTAGGAGTGCATTTGGGGCTCTGTGGGGTGGGGGGGCTGGGGCCACGGCCCCACTCCCCCAAGAACATTCATTCCGGCTGAGGTAGGTACTGAGAGCCAAATAGCAAAAATCCATCCTGAGAAAACAAGGTCAGTGGAGGGTGACAGCGTCAGGGGCCCAGCCACAGCAGGGGCGTATTTTTGGAGCCTAATTCACCTTCCTCTCTCTTCTTTTTCTTTTTTTAAAAGGAAAACATTAGTTCCATTCCAAGTCATGTGGATACCAGACAGAGGTGAGGCGGGACATTAGTCCAAGGGAGAGGCTCCTGCAGGAACCCCTCCAAGTCCTGGGGGGGGTCCCTGCTGAGGCTACTTTAGGTCTTGACCACCTGAGGGTCAGTCAGGACAGAAATGCTGGGAAGCCCCCATCTGAGTCCCACATGACAGGAGAAATCTTGCCTTTGACCTGAGAAGGGGGGATGCCCCCTCCAGGGCCTGCCACTGGCTACTGTCCCGAGCGAGCTGGCTGGGCAGCCGGTGCCGTGGGAGGCGGGGTGGCCTGTCCTTCGCTGAGGAGGCCAGGGCCTCCGTCCTGGGGCGGCAGGGCGGCTGCAGGGCCTGCGCTGGGGGTCTTGGCTTCTGACATCATCTCCTCCAGAAGGCTGAATCCCTCGAGTGGCAGCATGGAGAACTGGGTCTCCTCACTCAGGGCAGGGTGAGGGTCCCCCAGATCCTGCTGGGGAAAGGACCAGCGCACCGGTGTCAGCATGAGGGTCAGAGCCCGCGAGCCCCCAGCCAGAGGGTCAGGCCCTAGACCCAATCCCACTCAGGACTCCGGGCCACCCTGCCTGAGTCAGGCGTTCAGAGAGCAGCGCCAGCCGTACGTGCTGTGCCTGGAGCTTGGAGAAGGCCGAGGACCCAGGCTTGTGAGCAAGGTGAAGGGAGGGCAGGACAGGGAGGTGGTCTGAGCCTGAAGCAGGCGGCTTGCTCGAGGTGGGGGCACTCACCATGGGTCTGGGGTCAGGTCTGGGGTCAGGCCGCCCCGCTGCCCCAGCTGGGGGGAACAGCTGTTCCAGTTCTTTCATGTCCACAGGCTTCTTATCTCGGCCCAGCTGGCCCCGCTCTCCCCGGCCCGCCCCATTCAGTGCCAGGATGCTAGGATCCCTTGGGCTCCGGGGGCCCTGAGGAGGGGAGAGCTGGTTTTCTACATCCTTACACAAGAGGACCCTAAGGGTTGAGCCAAGAATTAGGGGGAGGGCTTGGGAGGGGGAGCAAAAACAGAAGGCTGGACACAGTGAGCCCCAACTCTGCTTTCCCCTGCGGCAGCGCCTTCTCCAGGCTACCCCCACCCTCCTGCCTGGGACCCACCTGCCCCTTTGGCCGAACAGGAGGAAGAGGACGCAGAAGATGATGCAGGTGACCCCGATGTGGATACCAATGACGATGCCTGTGGTGGGCGTCTGGTTGGTGGGTTCCTCCTTCCGGCAGTCACACGGTGGGCTCAGGGCTAGGGGCAGGGGAAGGTTGAGCACTGTGGCTCTCCCGGCCCGAAGCCCCTCCGGACACCCAGCCTCTGGGAGCTCCTCCTTCCTCAGCTGAACCTGCCTCCATGTCTACATCCCCTTTGCCTTTGGGACCCCAGCCCAACTTTTTCTGGTTCTCTTTACCCGCTACCGAGTACTAACTTTGTGCCCGATGCTGTGAATAACACTTCTACATGGACCATTTCATCCTTACCACGGCTTTAGAAAGTAGGTGGTATTATCCCTGTTTTATAGAGGAGAAAACGGGGGCTCAGAGAGGGTAAGTAACTTGCCCACGGTCACACAGCTAGAATGTCACACCGCCGAACCTCAAACTCAGATCTAGGCCTATGTTCTCAAGGGCTCCATGCGCTGTTACACTCTCCCACCTTCCCTGTGTCCCTGTCACCCCCGTCCTCCCTCCGCGCCTGGCCTCCCTTTCTGAGCCCCAGTCTTGAGCCCGGCAACCCCCTCCCCCAGCTCACCTGTCCTCTCAGAGGCTCCCCTCAAAGACACGAAGCGGACCGTGGCATTGCCCTCCCCGTGCTGGTTGTAGGCGAGCAGCTTCACCTCATACACTGCACTGGGGTCTGAGGGAAAAGCAGTGCTGTGCTGAGTGACCGCCCCAGCTCCCACCGGCAGCTCTGCTGCAGCAGGGAAAGAGAGGTGACCCCTGCGCCGCACCCCTGCCCCGCTCCCCGCGCCGTCTGCCTCACCGAGCCGGCTGAGGTTGTAGGAGGAGACAGTTGCAGGCAGCACGATGGGGCCAGTGAAGGAGGCCCTGCTCGCTGGGCGGTAGAACAGCTTGAAGCCGCCCTCGTGCTGGGCCAGCCGGGGCCAGGGCCCCCACAGCAGCTGCAGGGACGAGCTGCCCAGGACCCGCACCGACAACGGGGGTGGGGCGGGGGCTGCAGGCAGAGGAGGTCTGGGCGTGAGGGCCCGGGCCACCTTCCGCCTGGGACCCCGACCCCCACGAGCCCGGCCGCTCTCTGGCCTCTGACCCAGGGCCTCTGCTTGCTCAGAGACACCTTTCCGTGAACTGGATGCCCCCTTCTCAAGTAGACCCAGACCCCACTCAGCCTCGGGGCCGGGCGCCCGGGGGTCTAGCGTGGTGAACAGGCGCGCGTGCTGTTTGGCTCTAATTCCCGGACCGTCTGGTAGCACGCTCCGTACGCAGGCCTCACCTTCCCCCAGGGTGCTGGCCAGCGCAGGGGCAGAGGCTGAGCTGGCCCCCCTCGGCGTGTAGGCCTTGATGTAGAAGCTGTAGGCAGTGGAGGGTTCAAGGTCGCTCACCAGGTGCTGAAAGGTGCTCTTGCTGACTGCCTCCTGGTACTCCAGCTCCGGAGGGTCTAGGGAGGCGAAGGGTAGGGCAGGGCAGCGTAAGGGATGCGAGGGGGTCCTACCAGCACTGGTGAAATGAGGGCATCCAGGGTGCGGGGGGGACAAGGGAGGGAAGGGGTTGGGTCAGGACACTTAGGATTGAAAGGGATGAGAAACAGTGAATAAAAAGGGGCTACGGAGCCCCCACTCACCAGCAGCCTTCCTGATGTGCAGGACATAGCCAATAATCTCCTTGGTGTTGACCAGGGGTTCGTTCCAGGACACGCGGACCTCAGTGGATGACACGGAGACTGCCTGCACATTGAGGGGGGGCCCAGGCAGCCCCTCAGCCCATAGCACGGTCAGCCTGGCACTGGCCTGGGAGGATCCAGCACTGTTTTCGGCTACGCACTGGTAGATGGCCTCGTCTTCAGGGCCGATCCCAGAAATTGTCAGGGTGCTGTAGGGGGAGGGAGAGCCTCAGATCCCCTCCTCCTCCCAGAGTATCCCTGAAATTTGGCCAGATCACCCCGTTTGAGAGATGGAGAAACTGAGCCCCTCCAGAACACACGACTTGTCTGAGGTCTCTCCGTAAGTCAGGGGCAGACCTGGAACTCAAACCCAAGTCTCCGGATCCAATTTAGTGCTCTTTCCTGGCAGGATGGGCACAGCCTGCTCAGGCCATTCATCCGGGCCCCCTTCCCCGCATCTTCCCCCGTTCCCACCCCAGCACACACCACACACATGCCTGTTGTTATTCTTGAGCCTGACGTGGCCTCCTGGCCCCAGCACCTGTCCGTTCTTCAACCATGTGACATGTGGGGGTGGCTCCCCCTGGGCTTGGCAGGTGAACATGGCAGTGGTCCCAGCTGGCCTGGAGATGGACTGGGGGTGCTGGACAAACTCAGCTGGGGCTGGGGTGGGGAGCAGAGAGAAGCGCGAGGAGCCGTGAGGGGTAGGTGGATGGGGACGAGAAAGCTGTGAGTGAAGGGATGGGTGGGTATGGGGACAGGGTGGGCTCGGGATGCACACGTCCGCCCCTTAGAGAATCCTCCAGGTGGGGCCCACCCTCCACCCTGGCCCAGGCTTCAGGAGATGACAGCAGGGCTCAGCTCACTGGCCCCAGCGAGGCAGACCCAGGAGAGGACTCCATTTTAATGACTATTTAAAAGACTGACATTTGTATCCGAAAGCAATCAAGCTGAGCTCCCTGTTCAGGAAATTGTTAAATAAATAAATGTGCTAATAGGTTTGGCTGCACCTCGAAGGCGGTAATGACGGGGAGATGGATGAGCCCTCAGTACCAGCTCCCCTCACCCCTACATTCAGTTCCCCCCTCCTCCAATCCCAGGCCTCCAGCTTCCATTAACACCCGAGAAATGAAATGCTCCATCACTTTCATTTGGACAGATTAACGGCACATGGAATGCTAAACAAACAGGCATTTAAGTTCCTAATTCCCCTATCTCCCACCCCTTTCCCAGCTCTCTGGGAGGAAACCACCCCAGAAAGCCCCTGAGAATGGGATCCCAGCCCAGTCCATGGGGACAGTTGAGCCCCAGTGCGGGAGGAGGGACAGAAGGACCTGATCAGCTTCAGAGGGTAACACCCGCCCCCCCCGACACATTGGAGACCAGCTGTACATGTGCACGTGTGTGTGGCAGGAGCTGGGGTGTGAGTGTGAGAATGACGTGCAGGTGCCACGAGTACGTGAAGGAGCACGGCACGTGGGGAAGAGGGCGCGTGTGAAGAACACAGGGCTGGGGGAGGCAGCGGAGATTATAAAATGGGAATGACGGCGTGGGTGGAGGGATGGCAAGGACACCCCGAGGGGCATGCAGGGGCCGATAACCGAGAACGCATTCTCCTTCTCGGCGCACGCCTTCCTGGGGGAGAGCTGGGGGCTGCCTTTTGGCCCGGAGGCCCGGAGAGGGGCAGGGGCCAGGGTTAGGAGGAGTCCAGGGCCCTGAGCTTGGGTCAGAGCTGGTGATGAAACCAGGAAGGACTGGGGCAGGAGGAGGGGGCTGCGGGGCTGGGGAGCTCCATACCTTGCACCACCAGCCGGCCCTGTGCTGTTCTCCTCACCCGGGTGCCTGGCCTGTTGGCCGCACAGACATAGACGCCGGAGTGCTGGACCGTCACGTCTGAGATGATAAGATTTCCAGTGCCCAGCACCTGGATGCCCTCCACCCCAATGGGGCGGCCATCTGAGGAGGTAGGGGAGGGGGTAAGAGTGTGGAAGAGGGCAAGTGAGGAATGGTCCAGGGAACCTCACTCTTTCACTCTGCACCCTTCCTCCCAAGCATCAGGGCATTGTGGAAGCAGCAGGACCAGCACTGAAAACTTGCCTAGCAGCAGAGACCTGGGCTCTAATTCTAGCATTTTTACCGATTCACTGGCAACCTTCAAGTCCCTTCCCCTCAAGAAAGTAAGGGGTTCAGATTAGATGGGCGTTTCCCAGCCTGGTTTGTCTCTCTCGAAAAAAGTTCCATGCTCAAATTTTCATTCCACTTGTGGATTGTCACATTGCCCTTTAATATAAAGGCTCTGAGAAGTCCCGCAGCAAAGGGACCTGGTTAAACCTGTTTTCCAAAGTTGTTGGACGTTAGACCACCAAGCCATTCTTTCCTCCCTGCAGATCACGCTTTGGGAAATGTTGGACCAGATGGTCCTTGCAGTGCCTATGGGCTCCTCCTAATGGTGAGGCCACTCTTTCCAGCCTCTCCCAGGGACTGGGCCCTCCCCCCACCCCAGGATCAGATTAGCACAGTCAGAATGCAAGGAGACAGCTCCCCATTCAGTCGCTGAAGTGGTGAAATCTACTCCATTATCCTGCCTGCTGCCCCCTCCTTCCCTGATCACTCAGCTGCTACAATGTGGCACAGTCTCCTTGTGAATGCGACCCCACCCCAGCCCCTCCAGACTCTCCTTCCCCTAGTGACCTTTCCGCTCAGACAATGTGGGCCCATCTGCACCCTTTCACTTCTCTCCTTCAGCTGCCTAGGGATTTAGGCTGGGGATTTAGGGGGCCAGGCTAGAGACTGGGGGGCCCAGAGATAGGGTGTGACAAATGGCTGAGATTTTGAGGGGTCTGGAGTGGCACTGCCGGGGAGTATAGCCAGGGTGTCGAGGGCAGGGACACGCAGGAGGGAAAAGAACCTGGGGGAAGGAGAGCTGCCGGGGGGGGGGGGGGGGGGGGGGGGGCGGGGACGGTTCTGGAGAGCCTGATGCCAGCAAGGCAGGACTGCCGGGACTGGATGAGGTAACCCAGGGAGCTAAGCCATCCGCGCAGGGGGAGGGAGAATGTAGTGGGCAGGCCGACCTCCCCAGTCCTGCCAAGCAGAGGGAAACTTACCCCCTCCGGAAGGCCCCAGAGAGCACGGACCCCCATGGAGAACAAATAGGATTCAAAGTCCACCCCCCCAACAGCTGGGTGATGAGACCGCCCTCCCAGGGGGTGGGACAGGGGTGGGAGAGGCAGGGGCTGTAGGATGAGGCTCACCCAGGCGGCTCCAGGACACAATGGGGCGCGGGTTGCCCGTGGCGACACACTCAAGCACCGCGGTCTGGTGCACCGTCAGAGTGAGGTTCTCAGGCCCCACGAGAATCACTGGCTCCTTGTAGGCCCCAGAGCCCGAGCCTGGGAGGAAGAGGCCATGTTTTTTCACTTCAGCTGTGACCCTTCCCACCTCATCCCACCCACAACCCAGGACACGGGGAGTGGGGAACGAGATTCAGCCCAGAAACCAGGGACTGTGGGGCAGAGAGGAGATGCTAGGGGCCCCAGGGCCTTGCACACCTCCATCCCGCCACTCCCAGCCTTGCAGGGCCCTCTAGCAATGGGAGAGCCCCGGGGTAAGCAGAGGATGGGCTTCCCTGGGGAGAGCTGAGCCAAAGAGTGGGCCTCCGAACCCTCCTGAACCCGCACCACAAGGAGCACAGAGCTGTGAGCTTAGAAGGTGCCCTACGTGTGCACTTGGCTGACAAGTCTCCAGGGCTCAGTTGAACAGGGATTGATCTGAGGGTGAGGAGAAGTCAGGGGGCTGGTTAGGGGCAGAACCAGTCAGAGCAAAAGACCCTCACCTGACACAGTGAGCCTGGCCCCATGGCTGACCCGGACACTGGCAATATTCGAGGCCACACAGTGGAAGACACCACTGTCCTCAGCCCGAAGTCCTGTGATCTGCAAGACCCCCTTGGGCAGCAATGTGTACCTGTTTTGGGGGGGGGGCAGAGCTGACCACCAGCACAACCATGGGCACCATCAGCCGCAGGGACACTGACGTCACAGATACAGCCGGGTCCCAAAGTCAGCATCGTCATCACAGACCCACACTGGGACTCTCACAATTCCAGCCTTGCCAACAATCACACACAGTCCTCACGGATAAATCCGCCAGCCTCAGGTCTGGGCCCTGCCAGCCACACGGACACTTAATCTCAACAGAGCTGCAGAAGCACCACCCTGGGGGCTGCCCACCTCTCCGTCTTCCCTCCAGCTTTCCCACGCGTGGCTCACCGCTCGTCGTCCGTGTCAATGGGGACTCTGTTCTTCTCCCACGTGATCAGGGGTTTGGGAAGCCCATGGATTCGGCACTGGAAGCGGGCCACACCGCCCTCCTCTCCCACGGTGGCCTGGGGATGCACGTGGAAGTCCGACATGGCTGGTGAAAAATAGGGATGTGTGTATGGAAGAGGCACACTGCTGAGGTGTGAGGGGGAGGAGGGGTGGGGTGTCACAGTCCCATGTCCTGGAGCCCCGGACCTCACCCGCCCTGGGGGCTGCGAGTTTTCCTGGGCTGGCAGACGCAGGGCAAAGGCTTGGGGGGGACACACCATCCCTGACCCTGCCTCCCCCCATAAGAAGCATCTCCCCCTAAGGGGTGGTATACGGCTGGGACATGCTGAGAAAGGTCAGGACAAAGTCTTGGACAACAAGCCTCTAACAAGGAGATCTTGGGCTGGTGATCCACAAAGGCCCTGTTCCCAAGTCCTACTCCCACTGTTTCCGCTGCTTTCCGATGTAGTTGTATAAACTCCCCCTAAGGCATCGAAGGCCTGAGTATTATGCCGCCTGGTTTACAGAATAGGAAACTGAGGTCCAGAGAGGGGAAGCAGTTAGTCCGGTGGCGCCCAGCAGAGACACCGGTCATTAGACCCTGCTTACCAGCGCCCAGCAGCCTTTTTTTATTTTTTGCCTTTCCTCAGCTCCCCCATCCCCAGTTCTGCAACGTCTCGATGCACCCTGAGAGGGTGGTATATCCATCCAAGGTGACAAGCCTCTCAGAAGACTGTCAGACCTACAATCTACATTTCAATGTGTCATAAATATTCAGGGACCCCCTCCCCATCTTTTGGGGATCTGAACTGCTTGAACTCTGGTCTGAAGAGGCAGGGCCAGAGGGGCTATGGTGCACCCCCCCACACCCCATTTTAGGCTGGTTAAGTGTCCCTACCCACCCTCACTCCCACCCATCCCCAGACTCCCCCCACCCCCCCACCCCCGTGAGCCCAGGGAAGTTGCCCCTCCTACGCGGGTTCCCAGCTTCAGCACGGGGGCTGCGATTTCATTAAAATCCACTTTGCTTCAAGTGCGGGAAGGCGGCTCACCATCTGTCCAGGCAGGCAGCCCCTCCCCTCGGGCACTCCATCAACTGGGACAGTTGTCCCCTCCCAGAAGGAGCCCTCCCCCCACAGCAGCACGGGCACTGGAGCTCGCCCTTGCTCCTGCCCCTGGCTCCCTGGTGTGGGTGGGCACACCCCATCTCAGGCCCCCTCAGCCCCCCGGCTCGTTCTGGACTCCAGGGCAGCCCCAGAAGGCAGAGCCTTTGTCCCTTCTTCTCAGAGTCTCTGGGGGCTGACTCTTTTGTGGCGCATTCTCCATCTCATTTGCATGTGGTTCATTAAATATAAACATGCATAAAAATCCCCCGCCCTGCCTCCTCCTCTTTCAGGGCCTCCTGGGAGTGCAGCTGATGGGTGTGAGCAGCTCCTTGCACATGTGTGCAGGGCTGTGTTTTCTGGGAGGATGCGGCTGTCTCCATGTATGTGGTCTGCGTGTCTACGGCTGGATGTGAACGGGGGTTTGTAGGTCTCAGCTCCCGCGGCTAGTCTGATTATCTGTACAGATAATCCCCCGTGGCCTCACGTAGGTGGAGCCTTTATAAGGCATACCTTGGGGGCCCTTGTGAGCAGGACGTGGGGGGCAAGTACCCCAGCTGGTGGCCCCATCAGGCTTGGTGAGAGGATCCCCAGAGAGCACTGTGAGGTCAGCCTGCCCTGTCTCAGGCCAAAAGCTGTGTTTGGCCAAGGACCTGCAGGTCAGCCCAGGGGCTTGCGAGAGGGGGCCAAGGCCCTGCTGGGTCCCCTCTACCACCTCCGGGCCTCAGCCTCCAGGAGGGCAGGGTTGGATGCGGGCCTAGGGAGTGGAGAGGGCACCCAGGCTCCTGGCTTGGCTGCCGGTATGCCCGGGGGCTCTGCCCATTCAGGAGCTGGGGAGCGGCCTGCCCCCTCCCCACTCCAGCTGGAGAAGAGCTCGCAGCCCCCCAGGGACCTGGGGCGGGGCCTGATGGCTCTGCTGACTACAGATGCCGACTCATTAAGGAGCCAACTCCTTTTGTGTTTCTAGCCCCAGCCTGGGCTCCCTGGGGGTGCCTGGAGCGAGGAGCTGGCCTGAGGAGAGTGCTAGGGGTAGAGCTGCTTCTTCGCAGGGAGTTGGGGATGGAAAAAGTCTGGCCTCCCCCCAAAACCAAGCAAGGACAACAGCATGGGTTGAATGTGTGCCAGAGGGAAGTGATCAAGCAGGAAGTGGTCACAGGTAAGAAGCCGGCCTGGTGTACTTCACACAGTGGACAACAGGATTCCTAAGCGGCCCCTGGGGCCCCTGGGATGCAGCTGAGCCCCTCTGCCCAGGGCTCTCCACACTTCCCTTCCACCAGAGCGGCCCCTCGCCGGCCCTCTCTATCAGCTTTATGCAACTGCAGTTCTCCCAAACATGTCATTCGAGGGGCAGCTTTGCCTTTAAAAGTACTTGAAAACCACTCATCTGAAAGCCAACCCCTTCATTTTCTGAAGGGGGCACTGAGGCCCAGGCCCTCTGCAGGGGTCCCTTAGTTCTCCAGCAACTTTGTCACGTTGTCACTCTCCAAGGGCAGGTAACCCCAGAGTGGACTGCCGGTTAGACCAGCCTCTTCCCAAGGGGTTGGGAGTTGGTACCATGTTGCCGGCTGAGGGAAGAGGAGCTTCAGAGAGAGCTCCGCAGTCCCACCCCTCGGAGCCCAGCGGGCTGCAGGTGTGGCCCAGGGAAGGGGGATGTAGTAGGAGGGGGTGATCTTCTTTATCTGAGGCTCCTTCTTGCCTCCCCTTCCTCACACCCCTACCCAGCCCTTTGGTCAGCCCTATCTGTTCCTTAGATGTCCAAGGGGGGTTGCCACGAGACTCGGACACCAGTCCGCTCATCTGTAAATGAAGGGGAGCAGGTACTCCCCAGGGCCCTTCCAGCTAGGACTCCCACTGCCTCCATAAACAGGCCCTTGTCCACATCCACAATCTTGCCTTCACTCCTCGTTCACAGGCAACTTTTTTTTTTTTTCTTTAGGAAGTGGGAGAAAGATTCTAGGGGCCACTCAGGCCTCCTCCCATCTCTCTGGGACCAGCTTGGCTCACAAGTTTGTTTTTGCCCTGGCTGGTGCTAGCAGGCCAGAGTCAGAGGGAAGGCGTCCTTCACCATGTCTCTCTGGGCAACCATGGGCATGTGGGCCTGAGGACGGGACCTCTCTGACCCGGTCATCCTGGAGCCACGGCGTGACGGGTAATGGAAGGCACGGTCACCGGTGTAGCTGGAGACACTGTGGCCGCTGTTGGCAGTGTTGGGTCCGTGGCTGGTGCACGTGAAGGTGGTGCTGTGCCGTGTGGCCGTTGATGCTGTTGGTTAGGCAGGGACTGTTCTGGGTCCCTCACTCCAGGCCAGGTAATGGGAGGGGGTAATGGGCGGTGGTTGCGAGCCCTTCCGGTGTGAGGGCTAGAGAGAGTGCCAGGGAGGACAAAAGCCTGCTTGGGGGCGGGCCACTGCGGAGAAAGCACCTCTGTCCCCCCGCCGTCTGGGGACGACTCTCCCAGTCCCTCCCTGCCCCACCATGGGTACAGCCAGGCGGTGGGGCAAGATGGGCAGAGAGAGCCCAGCAATCCACGGGGTTGGAAGGGAGCAGAAACAGGCAGGAAACAACTCCTGGACACCCCCTATAAATCACCCAAGGGGAGGAGGGTCTCCTGAGAGCCAGATCTAGACCAGCTCACAGAGGGGAGGGAGGACTTGCCTCCTGGTCCAGGACCTCTGGCGAGGTCAGGTCTGGATCTGATTAGACAGGCTCCAGGGGGACGCTGGGGGGCAGGGAAGGGTCGGGGCAGAGTGCTGGGAAGGAAGCTGGCAGCAACCCCCAAGCCCAGCCTCCCACTCTCTGACTATAATCCGACGTATGATGACAAAAAGATCAGCGGGCATGTTAGGATGGAGGGTTCAAAACACAGCCTTTGCAGAAGCCGGTGGCACTGGGGGTCTGAGACATCAACTGCCCCCCACCCACCCACCCAGGCAGCCAGTACATGAGGAACAACCACAAACTACAGACTCCTCCAAAGGCCACCAAGGCAACCCCCCCCTCGTATCCATTCCCACCAAGGATCAGGGACAGCCTGGATGCCTAGCCCTTCCTCGGGCAGCTGAGGTGATTGTAATGTTTTTCCTTACACTGTAGACAAGCCTGAATCTCCTCTGCTTCTACCCACTCCCCCTAACCGTCCCCTCTAGAATCACATTTTCCAATATAGTAGCCAGCTATTAAGCACTTGAAATGTCGCTAGTCCAAACTGAGATGGGCTGTAAGTGTAAAATACTCATTGGATTTCAAAGATTGGGTATAAAATAAAAAGACACTAAGCATTAGGGAAAGGCAAATCAAAACCGTAATGAGACTACCTCACACCCATTAGGATAGCTATGGTCAGAGCAAAAACAGAAACAAAAACAAAAAACAACAGAAGATAACAAGTGTTGGCAAGCATATGGAGAAATTGGAACCCTTGTGTACTGTTGGTGGGAAAGTAAAATGGCGTAGCCGTTACGGAAAACAGTGTACGGCAGTTCTTCAAAAAATACGTAATAGACTTAGCATATGATCCAGCAATTCCACCTCTCGGTATAGACCCGAAAGAATTAAAAGCAGGGTCTTTTTTTTTTTTTTTTTTTTAAGATTTTATTTATTTATTTGACAGAGAGAGACACAGCGAGAGGGAACACAAGCAGGGGGAGTGGGAGAGGGAGAAGCAGGCTTCCCGGCGGTGCAGGGAGCCTGATGCGGGGCTCGATCCCAGGACCCTGGGATCATGACCTGAGCCGAAGGCAGACGCTTAACGACTGAGCCACCCAGGCGCCCCTAAAAGCAGGGTCTTAAAGAGCTATTTGTATACCTGTGTACCCAGCGGCATTATTCATAACAGCTGAGAGGTGGAAGTAGCCCAAGTGTCTGTCCCTCAGTGGGTGAGTGGATTAACCCCATGTGGTACACACACACAAGGGAATATTATTCTGCCTGAAAAAGGAAGGACATCTGACACATGCTACCACGTGGATAAACTTTGAGGCCATTATGCTAAGTGAAATAAGCCAGACACAAAAGGAACACTGTATGATTCCAGGTACGTGAGGTACTTAGAATAGTCACGCTCATAGAGACCGAAAGTAAAGGGGTGACTGCCAAGGGCTGGGGGAATAGGGAAATGAGAGTTGTTGTTTAATGGAAATGGAGTTTTACTTCTGGAAGGTGAATTCTGGAGATGGATGGTAGTGATGGTTCACATAATAACATGAAGGTACTTAATGCCACTGAACTGTACACTTAAAAAATGGTTAAGACAATAAATTTCAGGGGCGCCTGGGTGGCTCAGTCAGTTAGGCATCCGACTCTTGATTTTGGCTCAGGTCGTGATCTCAGGGTGGTGAGATTGAGCCCTGCATTGGGCACTGCACTGGGCACGTGCTTGAGATTCTCCCACTCCCTCTGCCCCTCCCTGCCTCTGCACACCCCCCCAATGAGTGCACTCTCTAAAATTAAAAAAATTTTTTTAAACTTAAT
Source organism: Halichoerus grypus (assembly GCF_964656455.1). NCBI lineage: Eukaryota > Metazoa > Chordata > Mammalia > Carnivora > Phocidae > Halichoerus > Halichoerus grypus. The sequence goes on along the minus strand of NC_135719.1, from coordinate 48,938,857 downwards.
ACTTTAAAATGTTTTAAAAACTTAATACTTTAAAATTTAATAAAATTTAAAAGTAAATTTTATGTGTATTTTACAACTTAAAAATTGGAGAAATAATTGTAATTGATAGTAATAATTAATAATTTAAAATACTGGGGCACCTGGGTGGCTCAGTCATTAAGCATCTGCCTTTGGCTCAGGTCATGATCCCAGGGGCCTGGGATCGAGCCCCACCTCGGGCTGCCTGCTCAGTGGGGAGCCTGCTTCTCCCTCTGCCTGCCGCTCCCCCTGCTTGTACACTCACTCTCTTTAAAGATAAAAGTCTTTGGGGCACCTGGGTGGCTTAGTCGTTAAGCGTCTGCCTTCGGCTCAGGTCATGATCCCAGGGTCCTGGGATCGAGCCCCGCATCGAGCCCCGCATCGGGCTCCCTGATCGGCGGGAAGCCTGCTTCTCCCTCTCCCACTCCACCTGCTTGTGTTCCCTCTTGCTGTCTCTCTGTCAAATAAATAAAAATCTTAAAAAAAAAAAAAAGAATGTCCTTCCTTTAAAAAAAAAAAGATAAAAATCTTTAAAAAATAATTTAAAATACTGATTACAAGTTCAAATACTATTTTTTTAATTTTTTTTACTATTTTACTATTTTAAACTATTTTAAACTTAACTATTTTACTATTTACTATTTTAAAGACTTGGTTCACAAAAATGCAAAAAAACTTATTAATAATTTAAAAATGATGATTATATTGGGGCACCTGGCTAGCTCACTTGATATGGCATGTGACTCTTCATCTTGAGGTTATGAGTTCAAAGCCCATGTTGGGCATAGAGATTACTTAAAAAAAAAAAAAATAAAAATAATGATTATATGTTGGAATAGTTGTTTAGCTATATTAAGTTAAATAAAATTGATTATTAAAGTTAACTTTGCCTGTTTCTTTTTTTTAATAAATGTGACTGACTCGTAGAAAATTTAAAATTAGCTATGTGGCTCATATTATATTTCCACTGTATAGTATTGCTCTAGAAGACAAACAATTTTGTTCTTCACACACAGCCCTTCAAATACTTGAGGCCTGGGTTGTTCCCTAGGGAACATCTTCAGAAGTGAAACACCCTTCACTCCTTCAGCCACTTGTGATGTGAAATGATGTTCAGATGCCTTGAGCCCAGAGACCCTCCTCTAGCCAGGCTCTAGGTGGGCAAGGCCCCCTTAGAGTAGGGCATCTAGAAATGGCCAGAGCTCCTTGGGGCTGGTCTGAGCCTTTTATCACCAGAGGACCTTGAGCAGATTCAGCCATCAGCTGCAGTGAGTATCCCTGAGCTGTCCAATATGGTAGCCACTAGCCACATGTGGCCATTTAAAATTGCATCAAATTGAAAAATTCAATTCCTCTGACTTACCAGCTACCGTTCAAGTGCTTATGAGCCACAACAAGTGGTACAATATGGCACATCACCAATAGAATATTTGCATCATCACAGAAAATTCTATTGGACAGTGCTGGTCTAAATCCAAGACAAGGCCTCAGACCCCTAGCTGCCTTCTCTCTTGCCGCCCGAGCTGAGAGCCCCCTTCCTGACCATCTTGAGTACTAGCCTAGCATTGCCCCCGCGGGCTCCCTCTGCTCTTGGTCACGTGGACTTAGATCACTGACAAGGCCCATATTTGATCATACCCTAGGGCTAGCACACTGCGTGACAGGAAGGCCTCACACAGCAAGAGTTTCAGCTCCTAGTGGGGAAATACTTGCTAAGAGCTTTTCGAGGTAGTGGGACAGTAAATGGTATGGGCTCTGGAGTCAAACAGAACTACATTCAAAACTCAACACTGCCACTCTTAGCTGTGTGACCTTGGGCAAGTTACTTAATCTCTCAGAGCCTCTCCTTTCTCATGTATAAAATAGGGAGGAAAACAGCTCACGTTGCTAAGCTGCCGTACTAGGGGACCCAATGAGATATATCTGTAAAGTGCTCAGCACATAGTAACTCCTTGCTAGCGGTTGCTGAGGGAAATTAGTAGAATCTTGAGTTAAAGGGAGCTGAGAAGTTACAGAAGAGGACGGTGGGCTTGCGGGGAGAGGGAGTAGAAGCTGTCTTTTCCGAGGGGGTGGCCATCTTCCCTCAGAGAGGCTAAGGCCCAGAGAATTAGTGGTAGGACCTCAAGCCCTCTAGAGCAGTGAATAAAGACAGAATTTGCAAGGCCTGGATGGTGAGGGGGCATCCGTGCCAGGGGAGGGGGCAGCCAGGTATAAACCAAGCTCAGCTTCTTCTATCTCACTGCTGCCTGGGGCTTCACAGGGGCCCCAATAGGCGAGCTGTCAGCTGGAAGAGGCCACTGGGTAATTGAGGCCTTGATTTCTCTAGTAAAATGTTTATGAAGCCCATAAACTCATGCCTTTATTGGCCAGGCTCATTCCGGGGGATGGATGTGGCTCTCTGAGGTGTAGTTAAAGCACCTGCTGAACTCAGGCAACCGAGGGCTCCTCTGGCCTCCACCCAGACCCACCAGGCAGAATGACCCTTGGAGGGCAAGGAGGCCAGCCAAGTCCCACCTCAAATGCTCTTTAAACTCCTCAAAACACTTGTAAATGTCCTATCTCTAAACTTGCACGGGAAGGAGGGAGGTGGTAGCAGAGAACCTTGAGTCCTGGGGGTTTGCCACAACCCCCAAAGGGATCTTGGTCTTGTCCTTGGGGTTATCTGGCCCAGGCTCACCTTCCCCAGCACTCTGTCCCTGTCTCCCTACTATCTCAGTTCCCACATTGCCCCTGACTTTCACTGTTAGGGAAGAACCCCGACATTAACATTGCCATTTGGGGTGGGGGAAAGCATGAACTTAGAAGACCTGCGTTTACTTCTCTGAGCTTCCAAAGGGAAGTCTGAGAGTTGAATTCAGGTTCTGAATCCGAAGAGTATGTTTCTGGGGCTGGGGCACTTCTGGGGTTGGGTGTTGGATGGGTGTGGGTGGATAGTCTCTGCTTACAAACAGCCCCAGAGGACTGCAATGTCTCAGAGGCCATGCTCGGCTTTGCCGATTCCTCTAGGCCTCTGCCTGGTGACCCTGCTCTGAGAAGCCTCTGGATCCCTTTGTCTGCCACCTCGCCTCCTCAAGCCCCTTACCCCCTGCCTCAGCCCCGAACCCCAGCCCCTCCCACTCCAACACCAGCTCACTACGCCCCCCAGCCCCAATTCTAACACAAAAGGCAACTTTGTCTTTCAAGTCAGCAGCCATAAATCCACATCGCTCCCCTCCCTCCTGGCAGCCACCTCTGACAAACGGGGGCCTGGATGGGGAGAGGTAGGGAGCAGTGGGAGGCCAGCCTCAGCTTGGGAAAGTCCCTGCACGCAGCTGTTGGCCCGCTGTAGGGCTCGTGAGAGCGTCGAACCTTTATGGGCCGATCTTTGATTCCGAGGGACTGTAAGGCCCGGGGCACCGATGCAGGGGAGGCAATCTGGGCCTTCTCTGCACCTCTGCGCTGGGCCTTTACAACCCAAGGAGAATAAAACCTCTCAAAGTCCTGCTTGTAATGATTCTGCCCATAATTTGGGGGCTCCAGGTCTTCCTCCAGTTCAAGCCATGAGCTCCTCCTCTCTGCACCCTCCAGTGGGGGAGAGCGTGCTGAGGGACAGGCAGGGCACCCGCCTTACGTGGCCGGGGGATGTGCCACTGGGCAGGGGCGCCTACTGTTTTCGGTGGTGGCCCCTTATACCTCCGGGGCTCAGGGGGCTTATGTGACACAGCCGGTGACTGATGTTACAGCACGCATTTGAACTTGGAGCGGTCTAGCTCCACACCAGTGCTCTTTCCCTGCATCACGACCAGGGTGGGATGGGGTGGGCCCACGTATTCCAATGCTGCTCGGACAGGACTGAGGATACCTGCATACACTCTCCCAGGAAAACACAGGAAGAGCACCATGCGGACTCAAGGTCAGGGACACCCCATGGCACAGCAGGCTGCACCCAGGGCTTGGGGGCAGGTTTCCCGGAGTGTAACTAATGCAGATAAGCACCATGATAAGACGGTGTTATCGCCCCACTAATGCTCCCTGAGCCCACACGTTTCCTAAGTTCTATGAACACAAGTGTATCAACAACCCGGATGCTCGGCCCAGGATAGCTCTTCCCTGAGCATTTCCAAATCAGCAATCCAGGACACCCAGTGGCAGGGAATGGAGAGGGTGGGGCCTGCGGGGCTACTCCCGTGTCCGGTGGGCCTTATAAAATAGAGGAGTAATCTATTGTCCTGGTTTGGGGTGGGAGGGCAAAGCACTGCGAAATACCAGTGGCTTCTGTGGGGTGAATGGCGGGGAGGAGGAAGTGCTCGAGGGGTAGTTGTGAGCCAGACTCAGTCCTTTTCGCAACTGGATGTATGATCTTGATAAAACCAAAGCTCCTCGCTGGCCTGTTTCCTTCTCTGTAAAATGAGGGAGTTGAGGGGCGCCTGGATGGCTCAGTCGTTCGTTAAGCGTCTGCCTTCGGCTCAGGTCATGGTCCCAGGGTCCTGGGATCGAGCCCCGCATAGGGCTCCCTGCTCAGCGGGAAGCCTGCTTCTCCCTCTCCCACTCCCTCTGCTTGTGTTCCCTCTCTCGCTGTGTCTCTCTCTGTCAAAAAATAAAAAATCTTTAAAATGAGGGAGTTGAGTTGGACAAGTTGTAAAGGCTCCTCCAGCGTCTGCCTTTGAGGTCCATTTGCTTCCAAGCACGCCAGCCAGGGCTACAGGGTCAGGGGCTGGGGGCCGACTGGGGAGTCCCTCTCTGCCTCAGACTTGAGAATGTCCAGGCCCAGCAGAGCCCCTCTCCACAGACTGCACGTCTCTGCCCGTGTCAGGGTCACCAATCTTCCTTGTGTAAACCTGCCCAGGCCCACAACATCCTTAACTTCCCGTCGTTCTGGTCAAGACACCGGATCTGTCTCACCTCCCGGAAGGGCGGCTGGTTAGGCGGCCCAGGCTGGAGCTATTAAGTAAATTGCTTTCACATGACCATGAGGACAACTCAACAAAAACAGATACTTCCCCCAAATTTCCAGAGTCATATATTAGGATTTGTAGGGACTAATACTTGCAGGGGTCAGGTAATGGACAGGGGACCTGGGATCATGCCTGCCTCTGTCACAGACTCCCTATGTGGCCTTTCAGTTCCAACCTTGGTTTCCCCATCTGTAAAATGGAAGTGGGGCAGGATAAACAAGACCATCTCTAAGGTCCATACCAACATTAAGATTCTAGGATAACACTGGGTAAAGTGGTCCCCTCTGCATCCATGAAAGGACCCTCGCCTATTCTCAAACCTTGATCCGATGCTGCTTTTCCGTTTCACAGCTCTACGGAATCTCTGGTGGCTCAACACCAAACCACAGTAGATTAAGGCCTGCAGGTGCCCACCCCAACAATATTCCACAATAAGCCTTATCTGTGTGGGGGAAGAGGGAGTATATTCCATGAGAGGATTATAGAGTTTCTTGGTTGGTATGGGGCTGCCAACTCTTGGAAATAGACTTATTTGCCCTCTAGTTGTCAGAGGTCTCCCAAAGCCCTAAGAACCATCTCCCATAGAGGGTTTCAAAAGCTTTCCCACAAATTCAAAGGAGTCACCACACCCACCCCAACCTCTTCCTCTCCCTCTCTTATTAATCATCATGCACTCGCTGCCCAAGCTATAAACAAACCAAGGGGCGACTGCCCCATCCTTCTCCCTATCTCTCCCAACTAACTGGTCACCAAATCCTGGTGTGTTGTCTCATTTGCATCCCATTGCCTTGACTTAGGCTCTTATTACTTTCAGGTGTTTCTGTAATAGCTTCCCCTCTCCAGCCTTCCCACTTGCAGGCCTCTCTCTCTCTTCTTCCCCATCCCAAAGCCATAATTATCTTCCTAACCATCCAATATGATCATTAAACACCTTTGGTGGTTCTCCATTGCCTTGAATCAAAGCACTCTCCTTGGGATGGCATTCAAAGTCTTCATTATTAGATCCTGTTTCATCTTCCTAGCCTCAAAAGCCAGCTAATTCTGCCTTCATGTGGTTTGTACTCTGACCATGTGAGACAGGTTTGCCTTCCCTGGACATATTATAGATGCTCACACTTCTATTTCTTTACTTCTGCTGTCCCCTGTGCCTGGAACATTTTGCTCCTTTCTCTAGCAGCACCCCCATCCTCCACATCTCCCAAAGGAGGCAGAATTGTGCCTCTCTCCTTGTCCTTATCTGTATTAGAGTCCATTGTTCACACATAATCTACCTTCGAGCCTGAGTCCCTTACCGGCAGGGAACAGTCTACCTTGAGTTCCTAGAACAAACACTAGGTAAATAAATTCATAAATTCTTTCCTGAATGCTGACTTTAAGGGTCATATGGTTTGGGGGGGGCCCTTCCCCATCATCCTCTCTTGCATGCAAGTCCCCACCCACCACAATTCAATGTCTGGGGCAGGTAACTCCTCTACCGGAGTCTCAACTTGTGCAACGAAAATGAAGCGGTTAGATCGGGCCACCGTTCTCACACTCGGCTGTGCAGCAGAATAACTTAGGAGGCCGGCTAACAGCGCAGATTCTGGACTCCACTGCCAGAGGTTCAGAGCCTTTGGTCAGGCGCCGTGCTCAGGAATCTGTAGCTCTATTAAAGCTCACCGGGGTGTCCCAAACGCACAGCCCGGATTGGGAACCCCGGGTCTGGCAGGTTCTTGAGAATCTGATCTTCCCTGAGGCTCCAGCATCCCATAAGAGCAGATTCTCAGCACAGCCTGCCCACCTCCCCACTTCCCCCCCACCCCAAGCTTTGCTCGAAGCGGGCTGGTCCAGGCGGTCTGACTGCGATGCCACGAGGCGCAGAGTGGGCGGCGGGCGGGCAGACCGGCGTCGCGGGGCCCCCGGCACAGTCCCCGGGACGGCGGGCGGGGTCAGCGCCCCGAGCCTGGGGCCCTGAGAGCCGCTCTCTCGGCGGCAGGAGTAAGTGGGACCATCTGCTCCTCTCCTCGGAGGTCAGCGCTTTGTGTCAAGCTCCCATCCCCCTCGCTCCTCCCCCGTCCCCCACTCCGTCCCCCCCACCCCGTGCCCTCTGACTCCCGGGACTCGAAAGAAAGAAGCCCTCGAGGTCGTGATGAAAGTGGCAGTGTGATGGGGAGCGACAGCGGCCGCCGAGCTCGGGGCGCGGGCAGCCCGGCCGGCGGCGGCGGCGGGGAGCGCGGGCGGCGGGCGCAGGCAGGGCCGGGAGGAGCGCGGGGTCCCGCGCGCAGCGGCCCGGGGCCGGGCGGGCGGGCGGCTCCCGAGGGAGGCAGCGCCGGTTCCCACAGCCGGCCGGGCCGCCGGGCCCCTTTGAAGTGGCCGCAGCTGCACACCCCGACCCGCCGCTAATCCCCGCGGGGCGGGCGCCCTCGCCCCCCCGCATAGCGGTAGTGTCCGCGCTGAATGGCGCCGGCTAATTACCTCGCTCGCACCGCCGCGGGTGAATGAGAGAATCCGGCATTGTGCGCGGCGAATGGAGAAAATAAGACAGCCATTGTCCTCACACGCCAAACGAGGGTTTGATGTCGCTGGGGCGAGCGAGGCACCATTTCCCGCCGCCCCCTCCCCCCGGCGGCGCAAATTCCCCAGCTGGGCCCAGCCGCCGCCGCCCGGGGAAACTGAGGAAGCCGTACGGGTGCAACCGCCCCGGGCTCCCTCCGGCCCCACCACCAGCTCCTCACCTGCCTTCTCCACCCGCAGGTTCTTCGGGCGCCTACTGGGCTCGCCCAGCGCTGTCCTCGGCTCCGAAAACCAGGCTGGGCCCTGCGCTCACCAGCCTGATTAGATGTCGTTGGGAACACGTGAGACAATTGGCGAGGGAGCCAGGGTTTCCGCCGGTCGGTGCCCAGCTGTGTGCCACCAACCCACAGGGCTGGGGGAAGTTCGGGAGATGGCTGGGAGAGATGAGTACAGAAGGCCGGAGAGGAAGACCCGGGAATGAAGGGGAAGTTAGATGAGCTGTGGGGAGCCTGGACTGATGGAGGGACTGGCCTCCTCAGGGAGGAAGAGGGACATGGTTGGAAAAGGGAGGTCTGAATTATAGAGGGTCAGGATGGGGTGCCCCAAGCACCCAGGCCACTGTTCTGATCCAGGGAGAGTGGTGGGCTGATGGGTAAGACTGCCGCTCCAACCACAGGCCTGTGGAACCCTCGCTCAGCATCAGAAACCCTACTTGCCCCCGGGGAATCTCCCCACACCTTTTAAGCATAAGGATATAAGAAAGCTCAGCTTAGAAATCAGAAAGAAAGGAAATCGCCATACAGATGGACAAGCTGATGAGCACACTCTTTATGCATTCAGTAGATTCTGTGGGCTATACCAGGCTGCCTTCTCCATCACCACCAAATAAGGTGTTGTTGTTGGGGTGTGTGTGTGTTTTAAGGGGAAGGAGCAGGAGATTACATCCTTCAACATCAGGAAGGGTCTTATCTTTCTATCTCTGAGCCCTTAGCTCAGAGGCAGGTAGGCAGAGGATAGATGCTCTTTGAGATCTGTTGATTTGAGAACTGAGCTACTTCAATATCCTTTTCCTGGAAGCACACACTTCCTAATCCCTTCTGATGGGCTCTTCGACTCTTTCTGCCTAAAGGAAGAATGTTATACACATGTTCCAGTGCCCTATCAGGCTTATCAAATGATACAAGGGTCTGGTCTGTTGCTTGATCCGCAGTAGACTGTTGGGCTGCACCCGTAGCCCTTAGTTAGCACCACTGACTGGATGCGTATCACAGAGCTCTTTCTGAGGCTGCAATCTTTTCTAATGTTTGAGTGACCACAACTGGATTATAAACCCGTTATAGGCAACCCATAGCCAGACTCTTAAACAGGACCAACCATCTACCTACCCGTTCACCCATTTACTTGAGAATAAAATTAAAGAATGGAAAACACTTGTTGAGCCAAAATTCTGCCTTGCTCTGACCACCCAACCATAATTAATGGTAACAAGCACTAGCTGTTAACAGTGATTCAGGCAAAGCATGCTTCTAAAGGAGAGGAAATTCTGGGTATAGCTCACTGTTTTTCTGACTCAATCCTGAACCAAGTTTTACTCTAACTCTGGTTCTACCCTCAGATGTGGTCATAATATTTTTCTTTATAATTCTCCTAAATCTTTATCTTAGAGTCTCTCTCTTTTTTTTTTGCCTAAGGCTCTAGAACCTTAAGATTGCTAGCCATCATAGTGGGCTTTTCCCCCCTGCTGCTGGTGAACTACCCACTGCTTCAGCCAATCTGCCTAGTTAGTTGATCTGCCTAGTTAATTGGTTTAGAGAACAATTAACTGCCTAGTTAATTGGTTTAGAGAACAACAAAACAAAAAGATAAAGCAGAGCGGCTGTGGATGGGGTAAATGTGGGAGGCCTGAAAGCCTCTCCAATCTGGTCTCCCTCTTTCCCCATCTCCAGACCCTGTGCCCCCTCCACAGACACAGGGACTCTAAGGAATGATGCTTCAAGTTCCCTGATCTAGAGGAAAAAAGGATTTATCCAAGGAAACAAAAGATAGTAGCAGTTAACTAACTGGAATTAAAAACTTGAAAGAAAAAAGTTAGTAGCAGATCAAAGATCATTCTAATGCTATACAGGCCTCCAGCTTCATCTTAAAAGACTGAAATGCCCATTCAAGCAGAAACTACAAATATAATTATTACTATATGTGTGCTTTTACGGTTTGCCCAGATTTCAGTCAGAGTGCCTGAATGTCTAATCCCCAGATAAATTATACTTCGGAAAATGATCCACTATTCAAAAACCAAGAGGAGCCTCCAGGCCCAAATTAGAGACTCAATACTTTTAACTGAAAAAGTGCTTTTAAAAGAAGCCTCTTTCTCTTAGTATCTCTTCTTTCCCCAAACTGAACACCATAAGCAAGTTTAAAAAATGCTCCATGGGTGAGAATTCTGACAGAAAGATAATGAGTATAATAATGATAGTGGGCTTTTCCCCCCTTATCCATTCCCACAGCAACATGTGAATATTCACGGGAGGCTTTGTTATCATGGTTATGACTTTTTAAGATAACAGGAAGGCTGGCGTGTACATGCAGGGATAGCGCTTGCAAAGGGGATCACAGGAAGCTGGAGGGCAGAGGGATGCTTGTTAGCATGGAAACGGGCCTGGCCTGTTAGCTCTTTTGGGGGTGAGGCCACTGTTCTGGCATTCTGGGACTTTCTCCAGCTTGCCTGGGAGGGTGTCCCACCCCAAGGTGACTGAGTACCGGTAGCCACCTCTCCTGTGGTGGCAAGACCGAGGTCTGAACTTGTCAGGCCAAGCCCTTCCCACTCAGCCCTAAGGAGTAGCACCTGTGGCTCAGCCCAATCCCTCCCCTCCCTGAGGTGGCCATTCTTGGAAGTAGGATGTTTCAAGGAAGGGAACAGAATAGGGAGAGAGGGGTGCCCTTTAAGACCAGAAGAGGCTGGGATGGGAGACACAGGGTACAGTTAGATGCAGGACCACTCTCTGCTCCTGACAGTAGGGACTCAGAAGGTAGCTGATGAGAATGGTGTAGGTAAAACCACACCTGTAGGCCCTTGAGGAATAATTTCTGACTTAACTTTGTCTGCCCTTCTCCAACCCAGGCTGTTGAGCCCCAGAGGCTAAGTAACCCCCAGCAGGTAGGAGGTATTCCTAGCCTCCCACTTCATGTACCCACGGCTCCCCATTCTTTCACCCTCATCAGGCACCAACTCCAGGCCAAGCACTGTACCCAGCACTGAGGATGCACAGAGGAGCTAGCCCCTCGCTTCAAAGAGTTTGCAGACCAATGGGGAGGGACGAGCTATATACTCATTGTCCCAGAAAGGACTGTGTCCCCGGATTTGCCCCATCCCCAAAAAACAAAGCTGGGCATATAGCCCCATGAATGCTTCTTTAATTGATGTAATAAAAACTACATCGTTTTATTTCAGGAAAGCCTTGATCCCATCAACGTTACACTTACCAGCTTGCTTGCAATGATCTTGATTTTTGTCACAGTTTGATGGGAAAATGACTGATTTGAGAAGCAAAACCAGAAACACAGGAGAGCAGGAATATCAAATAGGCTCAATCGTCAGACTCATTCTATGTGATATTACTGGTGATCTGACATAATGGAATCAAGAATATTCTAATCCAATCTGCAAGGGAGACTAAATTAGGGCTTCTCTGAGGTGCTTGAGGTTTGAAATACAATTTTAAGAGACCTCAAAAAATTAGGGTGAAAGGACATTATTGCAGAAAGAAGGGGACATTCCAGATAAGCCAGGATGTAAGGGGAAAAACAATAACCCAAAAGGGGGGGAGTGAAGAAAAAAACAAACCAGATGAGATGTGAAGATAGAAAAAGATCTGAGAATTTTGTCATGAGCCAAAGACTGGATTTCAATTCCTTAAGATCCTGGCTCTGAGTTAGAGCCCAAGTCCCATTTTGCCAATCAGCATGTTGGAAAGCGCACCAGACCCCTTCTGTCCCAGCTCTGTACATCCAGGACTTGGGGGCAAGGCCCTCTCTTCCAGGCCTGTTCCCACAGCAGGGACATGAGAAACATGGGCAGGAGGCTGAGGAACAGGGGGAAAGTAGGGTGGGGGTCAATGAGCAAAGCCTGGAGAGCTCCCCCATTCCCCATTCCTGTCTGCCCTGCGGTGAGAACACCCCCGAGCACTGTCAGGGTGTCAAGCACCCATCCTGGTGTTCCAGTCTACCCTTCCGTAAAGGCTCTGGGACCCTCTCTGCTTCCCTTCCCTCCTAGAGCTGGCCTGCTTAAAGATTTGCCCACAAACTTTGGTCTAGCTCTAGTCCCTGGCCTACACCCCAAGCCAATGGGGAGGAGTCAGGGGGGACCTCCAGCCCTCCGCTCTCCCGCTCCACCTTCGTGCCCCAGACCAGTTCCAGGCTCCAGGTTGGTAGGGGCGAGTTCCCAAGTTCCCAGGTAAAATGTCCCTTCCCACCCTGGCCAGGGCAGCCCGGGGCGGGGGGGTAGTGCCCCCGAGGCACCGAGTCCAGGAAGCGAGGACACCCGCACACTCACACACTTGCACACGCACACACGTCCTCGCTCACACCCACACAGACACGTCGGGCACGGGGCCTCGGCAGCCAGCGACTGCGCGGCGCGGGGTTAATTGAATGCACATTGATTCTGCCGCCTGGCCGGGGCGAGAGGCTGCCGCGCTCAGTGCCCGGGGTGGGTCGTGCCTCCGCCCGCGGCCGCTCCCGTGACAGCGCGCTCGGCCCGGGGCGGGGAGCCGCTCCCTGCGCGCCGCCGGCCTTCGCGGGCGGCCGGGCTCCCGCAGCGCGCGCCTCCGGAACGCCGTGGGGCCGGCCCGCAGTCCGGGGACTTGGGACGCGTGCACCGCCGGCCGGCAGCGAGGGGGAGCAAAGGCGGTGAGAACGACGCGGGAGCTTTTCTGCCAAACTTTGATCCTGACATTTAAAAAAGGAGGGGGCCGAGCCCAGCGCGCCAGGAGAGCCAGAGAGAGAGGGAGATGGAGGAGAGAGCTGGAGCGAGCCTGGAGATGGGCGCGGAGGGGAAGGGTTGGGAGGAGGGACGCCGTGCAAGACAAAATCGAGTTGGTGTCTTCGAACCTTAGAAGTGAGAAGGGACTTGAGGACTCTTTTAATCTGGTGCTTTTCACACTACCTCCACTTATGAGGAAACGGAGGCCACGGTGAACTGGCGGGTCCAAAGTCACAGAGGGGTGAGCTGAACATTTACACTGTAAAAGCTACAGGTGGGATCCAGGGAGGGCACAGAAGTAAGCATGATGGTGTCTGAGTCAATCCGAGACCCTCAGTAGTGGTGCGTCCGCAGGAGGTGTCCCCTCCAAGCCAGTCCAAACCAGGCACCTCGGGTGGGGCCCTGTCTTCAGGTCTCCCCCTCCCTCCAGCTTCCTGCCCTGCTGACACCAGAGCCCACTAAAGCCCCAATAAAGGGTGCCTCCTTTGGTGGCAAGGGGGTGGGCGGTAGGCCCCAACACCCGACAAATGCCCGGATCCTACTCATTCTCTCTCCTTCAAAGCCCAGGCAGGGCAGTGCTCCCTCCCATTTCCCACAAAGACAAACTGAGGCCCAGCAACTTTAAGGGGGGGGGCAGCTTGAACCCAGAGCCGATCCTCAGTGCAAGTCCATCTGCATCTTGCAATGACTACTGCTCCTTGAGGGTGTCAAGAGCAAGTGGAGTTTTATTACAGGTGGGGTCTGGGGATACATTCCAGGTTGCCCTTGATTTCTCCCCACGGAACTGTGCAGAGGCTTTGCAGACACAATCCCAGGTGGGAAGGGGCTACGTTGGGAGGGGGGACATGGAGGCATGCCCATAGCAGGCAGGGCCACAGGCCAGAGCACATGCCCCAGGAGTTATCAGCCTCCCCAAACCAAGAGCCTTCAGCCTGGGCAGGGGGTGCAGGAACCAGGGCTCACAGCAGAGGTCAGGTTGCCAGGGAGCGACTATGAGGAAGCACTGAGCACCCAGGGCTGCTGCTGGATCCCAAGAGGATGGGTTTTGTGCTTCCCAGAAGTACAGGCCCCCTGTTTCTGGAGGTCACCCCAAGACCCAGCGCCCATCCTGATCCAAGGACCCCAGCCAGAACTGTCCCCCGCCCCGTGCCAGTAAGGCCCCCTGCACCCTTCTAGCAGGCACAGCCTGCCCCTCCCTGCTGTGCTGCTCAGGTTACCAAGAAGCCTGCTGCTGTGAAGCCTGCCATCCAACCCATTGTTCAGCGGGGCCAGGAGGGCAGGGGCCCCAACGCAGACCCCTCCTCCAGGTTGGGGTGGGGGCGGATTCTCCCAGCCACCACAGCAGGCAGGGACTGCAGCCTTGGGTTGCGGGAGAGAGGCATCCAACTCCAGGAGGCCTCAGGCCGCCTTGCCCAGGCAAGGGGACAGCGCAAGGACAATCAGCAGCCTGGCTCCTGTAGGCTGATTATGGCTCTTCTCTACTCCTCCCCCCCCCACCCCCCGCAACAGGACCCCTGGGGAGAAGGATCCTTCTCTAGCCACACCAGTTCCTCTCCTGTGATTTGTTCTGAATTTTCAAACAAAGAGTAATTATGACAGATGTGGAGCAATCAGCGTCATTATGCGGAAACAAGAAAGGGAAAGGGAGCTGAGGGGGCCCCACGGGGGAGGGGAGCCTGTCTTTCCTCCTAGGGAAGAAGCAACTCCCACGTCCCCCGCCAGCAGCCCCAGCACCCTCTCAACTTCCTTTCCTGCCAGGAACCTGTATCCTGCGCTCCAGGCCGGCCGAGACTTCTCTATGCAGAGCCTCCCAGCCTAACTGGCCCTCCACATCGGGGGCTTCCAGCAGCGGCTCCCAGGGTTCAAGGCTCTGCCCCTGACACTCCGCATCTCCACCCTGTACGTGCCAAGGCACCCAGCTCTGTTTCTAAGGCATTAATTCTAAATAAGTTCTCAAGGGACCCTAGCCCCCTCTGAAGACCCTCAGGCCATTAAACTTTGGGTCAGGCAGACCTGGGTTTAAATCCCAGCTTCCCTACTTACACTGTGCGCCCTTGGGCAAGTTAATTAACCATTCTGGGCTTCTGTTTACTCATCTGTAAAATAGGGCTAATAATACCTCTTAATGGAAATGTTGTGGGAATTCCGTAAATTAACACATCAAGAGCTTAGGACAGTGCAGCCCCATATTGCTAGGAAGACTTTACTAGTTAGTTCAGTGCAAGTGCCAGCACATAGGTAGCACTTAACCTCAAACCACAAGGCTCAGCATCCAATGGGCTTTGGAAACTTGGAGGCCCTCTGCAATATGCCGTGGATGGCAGGAGCCCACACTCAACGTTTGCTGGCCAACACTCACGTCCAGACCCACAACCACAGATGAGGCCTGGGGCAGGGCAGGGCACAAGAAAAATAGAAATATATGTGTATGTGTCCCAGCTTCCCCGTTGGTGCGGGGAACGCATAAAAAGATCCCTCCCTTCTCCAGCCAGAGAGGCCCCAGGCAGGTGAGAGGTGTGACGCGCCCAAGAGGCTCTCTTACCTGCCCAGGCTGGAGAACTAGCCACGTCCTTGGGCAGGTTACCTACTTGGGGATTCGGTTTTCAAGTCAGTAAAATGAGAAGCTTGGACCAGATGAGCTCCGAAGTTCGTCCCTCCGCTCTGGATGCCTGTGGTCCCGCTGGAGGCTGGGAAGCCCTCCAAGATCCCAGCCAGGCGGGGATTTGAGGGGTTTTTTGCTGCAGCCTGCAACTCAGTGAAAGAGCGAGGACTCAGTTCTCTCTCTCTCTCTCTCTCTCTCTCTCTCTCTCTCTCTCTCTCTCTCTCTCTCTCTCTCGGTGGTCTGCCCCTCCTCTCCATTTAGGTGGTCTGGTCTCTGTCTGCCCGCCCTAAGGCCCTGGAGCCTCTCACTGGTCCCCCCCTCACATTCCAGTGGCCTTGGGGCAGCAGCCAGACCAGAAAGTCCAGTTCCTGCCCATTATCACTGTTCGCATCTCTACTGCAACCCAGCACCAGCATTCCAGAGAGCGGCCTGGGGCTGCCCCCACCACCCACCGTGGTCAGTGTCCGGGCTCAGAGACAGGCCCCAAGCAGAGGTCAGTGTTCTCAGATTCCTCCCAGGGAAGGTCTGCCCCCAGGGGGCTCCGGCTTGCCGGGGAGGCCATGGACCATTTCTGTGGGGGTCATCTTTGACCCTCAGCCTCTCCGTCTCTCCTCTTCTTATCTCTTTGCTCAGTGCCCAGGCCTGAGCTCACCTACTTTTGCTCCTCAGAGGGCTCTCTCTCCCAGCACAGCAGAGGATGGTGGGACCAGGAGTTGCCACAATTGGAGAAACAGGCAGGAGGAAGGACAGAACAGTAGAGAATGGAGCTGGAGAAAGGACAGGGCAGGAGAAGCAAGGGCTGAGGGCGATAAAGACAAAGATGCTAAGCATGGCCTCATAAGAAGGCCGGGGTGGAGGGCAGTTTGTGGGAGAGTGTCAAAGGAAGCAAGATCCAGAGATGAGATAGAGAAAAATGGGTGGGAGAAGCTGGGATGTGAACCCTTTGCATCAAATTTTTCTCCCCCTGCCTGAATCGGGTGGCTGGCTGGCTGGCTGGCTGGTAGCCCATAATCCCCACTCCCTCCATCTCCCTGCGGTCTGGCCAGGAGCTCCTCCTGCCTGCCCCTCCTCAGGCCTTTGCTCAACCCCTGCCTTTCCCCCTTCTCTGGTCCCAACAGCACGTGTCCAGGCACCCCTCCTCGGGAAGCCACTGGGACTGCTCCCCTCTGTCTTCTGTCCTAACCTTATATGTGAGGGCAGTCACCAGAGTTGGATTAGCATTTCTTGGAGCAGGGTGAACAAAGGTGGGGGCAGCGGGAGCAAGCTCAGAAATCAAAGAGTGATCCTTTGTCGGGGTATGGAACGGCACAGGCCAGCGGGCTTGGATTACAGTCAGATTGTTGGCGCCCGCCTAATAGATAAGTAAGAATATGGCGTTGAGGGCGCCTGGGTGGCTCAGTTGGTTAAGCGTCTGCCTTCGGCTCAGGTCATGATCCCAGGGTCCTGGGATCGAGCCCCGCATCGGGCTCCCTGCTCTGCGGGAAGCCTGCTTCTCCCTCTCCCACTCCCCCTGCTTGTGTTCCTGCTCTCGCTATGTCTCTCTCTGTCAAATAAATAAATAAAATCTTTAAAAAAAAAAAAAAAAGAAGAAGAATATGGCGTTGACTCCCAAGGTGCTCTGGCCATGGCCACGTGCCCATGAGGTAAGCCCCCACCCTCCACCAGGGACCTAGGGCTTGTCTCCCTCTTCTCTCGCTTCAGCTGGCTGGGTAAGTATCACTCCTTGTAGGACCTAAAAATCCTCTACCACTGCCTCTTGCCCTGTGCCTGTTCTGTCCACTCTAGCCTTGCAGTCTGGCCACAGTGCCAAGGGAAGCCCTTGGAGAAGAGATGGGCCCCAATCCTGGGCCCCAGACACCTCCTTCAGGCACACACCTGTATGCTCAGGTCCCCACACAGGTCCACGTGGCAGCACACACACACTACTGGTCTCTACATTCCTGGGTGCAACAAGGCTATGGCCAGAGAATCTTAGGGTGCCCTAGGTGATTTACACAAGACAGACATTCTTGGAATCACTTGGCCCAGTTTAAACAAAGACAGCAGTGAGCTGTTTGGTTTTCCATCCTGGGTGCCCTTCTGTTCCATTCTACTTTTCTGAAGCCTGTGTAGAACAGCCTTCAAGCTGCTCTGAAAAGTCTCTCTCTCTCTGACACACACACACACACACACACACACACACACACACACGCCGGCAGGGACTCTGGAGAGGAGAGGGAAAGGCAATACAAGAAAGCCAGGAGTGAAAAAGTCCTTTCTCCCTGGGGGTGGGGAGGGGACAGGGGGTTAAGGGGGGCTGGGGCCTGTTTCATTTGCAGGCTGCAAATGCCTCTCCTATTCACGGGCCCACATTCCCAGCCAAGGCGCCCGGCCACGGACAATGCCGGGAACAGGAACAGAGGAGATTTGCACATTGTGTTCAAGGGGCCAGCTGGCTGCCTGCGACAGCAGAGCCAAGGTGTGGGAACCAGAAGCATTCGACTTCCACATTCAAGTCCTGCGGGTGGGGGCGACTGGGGCCCTCCCCCCTCAGCTGGGGCCAATGTGCCTAGGGACAGGGGCCTCATCCAGCCAGGGAATGAAGTCCAAGGCAGGAGACCCCGAGACCCAGGCCTGGAGGGTACCAAGCACTTCGGTCTCCGCTTCACGCCCCATCTGGCGAGGAAGAGTCTCGGTTCCTCTGGAGATCAACACGCAGCGGCAGCCACCCCACGATCGTGCCCTGAGCGTGCTATATTCCCCCGCCGATCCGCCCTGCTCACGAGCTTCTGCTCCTTGGAGCTATGCTATCAATTACAAAGCCAGGAGAGACACAGAGAGAGAGAGAGAAAGCAAAAGCGAAGCAGCAAGAGCAACAAGAGAGACAGAGCTTTGCACCCGGAGGGCCACATGTTCATTTAGTTTTTACCAAGCTCCACAGGCAGGGGACGTGGGAAATACAAAAGAGAAGCCCTTTAGGAGCTTAAAATCTAGTTGAGGAGACAGATGGAATATCCAGCCACAAACCAGTTACTTAACAATGTAAGCAGCCATCACTGAGAGGAAGGTTGAGCCTGAATGCCACAGACCGCGAATACTCCCCGCCGTAGGAGGGGGAGAAGAAATTACTGTAAGCTGAGTGGTCTTCGGGGACGGATCGGCTAAGGGATAAACAGGGGCAAGAAGAGACTGGGAAAAGGCCCAGCAGAGGCAAGCATGTCCCAAGGACCGGCTGGCTGGCAAGCAAGCCTTCACACCTCAGAGCAGAGAAGACCCTGAGCCCAAGCACCCAGTTTTACAATGAGGAAAGCAGACCCTAGGGAGGGTGAGTGACTTGCCCAGAGCCACACAGGCCCCCTGGTGTCCGGGCAAGGGCCCTCCCATCACACCTCACAGCTGCTCAGGAATGTCAGAGGAGCGTCAGGGAGGGGTATCGACCCGCACGTAAAAAGGGCCTGACCCTCCCCCATTTGCACCTGACTCTGGCCTACGTACAGGTGGGCTGCCAGCAAGGAGAGCCGGCCTCCGCACGGCCAGTGACATTTCCGCTGCGACACCTGCTTCCTGCTCTACCCGGTAGGCAGATGTGTGTGTCTGAGAGGCAGTGGGAGGCTTCCTCAGGCCTACCTCAGCTGTGCTGCCCTTCAAGGAGGAGAGAAAAGCTTGGGCTCCATACACCAGGCCTGAGTGTCCAACCTCCGGGTGCCATAGGCCTCTGGGGTTCCCAGCCCCTGTGCCAGGAACCACTTCCCTCCACAGCCCACTGCCCTACCCCGTAACACTCTGGGGTCCCCTCAATACGCTGAGCCTCCCCCCTCCACAAACTGTTCTCCCCATTAGCTCCAGCCCATGGTTCAGTCGTCACCCCCTCTGACCTGGTTCCACAGATCTGTGTCCAGACCCTGATCCCAGATCCACACAACTATGGATCTTGCTGCTGGGTTCCTGAGTAGCTGGTTAAACCGCTTTCGCTCAGACGGGAATCAGATTTTAGAAGTGGGTACCTGAGGGCCTGAGAAGTAAGTGGAGGCAGCAGGAGACCCCCTCTTGCCACACCGCACAGCCTCTTTCTAGGAGTCTGGACTCACCAGGGGCCTTCCTGGAATCACTACAAGAGGAGCTTAGAACTCTGCATTTCTCAGAATAATAATGTTAATATTTAAGGAACATCTTCTGCAGGCCCTGCACTGTGCTAAGTTCTTTACCCAGACCGTCACAGGTAATCCTTACAACGTGCTTTGTTGGTAAGTCCTATTTCCCCCATTTTGAAGACTCTGAGAGGTTAAGGGGCACCTGGCTGGCTCAGTTGGTAGAGCATGCAACTCTGGATCTTGGGGTCATGAGTTTGAGCCCCACGTTGGGCATAGAGATTACTAAAAATTAAGTAAACTTGGACTGCCTGGGTGGCTCAGTTGGTTAAGCATCTGCCTTGGGCTCAGGTCATGATCTCAGGGTCCTGGGATGGAGCCCCACTTTGGGCTCCCTGTTCAGTGGAGAGCCTGCTTCTCCCTCTCCCTCTGCTCTTCCCCCTGCTTGTACTATCTCTCTCTCTGTCAAATAAAGGAATAAAACACCTTAAAAAAAAAAAAAAAGTAAATTAAAAAAAAAATAAGTGAAGTGTAAACAATTTGCATTGGAATTTAAAAAGATAAAAAATGTATTATATATATAAAATAAAGACTCCAAACGGGTAAGCGACTTGCCCAAGTCCATCCAGTGGGGGTATATTTGCTTCTGCAGTCATCCCTCACAACCACCGCTGGGCCCGCCCCGTCGGGACAGCCCCAGGCTGGGAGGGAGGCGATCCTGGCTCTTTGAGAACCGGGCCACCGTCTAGATAGGCTGAACCTCATCCTAAATTAGTGGTCAGGACCTAGCACTGACAATACTGCCTTAATGATCATTTTCCAGAGGTCAAGCCCCGTGCCAGATTTTTACAGCCCAATCACCTCATTTCCTCCTCCAACAGACCTGATAGGCTGATGGAGTTATGACCATTTTTACAGATGAGGGCACAAAGGCTCAAGAGGATTAGTAACTCATCGGTGAGTGGCAGAGCCGGGGTTCAAAGCCACGTAGGTTTGGTCCTGCGCCCACATTCTACCAACCTCATTGTGCTGCCCACAGACCCCCACACCAGCGATCATGGATGGCCTGGGGGTGGGCTCTACTCTAGCACCTGTGGACCAGCGGCAGCAATCAGCATCGCGAGACATGCAGGACCTCAGGCCTTGGCCTGGACCTACGGATTCAAAACATGAATTTGACCAGTTTCCCCGGGTACTTCATGGGCACAGTAGAATTGGAGAAGTCCGGCTCTAGATCACATAGATCTTTGCTCCAATTCTCCAAAGGGCCTGAGACCAGGAATGAAGGTCAGGGACTGAGGACGTCTGCCTGAGGGGACCTAGGGGCGGGTCCCCCAATCATCCCCCCTCCTTGAATCTAGCCCATCTTTTTTTAAAAAGATTTCATTTTGGGGGTGTCTGGGTGGCTCAGTCGGTTAAATGTCCCACTCTTGATTTCAGCTCAGGTCATGATCTCAGGGTTGTGAGACTGAGCCCAGTGTGGAGCTCGCTTAAGATTCTCTCTCTCAGGGGCCCTGGGTGGCACAGTCGGTTGAGTATCCAACTCTTGGTTTCGGCTCAGGTCTTGGGATCAAGCCCCACATCAGGCTCAACCCCAAGTCTGCTTGAGTTTCTCTCTCTTAAATAAATAAATAAATCTTAAAAAAAAAAAATCTCTCTCTCCCTCTGCCCCTCCCCCTGCCTCTCCCTCTCTCTAAAAAAAAAAGATTTTATTTATTTATTTGAAAGATAGAGAGAGAGTGAATGAGAGGGAGAGGTAGAGAAAATCTGAAGCAGACTCTGCACTGAGCACAGCCCAACACGGGGCTCAATCCCACAACCCCGAGATTACTACCTGAGTTGAAACTAAGAATGGGACGCTTAACCGACTAAGCCACCCAGGTGCTTGAAAATATTTTATTTTTAAGTAAACTCTGCACCTAACATGGGGCTCAAACTCACAACCCCAAGGTCAAGAGTCACCTGCTCCACCTACTGAGCCAGCCAGGTGCCCCATAGCCCATCCCTCTTTGGGGTCGTCCAGGTGCACAGACTTCAACAGGGATGAATCAATGTACATGTTCCCACTGGGTCAGGTGATGTACATGCCCTCCCTGGAGCCGTCCAGAGGGATGGCAGAGGGTCTCACAGGCCAACCCAACTTCAGCCCATACTCTGAGGCTTGGGAGAATCCCCAGGCCCTCCCAGGAAAGAGTTAAAACAGAACAAGTTGCTCTCTGGCTCCAATAATTCCACTCCCTGGTAGATTTCCCTGGTGTACTTCCTAACTGAATCCCAGTGAGGGAGAAAGCTGGGGGCTGGGAGCGGAGTCCGGAGGTTTGCTTTTGCTGACAATGTCAGTAAAATCACCTTTCAATGGAGAATGAAGTATTGGCCCCCTTGTGCCTCCTATGTACTAGGCAAATCGTGGGGTGTGCCAGTCCTTACAACGATCCCACAAATGTAGGAGTATATGCACATTTCACAGGTGAGGAAACTGGCCCACTTGTCCAGGGTCTGTCTCATTATTAACAAGTGTCTCAGTTTGCAGCCTCTAAACTATAAGCACATGGAACTGCAGAGCAGAGAAACCAGACGTGCTAGAAGCTGAATCCTCTTAGGACCCTGAGCCACTCCATCCTAAAAAGGAGATATTGGGGACTGAAGCCCCCAAGGAATCAGCCTGCAGTGTAGCCCTACCTGGCCAGGCCACCTTTCCAATGATAACATCTGAGGCCCCTGGGATGGAAGAGGGAGCGCTCCTAGCTGTCGCCTCCGGCCCGGAGCTCAGATGCCCCAGCAGGGCTGCCCCCACAGACCTGGACCCCTGTGTGCCCCACTGGTGAATCCACTGGGTGGACTGTGTGTCTGTGAGAGGTGCTTAGCCTGCCCCCTCCCCATCAGCCCCCAGGGAGCAGGCAGGAGAAGCAGGGGGCTCCAGAGGGCTCCTCACACCTTTCAGCAAGGCACCCCCCCCCCCATGTCACACAACATCTGCAGTGTCTGCGGGCACACGGGCAGGGAGTTATTACCAAAGGAGAAGACTCACGCAGCTAATCAGCTTTGGAGGTTTCTAGGGACATCAGCTTGTGAAGTGAGAAAAGGAGATCCAGCCACCCGGTTGCCTGGTATCCAAGCATTCCCCCATGGGGTCACAAGCCTTGCAGGGGAGAGAGAGGCCTTATCAGACTGCCGGTGCTTAGAGGCAACCCCCCAGCTGTCCTCAGGACCCCAAAGGATTAACCAGGCTGACCTCACCCCTGGCCCTTCCCCCAGCCAGAGCCCACAGCTCAATTTCTTATACTGTAGGAGTTTAAGGAAACCAAACATCTTGAAGGTATTACCATTTATAGAAAAGCACATTTACAATTAGCTATATATAAACACCTGGGATTTATCTCCCAGAATTCTAGGCTGGCGGTGCAGGGGCCAGTGTTGACACAAGCCGGGGAGAGTGTGAGGGTCCTCTCCCCGAGAAATCTCCTTTCTCTCCTCGGCAAATCTTCCCGGGGGCCCCACCCTGCGTCCACGTCCAGGCTTCTCTTCCTCACACCCCGAGGGCTGGGGTTGAGGGGTCGCTGAGCCAGAAGCGATTCGGTCTCCAGGTCCAGGGCTGCCTCCCAGAGAGCTCCATATGGGGGCCTGAATCAGCCTTCTTTAGAACAAAGGGGCATCTTAAACTCAGTGAGAGGGCTCCTGCCTCAGAACGATTCAGCACTCACCAGCCATTCCGAGCCACTGTGCAAATGCCCTCAGAGCCAGGAAGAAACCCGCCGGCCATCAGCCGGGGAAGCAGCGCCATGCCATAGGGGTTAAGCGTGAGGGGAAGGGTTCCCGCTGCCTAGACTGCAGTCCAGTTCCTCTGCCTACTGCAGTGTCATGGGATCCCTCTCAGTCTTAGTTTTCTCATCTGTCAAAGGGGGGCAAAGACTGCCTATCTGCCTGGACCATTGTGATGACTAAACGAGATCATTCATGTAGAACACTTAGGCAGGGGACCCAGCACACAGCAAGGGCTTGGTAAGTGTTAGCTGGAATTATACGGGATGCCTGGGTGGCTCAGTCGGTTAGGCGGCTGCCTTTGGCTCGGGTCATGATCTCAGGGTCCTGGGATGGAGCCCCATGTCAGCTCCCTGCTCAGCGGGGAGCCTGCTTCTCCCTCTGCCTCTGCCCAACCCCATCCCCGCTTGTGCTCTCTCTCTCAAATAAATAAATAAAATCTTTTAAAAAACAGAATTATTACCAACACCTTTAAGGTGTGGCCTCTTTAAGCAGCATCTTTAAGGGACGGACACTCCCCCAGAAGTATGAAGTTGTGGGGTAGAGAACACTTACCACTTGCTACAACTTTTCCTTCTCTCAAGAGCAGAGGTTCTCAAGCACAACATACACCCTGCCACCCCCCCCCAGCCTGCCACCTTCAAAATCCATAGATAATTCTGGTTTACACACCCATGAGTGTGCACAAACTAAAGAACAACAGAATTTCTGCGGGCCAGTGCAGTAGAACACTGCCATCATTTCATCACAACAACTCGTGGTCCATCAGTGTAAGCAAAGAACAATTCTAGAACTGAAACACCCCGCCTGGCTCTTTCGTTCCTGTACAAAACACATCAGATATCAAGTCACCACAATGTAACTGTAATTGTAAATACTTATAATTTTATTGTCAATTATACCCCAATAAAGCTGAAATTTTTTTTAAAGAGGCACATTAGCATGAAGGTGAGTGGGAGTAATGTCATCATGGTGATAACCTTGAAATTCATCTACCATATTTTTTGTAAAATGTATTGTTGACAAGCTTCAGAATATCATTATCCTACCCAAAAAGATTTGAAAGTCAGCACATAATTTAAAATTGCACGTAGCCAAATTACCCTTCAAAATTCTCTTAAATCACCCATAAAGTATGACAGTTGTTTCTTGAGACACAAGAATCCTACTCAATGGACCGGGATGCTCACAGTATGCAGCCATGTGGAAGCTAAGACACGCTGACCTAAGAGCTGGATAAAGCTGGCCCTCTTTCTCTCCCTCTCCCCCGCAGCAGTATTTGGCTATATTCTTGTCGAATCACATTCCAATCAGTTAAATGAGTACAGGATAGAATTCCACCACCACAAATAACTACTATGTACCTCTCAACTGACCCATGCTGAGAAATTAGTCCTCCAGAAGGCTGCAGAAGAGGGAACTGCTTCCCCTGCCCCCAACCCCTGGGCTGACCCTGGATCCCCAGTCTGGGAAAAAAACGGTAAGGGGTGTCCACTTACTTGCAGCCTGGATTCGAGCCTTCCGGCTGACCACCAGCCCAAAGCGGTTCTGAGCCACACACTCATAGTCACCCTCATCTGAGGGGCTGCCTCCCCGATCCAGCTGGAAGTGACGGATCATCAGGGACCCATTGGCCAGCAAGGTGGAGTGGGTACTCTCCAGCAACTCTACCCCATTTTTTCTCCAGGTGATTCTCACTGGAGGGGTCCCCTCCACCCTGCAGCCCAGCATTATAGGCTGCCCAGGGACTGCGACATCATCACTTGGCTCCATAGCAAATGCCAGTTCGGCAGAGTGGCCAAGACCTGTATAGGGCAGGGGAGATGGAAGGAAAAGGAGAGGTTAGTGTGGGTTGAACAGGCAGGAAGAACTTCATACACAGGTGTCCCAAGCTCCCTGGCTCTGTGCACCCACCCCATCTTTCGGTAATGTTAATAGAAATCTCTATTATATATAGAACTTTTTTTAAAAGATTTTTTAATTTATTCATTCGAGACACAGAGATACAGAGAGAGAGAGAGAGAGAATGAGCGAGCATGAGCAGGGGGAGAGGCAGAGGGAGAGGGAGAAGGAGGCTTCCCGCTGAGCCAGGAGCCCGATGCGGAGCTCGATCCCAGGACCCCAGGATCATGACCTGAGCGGAAGGCAGACGTTCAACCATCTGAGCCACCCAGGCGCCCCATATTATATATAGAACTTTATGCATTACAAAGTGCTGTCTTATGCAGTATCTTTCTCAATCAGCAGACCACCTCAGAAAGAGATATTATTTGTACCATTTCCTCTTTTTACAGATAAGGGAACTGAAGCCCAGAGATAATGAAGCAACTTGTTCAGGGTGTCACAATTAATAGTAACAAATCTGAGATCCAAAAGTAACACGGTTAGTTAACACAGTTAGACCACGGCTGCTGCCACTTCTGTGGTCACTCTGGCTCAACACTGCAGCCTCACAGAGTTTCAGGATGGGACCTTAGGCAAAGGGGTTCCACCTGTCCTAGCTTCCCATTCCTCATCTGTTTAAATCAGGAACGTCTTGTAACTTGGGTCATAGAGTTGTTGAACAAGATGAACAGACTCAAAGTCACTATGAAAACAAAGATAAAGTGAGATAGTAAGAAATAATTGCTTATTTTTGCTGGCAAAAGCATCTGAAACCTGGCCTGATGCCTGGCAGGGAGCAGGATGTGTGGGTCCAGTAGCAGGTACATGCTAGGCTATGGACCAGCCCCACCGCCTCTCCCCAGGCTGCTCTGGGTTTTGGTTTGTGCTGGTTGTTTTGCCTTTGTCATAAGGAGAATTGAGGGGTACCAAGGGTCAACTCAGATTTCCCAAAATTCAGGAAGAGGGAGGTTTCTAGAATCCTTACTCCCTGCGTCCTCACTGCTCCTGTAGAACAAAACTGAGCTGGAAGAAGAGAAGGGGAACGAAGAGAGAGGGAAGAAGGTGATCCGGGAATCAGGGGAAGCCCGACAGGAAGGACAAGCGCTCCAATCCCAGGCGTGATGCCAAGTCCCCAACTTCTCCAACGAGCAACTTACCAGACCAGTTACAACTTCACTCCGGGAGGAATGAACCCCCCCTGGTCTGAAAGGGCAGCCACAGACCCCTCTTCACATTTCCAGGGAACTAGTGATCCCGGAGCCGGCCCCTCCCCAACAGACCAGCGCCCTCTCTGGTTGGGGGAGATGGAAAGTGGGTGGGGAGAAAGGAGGAGGGGGATTGGGGTTACGGACGATTCCCCCAGCCACAAGGGTATGTAATATTTTAAGACATTTGAGGGTCACAAGCTTTCAAACCCTTACCCACCCCACCCAACCCATGCCCTGCGTTTCAGCGGCTTCAGCCCCCAACCCAAACCCAACATAGCAGTCGAGGGATAAAGTTTCTCCTAGATGCGGACGCGGTATTCTGCTTCTCCGGAGCTGAGAGGAGAGAGAATACCGCCGAGATGTGTCTGCAGAGAATCTGGGATGGAAGGGGAAGGCCCTAGATTTGCGGTCCTCTCCCGTGAGATGGGCCCATTACAGCCCCCGAGGGAACAGGGTGGTGGTGACGGAGCTCTGGGCAGCAACGCGGGCAGGCCCCCGAGCCTGGGGCCAGGGGCGCTCTGGCGGCGCACCCTCCGGGGAAGGGCGGGCACGTGAGCGTCCCCGCCGCTCGCTCCCTCCGGGTCGGCTTCTCCTCCCCTTCCCCAGCTCGCGCGGTCTCTCTCGGGTCTCCCCCTCCGGAGGCTACGCGCGGCCCGCCGGGACTCTGCCTCCTCCTCTTCCTCGGTCTCCGCCGCGCACTCCGAGCGCCAGTCTCAGCTCTAGACCCGGGACGTGCCCTCTCGGACCCGCCTCCGCCCCCCGGTCGGCCGCGCTCGGTCTCGGCCGCCTCGGGCTACTCTGGCCCACCGCCGGGCTCCTCGCACCCCCGCCCGCCCCCTCGGACGGAACTCAGCCCTGAGGTGCCCCCTGGCTCGTTTCCCCCTCTCCCCAACTCCCGCCCGCCCGCCTCGCTCCTGCTTTGCCGCGCTCCGTGCTCCTCGGGCCGGGCTTGCGTCCTGCCCGAGCCCTGGAGCCTCGGCGCACTGAATCGAAGTCTCTCCTCGGGGGCCGCGTCCTCAACATCCCCCTGCGGGCCCGGCCGCCGGCCTCGGGGCCCTCTCCCCGGGCTCCGCCCCGTCCCGCTCGGCTCCTCTTCTCGGACAAGTCCCTCCCGCCCCGGGTCCGCCCGCAGGTCCGCCCCCTCGCGCCCACCTCCTCCCGTCTCGCCCTTCCCGGGGCTCGGTCCGCGGCCGCCCGGGGCGCTCACCGTCGCTCGGCGCGGGCAGCAGCAGCGGCAGCAGCAGCGGCAGCAGGAGCCGGCGCGGCGCGGCGCGCGGAGCAGCCATGGGGCTCTCGGTCCGCTCGGCTCGGCGACGCGCGGCTCCGGGGCCTCTGGCGGCTCACAGCGTCCCGCGGGGCCGGCGCCGGGGCCGGGGCCGGGGCTCCGGCCGGGGCCGAGCCCGGGCCGCGGCGGGCTGGGGCCACATGCCTGCCTAGGAGCGCCGGGGGCGCAGGGGGAGCGCCGCTTGCGCCATCTTGCACCCACCCCGGCGATCTGTCAGCCTCGCCCGGGGTGCGCGCTCCGCACTCGCACTGCCCGCGCCTGCCCCGCCCTCCTCCCTCCGCCCGCCGCCCCCCTTCCCTCCCCTCCCGGTCCCCTCCCCCAAGCCCCTCTCCCCGGAGGCCCGGTCTGGGGAACAAAAGAGCCGGCGAGCGCTTTAAGCGGCCGGACATTCCCGGCTGCGCGGCGGACGCACCCCCTGCGCTTTGAACTGTGGCTGGAGCGGCCGGCGCCGTCCTGGGCTGCTGCCCGGT
Source organism: Halichoerus grypus (assembly GCF_964656455.1). NCBI lineage: Eukaryota > Metazoa > Chordata > Mammalia > Carnivora > Phocidae > Halichoerus > Halichoerus grypus. The sequence goes on along the minus strand of NC_135719.1, from coordinate 48,911,159 downwards.
ACCCCCTGCCCGCGGGCCAGCCCCGGACTTGGGGCGCTGGGGAAGTGGAGACCCAGCAGACTGTCAAGTGGGTCCGGGCTGCGGAGAAACACGCTCTGACCCACTCTTCCTGCTGCACCCTCCTCCACCGTGTCCAAGTGTGTATTTTCGAGATAATCCCCTAAAAGCTTCACAAACTTGTCAAAGGTTCGGTTTTCCATGGTTTCTGGTCCTGCCACCCAAAGGCTAGGACGTTTAGCTGCATGAGCGGTCTCTCTAGACTACAGAGTTCTGGCATTGAGTGGACCAGAGGTAGAAGGGGTAGGAATGCAGCTTCCCCCCCCCCCCCAGGGCCCTGGGATAGCCGACCCAACAGGCCAATGAGAACGCAAAAGTAACCTGGGTTCCGACCCCTGTTCTGCCCGCTGTCTAGCCCAGCCGACCCAGGCAGTCACTCTCTGAGCTGATCTGAAAGATAGAGATAATCCTCTCTCTCCTGCTCACCGCTAGGGATATTTAAAGCACGGGGGTCCTAACAAATGACCTGGTAACTGGAAAAGCAAACAAAGTCAAAACTCTCAATAACATTTCTATGTCACAAAGAAGATTCTCAATGTTTCATGTCAGAGAACACATGAGACAAGGAGTGCACGAATTTTAGGGAAGCTAGGCATGTATTACCTCTCAGGAGATACATACTCATGCTAACCCTCAGAGATCTTGAATCTTTAGATTCTTGACGGTGAGCCACTCATTATTAAATGATCTTCTGGTGAGTCCAGCATGAGGAATTAGTCCATCTACTAAGTTCTAAGAGCAGGAGATTTAAAGACGGTAGTCTTTGCCTCACTCAGCTATTTCTTCCTCTGGCATTGGACTGGGACGACAGAGGAATAACTAGGTCTCCCTTTTGATACCAACTCTGGAATCTTGGAATCAGGAGTGTTAACCATATAAACCTAACTTTGGTGCAGATGAGTAAAAAAGTGCAGGCCTCCAGAGATGAGATAAGTTTACTAATGATGGGGTTTGCGCAGCCCAGGGACTCCTTACTCTTCAGTAGCAATTGAAAGATGAGTCTAGGAGGCAGGACTTGAGGCATATGAGTGAGCAATGGGAGGAAGTGGAGAAATTCAAGGTCAGGGGACACACCCAAACCCCAAACCAATTTCATTGTGAGGAAGGGCAGGAGTGATGGGCCTCCACTGGCCATAGGAAAGGGGGCGGGGATGCTGCCTGGGCCCAAAGTCCTGGACTTCCCTCCTGCAGGGCTTGAATTCTCAACAACCCCTTCTCGGCTTGTCCTAGACTCAGAGAGGTCAAATTGGTGTCCTGAGTTGCTGTCATTTTAAATTCATTTTGACAAGTGTTTAATTCTTCTTTACCACAGCCCTTGGTCTGAGAGTGATATGCAAATAATGGTTATTCTGCTGCATGCAAAATGTGCAGTATCTCTCCCTATGATCTGTCAATTAACACGGGTCTGGCCCATCAGCCACTTTAGGGGTGGTCCCGGGCAGGGCAGCCTCTGGCTCTTGGTTCCCTCAGTAGAAAAGCATGCACCGACCAGGCTCTGTAAAGATCTTAGCAGAGCATCTGCCAACCATCATCCTGAGATGCATGAGGGGTGTGGGTGTGGAGTTTTGCGTGTGGCTGTGTGCCCATGTTTGAGTTAATGGATCCAAGGGTGTTTATGAAGATGAGTGTGCATGCATGGGTCTCTAAGCTTGTAGGCACAGTGTCCATATGTGTGAATATGCAGCCACGAGCAACTCTGGAGACCAGAGTTACACAGAAGAATAGATGTTAAGCCCAAATCTCTGGAGTTGCTTGTTCACTTCTCCTTTGCACCCAAGGAAGTTAAAAAAAAAATGTGTGCCCAGATGGAAAGAGATTCCCCAGGAAGCCTAAAAGAGTGCCATCAAAGAAAGCATCTTTCCTAAGTTTAAGTCTTTTTCCTAAGTGCCTGCTGAGGGAGAAGGATGGTCTGGTTCTTTTCCATGACCACTGGCTCTCTACCCTCAAAAACCCAACATTTCCCATCCTGGCAAGAAATACATTCTCTAGGACAGAAAGGCTGAGGAAATTCTAGTCATTCCACGTTTTTGGAAAATAGTTTATTAATTCATTATAGGGACAGATACATGATCAATGCCTTGGCTTAACACTAAAGAATATATTTGTGAGGAGGAAAAAAATGCTGGGAAAAGAATTAAATAATATAGCATAAACTAAATACAGACAAATAAATGAGCAGGTACCGATTACACTTGTCATGCATCAAGAAAAGGAAGGTTTCTAAATGAGACTCAAAAAACGTAAGGCATCGATGGTAGGTGACAAAGGGATTAATACCCTGTAAAAGGCCAATAGACTCTTTTCTAATAAAAATACTGCTACAAAGACACAAACCTAACACTTCCAAATTACCCAGAGCCCAAATCATACATAATGCTAGTGAGTAATGGCCACTTTCTTATCAACTGTGAGTTATAGGCAGATACCAGATTTATTACTTATTTGCTTTTGAGAAACAATTTTCCACCCAACCTAATGGGTTATAAATTGTCTCATTTGCAGCTATTTAATTTAAACCAGAACCTCAGTGCCTGTTAAACAAGAACATGAAAAATGACTATGTGGTGTAATGCTAAGAGCCTACTGTTAAAACAGCCATTTGATTCAGGGCAGTTTTTTTTTTCCTTTGGGGGGTGGTGGGGGAATCAAACCAGCAAAATAAAACGAGGCTTTTGACCTTCAGAGCAGTGGCGAAACACATACAGTGGTGTCGGCCACGGTGACGCTGGATGCCACAGAAAGGGTACAAGTGACAATTCCGTCTTCGAGCTACAAACCAGCATGAATAATCTGCAGCTCTATCACAGGCTGGCTGAAGCAGGGGAGGGAAGGAAATGTAGGTGCGGATGTCAGTCAGGAGTGACACCCGAGTGTAATAAACACAGATGCTGAAAGGGTCTGAGGGAGCTGCAACTCTGCTTGAGAGACATGTCACCATTAAAAAAAAAAAAAAAAAGAAAGAAAGAAAGAAAAGGGAAAGATAGACTGGTTATTTCTAATTTGGCCCAGAAGCCGGAGTTAACCCTTGGTGTGCCAATCGTTAAAAAGATGCATTTAGGGAGAAAAGCCCCCACATCCTACGCTCCGAGGAGAGGCTGGGGTGCAAAATCAAATAAATGACCTTGTCTTGTCTACACGGGAAATAGAAGTCCAGCTTGTCCCTGTGTGACAGGTCAACAGAAAATGACTTTAGGATTGAATTTAAAGAAAACAACAACAAACCAACAAAATGAAATGAGCCAATCACCCTTGTCCTGTGCAAAGGCCTCAGTGTCAGCCCCCAGAGGGTAAAACTCCTCTCACCCCCATCCATCAGCTCCCGTTCCAGGGGTGCAGAGTGGGAGGGAAGCTGCTCGGCTGGGGTGCCCCTAATCCCCACTCTCCTTCTCCCCATTTGGCTTCAGCTGGGAAGGAAGGTCCCAAACCCCCTCCATCCAGCAACCCTGCCTCCCTGCCCCTTTCCCTGTCTCAGAAGTCCCCCTGTGTGACCTGGATCCCCCAACTCCAAGGAGAGTCCTCCTACCTCAATCCCAGGGAGAAAGATGCAAGGGAAACTGGAAGATTCAAACCCACACTGGGGGCACTGGGGGCACTGGGGGTGTCTGCCTGGGGAGGGGGCACATGGCGGCACAGGGAGAAGAGAGGCAAGACAATGGCCGGGGAAGTGAATGGCAGACACAGAAGTCACGCTATGGCCTCAAAGCAGACATGAGGTAGTCATGTTGTTAGGGAAGGATGCAGAGATTGAGCCCAGGCAGGTGGTCCGGGAGAGGTGTGGGAGACGGCAGGGACAGACAGGAGACAGAGGAAAGGAAAGCGTATCTGGGAGGAAGCGCGGGGCAGGAGAACTGGGGAGAACTGGGGGCCCGGCGCTGACCGGAGACACAGCCCAAGAGTAGTGAAGGGGAAGAGAGGACAGAAGAGCCAGGGCAAGCGGATTTCCAAAACCAGGCACTTCCCAAATGACAAATGAAATGCAGAGCTGCTCTGAGGAGGGCCAGAGTCACCCTCTCAGTTTGGGCAACAGGGATGCGGGTGACGGGTAGTGACGCGACGAAGACCCTAGGCGTTCAGAGCCTCCTGCACTCAGCCCAGCCAGAAGGGAAAATGGGCCGGGGCTGTCTTTGTCAGACAGGGCATTGCAGACACTCTCAGAGTGTGTAATAAATGGCTGGGTGATGGGGGGGGGGGGCCCCACAGGGCTGGGGATGACCACTCTGAGGCACTGTCCTGATCTGGAGGATCAATTAGGCCACAGGGACCACCACCTGGCCAGAATCTCCCAGTTCAGCAGCTAGCACACGCACATGTGCACATCCCATATAGCCGTGCCTCCCAGGTCCCTCCCACAGGACATGTGCCACAGGGTGGGGGGGGAGTGGATACTCCATTTCTTCTTCGCCCCTCAGCCACAGCACCCCGGGAGGCTCCAGACGGCGTGACGATGTTCAGGAACTGCAGGTGCACGGGTGTACGTACTCGGCCACACGTGCCATGTCCCATGATCCATACTAGCCTGCCCCAAACTGCACCCTCTAGGGGAGCTAGGCAGAGGAGGGGACTGGGGCTCTGGGCAGGCCTGGGCTGGTTCCTAGAGGGCAGGGGGCCTTTGGCTGGCAGCTATTCCCGGGGGCCTCCTCCAGAGCCTCACTAGGCTGGAGGTCTGGGTACGGGTAAGAAGCGCTGGCTGCCTCTGGCAGGCAGGTGAGTCTGTCTGGCCCAGGGGTTGCCTGCTCACACCCCCCCAGCTCCCTGTCCAGCCAGTCTACCCCTTGCCCTAGATCCACGACTCCTGAAGTGAGGTCAGGAGCCTCCGGAGGCAGGGGATCCTCAGGTTCCAGGTCTTGGAGGTGGAGGTCAGGGTTCCCTTTGGATGCGCTAAAGTCAGAGTGGACAATGACTTCAGCCTCCACCTGATTCCTGCAGGCTGGGGGCGGCTTCTTCCTGCCATTGCCCTGGTCAGAGCAGAGAACGTAAAGACAAGGTGACCATCGCTGAGAATGATCATCAGAAGAATGACCAACAGGGGTGCCTGGGTGGCTCAGTCCAACTCTTGGTTTTGGCTCAGGTCATGATCTCATGGATCCTGGGATTGACCTGGCTTTCGGCTCTGTGCTCAGTGGGGAGTCTGCTTAAAGATTCTCTCCCTCTGCCCCCACCCACTCTCTCTCTTTCTCTCTCTCTCTCAAATAAATAAACAAATCTTAAAAAAAAAAAAAAAAGAATGACCAACATACTTGGGGCAGAGAAGGACTGACCCCCTCCCCCAAGCCCCGGGGCACAACGACTGTCCTACAAGAGATGATGATCAGGCCCATGTGAAGGCAAGGGAGAATGGAATACTACCCATCTGCCCTTGCCCAGAGTTCCAAAAGTACCAGATTTAGTCAGAGCCTCAGCGCACAGGAGGAAGGGCAGAACGCACTCAGCCCAGGCCCACGCTCAGATCCATGGTAATACTGCTGGGGCCCACTTAGGCCATCAGGAGAGGAGCGACTGTCTTTAACCCAAGTGAGACAGATTGCCGCAAACTGCCTGCCCTCCACGCACCCACCTTTAGAGACTCCAGGGGCCTCCTAACTAGACTTCCATCCCCATGGAAGTTACCATCAGGGGTCACCAGAAAAGTCACTCCTTGCTTTTCACAAGCACAGAGCTCCTTCTCTCCTTTCCTCCCCCCCACCCCCCCCAGGACACTGACCTTTATGGCCTCATACACCAGAGCCTGCAGCAACAGTGTCTGCCCCGTTCCAGCAGGGGGCAGCAGAGCCCGGGTCAGAGAAGGCATGGCACCTGCTTGGGGCAGCTCACAGCCTGCCCAGGAACCTGCCCAGCTTGGCCCCCCTGGCTGAGCCCAGGAGATCTGTGAGGGGAGAAAGACATGGGAGCACTGAGGGCTTGGCTGGGAGAGGGCAGCCTAAGAGAGGGAAGTAGATGGAGACTCTTGGCCTCCCGGCCACCTCCCGGCTAAGGCTGTGGGGAGGGGCCAAGAGTCTGGGGGTGAATGTGAGGATGGAGAAGTCCTCCTGCAGAAAAGCCCAGTACCACAGGCTCTGGCAAAGCCTAGAGGTGTCCAAGCCAGGCAGGGTCTCCTTCACCACAAAGGCAGGGAAAGACGGAGGAAGCACCCAAGGGTTTGGGCAGGCTCCTCAGAGAAGGGCAGGACGAGCCACCACTGCTGGCATGGAAGGGACCTGCCCTACGTGGGCCCACCTTATCCAGGTCCTGGTCTCATTTGGTCATGGCCAAGCGGACCAGCCTCTTGTCTTCATATTGGGGAGGGCCGGGTCTTAGAGGTTTCTCCAGCTCCCAGGATGAGGAGGGTGTTGTGGCCACACTGAGTCACCAGCAAACAGTCCACTGGGGGCCTTTCCCTCCTTCCGTGAGAACCAGGCTGACCTATTCTGCCAGGGGTGGAGGCCCATCTGCTTCCCTACCCTGCCAACCTTTTCAGGGAGGAAAGAGAGAGAGAGTGCCTTTTCTTCTGCAGCTGGCCCTGGGAAAGGGAAGGGGAGGGCGGAGGAGTTTCTCCCAGGGGTCACACATTGTGCTCTCGCGCCCCCTGGTGTCCTTTCTGGGAACGAGCTGTAGTGTGGGGCTCTGACCTACCCAGGCTCCAGGCTTACCTTTCTCTTGGAGTGACCCCGGCAGTCGGAAGCACCGCCCCCCATCAGGCTGTGCACTTCAGCCCTGTCCTCGATGTCTGAGGGCGGTGGAGACCAGTCCTCGGGACGGGGGTGCACAAGGGACTCCAGTTCATGGGCAGCTGGGGGACCAGCGGGGCCAAGGCGGGCTCGAGAGTACAGTGCGGGGTTCCCAGCATTGGCCGTGGAGGACAGGCCTGGGAGGGCGTCCCTGGAAGGGAAGACAGAGAATCAGGCACAGTGTTCAGAAAGTGAGGGGCGGCGGCAGGCCTGGGGTCTAGTCCTGCCTATGTTCTTGGGTAGGTTCCTGTTCTGAAATTTGGTTTCCCTGTATGGGTAATGATTAAGAAACTACGTTCAAAACAGCCATGACAGGGGCGCCTGGGTGGCTCAGTCGTTAAGCATCTGCCCTTGGCTCAGGTCATGATCCCAGGGTCCTGGGATCGAGCCCCGGATCGGGCTCCCTGCTCGGCGGGAAGCCTGCTTCTCCCTTTCGCACTCCCCCTGCTTGTGTTCCCTCTCTCGCTGTGTCTCTCTCTGTCAAATAAATAAATAAAATCTTAAAAAAAAAAAAAAACAGCCATGTCGTTGCAAATGGGACCTTTCCTCCTCCCCTCCCCCCAGCTCCAAGTATCTAGAGATTTGCGGTCCCTCTTTCCAAGATGCTGGCGGCTACAGAGGCAGAAGAGGCAGCTCTGTCTATGCTCGCCCTTGCTGAAGAGGTAGGCTGGGGCTCCCCTAAACCCACTCCCCATTCTCATGAGGACACCACCCCCAATCCCTTCACCCCAGAGTCTTAGTTTCAGTGGGGCCTCTGGGGGAACCTCGGGCAAGTCGTGGCCACTTTCCGTGCCCTCTCATCTCTGCTGCCCTTCTGGAAACCTCTCCTCTCTGCAGGCAGACTGGCCCCTTCACCCACCTGTGGGGGCTGCGGCGCAGGCCGGCACACATGCAGGCCAGGAGGCAGAGGAGGCCCAGGCAGACACCCACAATGATGCCTGTGACTGAGTGCACGTCCAAGGAGTCTGGCGGGGGACAGAGAGGGGACAGAACAGGTCAAGGCCAGGACGAGGTCCAGGGTTCATAGATCAGGATTTCTGTGGCTTCCTCAGGAGACCACTGGTCTCACCCTCTGGACACAAAAATCTGCTGCTGCAAGAAGGGGTCCACCACCACCTCTCTCTCTGTCCTCCCCACTGGACATCTGAAGTTCTGATCTCTCTCTGTCACCCTGGCCTCTCAGTGAAACACACTAGGGTTGGTTCTGTGAGTGTGCAACAGGAGCGGTCGCACGGGGCCCACACTCAGAAGGACGCCATGCTTGGTTGAAGGTTCTGCTGTCACCATCTTGCAGTTCTGATTTTTTAATGAGGGTCCCATGTTTTCATTTCACACTTGGCCCTGCAAATCACATAGCCAGTCCTGCTGCCCTCTCCCACCCCATAAAGCTTGTCACCTCTCCAAGCCGATCCTCCAATCAAAGCAGTCTCCCAAAGAACCAAGCCAGTCTCCCATAAATCTGACCTCTTGACTGAATCACTACTGAACTACATCCATTTCCCCTTCAAATCTGTCCCCTCCCCACCAAACTACGAAGCCAGCTGTCCAACACAATGAAAGGGTAGTTGTACCTGGGGGCAGGGCCCTGGAAGAGATGACTTTAGCATTAGAGGTCAACTCCAGGGGCCTCAGAAGACCTCAGGCTGTCCTAGGGTGGACCTACTCCTCCCTCCCTGCCCTCATACCTGAGAGCTTCTCCTGGAGAGTGATCACATCCTGCAGGCCAGAGAAGGGCCCAGGCCCCACCTCTGTGCGCGCCCCCATCTTGAAGAAGTACCTAGTGTCGCTCTCGAGGCCATGTACCTCAGCACTGAAGATGTTTCCTGGGGGCAGGGGGAAGCAAGGAAAGCAGGGTTGGAGGGTTGGGGGGGGTGCGGGATGCAGGACTAAGAAGGTATGCTCTCCCACTCGAGCACTAGCTTCTGCCTGCTTCTTCTAGAAACCCGTGGAACAAACCTCAGCCACACTCTCACCACTGACCCGGCCACTGGAGTGGTTGGAAAAGGGAGAGAGGGTGGGGAAGCTGTCGCTCAGATGCCCTGGGGTGGGAGCCCTCACCCTCCGTGGTGAGCAGGGTCCACTGGTGTTCGGGCTGGGTGTGGTTGCTGCTGTACAGGATGAGATACTCCACGATCTCTCCATTGGGCTCGGTGGGGGGGCACCAGTGCAGCCGAACGGTGGACGGCGTCAGGGGGCTCAGACGCAGGTCAGATGGGGGCGTTGAGGGCCCTGGGGTGCAGGGGAGGAAATGGGGAGAGGCACAGTCACTGAGAGCCCCAGCTCCGGGGGGCAGCTGGGAGACAGGGCATGAGGACAAACCACAAACCACAAAGCAAAATGAGATCTGATCTCTAACTGGTGAGTTTCTGGAAACTATTTGGCGGGGTGGGGGGGTTTCACTACCATTCCTCCCCTCAGAAACTCTTCTTCACTCCTTGGAGCAGGTCTCAAATTTCCACATCCAAATATTTCCAAAGGTGGAGGAGACTGTCTGGTATTCCAGAGACCCAGGGGCAGAGCTCAAAATTTTCTGGAAGGCTTAATTTTATTTTGAACTCTCATACTAAGTTTCTCCTCTGTTCCATGGTAAAGTTTAACCTAAAAATAGTGGTTAAAACTATTTATCATTGAAAGTTCCTAACTGGACGCCTGGGTGGCTCAGAGGGTTGAGGGTCTCCCTTCAGCTCAGGTCATGATCCCGGGGTCCTGGGATCGAGCCTCGCATTGGGCTCCCTGCTCAGCGGGGAGCCTGCTTCTCCCTCTGCCTCTGCCTGCCACTCCCCCTGCTTGTGCTCTCTCTCTGACAAATAAATAAATAAATAAAATCTTAAAAAAAAAAAAGAAAGTTCCTAACTCCTTGCTACCCCCCCACCCCCAGATCTTCAAGTAAAATCAGCTGATGCCCTGTATAGCCGTGTCTGCCCCTGACACGGGTCCCGAGGGTCATGGGAATCCCAGTATGAGAAGTACAACCTTTGTGGTTTTGTTTGTGCTTTGTTTTTAGAGAAGAAGCTGATCCTGGGGGTAGGGGTGAATGAGGAAGGGAGAGAAGGAGAAGGAGGGACACAGGTGACTAGTGAGTTGGAAAGGGACAGAGACTTGGGGTTCCAGGGCTTGAAGGCCCAGCAGAGGGTGGGATGGGGACCCAGGGCTCTGGGGCATGAGACAGCCACAGCATCGCAGGCTGCCAGAAGCCTCCTTGCCTCTCAGCTTCTCAGTTCCAGTCCCCCCGTCTGCAAAAGGAGAAAACATCCCCGTCTGTTGCACAGCTAGTGCTGCCGGGAAGCGTCCTGAGAACACACTGGGGCCCCCTACCCCCCCATCGCAGGTTAAGACCATCACAACTGAAGTCATAGGTGGGTGGGAGACAATGTGTAAGCAAACGCATGAGAGTGCACGGCGTTCGCACCCCACCCCATGCACATCTTCCTATTTCAGATCCTGAGACAAAGGTCTTCTGTCGATGGGAAGGTGAACAGTTATAGGGCCGGCAGAACCAAAGAGCCTCTGCTATGAGAACAAAAGTCCATTTGTCTTGGAATGCCATTTCCAGAGGCTCCAGAGTCACAGACGTGCACAGCAAATGCCTCCATCCTTTTACAGAGGGGGACGTGGAGGCCCAAGGGGGAAGGGACCTGCCCAAGCCTCCCTGTGTGTCAGGGGCGGGATGGAGCCCTCACGTGCAGAATCTAGGACACCTGGCCCCTGGTCACTAGCTCAGTGAGGTCTTGGCCGTCTCATACAAGAAGCCCCTCCTCTAAATCTCATTATGTTTAGGAGTGAGTGGCTAAGACCAGCACAGGACTGGCCGACGTGAATGCAAAGCCAGCAATAGAAACAGGGTTCCGAGGGACATGTCCAAAAAGAGGGTCGTCGGGGCAAGAAGGAGTGAGGTAAAAGATGGATGGGTGGCAAGGGGGCCACTCACGGTCAGGCAGGGTGGAGCGTTCCACCACGGAACCGAAAGGCCCGTCCATGTCCACGCCATGGGACTGTACCGCAAACTCGTATTTGGTGAATGGCTTCAGCCCACCAATGAGGATGTCTTCTCCAGAGCTGCCGAGGCGAGAAATGCAACTAGCGCTCTCAGGGCACCCTCCTGCCAGGAGAGGCCCGTCCAAATCCGCTTCGCCAGCCAGCCCCAGGCCCTACCCTGGGCGGGGAACGGACTCACTGGCAGGGGGGCCACGGACACCACCCAGGGGCCCTACAGAGAGGTCTGGATGTATGCTGCTCCCAGGGTAGTCTGTCCAAATCTCCAGACCAGGCCCCCTGCTCCAGGAAACCTTCCTGGGTTCCTCCAAGTCACTGTCCACCCAAGGATCCATCTCTGATGCATCTTTTCCTTGACTTAATGGTACTTTAGCTGCAGCTGTACACAGCTATTATGTCTTCCCACTTTATTCTATCTGTTTTATTTGCTTTATTGTGTCTTCAATGATATTTTTATGCAATTTTTCCTCTGCCTAACCAGCAGCTCCTCTGGGGCTCTGCCTCCCCATCTGACTGGGGGCCCTCTCAGGACGGCATCAGGGCTGTCTCCTCCCCCTCATGTCAGTAGGCCTCTGAGGTTGGAGAAATGGGTCTGTCCTGCATCACGTTCCCTGTGGTTGAGTGCGAGGCTCTGTTGGGAGGGGATGGGATAGGATGGACTCCCCTCTTCCACCTGGCACCAGCAGACCCTCAGGGTGCCCCAGTGCAACACGCGAGCCAGGAAAGGCTCCTGAATGCCCGGGGTCCCTCCCCTCATCACCATCTGCTGCCTTCCGTCCCCGTGGCAGCATCGGCTGGCTTCCCCACCTGGTGTAATAGGTGACCAGGGAGGCGTTCCTGAGCCCCCAGGGGCTGAAGCGCACAGTGTAGTTGACAATCTTGACTGTGGTGAAGTCTGGCTTTTTCCACCGAAGCCAAATGGAAGTGGAGCTGTTTGATTCCGCATGGACGTGGGCAGGGGGCAAGGGTGGTCCCCTCTGGATGGGCAAGTCTGGAAGGTGAAAACAGAGTGTGGGGAAAGGAGGGAGGACACTCATACCAAAATACGGGTAGTGGTTCGCGATTCCAAGGTATTTTTTTTTCACCCTCTGTCTTCTGGTCCTGTGGAGTTGGGTAGCATCATTCCCCCCTCACAGCTGAGGAAACTGAGGCTCCCAAGAATTTCAGTGATTTTTGCCAAGGCCATACCTAGAGCAGACTGTACTAGAGAGAGGCAGCAAATTATGGCAATTAAAAGCACAGATTTTGGAGCCAGGTGGTCCTGGTTCCAATTCTAGCTCTGCCGCGTACTAGCTGTGTGACCTGGGAGAAGCTACTTAACCTCTCTATGCCTCCATTCCCTATTCTGTCAGTGGGGCTGAGAACAGTCCCTCCTTCATGGTGTTGTTATAAGCATTCAATTAATATTTGTTATGTATACAGAAAAGTGTCTGGCATATTGCTATGGACTGAATGTTTGTGTCCCCCCCAAATTCACATGCTGAAATTTGAACACATGGGGGGCCGTCATGAACGGGATTAGTGCCTATCTTTGTCCATCCGGGCCACTATAGCAGAGTACCACAGACTGGGTGGCTTACAAACAACAGAAATTCATTTCTCACGGTTCTGGAAGCTTGAATCTGAGACCAGGGTGCCAGCATGCTCAAGTTCTGGTAAGAGCCCACGTGTGGGTTATAGGCTGCCAACTCCTCATTATATGATCTTATGGAGGAGAGCAGAGAGAGGAAGTGAGCTCTCTTGTGACTTGTAAAAGGGCACCAATCCTCTTCATAAGGGCCCCACCCTCCTGATCTCATCTAACCTTATTTACTTCCTTATACATCGTACTGGAGGGTGGAGTTTCAATGTATGAATTGGGGGGCAGGGGAAGGGCACAAACTGTCAGTCTGTAACTGTGCCCTTATGGGAGAGCCCCCAGAGAGCTCTCCAGCCCCCCTTCTGCCAATGGAGGACCCCATGAAAACATGGCTTACGGTCTATGAACCAGGAGGTGGGCCCTCACCAGACACTGAGTCTGCTGGTGCCTTGACCTTGGACTTCCTCCGGGACTGTAGAAAGCAATGGTTGTTTCAGCCACCCAAACTAGGGTATTTTTGTTAAAGCAGCCTGAGCTAAGACCTGTATAGTGAGTGCTATAGGATGATGTGTTTATTACATAAATATAAAATAAAACAAACTCCATGACAGTGGGTACCTTATCTGTATTGTTCATCACTATATTTCCAGAACAGGGTAGTAGACAGTAAAAAAGATTTGCTGAATGAACAAACTGGAATTTGAACCCAGGTTTCTTGGCTCTGGGTTGAGTGCTCCCTTCGATAAAACACATGGTTGAAAATCAGCCTGGGAAGTCAGGGGCAAGGGGCGTGTCATGATGGGCAAGCAGGGTGGCCCACCCAGAGCCATGGGACAGTGTACTACCGTGGACAGACTTTTGTTGGGCAGCCAGGAGTCCCGGTTCTAGTTTAGGCTCTGTGTGACCTTGGGCAAGTCCCTTTACTTCTCTGAGCCTCCGCTTCCTGATGGGCCACATAGGGACATTCTCCCTGCCCAGCGTGGAGGGACAATCTGATAGACAGTATGTTGTAGGTGGATGTGTTTTAAAAAATGTTTAAAGATCAAACAGGGTCAGGAGTCACTGATCAACTATGGGGTTTCTCTCTGTCCAAACCTTCCAGATCAGCACTGCTCATGGGTAATGAAAATCCGGTAGCTGGCCTGAAAGACAGTACACCAACTGAAGTTTCTCTCTGCAACAGAGGCTGTCTGGGGCTAGAAGAGGACCTTTGAGCCTAAGAGAATGGGTCTGGGGGTGGCCAAGGCTACCGGATGGCCTGACCACCAGGGCTGGCCCAGAGGAAAGGGAAAGGAAGTGGCACACAGACCCCTCGACGGAGCCCTCCTCCCTCTCCTTCCCCAGCCCCCTCACCTGGTGTGGGAGCCTTTTCTGTCTTGCCCTTCCACACTGCTGCGTAGCCGTCCTCATGTTTGTTGAATGCCACAAGCTTCACCTCGTACAGCCGGCCAGGGGCTGGGGAAGGTCATGGGGGTCACTGGCTAGAGGGACCCCCGAGGCCACTCTTTCATCCCCAGAGAGCATTCCATTCCCAACTCCCGTGCCCAGCTTGCCCAGTTCCCCACCGAGGCTATGTCTGTCTTGCTCCCTCCCGCAGCCCTCCTCACCTAGCTGGGTCAACTCATACTGCTTCACTTTCTTCTTGAGCCGGACAGGCCCCACGTCCCAAGCCTGGTCTCTGTGGCCCCCTGGGGGACTCTTGCCATCGGCCTCCTCCTCGGCCCCCACCTCCCGCCAGTACAGTTTGTAGCCAGAGATCTGGGCGGGGTGAGGGGGCGGCTGCCATGACACCACCAGGGACTCCATCCTTGCCCGGACCTTCAACTCTGCAGGGGCAAAAGGGACTGGGGGCAGAGGAGCAGGATGGGAAGAAGGAGTGAGAGAAAGGGGAATGAGGAGAAGGAAGCCAGGGATGGGGGAGGGGGACGAGGCAGGAGGAAGCCAAAAGCAGGAAGCCAGCACTGAGTGGGAGCCTTGCTAGCCTCCGCCCAACACGCTGGCACGCAGCCCGCACCTCCCGCGCCGGGTCTGGGCTCAGTCTAGAGGGGAACTCACTGTTCTACACACCCAGAGTGCTGAGAATGCAGGGATGTCTCCTGGGCATTTGCAAAGGGGTCAGCAAGGAGCCCCTCTGGGGCAGGACTGATGGTACCTGGCACAGCGTCAGGCCCTGTAATTCTTCTGAAGGAAGGAATGCATGGGTACTGACAGGCTAGGGGGTCACCGCGGCTGCTGAGGCCGGGAAGGAGGGAAGGAGCCACTGGTGTGGGGAGCCTACTTGGAGCCCAAGACTGGGGCCTTACTATGTGTCAGACACTGTTCTAAGCTCCTTATACGTGTATTTTAACTTTATTCTCACAACCCCATAAAATGACAAAAATACTATTGTCTCCATTTTACAAAGAAGAAAACTGAGAAGTTGAGTAACTTGTCCAAGGTCATACGGATAGTATGCGTGCGAGAGGGTCTGTCTGTACGTAATCATTCTCTTACTGGGCCTCTTGACAAAACCAACAATCCTAATCTGGAAGCAGCTACTATCTGCCAAGTTCTTATTGCGTACTAAACACTCGTTTACAATGCATTAGTAGTCCTCACGCCACCTGCGGCAGTAAGTGAAGCCTCAGAGTTGTGAATGGTTTGTTCAAGGTCACGCAGCAGATAGAAGGGACCCTGGAGCCCAGGTTTGTTTGTAAAGGCCAGCCGTTCGCCTCTAACACCTGGCCTCCCTTGCCCATCAAGCAGGGGAGCCATGGAGGGTCTCTGGTGGAGAGGGTGCTTGGGCCTGCGTTCTAAAGGCACACATACACCCACAGGGTCACATACCCCATCCTTCCTCTCCCCTCAGACCCCATACCGTGGCTCTGGTTGTGCAGACTGGGCGTCCGGTGCTGCATCCACTGGGAGGGGGTCCCGTAGCCAGCCCCGGTGCCGGCCGAAATCCGTACTCTATACACCTTGTTGGGCTGAAGCGCACTCAGTGTAAACTGTGTCTCATTCCCAGGCACCTCGGTGGAGAAAACCTGATCTGCTGGGACAGAACACATGGCTGCAGGGCGGCGACCTGAAGACCATGACCCCTAAACTCCCCTACCAGTTCGTCCACCCCAGATCCTGGTTCCTCAGTGCCCATGAGAGCCTGAGGCCCTCTCGGCACGGATCCCTCAGTGCCTGGACGGACTCCACGGCTCCAGAGCTGACTCCTGGGCCTCCGGCCTGGGCTGACGCCGGTCATCACCCTCAGCTCAGAGTGGAGAGAACCATGGCAGACTCCGCACTTCCCCATGAGCTGTCAGTGACCATCCCCTTACACACACACTAGGGTGCAGGTGCAAGGGCTTGTCTCTGAAGGCCATCAGGCACGGCCTGCCTTCTGGAGCCCAAGCCCCCTTCCTCACCCTTCCCTCATTCTTCACTCTCACCCTCACCCCCAGCCCCTTGTCTTCCCCTAACTCTTTATCCCTTTCATATCCTCTCCCCTTGATCACTTACATCTGCCCTAACACGCCCTCCCCGATGCTCTGTTTCCCCAAACCCGCAGGCACGCCCTCCACTGCCCTATCCCTCATCTGCTTTTTGAGTTGGAAGGGACCCCAGGGATTACCTAGGCTACCTGCCTCGTTTCACAGATGGGGAAGCCGAGGCAGGGACCTAACAGCATTATCCACTATAGCTATACAGGGGGTAGGGCTAGAATCCAGGTCTCCCTCTGTCTTAAGCTTTGCCTCTTTGCCTTTCCCTACATTCAGACCACACTCCTCTTGTCCAGGGTCCTATTTCCCTACTCCATGGCTCTGGCTCAGTTCCTCAGACTTCCCTCCCCCCCACTTCTGCTTGGATCCTCAGCTGCTCTGGCCAGCACTTCATATCAACAATTCCCAGCCAGGTGGAGCCCTCACCCTGCCCCCACTCACCTTCCTTTCCCAAACCGTACTCTATCTTGTACTTCACCACCTGCCCATTGCTCATGCTGGGGGGCAGGGGCAGCCACGCCACCCTGATGTCCAAAGGGTTGGGGCTGGACAGGGAGAGCTGGGGCGCTGCACTGGGGACTGAGACAGAAGAACATCAGGGTGAGCTCTGCTCCACCGACGTGGAAGGTGAGGCCCAGGAGCGGTCAGAGACTTGCCCAGGTCACACAGCAAGTCAGAAGTAGGCCCAGGACCAGGATCTGAGGGAGGAAAGGGAGCCTCTCAGGGGAGCCCCAAACTGGAGATGAGGGGATATTCTTCCCACCCCAAAGCCAGAAAAAGGTTTGGGGCACAATCTTCTACATCCAATGGGTTCAGGTCACCGGCCCCTGCCTGATTGGATGGTACATGGATATTGAGAAGGGCCATATAACACATGGAATCAAGACCTGGACTCAAGTCCCAGCTGTACTACTGACCTTGGGCAAGTCACTCTCATTTTCTGGGCCTCAGTTTCCCAAACTATAAGCTGGGAAGAACCCTCACCCACCTCCTTACAGGGCACAGAAGATGACATGAGGCAGATAAAAGTGCCTTGGCATACACTAGTAAAAAGAAGCGAGCTACCATCCCCAGGGAATTCTCTGGAACCCAAGGTGCCCATTGCAGGTTTAGAGGCCCTACCATCATCCAGTGTGTGGACCAGCGCTGGGGTAGAGGTGCGGCTGGCCCCCAGCTGGGAGTAGGCCACCACGTAGAACTCATAATCGGTGTTGGGTTCCAGGTCCCGAACCTGCAGCTCTGTGGTGTCATTGTTCACTGCAAACTGGTATTCCACATTGTCCATGCCTGGGGCGGTGACACAGAGGACAAAGGTACTGTCACAGAGCCACCCCCAAAGGTCTGCCAGCTGGAGGCTACCTAGGGATCTTTCATATTGTCCCAGCCTCTGGAATGGTCTGGGTATAACTAAATCATCAGATCATCTGAGCTGGAGAGTAAGACTTCCCCCGCTTCTAGTCTCACTGTATTAATTCCTCCACCAGTTAAGAAGTTCTTTCTGGTGTCTAACTGAAGTGACTCCTGCTGCAGTTAATCAACCAGCTCCAGGAATGCCTAGGCATTTTCCCTGGGAGGAAAAGCATCCTCTTCCTTATCATAACAGACTGGAGGAGGGGGAAATGGGCCACACACGTTAACCCCTCCATCACGGCATCGAAGACTATGGCTTAGCCCATGTCCACGCGGGTCTTCTCCCGTGGGCTCCCACCCCATCTCATCCTATCCCAAAGGTACCCACCCACGCAGCAACCCTTCCGTCATCTAACCTGTGTCCCCCTCGGGGCGCCCCCGCGCGGGTCCCCAGCGGACGTACCCCGTGCCTTCTGGTAGTGGAGGGAGAAGCCGATGATCTGCTCGCTGTGCAGCTCGGGCCGCTCCCACGCCACGAGCACCGCAGAGCTGCTCAGCGGCGTGGCCGTGACCCTCGTGGGGGCGCTGGGCAGCCCCTCGCGCACCACTACGGCCAGGGGCGCGGCGGCGCACGCGGTGCCCGCGCTGTTCTCGGCCACGCACTGGTAGTAGCCGGCGTCCTGCAGGCCGATCTGCGTGATGACCAGGCTGCCGCCGCCGCCCTGCACCTTGACGCGCCCGTTGGGCCGCAGCGGCGCCCCGTCGTGCAGCCAGCGCAGCGCCGGCCGCGGCTCCCCTGCCGCGCGGCACACGAAGCGCGCGGTGCTCGCCCGCGTCCGCGACAGCGCCTCGGGCGCCTGCGAGATGGCCGGGGCCGCTGGGGGCGGGGAGGGGGACGCTGACGGCGCGCTCCGGCCGCGAGGGGCTCTGCCGCCCCCCGGATGCTCCGGCCGGCTCCCGCGGGCCCTCCACTCGCTCCCTGAGTCACCCCGCCCCCAAATCCTGGCGGGCGGCGCCGCTCTACCTCTGCTCCTCCCCGGTTCACCCCAGCCCCACGCTGGCCGTTCTCCTCCTCGCCCCGAATTGTCCCCAGGCCTCCTGAGCCTCCCCTAAGGACCCCAGCTCCTCTTGGGCCTCACCCCACTCCCTCGGGTACCGTAACCTCCCTCTCCCCTCCTTGCCAGTGTCCCCCACACCTGGGAGACTCACCTCTCTCCACAGTTATCCCAGCCCTGAGCAACCCCGTCCCCCAGTGTTTCCTGTCACTCAGGCCACGCCACCGTCTCCCCTAACCCTCAGTCCTACCCCTCCCCCCATGACCTAGGTCCCACTCAGACCTCCCCTCACCAGCCCCCAAACACCCAAGCCATGCTCTGATCACCCCTCTCCTTCTCTCCCTGCCTCAACTTCCCCCACCCCATCCTCCAATCTCTTTCCCCCACTCCCCCGCCTCCAGTCCTCTAGCCTGTCCCCTCCAGTACCCACCCTAACGAAGGACTCCTCCCCTGAGTGCCGGCCCCCTAGCTCCAGCCTTTTTATCCTCCAGGATGGCCCGTCGGTCCTTCTGACACACCCACTTGCCCATTCCCCGGTCCCCAACTTCGCTGGCCCTAGCTGACCGCCCCACTCCGGTCCCCACCCTCCGCACTACTGCCCGGTCCCCCACCCCGCCTCACCCAGCACGCGGAGCTCAGCGGCGGCCGTGGCGAAGTCGCGCGTGCGGGGCTTGTTAGCGCGGCACACGTAGACGCCCGAGTGCCGGGGCTGCGCGCTGCTGATGAGTAGGTTGGTGCGGCCCAGGACGATGACGTCGGTGGAGATGGGTTTCCCATCTGGGGGAGGAGATGAAGATTGCTGGAGGAGGGCACCAAGGACTGCCCCTCCATCTACTCCCTGGATCCGGGGTGGGGAGGCCCTCCACACCCGGTTAAGGGAACACAACAGTCCCTTGTTTGAATCTCAGTTCCTCCACTTGCTAGAGGCGTGACCCCCTCTGAGCCCTCCTGTCTCCGTCTGTAAAATGGGGAGAGGATTGTCCCTAGCTGGAAGGATGCTGTGAGGGTGGGACACATGAGGTTTGTGAGAAGGCCAGGCACACTGCAGGTACCTAACAGGTGCTCAGTACATTCGTCAGTTATTACTATTACCATTATTATTAAATCCATTTCTCTCAAGGAGGACACGCTCCTCCTGTAGGGTGTTATCCCAATACTGTGATGAAGACATGGATGGAAAGGTCTGACCAGAACCAAAGATTTGAATATATGCAAGACTTTTTATCTTGAATCTGAAATGAGAACCATTTTTTTTTAAAAAAAGATTTTATTTATTTATTTGAGAGAGAGAGATAGTGAGAGAGCACAAGCAGTGGGGAGAGGGAGAAGCAGGCTCCCCGCTGAGCAGGGAGCCCCACACCAGCTCGATCCCAAGACCCCAGGATCATGACGGGAGCAGAAGGCAGACGCTGAACCGACTGAGCCACCCAGGCACCCCTGAGAACCGTTTTAAAAGCCCCTGCTTTCTGAACACGAACAGAAAATCCAGAGGAGAAATGCAAATGGCCAAGAAACACCAAAAAAAGTGTTCAACTTCACATAAGCAGAGAAATGCACACCAAAACACAGATGTTAATTCTCACCTATCAAACTGGGAAAGTTTTTAAAAAGGATAAGCTGCCAGAGAAAGGGTAAATGCTGAGAGGGGCTCCACCTTGACTTTGACCCAGGGATCCCATTTGTGGGCCCCTGTACTGGGGAGATATTAACAGGGCTGATCACTGCAGTGTTACATAACAAGTGGGCAATGGGAAAGGACTGGCAAATTGCATTATGGTTATACTCAAATGATGGAATATAGTCATTAAAATTACTTTTTGAAAAGTTTTAGAGATGGGGAAATGGTTATGACATACTGTTGAATTAAAGTAAGACTTGTAACTGTAAATATAGCATGCTCCCAATTTCGGGGGAAAATGTACATGTGCATCGAAAAAAAAAACTGGAAGAAAATACACTTGTATGTTAACTATTTTAATCTCTTTGAGTGGTGGAATGTTTTGTTTCTGCTTTTCCCCAGTTTTCCACAATGAACACACACAACCTTTGTAATCAGAAGAAAACAAAACAAATAGCCATGTCCCTTCCCTGACTTCATGAAGTTTCTAGAAAAGGAACAGTGACGGGTGTCAGGAACAAAGTCCTTTTCCAGCCTTTCTCTTCCCAGTCTCTGTCCAGGAGTGCTATTAGCAGACTTTCTGCAAGGGAGTTCCCAGGACCACCCGCGTCAGGATTCTCTGGGACAACAATTCTTAAATCCTCACTGTGCACTCGAATCACAGAATCTCAGGGGACCTTGTTAAGATGCAGAGGCCTAGGGCAAGCCCCAGATTCTGCATTTCTAACTAGGTGCAAGTGGTGGGTCCAAAGAGCACACTTTCAGTAGCAAGGACCTAGGGCAGTTTAAGATTCCTGGGTCACAACTGTCCAGGCATGAAGGCAGGGAGTCTGCAGTTTTAACAAGCTCCCTGGGTCATCGTGATGCAAGGTCAGGATTTGAGAAACATTGATATTAGAACTTCTGGGCAACACCACAGGCCTATCTTGATTATAGTATAAGGGTCCTGCTGGCGCCAGGATCCCCCTAACTAGGCAAGTGTCACAGGTCCAATGAGGTGTGCAGGTCGGGGAGACCCAAAGACACCAGCACTGTTCTATCTCATCAGCTCAGTGGGAGGTACATAGTTGTTCAGATTATTTTTCTTTAAACTCTGTGTATTCATTACATACTCTTTTGAATGTGAGATAAAAACTTACGAAAAGGAAGCAGTATAGGATAATAGACTGAGTCAGAGAAGAAAGGTAAAAAAAGCGGGGTTTAGGACTTACTTCTACCTCACCTTGGGACAAGTCACTTCTCATTGACAAACGGAAACAAATATAATCCTTGCTGGGGCACCTGCGTGGCTCAGTCGGTTGTCTGACTCTTAATTTCGGCCCAGGTCATGATCTCGGGGGTCGTGGGATCAAGCCCCACATCAGGCTCCACGCTCAGTGTGGAGTCTGCTTATCCCTCTCCCTCCCCCTCTGCTCTGCCTCCCCTTTGTGTGTACCCCCCCCCATGCACTCTCTCTCTCTAAAATAAATACATAAAATCTTAAAAAAAAAAAAAAATCCTCGCGGGGCACCTGGGTGGCTCAGTCGGTTAAGTGTCTGCCTTCGGCTCAGGTCATGATCCCAGGGTCCTGGGATCGAGTCCTGAGTTGGGCTCCCTGCTAGTGGGGAACCTGCTTCTCCCTCTCCCTCTGCCCGCCGCTCCCCCTGCTTGTGCTCACTCTCTGACAAATAAATAAAATCTTAAAAAAAAATCCTTGCTTTTCTTCCATATAGGACTGTAGGAAGTGGTGTTCCAGAAAGAGAAGAGGCTCTAAAGTTTGGGTCTTGGCTCTCTGAGCCTCCATTTCCTCATCTGTCCACCGGGAATAAGAGCCCTCGCCCCTACCCCTTCAGAGGGCCCCTCCAGGCTTTGGCAGGAGGGCGGGCTGAGCTCTCGGTAGGCGGCAGTGATGTGTGGCTAGGCCTCCCAACCCTGATAGCATCTGCTGGGACTCAGTCCCCCTGGCACTTAGCACTTGGTGCCTGATGCCGTCAAACGTCTCTTCTTGGGTATGTGTTTTATCGCCCTCACCCAGACCATGAGCTCAGAGGGCAGGGTCCCTGATTCTCTCACCTGTGCCCAGCAAGGAGCCCAGCACATAAGGCAGCTTTGCAGACCAGCGGCGGGCGCCTGGTTTCACCTGACTCTAGCTCTCACACACTCACTTGCGACACTGTTGAGCCCACCCTAAATAAGGTCTCAGTGACACTTTCGTGAGTGGCAGACACAAAGTGCTTCGTAAAGGGAACATACTACACGGATTGATGCCTAAGTCTGCCCACCCACAACACTCAGCCCTCGGAGAGGAGCTCCCACCACATGGAGCGGTCACCCTTATAACTTCCCAACTTGGGGACACATGAGATGCCACACCCTCCTTTCCCATGCTTTCGGGTCCCCTCCCTCCACTTACCCTGTCGGACCCAGGACACGAAAGGGGTGGGGTCAGCGGAGGCCACGCATTCCATCACCACACTCTGGCCAGAAACCACGGTGGTGTTCTCCGGGGCTGCCACAATGACCACGTCTTGCCCCCTGGTGGATGCCAGGGACCCTGGTGAGAGGGAAGGCCAGCAAGCAGCTTTACCATGAGGTGTCTTTACGTGCAGTCCCTCACCTGATGCTCACAGTCACCTGGTGGGGCAGGTGAGGCAGGGAACAACCAGGGTTTGATCACACGGGTGGGGAAAGCAGCTGCATAGCTCGGCAGAGCTGGGACCGGAACTCAGAGCTCTTTCTCTTGGAGCCAGGAGAGGAATAACCTGGCCTCTGGCACACCACCCTCATTCTTCCCTGCCAAACGGAGCCCACCCATCAGGGTCACTAGTAGACTTGGAGCCTGGAATTGGAGTCAACAGTCATAGTTTCTGGTTCCAGCACCATCATTAACGCAGTGTGACCTTAGGCAAGTCCCTTCTCCAAAGGGCTCTGGGTTCCCCTGTGGGAGAAGTAGGAGGTAGGCTCGAGTTTCTGCCAGCTTGGCAGCTCCCTGAGCACTGATTCCCTGCCAAGTTCTCCCTGTGACCCTGGCCCCTGGGTCAGCATGGGGAATACCTGGTACGCCCAGCAGGTGGAGGCAGAGACTCCAGGGTACAGGAGAGAGACTGAACCAGACTCCAAGACCTGCCTACCAGCTAAACCACAGGCAAGTAGGGTAGCGTGGAGGTGGGAGGGATGGGGAGGGGGATGGGAAGAGATGTGCAGAAGGGCAGGGTTGGGAGGAGATGCCAAGGTAGAGGAAGGCAAGTGAGAGGCCCTTGGAGGAGGTCTGCACTAAGATCGGTTGAGCACCTGCTAGGTGCCAGGCTCTTTCCACTCTTATCTCAGCTATTTCCACAACCCCCCCGAGCTAGACATTTGATAACAGCCCAGGGTCACACAGATGGTAAGTAGAGAGGCCAGGATTCAAACCAGGTCTTTCCGACCCCAAAGCCTGTGTGTGCCCTTCCTACCGCATCACACTGGGACGGGAGCTTTTCAGAGAAATGGAGAGGACAGGAGCACAAGACTGCAGGGATCAGGATTTGCAGCGTCCAGCCAGCAGCAAGGGGTGAATCTGCTAATACCCAGAAGGGCAGGGACCAGGGCTTCCTGACACCCCTCTTCAGATGCCTCCCCTCCCCTCTCCCTCACCTTTGTCCCTAGCCCGGGATGCCCCACCCAACCTTAGGGAGCACAGAGCCTCTGTAGGAAGACAGCCCTGGACTGGGAGCCTGGAGTCTGGGGTTCCAGCCCGTTCTATCTCTGACTTCCTGGGTGGTACGGCCTTCTCTGGGCTACCCCGCCGCACCTGCCCAATGGCAATTTGAAGGCAGAGCTTGGACTTCATGAGGCGCCTACCAGCTCTGAGGTGGCTGATGCCAGAAACCCCCAGGGTTCCCCCGCCCAGCCTGCCCCCTTACCTCTGCGGGCCACGCTGAGTAGGGCCTCCTGGCTGAAGCGCTGGCTGACGGAGCTGGTGGCCACACAGCGGTAGGAGCCTGCGTCACTCTCCTGAATGTCCAGGATCTGGAGGACCCCGTTGGGGAGAGTGATGAGCCTTGGGAAGGGGGAGAGGGCACCTATGAGGTGGGCAGGAGCTCTGCAGGGAGCTGTCCTGGGCCCCCCTCCCCCTCCAGCTTGAACTACCTCCAGCATCTCACTTTCAAGCCTCATTCATAATAAAACATGCAAATTAAAGCTGTGACATACCATTTTCACCTACCAGGTTAGCAAAGATCAGAAGGTTTAATATCACCCTATGTGGGTGAAGGAATGGGGGAAGGTACTCCTGTCTTGGTGGCCATGCCAATCGATACACCCTCCTTCAAGGGCAAGCAGGTAATATATTAAAATCAACCCTGCATGTGCCTTTTGATCCAGCAACACCACTTCGAGGACTCTATCCCACAGATATTCTCAGACATGGACACAAAAACCTGTTTAATGATATTCACTCCAGCACCACGAGGACAATGGCAGAAGACTGGAAAAAATCCAAGTGTCCATCTGTAGGGTGGGAACTAGCTAAATCGGTTTGGGTACATTCATACAATGGAATGCTAGGCAGCTGTTAAAAAGGAGGCAGCTCCATGTGTGCAGAAATGGGACGCTCTCCAAAGTGTGTTTGGTGCAGAACGGTGTGTGGGGATATGCACACTTATATGCTTGCACTGAAGGTCCCTGGGGAGGGGACCTGGGATCCCGGGAGTAGACAGTGGGAGACTTACTTTTTATTATACAGCCTTCTATACAGTGTGAATTTGTTTACCCCCTGCCTATATTACTTCCTCCCTCCCTGATAAAAATCCCTTTTATTCACACAATATCATCTGACTCTCAAAATAATCCGAAGAGATAGAGGGCATCGCAACCTCCATTTTACTGGTGACAAAACGAAGGTTCAGAAGCACTAGGGCATTATTTTCCCAGGGACTCAGAGCCGGAGCAGGGTTAAAACTTGAACCCAGGTCTTCCACTGCCAAATTCCATGTTCTTCCCACCTGCGTGTCTCGGCAGCCATCAGCTGGCTAAGAATGCCCAGGGAAGGGCCCCCAGAAAGCCCCAGTCAACACACACACTACTTAGGAGAGGTAGGATGGATGAAGGTGGTATCCTCCACCCTCTTGGTTAGAGGGTTGGAAAGCGGCTCAGGTTAGAAAGGTCTGGAGCCCTTGTTTGGGAGACAGTGCAATGCAGGCAAAACTGTGTCCTTGCAGAGGACACTGGGGTGGTGGTAAGTGGAGTAGGCTCTGGTCCAAGTTGGGGAGGGGGGATGTCTTTCTGAATCCTCCACCTATGATCCTTGCAGGGTTAGCTCCCGGTTGAGAGTCCCAGTTTCTCAATAGAGCAAATGGTGCTGGTCCCTGGATATAGGCTAGGCCAAGGCTGGAGAGGGAATGGGGCAGTAGTGTGCTTGATGAAGGTCGCTTGGCTCATGGGGAAACAGGGTATGAAACAATTTAAACACAGGAGAGGAGAACTAGCTCAAGGGTGTTGGGAGAAAATTCTGGCCACAGGCCTGGAAACCTGCTGTGGCCCAAAGACTTAGAGAATGAACATAAACCTGCTTCACTCCCTCCCTCATCCCACAGGCAAACCCACCTCTGCCCCAGTGTCTTACCCTCAGCTCCAGCAGCTGCCCACGTCAGTGCTGGGGCCAGCAGGGGAGAAGGGATATGGAGGCAAAGGGCGGTGGGAGGTAAAATTCTGGGCCAGGAAAATTTGATAGAGCAGGACAAGTGGGGAAGGACAAGCAGAACCCATCTGGGAAACAAGACCGCCATCTCCATCCAGGTCTCCTCCACCTAATAAGCTCTGCCTCCAAGACCCTTCCTCTTTCAGTCTAGCTAGCTGACCTTGCCTGCAGGGTTCCCACCAAAGCAACCCATATTTCCTAACCCCAAAGTTTCCCAGGCTTTCCATGGAAATTGTGCTCCAGGTACCCAAGAGCTGATACCTCATTTGACAAGGAGCATTTCCTTATTATGTGTGGGAAAGGAGGAAGGAAGGAAGGAAGGAAGGAAGGAAGGAAGGAAGGAAGGAAGGAAGGAAGGGCGGAAGGAAGGAAGGAAAAGAGGTATACCTCTCCTCAGATGTGGTGTTATCACTGCAGCCAACAGAAGCGGGATGGAACCCCTTTTAGTGTTCATCTAAAATCTTTTCTGTTTTGTTAAAATGTGTTTTTAGAAGTTCTGTCCTTGGAAAGATGTCCAAGATATATTGGTTAGTGGCGGGAAAAAAGTCACCAAACAGTGTTTATGAAGCAGTTCTATGTTTGGAAACTAGATAAGTGATATGTTAGGATATGGGCAGAACAAGGCATGGGTGGTAAAGCTCCCATCATTCAGGGAGGTTTTCTCTGCAGTGTGATTACTGGGAATGCTTATTTGTTGTGTTTTATTTTTTTTTTATTTTTTATTTTTTAAATATTTTATTTATTTATTTGACAGAGAGAGACAGAGCAAGAGAGGGAACACAAGCAGGGGGAGTGGGAGAGGGAGAAGCAGGCTTCCCGCCAAGCAGGGAGCCCAATGCGGGGCTCGATCCCAGGACCCTGGGATCATAACCTGAGCTGAAGGCAGACGCTTAACGACTGAGCCACCCAGGCGCCCCTATTTGTTGTGTTTTAAAAAAAATTTTTTTGAATATTTATTAGGTTGGAAGTAGAACACTTGAAAAAATTGAAATTGAATAAATAAAATCTTTAAAGAAAATAAATAAATAAATAAATTGAAATTGAAGACTGGACTAGGGAGCCCACAGTATTGAGGTCCATTGGTGTCATGTTTTCAAAGTGTGAGTGAATGGTGATAACAAAAATGATTTCAAGTGGATCCAGACACACATTTTTTTTTTATTCCAGCAGTTATGTATTTATTTTTAGGGCTACCTTGTATTTATGGTTAGTGTTGCTGGTTTTCCATTTTACTGCAGTGAGATAATTTTCCTTTTTAGTATGTGTTAAAGTTACAGAAGAGAGCTGATTTAAAGAAGTGTATTAAGTAAGTGATTGAATAAAGGGCTCAGGAACGGCCAAAATTATAAAGGGGGTTTGTGAATGCTTGGGATTTGGGAAACATTGCTCTCATTGATTACTGGTTCCCGTGGAAGGAAAATTATCCTCTATCATTAGAAATTAGTATAAGTACCAGGGAATTGCCTTGGGGTCTATTCTTCACCAGCAGTTCCAAAAATATGCACCTATCCTTTGACAGAGTGTGTTTATTAACTGCACGTGCATAGAGCCTCCAACAAGGCATGCGGTCTCCAAACCACTGGGCTACATTTATGAATAGCATATTTGTACATGTACTATATCTGGGCATGTGTAAAAATACATACCTTGGGCATAATCAAGTTGCTGTTTTAGACATTTCTTTATTTCCCCCACACAATGTGCTGGGACATGTGAGCCTGGCTTATTTATAGCTAAGGATCACTTTTCAGAGGACTTGGGGGCAAACACTCCCAGAGCCCTGGAACTGGCAGCTCCAGACTTCTGGGAGAGGCCTGTGGCTTCATAGAAGGATGCCTGGACTAGATGTGGGGAGGTGACGGAGCCCTGCTGTTTGCCGGGAAACTTTGCGGGAAGTCACCTCTCTGCTCGGCCCCACAGTTGGCCCGCCTGACCTCTGAGCCCATCGGTAGCATGAACTTCTTCAGACCCTGCAGCTTCCCTACCCCAACCACCGAATCACAAGGGGCTTGCGTGTCACTCGTGCCAGGCCTCCGGCATCCCACACTCCGTGTCCTAGCTATGTGACCTGGGCCAAGTTACTTCTGTCTCTGATCCTCGGTTCGCTCACTTAACGATCCAGATAATAATATCTGCCATAACCATGTATGTAGACCTGGAAGGATGTTCATGATGTGTTAAGTGAAAAAAAAAGTAGAAATTGCTTTATAATCCCATTTTTGTTTTGGAAAAAAAGTTGATTGAACAAAAAAACCCAGTATGGGGGCACCTGGCTGGTTCAGTAGGTAGAGCATGTGACTCTTGATCCAGGGGTCATGAGTTCGAGGCCCACACTGGGAGTTTACTTAAGACAAACAAACAAAAAACCCCAGTATGTACAATATAATCCAAATTTTAAAAGAGGTTATTTATAAACATACAGGGGAAAATTCCAGAGGCTAGACATCAAAACTAACAGAGACTTTCTATGGGTGATGACTGTTTCTTCAGTTTTGCTTATGTGAATGTGAAAAAGGCATCTTCCAGGAATATAAACTAAAAGTAAATAGAGGAAAATATGGAAAATAAGAAATACCTACCTTGAAGGATGATGGGAAGGATTAAGTGAGAAAACATAGCTCCCATTAAGTGGGGCCTACCATGCCTTTCGACACGGGGCGACTTCTCTGCTCTCTCCCACTCTCTCTGGGGCCTGCCAGGAGTGGGCTCTCCCTTGGTTCTCACTCAGCAACTCCCAGGAAGCGCTGACCAGACAGCAGCAAGGGGCCCGCATTTGCAAGGCACAGAAGTTAAAGGCTGGATCAGCACTTCCAAGGTCGCTTCCTAGAATGCCCATTCATGGGATGTTAACGGGGTTGTGGCAAGAGGGGCTGTGGGCAGATGAGTCTAGGAAGTGCTTGGTTCAACAAGTTTAACTTCTGTACAGGACTTCTCAGAGCCTTGTCAACTTCAAGAAGGGGATTTACAGGCAGCTGTCCAGACGTTATTTGACCACAGAATACTTTTTCTCGAGAAGCACCTTTAGTGACTAATGTTCTCCAAAGAACAATGATCTAATCCAACCCTTTCATTTTTTTCTTTTCCTTTAATTTTATAGATGGGGGGAATGAAGCTGAGTGAGAAAGGCCTCTGCGAGGAGCAACAGCTGAAGCAATCATCCAAATCAGCAGCTTGACCTGCTGCCCTTCTTCCTCCCTCACAAATGTTGCAGGGATGTGCCCTGTGGCTTTTCTAGCCAGAAGTTTCTCCTACACCTTCCCCCCCACCTAGATGTGGGCAAAAGTCAGAGGAGCTGGGACAACTCAACACACTCAAGACAGATTAGTCTCAGGGCAGGGAGACCTGGAAACCAGTGTTTCTGAGCCCACGGAGCCCCACCTCCACCAGGAGAGAACGAGAGCGAGGGAGCTGGTACTACAGCTAGAGAGATGGAGGCAGAGGACTGGGGCGGGGGACTGGGAAAGGCCTTGGAGCCACATCTCCAAAGATGTAAGAATCCACGGGGTGACAACCGAGTCATGAGACCAGCTCGGAGTCCAGAGGAGCAAACGAGCCTTGTGCCTTCTGCTCGTGCTGCAGGTACATCTGGGCCCTCCCAGGAGGCCACAGTAAGGGTCAAGTCCTGCTCTAGCTTCTGCTTCTCTTTCACCCCAGAAACTCTTCCCTGGGATCATTCCACCTACTCACTGCCTTTACGGGGAGGGAGGAGGGTAAAATGGGAAGGACCTATATCAAGTGCTGCACCCCACAGGGTGGAATTGAGAGACAAGAGAGGTTCTGCGTCTAGGGTAGCACCTCCGGAGGAAGGCTGCAGAGAGAAAAGCCTCCCAGCAGCCTCCGGGCTCTGCTCTTAACCGAACAACGAACTTCCTACCACTGACTCGCTGTGTGGCCTTGGACAAAACATAGCTTCTCTCTGGCTCTCAGTCTCCTCTTCAGTAAGGCAAGTGGTTGGACTAGATAAGGTCTGAAGGGCTCTATCACCACTCTCTATCTGAGCTCCGTAGCTTAGTGGGTGGCATTCTTTGCAAGGAACAAAAGTGCTTGCCCAACTTTTCTTGGGGGCCTACGTGAGCGGACAGCCGGGCCGTGGTTGGCTCCTAAGTCAGTTTGGGCAAATGGAGCCACCGTGGCTCTAAGAATCCTGGTTCCTGAGCACACGCCAGGGCCCTCTGTGGCTAGCCCACTGGGACCCACTCCCCACTCCCGCACAGGACACTCACCGAGGCTCCTCAGGCACCGGGACCTGGTCCTTCTCCCAGGTAATGACGGGTGCCGGCAGCCCTTCAATGTGGCACTCAAACCGAGCGGTCCCATTCTCCTCCACCGCCTGAGACTCCGGGTGCAGAGAGAAGCCTGCGAGTGCTGGGGGTGAGGACGGTGAGACACAGGCAGGGACAGGGGAGGAGCATGGGAAAGAGAGGGGGTGCACACAGTGAAACACACATACACACATGCACGTGTGCGCGCGGGCGCACGCACAGAAGCGCGGGGGGGGGGGGCGGTGGACAGAAACACAAGCAGGGCAAATTCCAGCCAACAGAGACAGTTGAAGAGGCAGCAGGGGGATAAGAAGCGGTGATTACTGGTCAGACGCTGGGTCAGAATGAATCGCCGCGCCCCACGCCTAACGTCACCATGGTGGTCAGACCGCAGGAGGATGGACATTTCTCCTGGCCTAAAATGATTTCAGGGTGATCTGTGCCTCCTGAGAACCCCCGAGGGGGTGGGCTGGATGACGGGGCTTGACTCCAGGCACTGCACCTGCTCCAGGCCCCCACACTCTACTAAGCCTTTCTGGCAGGCTTCCCGGAGGAGAGCACAACCTAGACTCTCAAACTCAAAGGGAAACAAAAGGAGGAGGAAGAAGAGGAGAGGTGGGAAGAAGGTAGCCATACCAGGAAGGGACCTACTGAGCGGGACGAGAGGCAGGGAAAGAGACAGGCCTGTGTGTAAGGAGTTAATGGGGATCCCCCTTCCCACACCCCAGGCCTCCTGGGTCTCAGCTCAGCCCCCGATGCAGGCACTTACTGGCGAGCTTGATCACTGCAGCCTGGCTGGCCACCACTCCAAGGGGGCCGTGGGCCAGGCAGGAGTAGCTGCCTTCAATGACCTCTGAGACCCCGGGGGCTGCCTTGTCACTGCCATCAGGTGCTGGCGGCTGGAACAGCCACAGGGAGCCGTTGGGCAGCAGGCGCAGGTGGTCGTGCTCGGGCAGGGCGCCTCCATCCTTGCTCCACGTGGTGCTCGTGGGGGGTCCGGCAGCCCCCAGACTACAATCCAGCACTGCAGCTTGCCCTGGGCCCAGGATCACTTCCAGTGGCCCCGCACCACAGCTCAGCTCCACGGTGGTCTCCTGGGGCCACGGCAGCTCCCCTGCAGAGAGGGCAGGCCCCAGGGCCATCAGTGTGCTTCCTCCCACCTCCCACAGCCTCCAGATCCTGAGTCCCCCACCCAGGGGCTGGGGCAACTCATGGAATAACAGGTCTCGTGGAGAGGCCTGAGTCTGGATCCTGGCTCTGCCCCTACCACCTGTGATCTCGGGCAGTCTGCCGCTCTTCTCTGTGCCCACCTTCCCTGGGGGCTCAGTTTCCTCATCCACCAAAAAACACAGTGCCTAGCAACATCCTTCATAATAGGCAAAAAGGAGAAACAACCCAAATGCCCATCACTTGATGAATGGATAAATATCTTACTCAGCCATCAAGAGAAATGAAGTACTGATATTGGCTACGTGGAATAACTTTAAAAACTTTATGCTAAGTGAAAGAAGCCGGTCACAAAATGCTATATATGATCTCATTTCTATGAAATGTCCAGAAGAGGCAAACCCACAGAGACAGAAATTAGATTAATGGCTGCCAGGGGCTGGGGAGAGGGAAGAATGAGGAGCAATAGTGAAAGGAGATGAGGTTTCTTTTTGGGGTGATAGGAATGTTCTGGAATTAGATAGTGGTAATGGTTGTGCAACCTTGTGAGCATACTCAAAACCACTGATGTGTATACTTTAAGTGGTGAATTCTGTGGCGTGCGAACTGTATCTCAATTAAAAAGGACCAGGAATTTCTTCCTCCTAGAGCTGTTGTGAGATGCGGGGTAGGAAAGGAGCACAGCATGGTGCCTGGCCTGGCACAGAATTGGCGCTCAGTAAGGTCCTCCCTCCCTGGAACCTTACAGATCATCTTAACCATGGTCACCCAACCCCCTCGTGCCCCAGTGGCAGGCGGGGCTGAGCACTCCTTCCTACCGCTCAGTTCATTTCCCCTAGGCCACACAGCAAGCCAGAGCCTGTCTCCAGGGGCCCCAACATAGCCTGCAGTGCCAACACTGGCCCTTGCCACAGAGGGAAGAGTAGGGGAAAAATGGAGGGAGGGAATGTCAACCCAGGGTCAAGGCGCAAACACACAAAGGCCAATGCTTCTCATTTCAGCCAACATTTCAGCAAGGCCCAGTAGCCATTATTCATAGAGAAATGGCTGGTTCTGGGGCGCCTGGGTGGCTCAGTTGTTAAGTGTCTGACTTTGGCTCGGGTCATGATCCCAGGGTCCTGGGATCGAGCCCTGTATCGGGCTCCCTGCTCAGTGGGAAGCCTGCTTCTCCCTGCTTGTGTTCCCTCTCTCGCTATCTCTCTCTCTGTCAAATAAATAAATAAAATCTTAAAAAAAAGAAAAGAAAAAAGAAATGGCTGGTTCTCCCAATTGTGTTTTCTGGAAGGTCGGCCTGCTGTCTCCCTGTCCCCTACAAGCTCAGTGGCCCGAGGTCCTTTCTTATCCTCTGGCCTGACACTTTGCTTAAAGGCAGAATGGCCCATCTGAGAGTGAACCCAGGACAGAGGCGAGTGCAATGGCCTGTCCTTACTACGAGGCTGGTTTCTGGGCGGAGAGCCATGGGAGGGCATGCGGAAAGCCAAATGGCTTCGGAATCAGGCAGCCCCTCAGTTCTGGACCTGGCTCTGTCACAGTCTAGCTGTGTGGCCTTGGGCCAGTCACTTCTCCTTCTGGACTTTAGTCTTACTCAAACGTAGCAGGTGATGTGTGAGAATCTATGATGTTAGGACAATTCAGTGAATAATCATACCTGGACATACCTATTCCTGAACAAACCTACAGAACACCATCTAGACACACATAAAAACTGTAGACACAGCCTTCCACACCTGAACATGCGTACCCCGGTTTCTGCCATACTCATCCAAACCCGGACATATCTATGAACCCCTTAGAACCCCCTAGAACCCCTGTCTGTCCCCAGGCTCTCTTCTCAGCACTCCTGAAGAAAAACAAGACTGAGCGGCAAAGAGAAGTCCTAGCTGGCTGAGATCAGGAGGCCAGGGCAGAAGCCAGGGCTCTGACCCTACAGTGCAAAGGACGGACAGACCAAGGGGGCCCCAAGTGGGCCTCTGCCTTTCTTAATTCGTCAGGAAGGCTCTGCTGGCATGTCCCACTGCTCGCCGGGGCTCAGCATTACTAATGGGTGCAGGGAGAAGGCGGGCCTTGTCCATTCTGACTGGGGAAACCAAAGTGGCATTCACATCACTTGGGGCTGTTTGCTGTGGTGGAAAGAGCATTTGACCTTGGGGCGGAAGATCTAGTTTCCAATCTTGCTGCTCCACCTACCAGCTGTGTGACAAGCCACTTAACCTCTTTGGGCCTTACTTTCCACATCTGTAAAATGAAGACGATACTACCAAGCCTGTGAGGAGTAAACAAGATGATGGCTGTCAGCGCCATCAACCAAGGGACGGGAGCTCATTCTTTAAAGGCACTTCATAAACTGTACAAGTGTTTGGGGTGGGTTTTGTTTTTTTTTTAATGAAAGATTTTTTTCTTTTTCTTTTACTGTACCGATGTTAATTACTGTTCTTAACAACCAGTCCCTTCTACCTCTGAGGCCCTTGATTCTATGATTCAAACATAGGGTAGGGGGAAGGCAAGCCCGGGCTCTCAGCCCAGCGGCTTCCAATTGCCCGGTTCTAGCCGCTGAGCAGTTTGCACTTCAGGGGAGAAAAGCCCCACACGACACGAATCCCTGAGCCCTCCGGCGGCCTCCCTGCCCCCCAGAGCACGTCCGGGGCCTGGAAAATCCCCTGCCGCGCTGAACAAACAATGTGAACAGTTGGGGCCTGAGCAGCTGCTGGGTATGTCAGCAGCCTGGGCTCTGGCGGGCAGGCCGGCAGCCAGAGAGGCCGGGCGGCTGGCTGCGGAGCCCAGAGGAGGCTCCGATTCCCTTCCTGAATATTCATGGATCAGCAGATGTCTGGCTTCCCCACCTCTGAGGAGCCGAGCACCCAACAAGGTAGTACAGGGAAACCAACAGGGATGGAGAGAACCAGGGGTCCCCCTCAGAGAGGACGGTGGTGATGGAAATGTCTTGGAAGCTTGAGATTCCTCACTGTATATAAGTGGGGAAACTGAGGCCCAGAATGGGGGGTATCTCATTTCTCTGGAAGACAGCCTGGGGAAACTGTCCTTCGACATTCTAGGGATGAATTCAGCACTGAGGAGACAGTTGCTCTTGAGTAAAAGGTTCTCTCTGCCTCAGTGCCCAGCCCAACTTCTGTGCCCAGGACATGCCTCCCACCCCCGCCACCACCGCCCGGGGCTCAGCTCCAGCACCAACCCTCTGTGAGGCCACCCCTGTCCCCCCGAGGGAAGCTTTATGTGTTTCCTATCCGAAAGCCACTTGCAGGTCCCTTAGCCATCCTTCCTCTTGCCTAGATGGACAACGGGGTATGGGTGGGGACGAGCCTTGGTCTGGAGTCAGGGTCCTCCTGGGTCATTCACTATATGGCCTTGGGCCCGCTACTTTCCTCCTTTCAGCCTCAGTTTCCCCAGCCTGAAAAGGAGAAGTCTCCACTTTTCTCATTTTCACCAAAATTCTCCCAGTGGCAGAGGGGAGCATACGCAGGAGGCTTGCTGACTGCCCCAAACGTTTTGATTTTTAAACCTTTGGCACATTTTGCATTCTGCTCCATTACATAGCAATGATCTTTTAACATAAACGTGGTTCCTACACCACCAGATCTTTTCACAAAAGTGATGCTCTGAGGAGTGGACCTTGTTTGTCCAGTGGCTTCCTGGCCACCCCTTTCCTGCCACCCCCAGCCCACTGCCATGGCTGAGCCCCAAAGCCCTTCCCACAAGCAGTTCTCAGCTGTCTCTCTCAGGACTGGGGACACGGTGGACACCAGCTGCCCCCCAGCTTCCTGCCTCGATGGGAGCTCCTCTGCCACAGCTCCTTCTCCTCAGGCTCCTTGGTGAGACCCTGTCAGAGACACAGAGCTTGCGAGCCCTGAGGCCATCTCTCACATCTTTTTCTAACAGATTATTTTACCCACTTACAGGATAAATTAGATTTTATGAGGCCAATTAGAACCCAGACAGAAAGGAGATTTGCTGCTGAGCCCCAGGGCCCGCTCAGTGCTGTTTCGTGGGGTTAGTGGGGCCTGGTGTGAGCCGGGGTTCCATTTTCCAGTGAACTCTCAGGAAAGGGGCCAGAGGGTGGGGGAGGGGAACCAAGCCTAGATGTCTCCTTCATTAAGCCAACAACTTGCCACAAACATCAATGCCTTGTCACTTCTGATTTTCAGGGCCCAACAGATTTACAACTTGTTTTCAGTGTAGAGGCAGTCCTCCATGACCCCCATCACCACTCTCTTTTCCCAGGAGACCCAAGTCAGTGTCTTCCAGAAACTTCTCTCCCCACCCCCCACCTTGGCCACTTCTCTTACCACATGCTAATCCCCTCCCACTAACAGCTGGAAGGAGAGCTTGGGACATAGGGAAGGCCACACAGTTCCCTTCATCTGTGATCCTGAGAGGCCCAGCCTCAGTGGACTTGACAGCCAAGCCACACTCAGCTCCTGCCTACCTCCTGATCGGGGCATCCCGCTGTCCCCACCGCACCAAACCACTCTGAGCTCTCTGCAAGCGCACTGCTGTTCCATCTATTGCTCCTGCTGCCCCCCTCCCCAGAGTAGCTACGCCATCCCAGGGTCTGACTGAGTTGCCTCTCCTTTTTCTGCCCCATACGACCCTGGGCACCGTGGCCACTGCGGTTATCACTCTAGGTTTTTTACTTTCTTTTCTCCCCAATTAGGCAACAAGCTCAGCATCATGTCCTAGTCAGCTTTCTAAACCTCTGGTCCCGAAACAGCGCCTGGTATACAGTAGGTGCTCAATAAATATTCCTTGAACACATAAGTGGACATGTAGAGACACAGCCCCTTATGCTTTTCCAAGCCTCAATTTCCTCATCTGTAAAAATTATAGGAACTCCCTTAAGGGCTGGACGTGATGGGAATAATACATGTGGAAACTGCCTCTCTGGCAACTAGTAGACACTTAACGAAGTGCTTAAAAAGCACAGAGACAGAACAGCAAACTCACACTGAAAGAAACTCTGTACTTAAACATTACCAGGACCGGGGAGCTCACTACCTCACCTGTTCTCCTGCCGTATGGCTCATATGATTCAAAATATCTTTCTCTTGCGCCCACCTTTCTCTCCCTGTACACTCTGATCACTTGCTGGAACTTTGTCCTCCAAACTATGTGACAAGGTAATGAGCCTCTTATCGAACCATCCAGAAGTCTTGGCTCTGCACCAGCTTACATGCTCAGGTCTGCATCTGAAAGAGAGCTTACTGAGCCTCTGCTTCCCTGACCTCAATGACCCCAAAGCCCCTCAAATCCAGAGGATGCCTCAGCCTCGGCGGTAAGGTAACTAACAGCCCAGTTAGCCCAGAAGACAAGGATTCTATTTCTCCGCATGTCAGGGCCAGAACATTATCTCTTTGATTTTCCTCCCAACCCCAGCTCCCATCACCCTCCTCTGACTAGGCTAGGGCTGGCGTCCTCCTCCATCAAAGCTGCTCTTACTCCTCCTCCCCTCTCCCCACCCACCAGGGAGCTGGGAGCCCCAAGCCCACCTGGCAATGACATCTGTTCTGCATCTGGAATTCTGTGTCAGGTCTGGTTGCTGTACCTCAGAAACCACGGAGGCCGAACAGGAGGTAGCGGGTGGGGAGGAGTGGAGAAGGCTGAATTCCAGAGCCCAGACTCAGACACACCAACTGAGGGAGGCCAAGTCCAAAGCTGGTAACTTCTCAGGTGAGGCGGAGGGGGTGCAGGGACTGAACTTGGGTATTTGTGTACCAAATCCGGGGAAAGTGTGGCTCCAAGAGCCAAGAGACTGGTTCCGGCCCCAGCTCAGTCCCTATCCGTGCAACTTTGGGAAGTCACTCGGTTTTCTCATCTGGAAAATGGGTTCGTGCTAAAATTATTTCTAGGGAGGTGGGTGGGGGATGGGCTAGGTGGGTGATTAATGAGGCACTTTTGATGAGCACTGGGTGTTATACGTAAGTGATGAATCACTAAATTCTGCATCTGTAACCAATTTTACCATATATGTTAACTAACTAGAATTTAAATAAACACTTAAAATTTTAAAAAAAAATTATTTCTAAGTTCCCTTCAGTGCTGACACTGGAGGACACTCTTAATTGTGAGATAGCTTAACCTGAAAGAGGTACCTTTAGGAGAAAAGAAAGGAACTGCTAATTTACACACAACACATGATGAATTGGGCCATGAAAGTACCTAACAGATCAGTGAAGGTTTAGATAACTTCTGGATAAAATTCACTATTAAGAGAAACTTGTTTGACCTGGTTCCTAACCTGGAGATGTGGTCAGAGAGGGCCACCCCAACTGAAGGGAGGTGGGCCTCTGAGTCTCTGGGCCGAGAAAGAGATGGGGGTGGGGGGGCTTCCCTGGTGAGGAGAAAACAGCTCTCATGTCCTTGGCGCCTTTCTATTACTGACCTCTGGCATCCCCACCCCCCAAATTCTGATTCGGTGGAGGGGAGAGCCCCACGTCTTGCACTGATGAAACCAGGACTCAGCATTCTACCACCACCCCTGGACAGGAGTCCCATTCTTATAAATCTCCCCAGTTCCCAATCCCTGGCTAGAGGCGTGTTGGGGGACACCAGCCCTGCGTGCTGGCATGTTCAGGTTGCTGAAGTGTCTACTATTCTGTACCTGCCCCTCCCTGCCCCCCTGCAAACTCAGTCTATCCTCAGATCCTACTGATTCTACTTCCTAAATGTCTCTAGAAGCCAGCTACCCTGGCCACACCAATTGCCACACCAACTGCCACGACGACTGTTGCCACCATTCTGTCTTCTGGAATACTATAACAGCCTCCCAGGAAGCTTGAGCTTCCTACCTCCAGCCCTGCCCAACCGATTATCCACACTGGCTGCAGTAAGCTGATGCAAAGCTGATCTTAAAACTTGCCAAGGGCTCACTGGGGTGGTGGGGAGGAGTGCTTTCAGGCCGAAATCTTGGTGGGGCTTATCAGGCCCTTCAGAAGCCCCCTTCAGCCTTCTCTCTTGACACTCCATGGCCCCTGTCCCACCCCGCTCCAACCTCCCCCACTGTCACCCCTGTGCTCTAAACTCCAACCAGAGTTAGCTGCATTCACTGGTCTAAATGAAGTCACCTCTGAGCGCCTACACATGTGGTTGACTCTGGAGAACGTTGCCCATCATTGTTGTCCTTCTACAGGGCTAGCTGACCCTCTGCATGGAGCTCAATTATTCGTCACTTCCTAAAGATGCCTTTCCTGACCTTTCCAGACCACCTGTCAGTCTCCCCCACACCAGACTGCAAGCTTTGCACCAGGGACAAGGTCTGCCTCCTTATTTACTATATTCCAGGCACCAGGCAGCTGCTAGTCAAAAAGGGTGCTCAGTAAATATTTGTTGAATGAATGAATGAATGAATGACCTGGTCCAGATCAGGATGGCTAGTCAGAACTCTATAGGACTGTCCCCAGGCCTGTTAAGCTTTGCACACTCAGCGGGTTTGGGGGACTGAGGGCCAGTAGCCTTGTTGCTTTAGCCAGGCACACTGCTGCCAGGGGAGCCCCAGCTCGGGCCCTGCCCCTGCCTTGTGCACTCAAGAGCAGGGAGAGGCCAGGTCTCTGAGGCAAACTGAGCCCCTTGCAGGAGGCCCCACCGGTATACTATGATAGAGCTCAGGTCCCAGCCCTCATCCCGCTAGGCTGGGTGACCCTGAGCCCGTTCCTGGAGCTCCTGGAAGAGCATCAGAGGGTAAGCACAACTATTCCTTAATCCCCTGGGCTCCGGGAGGGCTGAGGCCTCTGCCGCACTTCCCCGCCCCCTTCACCTGACAATCCCGAGTCCCGAGTAGGGGCTGGAGAGGGGCGTGTCTTTGTCGGGAGAGAAGGGGTCCGAGCATTTCCTTGCACTTTCCCACCCGCTGTTTGGGTTTCCTGGAGATGGGCCTGGGGCCGGCCAGACGGAGGCTCCTTCCCCTCTCCGCCGTCCCTGCCTCCCTCCCACGTGGCCTGGCTGAGTCTCTCTGGAAAGCCGCAGCAGCTGGAGAGAAATCCCCCTCCCCACCCCCACCTCCAAGTCCCTCCTCAACTCGCCCCGGACACATCCTCAGCTCCCCCCTCGGCAGGGAAGGCAAGAACTAGACGAACAAAGCGGGCAGCCCATCCCCCTCCCCAGCCCTGCCACCTACCTTCCCTAAGGGCCGTCCCCCAAACGCACACAGCACGGAAAGCGAGAGGGCTCGGGTGGAAGAAGGAGCCCTAGGCACGGAGCACTGGGATTCCGTCACCCCAGCCCCAGCCCCAGCCCTTCCTCCAGAGTGGATAACTCTCTTACCCCCACCCCCACGCGGCACTGAGGTGGGGGGCTGGAAGGAGGCCTTGCTGAC
Source organism: Halichoerus grypus (assembly GCF_964656455.1). Lineage (NCBI taxonomy): Eukaryota > Metazoa > Chordata > Mammalia > Carnivora > Phocidae > Halichoerus > Halichoerus grypus. The sequence continues at coordinate 48,871,922 of NC_135719.1, read as the reverse complement.
CTGGTCAACGCTTCCCTGACCTGCCCCTGGTGGGTGGGGCAGGAGTGACACGCGTCCCATCCCGAGAGCGAGTGTTGGACAAGTCCACGAAAGCAACTGGTTCCCTGCCCCCTCCCCCAGCTCGCTCCGAGCCACGGGTTGGGGGAGCGATACTAACCACCCCCCCCCCGCCCCAACCAGCCCCAGGGACCACACCCACTGGGCAAAGTTGAGTGTTTTATCACCTCTACCCCCAGTCAATCCTCAATCGCCTGCCCTGTCCCCCCCCACCACCATGGGCAAGGACACTCCCCAAAAGCCAAGGCCAAATATTAGCTCAGCCCCATAAACACAATTACACACGATCTTGACACAAATGGAGGTGCTGACACACACACCCCCACACACCCCTCCTCTTTCACGCACTCTCAACCCAGGGACACGCGCGGGCAAGACAGAGCCCGCCCGGTGCAAGCCATCAACCCGGCAGCCACGGCCCCACGATGCCACGCCGCGACCGTGACACGCACTGCGGACACGTACGCCCGCAGAAGCCCCCCGTCCCCACCCTCCGAGCGCACACACACACACACACACTCACACACACTCACACTCCAGACTCCGCAAACCAAGGACACACACCCCCTGCGGCCAAATCCGCGTCGCGGCCGCCCCCCCGCCCCCCGGCCGCAGCTCGCAGACCCCCAAGCGCAGGCATCACAGGCACAGGGACCGGCCGCCCGCGCCCCGCGGCCCCGCACTCGCTCGGGACCCGGGACGCAAGCCAGCCCCACAGCCCGGCGCAGCCCCGGGTCGCGGGCGCACCGATTCGCCTTAGCCGCTCCCGCCACTGCCGCGGCGCCCGCCCTTACCGCGCGCGGCCAGCAGGCAGAAGGTCAGAGCCACGAGCCCGCCGCGGCGGCCAGCGTCCCCCCGCGCCATGGGGCCCGGCTCGGGCCGCCGCCGCCGCCGCCGCCTCCCCACGCCTCGGCCGCCGCCGCCGGGGGAGGGCGCGCCGGGCGTCAGTGGCCCGGGGAGGCGCGGCGCCGCGGGCGGGGGCGCGGCCTCGGGGGCCCGGGCCCGAGCGGGGGCCGGCGCGGGGGCCGGGGCTGCCGCCGCCTCGCCCGCCCCTCCATCGCCATCTTGGGCGAGCAACCGGGGCGGGGGCGCCCAGCGAGTGCGGCCGCCGGGCCCGCCGGGGACCCCGGCCCCGCGCACCGTGACCCCGCGCCGCGCGGGGCTCTACTCCGCCGGGGTCTGCGCCCCGGGGCCTCGCCCTCTCCGGGTCGCCTTGGGCCCCAGTTGGGCCGCTTGTTTCTGGGTCTGTTTGTCTCTTGGACTCCCTGCCTCTAGGTCTCTTTCTGCCCCGGTGTGTCCGTTTCTTTTCCCTGTCGCTGCTCCAGGGTCTCCTCCATCTCGGTTCCAGGCTCAGTGGAGGAGTCAGGGTCTCTGTCCCGCTGGCCCATCTTGCCATTTGAGCCCAGATCCTGGTCTGAATCCTGGTTACTGCGCAGGCTGCACCAGGAGACGCACTGAGGACAGGACAGCGTCCTCCTCATCCTCATTTCCATTGCCATTCCAAGCTGGAGACTTCTCTTGGCCTCCTTCTCTTGCTCTTGCAATAATCAAGCCAGGCAGAGCATACTCTACCCTAAGCACTACCACATTTAGACCTCTCTACAACCCTGGGAGGGACAAGGAAGGTTTGATTGCTCCCATTTTACACACAGGGAAACTGAGGGTGGAGGGGGTGAAGTGACTTGCCTAAGGGCATGAGGCTAGGGAGCAGCAGATGTAGGATCAGAACCCTGGTTTTCAGACTCAGAAGGTCATTTCCCACTCATTCTTCAATGGTGCCTTCCTTGTGCTGGCCAGACTGGTTGCCTCAATATCCCACACATTTTTCTTGTTCTAAAACTGGGGAATCAGTCATCAGGCTAGGATAGGGAGAGGAGCTCAGATTAAATGACCTATTTAAGGTCCCTTCCAAGACCCAGATGCCATGATTTTTCATTCCTTAGATCTCCAGTGTTCCCATGATTTAGAGCCATTTCGTCTCTGTACCTGGTAGTTGTCTTACCCATTTGTTGCTAGTTACCCTTAATAATGACCCATATTTTGCAGATCTAACAGTCTGGCATATATTCATTTATTGTCAGGCCCATCGGCAGCACTTGACTTAGGTGAGCACTCCCACTTGCTTCTCTTAGTGATCTCATCTGGTCATCAAGGCTTTAAGTGACATCTATTTTTTTTTTTTTAAGTTCTTTGTTTATTAATTCTCTCATGAAAACTCTGCACCATCACCACAGAAAAAGTCACTGTGGAAGTTTTACTCCTTCTGTTGTCCAATCTCCAGCTCACTTTTTGCCAGCACCAAAATTGGCTTTTCCAGTCCCCCTGACTTTCTTCATTCTGTTCTTGCATTCCTTTTGTGTGTTCTTGAGGTCTTTTTCTTCGAATACAGGCCATGTCTTGCAAGTCGAGGTTTGGGTTCATTTTCCTTTGCATAATCCAAGGAATCATAAATCACGCCAAAGCCAGTTGTCTTGCCACCACCAAAATGGGTTCTGAATCCAAATACAAGGATGACATCTGGTATGGTCTTGTATGTTTTTGGCTAGTTTTTCCTGAATTCCTGCCTTTCCAGGGTGAAGAACATCAATTACCATTTGTTTCTGCTGAAATACTCTGTTGGTCATGAACTTCCTGGTCCAGATATTTATTGTCGTTCATGATGGTGGCCGAGCTTCAGGCAGCCAGGGAGGAAAAGAGCTTAAATGACATCTTTATGCAGAAGATGCCCAAATATATACTTTCAGCCTGGGCCATCTCCCCTGAACGCCAGACATATATCCCGCCACCTGCTCAGTATTTCCATTGGCTGTCTAATAGGCATCTCTATTAAACATGTCCAAAAGAGAGCTCTGATCTTCCCCGCTAAACTTGCGCCTCCCACAGTCTCTCCGTCTCAGGTCCTAGCAGCTCCGTCCTTCCCGCTACCACCTGATCCAAGTACCATCACCTCTCACCTGGGTTATTGCAGGAGCCCCCTCGTAGTTCTCCTTTTCTCTGTCCTTGTGCCCTTCAGTCTTTTCCCAATACAGCCCGAGTCATCCTGTTAAAATGTGCACAAGATCATGTCACATGTCTGCTCAAAACCCACAAGTACCTTCCATCTCATATTTAAAAAAAGAAAAGAAAAAGAGATTTATTTACTTATTTTAGAGAGAGAGAGAGAGAGCGCGAGAACATGTGCACGAGAGAGAGCACAAGCCGGGGGGAGGAGCAGCGGAGAAGGTGAGAGAGAATCTCCAGGAGATTCTCTGCTGAGTGACCACGAGGGGCTTGATCCCAGGATTCTGAGAGCATGACTCAAGCCGAAATCAAGAGTCAGATGCTCAACTGACTGAGCCACCCAGGTTTCCCAAAAGCCAAAGTCCTTTTTATGATGAGAAGCCCTGTAGTGGCCAGCTCCCTCCCTCTATCCTTTAGACCTTTGCCCACCTAGTTCAGTCTGGAACTCTGCCTCCCCACCCCTCCTGTCCTCACAACATCCCCCTTTTCCTTACCCCCCTTCTTTCTAACATGTTTGACATTTTACTTATTTTATTCTTAGTCTGTCCACTCAACAGAATGAGAGCTTCATGAGGACAGGGATTTTTTTTTTTTTTTAAGATTTTATTTATTTATTTGACAGAGAGAGAGACAGCGAGAGCAGGAACACAAGCAGGGGGAGTGGGAGAGGGAGAAGCAGGCTTCCCGCCGAGCAGGGAGCCCGATGTGGGACTCGATCCCAGGACCCTGGGATCATGACCTGAGCCGAAGGCAGACGCCCAACGACTGAGCCACCCAGGCGCCCGAGGACAGGGATTTTTGTCTGCTGACTTCCCTGCTGAATTCCAAGCAGCTAGACCAAGACCTGGAGCTGTATAGGGGCCAGGGGGCCAAGATAAAAGATACAAATCACCGCCCACAGGGACAGTAGTGTCCTAAGTGACATGGGGTGGCAGGGAGAATGGGAAAAAGAGGACGGACTGTGTGATGGGGTGGGGGGCAGTAAGGAAGAAGTCTTCACAGAACTATTGATTGTTGTAGATGTTTGACCTGGTCTTGACAATTTAAGGAGGGTAGAGCTGATGGTGAGGGGAGAAACACACTCTGCAGAGGCCCAGTGGTACAAGAGTACAGGAAATGGCAGATCCAATCGTTACCTGCACAGATCTCCATGGACCACCCCTTACGGGTCAGAGGGAGCATAGTGGTGAACAAGATGGTTCTTGCCTGCCTGGTGCTTAGTCTCGCACCATGAGGGAGACAGACAAGGAGGGAGGCAACTCTAATACTGTGCGCTTTAGGCTGTGATGGGATACAGGGAGGAGGGGCATCGAGGCTAGACCCAGAGGGAAGAACAGAAGGCTTCTGGAGGAAACAAATACCTGAACCAGTGTAAGTGGAATGTGGCAGGTGTGAACTGGGCAGGAGGGCAGGGTGGGAGATAAAGCCAAACAAGAAGGCTAGGGTTAGATGGGGCAGGCCACGTACTGTTGCCTGGTGAGCAGTTGATGATTCAACCGTCAACTGAATGAATGAGTCAACGAACAAGGTGTCACCATATAAAGAGTGTCACTAAATCCATAAGCCACACACAAAAATCCAATTAATTCCTCTGTATTCATATTTGAGCACACAGACTGTGGTGGGGAGTGGGTAGGAAGGGTAACAGGCTCAGGCCACAGCCAGATCCAGCGTAAGGAATAAGAGCCACGATTCTTGTCCTGCCTCTTGCTTGTGACTTTGCTATGTGACCTTGCCCAACTTCCTTCCTCTCTGTGGGCCTCAGCTTCACCATTGAGAAAAATAAGAGGGCTGGGGTCTGATGCACATTTCAGAGAAGGAGTTCCAAAGAGTTCATGCCATTAAAAGTGGATGTAGTACCCATCTTAATTTCTTTCTTTTCAGTCCATCGACAAAATATTCCATTATATCCCCCCTTTCAAATGGTACCATGGAATGCCTCCAAGGGTGTATGGGGTGTTCATGAGTGGATGACCACAGATGGCTAATGAGCATGTTCAGGTGAACATCATTAACCACTGTCATGGTTTTTACCACTAAACAGGTTAAATTGTTAATCTTAGTTATTTACATATTAATTTATAGCCATATTGGACCATGAGGAAGTATGAGGAGCATTGACAGCTATACTACAAAAATCTGATGCTGAGGAGAGTGATAATTTTGCAAATTTGCCTCAAGTTGATCCTCATCAGAAAAGAATGGTATAGTTTTCGGGGCACCTGGGTGGCTCAGTCATTAAGCATCTGCCTTCGGCTCAGGTCATGATCTCAGGGTCCTGGGATCGAGCCCCGCATCGGGCTCCCTGCTCCACGGGAAGCCTGCTTCTCCCGCTCCCACTCCCCCTGCTTGTGTTCCCTCTCTCGCTGTGTCTCTCTCTGTCAAATAAATAAATAGAATCTAAAAAAAAAAAGGTATAGTTTTCTATCAAAAGTCATTAGTCACTAATAAGCAAAGCCAGGCGCCCCTCTTTCTCTCTTTAAAATAAATAAATCTTTGGGGTGCCTGGGTGGCTCAGTCAGTTAAGCGTCTGCCTTCGGCTCAGGTCATGATCCCAGGGTCCTGGGATCGAGCCCCACATCGGGCTCCCTGCTCGGCGGGAAGCCTGCTTCTCCCACTCCCCCTGATGTGTTCCCTCTCTCCCTGTGTCTCTGTCAAATAAATAAATAAGATCTTAAAAAAAAAAGATCCTAATTAATGTTTTTTAGTGAATGTTAAAAGAAGTTGCTCATTTATTATATGCCATGCAAAACTGATGAAAGTTTTGAATCACTAAGGGAGTCCTCGAGATAGAGTATTACTGTGAAGGGGGTTTCCAACAATGTCGGGGAGCACTTGCCTAAGTAGCCTCTGAGATCTCAGTAGGCTCTGTGACTCGAAATCCAGAATTGAAGGACCACGTGCTCTGTAGGACCCACAGTGGGGGGCTGTGGCGCTCAGACCATTCTAGAGTAGATGACAAAATCCCCCACTGTGGTGATTTTAAAACATGGGTATGAGTTCTCTAGCACTTCTCCCTTCAAGAAGTAGAGTCTACTTGCCCTCCCTTTGGATACAGGCTAGACTTAAGGACTCAGGCCTAAAGGAGAGGATGTGGTGGCGGTGAAACTTCTTGGCGGCTTGGCTTCTGAGGTTAGTCACAAAAGTAGACACAGCTCCCACCTGGCTTTCTCTGGGGGACATGCGCCTTTGGAGCTCTGAGTTACCATGTGAGAAGTCTGGCCACCTTGAAGCTGCCAAGCTGGAGAGACCATGAGGGGAGGTCACATGGACAGAGAAATGCTACAGGAGCCAAATGTGGGAGGAAACCTTCTCCGTGTCCAACCCCAGGTCCCGTCTGACTACAACCACGTAGGAGACCCTGAGACCAGTTAACCCCCAGCACTGTGAGAGCCAGTAATAATAACAAATGGCTGCTACCGTTTTATGCCACTAAGTTTGGGGTGGTTTGTTGTTACATAGTCCTAGATAACCAGACAACTCCTGGAGTCTTTACTGGGTTGGGTTCACCATTCGAACCACTCACTGCCTCCCTTCCCCATTCATCCCCTGTTAAGGAAGCTACACAAGTTAGATACCTTTATGGTATCTTCACCCTTCACATTCAAAACCACCTCCCGCACTGCGCCTCTGCTCAAGCCCTCTGAGCCCATGGGATGCGTCTCCTCTCCATCTGACATGTCTTTCCACCCCTCACCGCTAAATCGCTAACCAATTCATGGAATTGTGGGATGTTTTTATTTTCTTCTTTGTGTTTTCTATGTTTTTAACACTTTGTTGACACGGGACACATGTTATTTCTGGAATCAGAAATATTAAATGTAACTTAGTGGTGAAAAAAAATAATCTTCAGTTTGGGATGATGAAAATGTTCTGGAGATAAATAGTGGTGATGGTTGCCACTATACCCTGAAAACTGTACCCTGAAACCTGGCTAAATGGTAAATTTTATGTTATGTATATTTTACCACAATGGAAAAATATGTATACAATCCCTTAAAACTCAACTCAAGTCCCGGCTCCTTCAAAGTGACCACCCAGGCCTCGCCCGCTTGTCTGTATCACTCAATAGGCCCTGGATTATTTCTGCCTCATATGGGCAATTCTTCATTTACATAATTAGTTTGTCTCAGTCTTGTGTCTCAGATGACCACTAGAAGCTCCCTGAGGGCAGGAACTGGCATTACACAGGTGATCGTGCCTATGGTACATTTATAAAACAATTTATTTAAAAAATTGCCTGGAAATTGGAACACATTTCCCTAAAGAATTGACATGACAAATGATGGCTCTGTTCTCAGACTAGCCAATCAAAACCTCTTAAACTCATTAAATATCTGACATGTTGTATGTTGGCAATGGAAATGTATCGCAGAAAACAATGGAAATACTGGCAATTAAACAAAACAGAACATCAATGGAAAGGCTGACAAGTTTGGGATTGAATTAGTAACAAATATATATATTTAAAAAGAGATAATTATTAACTAGATAAAACAAAGTTCTGCATGAATGAAAATGACTCAAAGTTTATTACATGACTCATGTCTGAATATATTTGCATAATTACAATGATGTGTAAGCACTGAATATTAGTCTAAGTAAAATTACAATAGAACTATATTGAAAAGATGAGGGGGATGGGAAATGTGTGTGTTTGGTGCAAATGGGAAGGAAAACAGTTAAATTCTAAGTTTGCATAGTGGAAATGCCACTAAATAATGCATAAAAACTGAAAAAAATCGGTAACATTACACACATTTTATTTAGAGAGTTGTTTTAGAACTTGACTATATAAAGCTATGTGTCTGTGAAATTGGGATAAAAGTAAAACTAAAAAAAAAAAAAAAGTGACACAATTCTCTGTATGGTTCAGTCAGATGCCCTCCTGCCCTGAATCATCCTTCCTCCTCAGCTCTCTAGGCAAACACTGATCCACTGCCCCATTCCCATCACTGCCTTGCTGCACCCAACAGCTCGCTCCTGTCTGGAACCACAGCTCCTCAACGCCCACCTCTGCTCAAGGCCAGCCTGCCCCAGCAAGCCTGGGATTCAGACGGCTCCTTTCTGGCGCCCCTTTATGAAAACCGCTGCACATCCGGCATAATGGGGCTGAGACCTGCTCTCTCCCAGGGGCTCTGGATGCTCTGTTGCAGCTGAACACACTGACCTTGGCAGGATGGGCACACTGCCTTCAGCAGAACCGAAAGGTAGGTAATATGAGTCACATTGTCCACCCCACTCCCTCTTCTTTTAAGTAGGCTCTACGCCCAATGTGGGACTCGAACTCACAGCCCCGACATCAAGAGTTGCATGCTCTACCGACTGAGCCAGCCAGGCGCCCCATCTACCCCGCTTTGGAAGATGCACCCCCTCCTGCTGGAGACTGTGTCCACCCACAGCCTCTGGGGGCCAGGGCCCTCCCCCCAGGCCCCTTCTGTGCAATAACCTTTTTCCTCCTCATTGTTCCCCATCAAAGCGTGTCTCCCCCGTGACCCGCCCTCTCCTGTGGTCCCTCAGACAAACTAAGCCTGTGGAAGTGAAGCAAGCCGAGGAGCTGGGGCCAGATGCAGAGCACCCTTGGCACTCATTATCCAAGGCCCGGCACACTCCAGCCCTAACCTTCTGCCTGTTCCTTTCATTGCCCCCCACACTCAGGTTCCCGCTTCCCAGTGTGCCAGCTACCTCCTCCACCCCCTGCTTTATCCCTTCATGCCTGTGCAAAGAGAATACTTTACCTGGAACGACTTTCTCCCACCTGGGGAAACTCATTCCTCCAAACTTACTCCAAGTGCTACCTCCTTTGTGCAGCCTTCCCTGACCATCTTTTTTTCCATTGCCCAGAAAAAATAACAGCTCCTGTTTGTTGAGTGCTGTGTGCCAGATACGAGGAGCTTGGTGTGCATTTTCTCATATCAGAGCTTGTAGCAACTCCATTCTGTAGGACCATCATTAGTTCTAGGTTATAAAAGAGGAAGCTGAAGCACAGAGAGGTTAAGTAACTCGCTCAAGGTCACACAGTGGGAAGTGATTCAGTGGGAGTCAGGATAGGTCAAAGCCCATACTCCTAACTGCTGTCCTGCTCTGCCCCCTGGGAGCTCACACAGCATTCAACAGAGTTCCCTTTGTGCTCACCCTCTTTTGTTTACATGGCCATCTCCACTTCTGGATTAAGAATCTTTAGAAAGTAGAGAATGTGTCTGGCTCCTCTGAACATCCTCAGATCCCTGGATCCCTCAGCATGAGCGAGGCCCATGGCAGCTGTTGAATTCACGTTGCTTGCTAATGGAGGAGGGAAGCCAGAATTAACATTCCACTTCTTCACGTGACCTTGGGAAAGATGTACAACCTCTCTGAGCTCTAATTCCATTCTCTGGGGAGTGGGGTGGGGAAACCATGGGGGGAATAATACTAATACCTAACTGATGTCTCCTAGCTTATTGTGGAGATCAAATTGAACACGACACTGTCATGAGGAAATACTCTAAGTGGTGGGACGCTCACCATTACAAATGGTAGCAGTTGGTACTCAGAGGGCAATGTGTTACCTGCTCACAGGTAAAACATGGTATTCCTACCAGGGCCTTACCAATAATGATACCTTCATCCGAATGATGTGCAATACTGGAAGATCAGCTGTTGGGTCAGGCAGGTGGCAAGTAATCTGAGACCAAGGCCGAGTCTAGTCACCCCCATGGCAGGCTTCTGTACCCACCCTCCTTGCTCACATCCCAGAACTTGCCGTTCTCCCAAGATCCTTGGGGCTGAGTCATGTTCCTCTCCCCACCCAGCATCTCCCTTCTCCCCAGGGCTCAGGCCTGACAACTCAGGTCCTGGAGAGTGGACTGCTCCCACTGGCAGCACTGCACTCCTTGGGGGTGGGGGTGGGGGTGGGGGCCAGACCAGTGGCAGGAGTGCCAATATCAGCTTCATCAACCACCTCCGGGCCCCCATTCCATGCCAGGCCTGCGCTCCACACTTTGGCCTCACCTCAACTCCATGAAGGCGGTATTAGAACCCCACTTTGTCCAAGATTAGAGAAGCAAAGGGCTTACTCAAGATCACAACTGTCGGACTTGAACCCAAGTCTATCAGGTTCCAAATTCTCTAGTCTTTCCCACGCTCCCCCTTATTTCTCTGGGCAAGTTCAAGGAGATTTATATCCAAGATCCACCCAGGACATGCTTTCTCAGCATGAGCTCAGTCCCTGAAGGCACTCAGATTTCAGGCAAATACCATATTTCCTTGATTCTAAAATACATTCCTATTCACATGTTTATATTTCTGATATCAGGATCTTACAAAGGGTAACATCTTAGATTTTAGGAAATTTAGGAGGAGCCCTAGAAGTGTCTCTGTCCAGCTCCCAGCTAGTCTTGTGCCTGTAGGGGGGTCACCTTACCTGCTGGTACTTCAGGGAGTTTAGTCAGCCTGACTTTGGGTACCAGCTCTGCCAACCTGACAGCTGAATGGCTTTGCAATCTTCTCTGGGACTCAGTTTCCCCACTGCTAAAATGATGGGAAGGGTCACTGATTTTTGGCCTCTTCTTTTAAGCTGCACAACGCATTCGTTTCCCCAGCACACATAAGAAGCTAAGCTGCTGACGATGAAATCGTGGTTGGAGGGCCTGGAGCCCTGAGGTTTCCTCTACTCCTTCCACTCCTGTTGGAGCCTTTCTCAGCTTCCTCACTCTGGCAAATTCCTCCGCTGAGCCCTGGTTTGGGAAAACATTGCTCTGGGAGATGAAGACAGGGCTGGAAGATCGGGGCTCAAGCGTGGGCTCGAAGCGGCTGGGATGGCTACAGTATAATCACTTCCTGGCTCTGGGCCTCAGCTTCTCATCTGTGAAGTCAAGCAGTAGGTGAGATATTTTCTAAGAATCTGTTCTGGTGTGAACATGCCGTGAACACAATCTTCCATTGCTCTACCTTTACTTTGGTTGCATAGTAGGATCACCTAGGGAGCTTCTAAGAAAAATGAAAAGATGGAAGACCTCCTCCCCGCCTCCCCATGGTGATGTAAATGATCTTAGGAGGGACTCAGACATCAGCATTTTTAAAACCTCCCCAAGCAATTGTGACAGCCACCAGGGCTAAGAAGCACACTCCTCCAGGCTTAAAGTCTCAGTCGGGGCTTTTACAAAGAATAACAATTCCAATGACATTTCAAAGAAAGGGTCCTAAAATTAGCTTAACTTAGGGAGAATTCGTTTTTGTTTTTGTTTTGTTTTTGTTTTTTTGGCAGTCCTATTAGTGAATTCGTAGATGGGTGCTTAGAAACCTAAATAGCAAGGTCAAAATATTCATTTGACAATTGTTTGAGGGGCGTCTGGGTGGCTCAGTTGGTTAAGCATCTGACTCTTGGTTTCAGCTCAGGTTGCGGAGATCTCAGGGTTGTGAGCCCACCCTAGGTCTTCGCACTCAGCAGGGAGTCGGCTTGGGATTCTCTCTCTCCCTCTATCCCTCCCCCTGCTTACGCTGTCTCTCAAATAAATAAATCTTAAAAAAAAACTGTTTGATACTCAACTATCTAAGAAGCCATTCCTGCGTGACTGACTGTGTGATGGGGAGAATTTGCCAAGTTTAAATACGGCCCCTACTCTCAGAGTCTGTAATCTAACTGGAGAAGCAAACAGTACGGTGTAAAATTAAGTGTTCAATCTGAGATAACCTTTACTGAGCACTTATTTTTTTTTTAATTTTTTTTAAGATTTTATTTTATTTATTTGTCAGAGAGAGAGGGAGAGCACAAGCAGGGGGAGCGGCAGGCAGAGGGAGAAGCAGGCTTCCCGCAGAGCAGGGAGCCCGATGCGGGGCTCGATCTCAGGACCCTGGGATCACGACCTGAGCCAAAGGCAGATGCTTAACGGACTGAACCACAGGTTTTTACTTTACTGAGCACTTATGTTGCAGGCCAGGCACCAAGTGCTTTGCAGTACAGTAAACAAACTTAATCCTCACAACAATCTGTTTAGGAGAGTTCTGGTATTATTCCTGTTTCATTCTCAAGGAAATGGAGGGTCAGAATGTTATGTGAACATGCCCAAGCCCACAAAGCTAGCAAGTAGCAAAGGCAAAGGTGGAAGCCAGGCTCCAAAGCCAATGCTTGGATCATTTTGCCATCCCACTTATCTCGGGTGGGGAAATTCCCATACGCTCTGTGGGACGCCTAGAGGAACCTAGGTCCGACTTCAAAGTGTGTGTTCTATTAATTGCAAGAGGGATCCCTCAGGATGCTTGTGGTGACTGAAGAGCCTAGGTGGGGGAAAGCAGGGAAACGTCGGGTGACACAGGGCCTTGGATTTGATTAGGGGCTGGAGCAGGAATGTGAGAATAGAAAGTTCATTTAAGAAAGTGGCAGTGTCCTGCTGGGTGTGTTAGTGAGGTGGGAGGTGACTTGGTCCTGAGAACCTATCCAGGACAAGGGCTGTGTCCTCTTCTTCTGTTTTCTCGTGGCCTACCAAAGCCTGGCACATGACTGTTACTAAATATTTGCCGAACGAAAGTTGAGAGCAGCTTCTTTGAGGTCACTAGGAATTTTATTTTTATTTTTTTTTAAGTAGGCTCCATGCCCAACATGGAGCCCAGTGTGGGGCTTGAAATCACAACCCTGAGATCAAGACCTGAGCTGAGATCAAGAGTCTGACACTTAACCGACTGAGCCACCCAGGCATCCCCCAAAGTCACTTGGAATTCTTTTTTTTTTTTTCAAGATGCATTTATTTTAGAGGCGGGGGAAGGAGCGGAGGGATTCTGCGATGAGCGCAGAGCCCCGACGCTGGGCTGGATCTCACGACCAAGATCACGACCTGAGCCAAAACCAAGAGTCAGATGCTTAACCGACTGCACCACCCAGGCGCCCCTCACTTGGAATTCTTAATCTTCACGTCCAACCCAGGCTACTTAGAGAGCTGTTACAGTTGCCCACCATGACCTTACAGGTCCTAGACTGAGGAACGAGGGGGAAGGGACAGTTGAGACAACGCAAAGCCGTTAACTGGCGAGGCATCACATCCTAAAGCACCCAACCGAACTACACACCGTAGCATTTACATGCATGTTAGGGATGCAACTATGACCACAGATATGCCCAGAAACCCAGCTAACAGGGAGAGCTCATTCTACAGAAGACCAGTGTGGTTTCTAGAACCTACCTGGCCAGTGGACCTTCCTGCAGAGTTGGCACCTGTGACCAGCATGTGAACCTATGCCACCTCTGCAGGGGGCCATTCCAGTGAAGACAGCAGGGGACTGGGCTTGGGGGGTGGGGAAGAGTCCTAGAACTGGCTAATTGTTTCTCCAAACTTATATTTCTAGAACGCAAGTTTGGGAGCCAATTTAGAAAGTATCTCAGAAAGGAGCACACAGCAAATTCAACAACTCAGCTGAGTCAGAGCTGAACCCCATCTAATCCATTTCAGCTGGAGCTCAACCCCTTTCAGGGTGGCAAGGTCAGGGCACCAGAGCTGGGGACAGAACCAGGCTGATGAACATTTAAACCCTGGTAATTCCTGAAACCACTCCAAGCCCAAAATAAAATTACAATCATGAGATTCTCATACTGCAGTTGTTTCAACTGTACCCCCTCAAAATACCAAGGGATCAATCATTGTTTCCTCGTAACCCCTGAGTGGGTGAGGTTAAGCCAGAGGGAAATCCAAAGGTTTCAGGGCCCTGATAGGACTCTGGTGCCCTGGAGCCCTAGAGCCACTGGGATGTCTGCACCTCCAGCCCAGTATTTGCAGAATGTTTATGGCCAGGTTGAAAGCTGATTTTTTTTTTTAATTTTTATTTTTTGAAGATTTTAAGTAATCTCTACATCCAACATCGGGCTCGAACTCACAATTCAGAGATCAACAGTCACACGCTCTACCAACTGAGCCAGCCAGGTACGCTAGAAACCTCTGATTTTTTTTTTTTTTTTTTTAAGATTTTATTTATTTATTTGAGAGAGAGAGAATGAGAGAGAACACATGAGAGGGGGGAGGGTCAGAGGGAGAAGCAGACTCCCTGCCGAGCAGGGAGCCCGATGCGGGACTCGATCCAGGGACTCCAGGATCATGACCTGAGCCGAAGGCAGTCGCTTAACCAACTGAGCCACCCAGGCGCCCGAAACCTCTGATTTTTGATTAGCAAAAGATCTAAGCTGAATTAAAGACACCAAGGAAGGGGTGCCTAGCTGGCTCAGTCAGAAGAGCATGTGACTCTTGATCTTGGGATCGTAAGTTTGAGCCCCACTTTGGGTGTAGTGATTATTAAAAAAAAAAAAATAAGCTTAGGGGAAAAAAAGAGAGAGACCAAGGTAGTCTGTAAGTTTCCCAACTGGAGTGCCATAAATGAGATTATATGTATGCTTCAGAGCCTGGGGGTCTCACTGGTCACTTCGTGCTGCAAGCAGCCTCAACAGATTAACCCAGTCTGCCTCAGTCTATCCCAGAGCGTCATACAAATGCCTTCTTGTGTGTGTGTCATGAGGTGAAAATGTTAGGAAGCACTGGTCTATAGCACTGCCCTGTTTAAAGATCATCTTTATTTTTTTTAAGATGTATTTTTTATTTATTTGTGTGGGGGGGCAGACGAAGAGGGAGAAGGAGAGAAGCAAAGTTCCCACTGAGTGTGGAGCCCAATTTGGGGCTCCATCCAACAACCCTGAGATCACCACCTAAGCTGAAATCCAGTCAGACGCTCAACCAATTGAGCCACACAGGCGCCCCAAGATCATCTTTATTTCTAATAATTTCTGTATACAAATTATAAAGCTTTAAGACCCTGGGGCGCCTGGCTGGCTCAGTCCCTAGAACATACGACTCGATCTTGGGGTTGTGAGTTCAAGCCTTACATTGGGGGTAGAGCATTTGGGGTGCCTGGGTGGCTGTCGGTTGAGCGTTTGCCTTCGGCTCAGGTCATGATCCAGGATGTGGGATCAAGCCCCACATCCAGCTACCTGCTCAGCGGGGAGTCTGCTTCTCCCTCTGCCCCTCCGACTGCTCGTGCTCTCTTGCTCCCTCCCAAATAAATAAAGGGGGCATTAAAAAATAATTAATAATGTTTAAAAATTAAAAGGTTACAAACCTAATAGCTAATGCAGCAGTGGTTCTTCTTGGTGGATCATCCTCCCTTTGAGAATATGGAGAAGCCAAAGCCTTTCTCCCCAGAATGCACTTCCACTCATTCAAGCAATATTTTGCATACCACTTCAGAGGGTTAGAGAATCCAGAGTAAGTGCCTGTTCTGGAAGGATTATCAGACAAACCCCAAATTTACTAATTTTAGAGGGGTTCATCTGCTTCTCTCTCCCCCTTCCCCAGTACAGCTTCAACAGACCAGAGAACTGTCGAAGAAACCTCTGCAAACATTTCCCAGGGAACACGCAGAGACCACTATCTGGAAACTCCAAGTAGCATCCCTGAGAAAATCCCAGCTGCTCAGGAAGGACATGCTAATCACTGGCTCCCGGCACCACCCACCCCTGCAGTACATCGGCTGGCTGCTGGGAACCACTTGCAGGCACAGAACCGTTCCCTGCACACCTCCCCTTGGGTTCGGATGCATTTTTGGCTGCTGTTTCTACTGGAAACCCCTGGCAATCACCTTGCAGTCTTCCTTTCTCCGCTGCAAACACATGACCTTGTTCGTGTGTATTAATCACTCCACAGTTGCCACTAATCAAGGCAAGACTGTACAAATAGGGAAGGGGCAGGGGGGAAGGAACATTTACATCAATTAATTGTAGCAGCATCTTTATTGCAACAAAGAACCTGTAATAAAATGCAACAAAACTAATGTTTCACTTTACATGATTAAAAGCCATGTAGCTGAAAATGAAAAAACCCATAAACTTACTGGAGTGAGACATGCAATTCTTTTTATACAAGTCAATGCTTAAAACAGCAGGCACTTCATGTTCCAAAATTAAACACCTGAACTCCAATTGTGCTGAATACAACGTAAATTTGTATTTGGGTTATTCAAAAATAAACATACAAATACTACTTTTTCTCTCTGTGAGGGACTTCTGAAAGGATTACCCAGGACTGTCTCTTGACAAAAGAAGAAAAGCAGGAGCCAGCACCTCGCACTGACATGTCTCCATATTGTAGGCTGCAAGACCGAGAGGTGAGGCCGGGTAGGGTTGGGAAAGTGGGAGTCAGGGAAGTTTCCTTATTCCTTTATGTCTGCTGGGAATGGACACTCACCTGCAATCTCTTAGTTTAGATATGGCCATGTCTCTTTTCTTACTTCAAATAGCTCTAAGTTAGGCTCCCAGGCTTAAGCAAGCAATCTATTCTATATCCCAATTCCCAAA
Source organism: Halichoerus grypus (assembly GCF_964656455.1). Lineage (NCBI taxonomy): Eukaryota > Metazoa > Chordata > Mammalia > Carnivora > Phocidae > Halichoerus > Halichoerus grypus. The sequence goes on along the minus strand of NC_135719.1, from coordinate 48,855,559 downwards.
TCCCCCACTACTAGGAAGACACATTTAGTGTAACAGTTTTAATTAACTTCAGAATGTCATATACTAATTAGAAGTACTGCTTCATTAATAAGCATGCTTAGCATTTACTTTAGAATGGAAAAATTAACCATTTTATGTTATCTTTAAAATGTTTCATAGGAATATATTAATAAATACTTCTTTAAAAATTTGCCTTTTCTACATATCATTTAAACTACCTAATGAGTCAGGGCATCTGGATGGAGTCTAGTACCAACTGAACACTAACTGGCTGCATGGCCATGGGTATATTTTCTCCTCTCTCTCTATGTAGGTTCCTCCTCTATCCAATGAGAACATTAGGTTATATCAAAGATAATAATAGCTTGAAAAATTTACGATTCTACAATAGTGAGAGATCTTATAGGAGTCATTCCACCTAAAGAGAGAATTGTTACAGACAGGTGGGATACACCTTCTGTAAGGAATAAAACAAGTAGTAAAAAAAAGTAAGCATCAATATCTATATCTCATCCTGTTAAAAAGTAATGCATGCATTGTGACTTCATCCTCTTGTATGAGGCTTTCGAAATGAGCCAGCTACGGCATCGAGGGAAGAACCTTCATTCCAAAATGAATCTCCAAAGAGGATACACAGTTCACGATACCTTCTGCTTCTTTCAGAGTGAGAAGGGCCCAATAGTGATCACAGATGAGCAGCTACATTCGCTATTGCTTTAGGTGTTTGTAAATCAGTCCAGTGTAAAAGTCACCTATTATTTTCTCAATCCGATTCCATTCTCTACAGAAGACTTTGTGAAAGTAGCCCACAAACAACTTTAGAATCACCCTGGAAAGGCTGTGAGGAATGCAGATTCCCGGTCTCCACCCAAATCAACCAAATCCAAACTTCTAAGAGTAAGTTCAAGACTGCATTTCTTTTTAGTAATAAGCATCCCAGATGAATCTTAGATTCTGAGTCCCACTGCTCAACAATGCATAAGCAACTATACCTGTTGATGGTTGCTCAAGTGCACCTATTTATCAAGCCTGCAAAACCCACCCCATTTGATGTTTAAACCAGTGCTTTTCGGCTCTTACCAAAAAGTATTGCTACTTCTATATACTCTTAGCCTTTTAAGATGTTACCCATAGACAGGGTACAAAGAGTTTTAGTGAGATTTTTACTGATTGCTTGAAAGGACTATGATGTTTTCCATGTCAGTTTTTAAAATGAAACTCATCAAACTGTCTTTCTGCACGTGAATTCAGTCACGTATTTTCCCCCTATAGAAGGAGAATGGCATTTAATGAACTGGGGATTATAACAGAGGCATCCCTTGTCATATGAGGAAAGGACAGGCAAGATGCAAAAGGAAAACACTGGTGAATTCAAGAGTACTTGAGGTTCTTTAGGGTTTGTTTTGGTAAAATGAGAGATGCCATTGTGAAGAAACAGCCTTAACGGGTAAGAGGTTTCAAATGAGTAGATGTCTAAAAACCACTATATACCATTTCCATTTTTTGCATATTATGTAAGGATAGATCCCTGGAGGCCGATCAGTTCACAAACAAAAACCACCTTCGATAGTCAGATATATAGTTAAATCAAGGGGGAAAATACTTTCTTGGGAAGAAAAATTACCCAAATCAATTTAATTTAACATTGAAAAAAATATAAACACACCTTGGCATGGGAAAATATCATAAACAAGAAAATCAATACATACACAGACAATAAGGAAAAGTGTGGTACCTATGATACAGTATAAATACACAAACAGCAAAACCCAATCCCCTTCCCAAGGACAGAACCACCAGGTCACCCTGCCATTTCCGGACCTCGCCCACCTCCCACCTGGCTCTCAATGATGAATTCACCTCTGATGCACAGTCATCACCCTTACTAATGGAGGCTGTGCTCTCTATGGGAGAAATCTACTCTCCGTAGTGGTGAGAAAGAAAAAGAGCAATTTTTCTTAGAGCGTTGTTTAAAAGTACTGGAAACAACTTTCCAAACACTGAGGCTTGTGATAAAAAGGGTCAAACTCATAGGTGCCTTCCCTGCCGCGGGCAATGTGACCCAACAACACCCCAAGACTCTAAGATGACAGATTCCAATCAGCACCTGAAAGCCTATGAGCTCCCTTAACAGTCGAGTGCTACGGCTAAACCAGGAAAATGTCATGGCCATTTACGACATTGCTTAGAGGCTCTGAACACTTAAAAATAGAGCCATGGCTTGCCGGGGATCAGTTTATGGTGAAGAGGTGGTTTGGAAACCTCTTTACTTTAAGCTCACAATATCTAAATGATGTTCAAATAATTTAAAATGTTTAAATTTGTAAGGTTACCAAAATTAAGATGAAAGTAACAAAAAATGAGAATTAGAAAAATAACCAAGGAACTTTTCCTCCCTGAATAATGTTAATCTGTAACTGTGCTGGCAAGACAGTGACTCTTCATCCTGGTTTCCTTAACTAACATTCTAGCCGTTTAAATTTCACCCCCCGAACTTTTTCATGAGGATTTTCGGTCCAATTTTACTTCTACTTAGTTCTTAAGCAGATCCTCTCCTTTTCCTCTCCCTGTCATTCTCCACCCCCTGGTATCTCCCACCCTACCACGATTCCCTTCCATCACCCTACAACTCTGGAACTGAAATCAGTAAGGAAATACCCAATGGAAACTGGCCCCACTAAATTTTCTGAAGAGTACAAGTTAATGTGTACTTTTCTCTTTTCTTAAAGGAGAAGAAATTGCCTGCAAATATTTAAGCTCTAACCATTTGATTAAAATTTTTCTGCCTGTAATTATCAATATTATAAGACTAATTAAACCATGCTACATGTACAGTTACTTGCCTTTGTATGAAAGGAAAAACCCACTCTGTCATATCATCAGAGAGAACTATTTATACTAGATACAGCTGAAATTGGCTAAAATTGGTCAGAGCTTGAATGAAACAAAATAAGTGTTTTTAGGAGGCCACTAAATTATCCTTGAAAAATCATTAATGACTGGTTAAGTCATAGGTTTAATAGTGATTAGTTCATAACATGCTGGATACACCCCAAGCAATGAAGCATAAGCTATTCAATTACATTTAAGTGCTATCAAATCTGTAACTAGTCAGAGTTTTTCTGGAATTGAACCAAACCAATCACTAATATCATCATATTTTAACAAACTCAGAAGTATACTGTAAAAATACACTAATTAAGTCCATGAGGTTTATAATGCTATTAAGAAGTGAAAATAAGGTAGTATGGATACATGGTGCTAATGTCTTATTTCTTTCAGTAATTCTCATGGTATTGCTGGGTCCTTTAGAAATATGTGTCATTCAATTTTGTATGTGTACGGTTAAGGTATTAGATTACTACCCACAAGCTGTAGACGCCCGCAATGGCACCAAATATATTTTCAGAAGTAGATGTTATATGGCAGGTACCAAAATGTGATGATCAGTTCCATGTTTTCTATCGATTAAACCTCCTCATTTGGTTAAACAGCCAGTGTATACCAGAGTTCTACACAGGTCAAAATTATATCACTTTCAGAGCAGCAATACGCGATCCAAGGTTTTCTTGAAGGTAGTGCAAAAGATGCAGTTCATAATGTTCTCCAGATTCAGGGACTCTTATGCTGTGTCTCTCCTGAGGATAGATCTTAAACAACAACAAAAATCAAAATACAGAAAGTGAGAATTTAATAATACATTTCCTTCCAAAGCTTTCCACAGAGTTTCAACAGGATAATATGGAGCACAGCCTCTCCAAGATATTACATGCATATATCCAATATAAAGGCCCCTCCCCGCTTTTTATCAAGGCTTACGGAAGGATTTATCTATAGATCATTGGGTCTCCAAGTGTGATCTAGAGACTTCTGGGATCCTCAGAAGCCTTTCGAGGTATACACAGGTCAAAACCACTTTCAGAACAATTTGCCTTTATTCACTGTGTTGGCATTTGCACCGATAATGCAAAAGCAATGATGGGTAACAGTTCCAGTGCCTTAGCATGAATCACGGCAGTGATATTAAATTGTACTGGATGTCACCGTATTCTTCACTACCACACACTTGTAGTAAAAAACAAAAGTTTATTAAATTGCAACCCTTGAATAGATGTCTTTTTACATGTTCTGTGGTGATAAATGGGAAGAAAGCAGAAAGCACTTCTGCTATAGGATGTCTAAAGGAAAAGCACTTATGAAATGGAGTTGCAAGCTGAACTGCCACTTCTTAAATGGAACTCCATTTTCAACCTGAATGACTGACAACTATGGTGATTCAGATTTGGGTACCTGGCAAACATTTGCTCAAAAAATCAATGAAGTGAGCTGGTCACTTCAAGGACAACACTGACAATATTCGTTGCCAATGATAAATTTTGAGCTTTTAAGTAAAAATTAGAATTTTGGAAAACTTGCATCTACCACTACTAGCTCATGAGCTTCCCCAAACTTACAGACTTCTGATGGGATCAGGGGTATAATATTAATATATGTGATTTTAAAAATACCGTATAATGAAATGAGTCAATACTGAGAAGACTGACGTTATACAGTGAAGCAATATTTTCCAGATGACCAATGTATGTGTGAAAGATCCATCAGAAGTACAAGATCCAACATATTTTAATGTAACACAGTATGAAATGTTTTAGATATGGCGTCAGATTCCACACTAAAACTAACCTTTAAGAAACTAAGATCTGTCCAGTTTTGGTGTAGTATTCAAGAAGAATATCCAAAATTATCTGTAAAAGCTAACATATTTCTCCCTTTTCCTAACTACATATTCTGTGAGGCTGAATCTTCTTCACACAGTAGTCCCACCTTATCCACAGGGGACACATTCCAGGATCGATATTGGATGCCTGAAACTGCGGATAGTACCAAACCCTATAGATACTGTTTTTTCCCCATACATACATACCTATGATGAAGTTTAGTTTATAAATTAGGTACAGTAAGAGATTAAAAACAATGATAATAAAACAATCATAACAACATACTATAATAAAAGTTACCTGAATGTGGTCTCTCTCTCTCAAAATATCTGGTATTATTGCTCGTTCATCCTGGGACGATGTGAGGTGATAAAGTGCTTACGTGAGGAGATGAAGTGAAGTGAATGACACGGGCACTGTGATATAGTGTTAGGCCATTAGTGACCAGACACTATGTCAGAAAGAGGATCGTATGTGTCTTCTTTTTTTTTTTTTTTTGAGAGAGAGAGAGTGTGCGGTGGGAGGGGCACAGGGAGAGAGAAAATTCTAAGCAGGCCCCACATCCAGCTTGGAGCCCGACATGGGGCTCCATCTCACAATCCTGAGACCGTGACCTAAGAAGAAACCAAGACTCCGATGCTTAACAGACTGAGCCATCCAGGCGCCCCAGCAATCATCTGTTTCTGGACCTTGGTTGACTGAGGGTTAACTGAAATCTCAGAAAGCAAAACTGCACATAATGGGAAACTACTGTATACTTTAGCCAAAACAACACTTCCCAACAGATTGCATGTGGAAACAGATATGAGAATCCAGGTGTCTTCCTTAAGTCAAGCATTAAAGGGATTTTACAAAAATGTAAGAAAACAATGCTATTTCTCTATTTTTTTTTTGTTTCGGAAAATAGTTTTTCTCCTCCACAAAAATTGTGATTTGTGTTAACACGTAATAGTTTATCACTATTTTTTATTTTATTTTATTTTATTTTTTATAGATTTTATTTATTTATTTGACAGAGAGAGACACAGCGAGAGAGGGAACACAAGCAGGGGGAGTGGGAGAGGGAGAAGCAGGCTTCCCGCTGAGCAGAGAGCCCGATGCGGGGCTTGATCCCAGGACCCTGGGATCACGACCTGAGCCGAAGGCAGACGCCCAACGACTGAGCCACCCAGGCGCCCCATCACTATTTTTTAAAAAATATTTTAAATTTTTCTTAGTTTTGGGGGTGCCTTGCTGGCTCAGTTGGAAGAGCATGTGGCTCTTGATCTCAGGTCGTGAGTTCGAGTTCCACAATGGGTGTAGAGATTACTTAAATAAATAAACTTTAAAAAAAACAAAACAAAAATTTTCTTAGTTTTAGTATCTTTTATGGAAATACTGACAGACACAACCCACATAAATGAAAGCTCTTTGGTGTGCATAGGGGTCCTGAGACCAAAATGCTTGAAAACTGCTGCTACAGACAAATAGCTCATAGTTTATCTACGTAAATGTCAATTGAAACATAAAAGAGGAAAAAGTAATATTTTTCATTTCTTATGAGTACATAATCTGTGAAAGAAGTACAAAGGTGGAAGAAATGAACAGGTTATCTTTTAAAACCTTTTTTTGAGTAATGGAGCAATAGAGGTGGTTAACTTGTGGCTTTCTATTCCAATGTCAATATAAAATAAAAATTAAAAGACCATGTAAAGAAAAGCAAAGGGGATACTGAATGGACTCCTGTCATCTTTTCCATGATTACAAACTGAAAGCAGTTACAGATACATAAGTTATATAATCCAATAGGCCAGTTCTTAGCCCAACTTTAACAAAATCTTAATTTTTACCCAACTAGAGGCACTACTAACTATGCCTATGACTTTAGATCCTTTAAGCAGAGAGTGGCCACAGCTGAAAATTCAGCCTTACTCCATAGGTTATTATATTTCAAAGTAATCAATCACTAATCACTACTTACTTCAATCAGAAAATGAAGAACTCACCTGTAAATCATATGGCTTTCCAGCCCTCACTAAAAAACTCAGTAATATACTGGTGTGTGCAAAATGGACATTTTCATCCAAGAATCCATGTAAAAGTAGTAAACGATTTGGTCTAGAGAAATGGAAAGATTACAGGATTAGGCAAAATAGAGTACTTGGGAAAACCACTTAACTCCTCTGATCACAATTAACTATTAGTTAATATTACAGTTATGTAATATATCCAACTATATATAGTTATATAATATACAATTATATAAAAACAAATATAACTATATAGTAATATAGTTAATAATAGTTAACTTCCTTATAATGTAATATTAAAATAAGAATTCAATATTTTCTGTTTTTTTATTTTTATTTTTTTAAACATTTTATTTATTTGAGAGAGAGAGAGAGAGAAAGAGCATAAGCAGAGGGACTGGGAGAGGGAGAAGCAGACTTCCCACTGAGCAGGGAGCCCGACTCGGGGCTCAATCCCAGGACTCCGGGACCATGACCTGAGCCGAAGGCAGACGACTAACAACTGAGCCACCCAGGAGCCCCGAGAATTCAACATTTTCAATAATAAATTTATAATATAGTAACCAGACACTACATATAATGAAATATTATGTGTTCTATTTCTTATGATGATCTTAGCATCTATCAATAATCATAGCATGTCCCTAGGGAAAGAAAAATCATAAACATTGTCTATAGAATATATTTAAGCAGAAAGAGAATTTTTTCCACCTTGAAACAGTTATATACTTCACTTCTTTCAGGACAGTAATTGCTTCAAATATAACTTGTAAAAAAAAAAACCAGGTTAGATGAACTGGCCTGTAATTCAGCTTTGAGAAATAGCCATGCCATTTGAGTAGTCTATATAATATTAGTCTTGGGGTGCCTGGGTGGCTCAGTCGTTGAGCATCTGTCTTTGGCTCAGGTCATGATCCCGGGGTCCTGGGATCGAGCCCCGCATCGGGCTCCCTGCTCTGCGGGAAGCCTGCTTCTCCCTCTCCCACTCCTCCTGCTTGTGTTCCCTCTCTCGCTGTCTGTCAAATAAATAAATAAAATCTTTAAAATATTAGTGTTGGTTTTGCAGTATTTGTAGTTTTCATTGTTATTAAAGACAAATTTTAACACTACAATTTTAAATTTATAATCTGAATTTTAAAGCTTGAACTTACTCAGAGGGAAACTTTTCTGCTTGCATGGCCACAGATCCTAAGTAATAGCCCTGTTCGTTCTGGTCAGGGTGGCCCATATAACGTTCTGTGTAACCTGTATCATAGAAGATCCACAGAGTGACTGGGGCCCCAGCAATAGCAACCTACAGAAGACAACAGTAACAGTCAAGTGTGGTCCAAAAAAGAATGGCTAGCAATGAGAATGTGTAACTGCAAATTTATAGGCTAAAATTATCCTTAGGCTTTAGCCCCACAACTGGGGCATACGTGGTCTCAGGCAACTCAGAAAATCAAAGTGGAGTGCCAAGGTCAAGAATTTGATACTTTGTGAGTCAGTGAGCTTCATGTTCCACAGGCATGCTGCATATCAAACCCTTAACCTGGGCTAGTTGAAATATACACTGGGGCCCCTTTGTTAAAAGGGGAGACTGAACTAGAACATGTGAACGCCTCAGTGTAAACTCATTCCTGCTGCTGGGGAAAAAAAGTGTGACAAGTGTCAGCTTTATATAGGAAAAGCAGTCATTTCTTTTTTCTTTTTTAGCCTCTGCTGGCAGTACAGAATTTTTAACAATGAATGAAATATATTTAAGCACTAAACACTTTCCTCATTTTAAGGTTCCCACACAGTTTTATACTTAAATATTCTAATTACTTTCTTGACAGCTGCAAGCCTGGGAAAATTATGGCAGTTTTCAGTTTATTTTGTGGTTATTATAAAGATTATCTGAATATACATGCAAGAACAAAAACCCTATCATTTTCATTCATAAAATTATTTTTCACTGTAAGAAAAAAATCACGTTATTGAAATAGTAAAAAAGAAAAACACTTCATAATTGCCATTCTCTTAACAACTTTTGGCATCTTTATTATTTCCTTCTAACATATTTCTCTAGGAAGTTGTTTATAAAATTGTAACCATCATTTATATATTTAATACGTTATTTATTCAATAAGGATTTACTTAAGACCTACTATGTGCCACGCATTGTGCTTGGCTACTGAGGATACAGTGATGTGAAGGGCACGCAAGTCCCTGACATCAGAGCTTGCAGTCCAGCAATTAAATAAGTAATTACAATCCAATACGCGAATGCGTGCGCGTGTGTGTTTTACTAATCATGACTATCTCCCATAATCTTTGGCGTGTCTATAAATAGCCAACAACTGGTCATCAAGGTAACAAGTGTTTTTTAATATACAGATAGATAGATATGTAAATATATATCTCACATGGCTATCACAAGTTGACAAGATACATCTATTATCTCACATGACTGTTAGATACACAAATCCTAACATTCCATAATATTGCCAACTCTGTAAACCTTCAGAAAATAGGCACTTTCTCATATCCTCAATTTATTGAAACTTCTACCCCTATTGCAAAAAGAAATACAATAGGAAACCACATACCCTGAAGATATCTGACCTCTGCATTAATGCCATCAGGGACAGGTATCCTCCATAGGACCAGCCATGGATGCCCACACGATCTAAGTCAATGAAATCATATTGAGAAGCTAGATATTGGAGTCCTTCCACCTGATCGTCAATTTCTATTTGACCCTGTCAAAAAAGGGAGAACATTTCACTGATTCTGCTGAATAGAAGTCTCATTATCAGAGTGTTTTTAAAGCTGATAAATGGTTTTCACTAAAAATACCTGTAGTATTTTTTAATAATTCATTATCAATTGAGATTCTGTTGCCCGAAAAGAATTTTTTTAACTCTATTTAGAGATAGGGGCCTATAGCTTCTGTTGCTAGCCAGTCCTAGAGTTTAGTTATCCCTTAGTCACAAAGTTCTTTCCTACTGAGACCCAAACTGTTCCTTGCTATATGGGTATTTCCCCTTTCCATTTGTTCTGTTGTCTGCTAAGAGGTCAGCATCTTCCTTGTAACAAGCCTTCCTATACCCAAAGACAAAAAATTAGCCCCCTTAAGTGGTTGACTAATTTTACTTCTTTTTAAAACTTAATGCAGTAAAGCAGAAGGAATCACTCCCGAGGTCTTATTCTCCTATTTCCCCATCATCTACTTCTAGGAACTGAACATATGCTATTTCTTTAAATCCTATTAAGTCCTAATTTCTACCACCACCACCCTGTCTGTATTACTAGGCCTGCCAGTGCACACAATCTCCTTCACTGAGCCAAAAACAAAAATAAAAACAAAAAAAACTTACATGAGAATACAACATAAGGTCAAAGAACTGGCTGTGGGAGAAAATCCCATGTCTTACTCAGCATGTCCAATACACTGGCAAACACAGTAACTGCCTTACTGTGTAAAAGGAACATCGGATTCTCATCATTTCCCAAAGCAGCAGAAAGGACATGGGGCATCTCTAAAAGGTAGCATTTAAAGCTTCCTGTAGAGAGAAAGAGGCTTGTCACAAGGAAGGCACTAACCAGTTGGTTTCTCTCTTCACAGAGGACAGAACAAATCTCAATTATTCCTCTTGATAGGGCACAGGATGCTGAAAACTATGGTGCTGCTTTCTGGCTAAGCTGGATATACATCATAGAAAGAAAAGGTATTTCTGTGTAAAAGTGGTTCTATCTCAGCTCCCCAAAGTTATATACAGGTAGACAGGCAGATGTGAGCTAGCCTAGTGAATACCAAGTTGCATCTTCCCTCCCACCCCTGAACTATAACACACAGACACACACACACACACACACACTCTCTCTCTCACTCTCTCTCTCTCACTCTCTCTGCCCCCCCTCTTGCTCACTCACAGCCCCTTCCCCCAACTTGCTCTCTGAGATTTCACACCAAACAATGAACCAGAAAATGTAAATGTCTTTAAAAGAAAAATGTTTGTATGCTCACACACCATTTTGTATTTAAAGGCGCCTTCAAATTTAAGCCCTCGGTGACAGGATCCCCTGTTGTCTATCACTACAACCACATAACCCAGAGAGGCTAGGGTATTCAAGCGGAAATACTTGACTCCTTTAAACCGATTATTCACCAACTGCACCTGAGGAAGAAATACAACTTCAGTGAAATGTATTATATGGTAGCATAAAAAAGCAAAAGAGGCAGGATGCTGTGAAAAATAGAAAGCTTGAATTTTTTGTATTATTTCGCTTTTAAAATGAAATTTTATTTTCTTGTGGCAAGAACACTTATCACAAGATGTACCCTCTTAACAAAATTTTAAATGTACACTACAGTATCATTAACTATAGGACAGTGTTCTTCAGATCTCTAGAACCTTTCATCTTGCATAATTGAGACTTTGTGCTTGGTGATTAGCAACTCCCTATTTCCCCCTCTCCCTGACTTATTTTTAAATTAACTTAAATTTCTCTTGTTTATGTGGTTTCTTTTTTTTTTAACTTCACACTCAAGGTTCAGGGCAATTACTGAGCAACTAAAGACTTTAAAACTGTAACCAAGATCTTCTTTACATATGAGACAAGAGATTTAACCTACCCCATAGAAAAAGTAACTAAAATCATTACTGCTACTCTGAAGAACTGTATCATTCAAATTACAGAGACAAGAATAAATAAGATCATTTTTCTTCCCTACCTGTCTCTTCTGGGGTTGTCCCTGACCAGCAGCAGAAAAATTTAGTATTTTAATGAAACACTGTGACCAGTCCAGCTTCCTTTTTCTTGTTATACAAATCAGTGCAAAAGGTAGGATAATTCTTAAATCACTTATCATGCTACCATACTTCAAAATGACTGAGGAATTAAATGTGGTTTAGTGCCTCAACAGAAATAAACTAGTGAAAAGAGGACTTCATTTTTTTTAAAGTTTTTTATTTATTTAAGTAATCTCTACATCCAACATGGAGCTTGAACTCACGACCCAGAGATCAAGAGTTACATGCTCTTTGACTGAGCCAGCCAGGTGCCCCCAAAAGAGGATTTTAATTAGTAGAGAGAAACTTAGAGAAGTTCAGGGTTTGGTGGACACTAAGATAGACATTAAACAATGACAAAAAAGGTTCTGTCAAAAATGAAAGAAGTTTTGTTTTTTTTTTTTTAGGATTTATTTATTTAGAGAGAGTGAGCATGTGAGCGAGTGGGGCGCTGAGGGGCAGAGGAAGAGGGAGAAGAGAATCCCAAGCAGACTCCCCAATGAGCATGGAGATCTATGCAGGGCTCCATCTCACAAGCAGGGCTCAATCTCACAACTGAGATCACGACCTGAGCTGAAACCAAGAGTGGGACACTTAACAGACTGAGCCACCCAAGCCCCCTAAAAATGAAAAGGTTTTTTTGGCTGAAACCAACAGGAAAACCAAATCAGCCATTTAAATAAGAATCGACACCATCTTCACACAGTAAATACATACTGAGCGTTTATTAGGATAGACTGGGGTGTGTGTGCCATGTGTAGAGAATCTTCTCCTTTTGAATTTCTGGATATTCAGCACCTCTGTAACAACTGCAAAACTGGTCTTCCTGTTTCTACTCTTGTCCTCCTACAGTCTATTCGCACAATAGCAGAGGGATGATTTTAAAATGTAAATTACATAAGACTTTATAGCTTAGCTCCCTCCAATAGTAAAGAGTTTAGATCTTATTCTAAGATCCTTATCATTGCCTTTTAAGACCTTGTATTATCTGGCCATTGGTTTTTTCTCTGACCTCATCTCATACCAAATCCCGACTTGTGTACTATACTGTAACCTTATTATCAACTATACCAACTTGATTCTAATCCCCAGGACCTTGACATTTACTGTTCCCTCTGTCTGGAATGCTCTTCCCTCAGGTCTTTAAGGTGGCTCACTCCTTCTCATCTTACGTACCCTCAGAGACCTTCCCTGAACTTAACAGAACTCCCATTTTAGTCTCTTTGCAATTCTCTTTCCCAATAATTATTCATAGCATATCCATTATATTAAGTTACATCATTTATACGTCTAGTCATTTATTATTTTCCTCATTAAGCGCCATGAGGGGGGGACCTTAGTCTGATTTGTTCGCTGTGGTATCCTCACTGCCTAGAATAGTACCTGTTACATACTGGGAACTCAATGACTATTTGCTGAACGAATGAATGAAAAATGGAGATAGGAGAATGATGTTTTCCCTTTCTTTTTAAAAACCTTATTATTTATTTTTTAAAATATTTTATTTATTTATTTGACACAGAGAGAGCGAGAGAAGAAACACAAGCAGGGAAAGTGGGAGAGGGAGGAGCAGGCCTCCCGCTGATCAGGTAGCCTGACGCAGGGCTCGATCCCAGGACCCTGGGATCATGACCTGAGCCGAAGGCAGATGCTTAACGACTGAGCCACCCAATTATTTTAATTGCAGTATAGTTAATAGTGTTTTCCCTTTCTCTCTTAGGAGGAGGAGCAAAAAAGGAGGGAGCTGAAAAAAGAAGTACTAGGCATAGAACACAAAAATGAGTATTTAAAGAAAGCTACTTCAGGGTGGCTGGGTGGCACAGTCAGTTGGGTGTCCGACTCTTGGTTTCTGCTCGGGTCCTGGTCTCAGGGTCCTGGGACCAAGCCCCATGTCTGGCTCTGCACTCAGCAGGGAGTCTGTTTGCGGACTCTCTCTCCCTCTCCCTCTGCCCTGCAACCCCCATGTGCTTGCACTCACTCTCTCTCTCAAATAAATAAATAAATCTTTAAAGAAAAAAAAGAAAAAACCACTTCACTGTTGTCTGTTGTCACACACAAAAATGGCCTCAACTGTTGTCACACACAAAAGTGACCTCAACTGCCCGATACGAACATTTCCCCCAAGAGCCAGTGTTTGTGCCCTCACAGCCAGAGGCCTGCTACTTCTGGAGGAAGGTACTTAAACATAATGCCCTTTGGCACTGAGAATTCAGAAGTCTCCTTCAGTATCAGTTCTTCAAAACCTGTGTCCTGCTATCACTTAGCCTGCTTTCTTGTACATTTATATTTATAAAAGTGTCTAGCACATAGGAAATATGACAAGGATTTGTTAAAACACACAGCTGTTATCAATAAAGAGTTTAAAAAACTAAGCCTAGATGACTTTAATCAGAAATACTTGCTTTTCTTGGATTTCACTTTCGTCCAACTATAGACATTGCTGCAGTTAGTGACAAAGTAATTCACTTCATGTTACAAATTGTAACACTGTTGCCAATCAAGATTCCCACTTTGACCTGAACATACACCAAGAAAGGACACAGTTTGGACTGATAATAAGATTTAATCAAAAATTTATTTTTATTTATTTATTATTTTTTATTTGAAAGAGAGAGAGAGCAAGCACAAGCAGGGGAAGTGCAGAAGGAGAGGGAGAAGCAGGCTCCCCGCCCAGCAGCAAGCCTGTTGTGGAGCTTGATCCCAGGACCCTGGTATCACGACCTAAGCCAAAGACAGACACTTAACCTACTGAGCCACCCAGGTGCCCCCTGTGGCTTTTTAAACATAATTAGTAATAAGGAGTAATATAAAGGAGTTCTCTAGTCTTAAAGATCTACATAACCAGTTAGTCTTTATAGTGTGTTTGTCACATATCTCATATATCATTTCTTCACTGGAAAGGAGAAACATCCTTCTTACTTAGCCTTATGATCAAAATAATATACCAAAATATGTAAAACTTCTGAGAGTGTCTTGTAATTTCTCTCTTGCATTTCTTTGTATTAATCCTTTATTTTTAAAAGGATTTATTTATTTGAGAGAGAGAGCACATGAGCAGAGGGAGAGAAGCAGACTCCCTGCTAAGCAGGGAGCCAGACACAGGGTAGGGCTCGATCTCATAAACCTGAGATCACGACCTGAGCCAAAACCAAGAGCAGATACTTTAACCAACTGAGCCACCCAGGCGCCCCAAGACTTTTTTTTTAAGTTTACAAAGATTTGGCTTCAAGTTTTTAACAGAAGGCTAATTTAGCTGTTTATAATTTTGTTTATGATTTATGTATAGATGAGTATAATACAAATGTGAATCATGTTTTGTTTGTAAAATACACTTAACGATGGCAAAGTGATTTAACTTGATATATGATGGCCATTGCTGAGATTTTGTGGCTTATGCAGTTATTTTGCTTTTATTTTATTTTTTGGATGTCTTTTTCTTTTTTTTTCTATTTTTAAAGTAAGCTCTACACCCAAAGTGGGGCTTGAACTCATGACCCTGAGCCGAGATCAAGAGTCATGTGCTCTACTGACTGAGCCAGCCAGGGGTCCCTATTTTTTGGATGTTTTAGCATCTAGATACATTTCCAGATACTGAATAACTGGATATAATTATGAAGGATATCTGCGGAGTCAAGAGCTACATTATAAAAATGGTATAATTATATTCTAATTTCTTCAAAGGCCCAACAATAAGATAATCAATAAACATTTTTAAAAAGTGCCAATTAACCAATGCCCCTACCCCAACACTTTACTCTGATAGTCAACAGGATTTACTTAATATTCACATGCTAATATTTAATCCAGAAAAAGGAAAATCCAGGTGTAAACTTCTTACAATGCTAAATAGTAGTATAGCAGTTGCCTTAACTAGATGATAAAAGTATTCTAGTCTGCTTCAGAGATATAGACTTAGAATGAAAAGGGGGAATTCATTAGGCTACCACGGCTTCTGAAAGTATCTATTAAAACTCTTTTTATTTACCAAGACAGTTAACTATTTAATTTCATTTCCCAAACAAGTGTCTTCTCTACATAAAAGACAACATATTTACCTACTGACATGAATATTCCATTGCTATGACAGTTTCAGTCCTACTGTAAATTAAGAAACTGACACTGATTTATTAAATTAGCCATGTAACAAAATTCAACTTCTAAATAGGAATGAGAACATAAGCCAGAGTCAAGAACAGCAGAGGCCCAACAATGCTCAAATCTTAACTTGAACAACTAGACATTTAAAAAACAAATCACCTAAAAAATACACACACACACACACACACACGTATGTATATAAATATGCCCACCTGAGTTGGGTGGGGGGATGGGTGAAATAAGTGATGGGGATTAAGGAGTGCAGTTGTTGTGATGAGTACTGGGTGATGTAAAGAATTGCTTAAACTAATATAACACTCTATGTTAACTATACTGGAATTAAAATAAAATAAAATTAAAATAAGTAAATATGCCCACCTGAGGACCACCATATATGAACAGCACAGTGGGGTACTTCTTTCCAGGCTGTAGATCATGAGGTTTGTACAGCATCCCATACAATGTAAATCCAGTAGTACTTTCAAAAGAGAAAATCTCTGGAGGGGTGTAGTCAGGAAGAGGACCTATGAGGAGATAACAAAAAAAGTACATAAAAGGAGTTCTTATGGGAGCTCTGCAATCTGAGAGCAAGGAAAAGAAACCATAAACCCACAACCCCCCCCACAAATAAATGACCATCCCCCTTTCAGGTGATAAGCAAGAATCTTTATCTTTAAAAAAGAAAATCTAATGAATATATTTAATTATTTCAAAAGTAGATACACAATATTCTGAATAATCCTTGGAGCCTAGGAGGTATTCAGATGCAGAACTATACAAATACTTTGTGCTTGGTTCAGTGTAACTTAATGATGGTTAAGCACATACCTGATCAGAAACTGGAAGCACAAATTTAACTCAATTTAACTTGCTCACAGCAGGTGCTCAATAAACATTTGTTTCTGATCACTAGAGAATAAGCCTAACCAGGACCCAGAAAAAATGAAAGTCATGATCAGTCTTTGGTTTACCAAAGCTATACAGACTTACCCTAAGTCTGTGTATACTGGATAATGTTACAATCTAAGCAGAGATCATCACCATATTACAAATTCTACTTGTGGACATTAGAACATACCCTGTGGTTTTGCACTAATTTCTTAACCCCTTGGCAGCTATTCATGAGTGAAAATACTTAACAGAAAAAAGGATTTGGGGAGAAAGTAGATTAAAGATACATAAAATTACTCCATTTTTTTGTTTAAGAAATCAAGCATTTAAAAGATAGATAATTCACAGTGCTCTTCACTCCCATACAGAACAAGTGTTCTACCTTTTATTAAGATGACCACTGTAAGTGCTTTAAAAAGTTAAAGCTATCAGCTGGTTATTCCCTAAAGCTTCAGCTTCCCTGCTCAGTCTTACTAGTTCTGTGTACATTATCCTCATCTGTTTATCTGAGAAATTACCCAAACATGTGAACAAATCATTTCTTAGCTGATACTGTGACTATTTTATGCTTATTTTCAAAAAGGCCCTCCAGGGGCATCTGGCTGGCTCAGTTGGAAGAGCATGCGACTCTTGAGCTAGGGGTCATGAGTTTAAGCCCCACATTGGGTGTAAAGACTGCTTAAGTAAAAAATTAAATTAAATTAAAAAACTTCAAAAAGGCCTTCCAGACCTGCTCCTGCCTGGAATGGGAGGTAACCCATCTTATCTGGTGATTGATAGAATAGGAAGGGTGGGATTAATAAGGAACTCAGCAGCTCGGGGACAAGTGGTGGTGAGAGATGAGAAATGTGGATCTATGAAACAGATTTAGTGCACTTATGTACTAATCCTACTTAAAATCAGGTTCAGGGAAATGAGTACCTGCTGAATCCAAAATGGTGGCCCAAAATTCCTTTGTTTTGCAAGTTGGGTCATCTTCAGGACTTGAAAGCTTGTAAAGGGACACACAGTGTGGATTCTTCTGGTTACTATACTTACTTATAAAGAAGTCACAATGCTAGAGAAAGGAGAAACAATTACTTTTTCCCTGTGGAAAAGTAAAAAAGTGCTACATCTGCGCTGGTGCTAGAGCAGGAGTATGGTTGAGAGTCTGATCACTGACGTCCATATACAAGGCTGAAGTTAAGAGTAGACTTTTTAGGGCGCCTGCGCGGCTCAGTCGGTTAAGCGTCTGCCTTCGGCTCAGGTCATGGTCCCAGGGTCCTGGGATGGAGCCCCGCGTAGGTCTCCCTGCTCGGCGGGGAATCTGCTTCTCCCTCTGCCTCTGACCCTCCCCCCTGCTCATGCATGCGCGCTCTCTCAAATAAATAAAATCTTAAAAAAAAAAAAAAAGAGTAGACTTTTTAGGGGAGCCTGAGTGGCTCAGTTGGTTAAGCGTCTGCCTTTGGCTCAGGTCATGATCTCAGGGTCCTGGGATCGAGTCCTGCATTGAGTCCTGAATCAAAGCCCCATATCAAGCCCCGTATCGCATTGGGCTTCCTGCTCAGCCAAGAGCCTGCTTCTCACTCTCTCTCTGCCCACTCCCCCCCTGCTTGTGTGTACTCTTTGGTTCTCTCTCTCAAATAAATAGATAAAATCTTTAAAAAAAAAAAAAAAAAAGAGTAGACTTTTTAAAGTTTTTTCTCAGAGAATCAGATTTCAGCAGGCCAATTTCACTGATTTTCACATTACTCTAAAGGAGTATTACAGCAGAAGGTCTTTTATATGATAGGAAACTCTTTTCCAACAGGGACTAATACCTGGCTGATGCAGCAAGAGTGGGAATAGCCACGGTCGGTCAGCCTTGTCACCTCTCCAGGATTTACGTAACTGACCACGTATAGGTGATGTTCCAAAGGAGAGTCCTTGGTGCCTTCAAAATATACCAGCTTCCTGACTTCATCAACCTGGATCTGTCAAAAAAACAACAATAGAAAAATCAGTGCTAGCAGGACCTTGGCCAGGCTAGTAATTCAACAAACAATTCCCAATTTTAATTAGAATCATTTGAGGCACCCTTTGACTTGTGCCTCTTAAAACATTTTGCCACCAATGTTAATAAACCTGAGTTGGTTTTGCTTATGACTTTTACCTAAGAATAGATCTTGTCCACAAGTAAAAAGGACACTTGAATTGCATGCTATTATTAGTTTCCTATATGACTGAAACGTGGGCTTTTCTTAAAATGCAAGAATTATTTCATTATAACGACAACATTTTACAGGGAAAAAACATACCTATATTGCAGCTGAGGTCAACCATTCACGCACACTTAAAAGAGTCTAATTTTAGAATCCAGTGTATTTCTCAGTGCAGTATTATCTTAGGCAGTACTTTTTTGGTCTTTTGTACAAACTTGCAAAAGTATTTTATCTACTGGGTTGGGAAATAACTGAACTCAATTACAGTTTCAATACTGGTATAGTTTATAAATAAGTATGGGTAAAATCTTTTAAGTCTTCATTCAGAACTCAAAAAACTGTAAGTAAACTCACAGCTGAATTAATTTAATATTCTTCACAAATTACAGTAGGAGTCTAAATAAATGGCTTTTATTGTCCCTTTAAAAAAATCTTTTACCAGCCTATTCAGTGTTTAATGAAATTCAAATTTTTTTGCACAGCAAAGAAAACACAGATACATTTTCAAAAGCAAGTATTTTTAAATGCCACATTTTCTCCAGGAAGCTGTTTCTTCATTATTAAATATTTTTTAGCATACACAGGTACAGAAATAAACACGACTGAGATTAAGTAGGCCCACATGACATATACAGAAAGGATACAAGTGAGAGGAAATGCCAGAACAAACATTCATGAAGTTTCACAGGTATGTGTTAATCTGCGCAAAAGGTTAGGATAGGTTCTGCTCTTGACCTAGCAGCTGGGAGTAAGGCCTTTCAAAACTGAAGAAATAACTGGTTAATTTCTCACCCCTGATTTAAAGGTTCTTTTCTTTGTTTCGTGTAACTACTTTATTAAACAGAAGTATCAGAATCACCTTGAGGGGTTTGTTAAACAGATTGCTGGGTTCTGCCACCAGAATTTCTGATTCAGAAGGTCTGGGGTGGGCCCAATAATTTACATTTCTAAAATGTTCCCAGGTGACGCTTAGGCTGTACAGCTGGTCCAAGGACTATACTTTGAGAACCACTCCCCAATAGTGAGGAGCACATGGGCTTAAAAGTCTCAAAGCTCAGGGCACCTGGGTGGCTCAGTCATTGGGCGTCTGCCTTCAGCTCGGGTCATGATCCCAGAATCCTGGGATCGAGCCCAGCATCGGCTCCCTGCTCGGCGGGCAGCCTGCTTCTCCCTCTCCCACTCCCCCTGCTTGTGTTCTCTCTCTCGCTGTGTCTCTCTCTGTCAAATAAATAAATAAAAAATCTTAAAAAAAAATGTCTCAAAGCTTTACCCAATTATTGCCATTAAAAATCTTTGGGTGGGAACAAGGTCACTGACAAAAGCAGAGAAGGAAAAGGTAACTTTAAAAAAATAAGGCCAGGATAGAGGGATATGAAAGAGTAAGAAAGAGAGGCACAAACACATTACATAAGTAAGCATGACATAAAGAAAGAAAATTGATGCACATAACTGCAAGTAACAGACATTTAGGTTGCTGAAATAAGATTCAGATCTGCGTAAATACAATTCTGTGGGTTCCATCAGTATTATCCAACCATTACACAAGCAGGAACTTTATAATAGTGTAATTTTTTGTTATCAGAACTTGGAATTGCACAGTAAGATTCTTCTCAAATGACAATAACATCCAAGGTCCCTAAACAGAAAAAATATATTTGGATATATATAACTAGAAGGCCATGTGAGACGCGCAGTGGAAATTAGACTAACGGTTACCTACGATATTCTAAAGTTTTTACCAACAAAACCAAACCTGACACCCGGATCTTCACTTTCTCTCCTTAACCACCTTGGGGACTGTAAGTGACTTCTATAGCAGCCAGTACACCTAATCCTTTAATAAATCTCCAAATCAATTTAAGGAAATCAAAGGCCTTCCCTAAATCCTGGTAGCATACATCAACTTAACTGAATGTATCACAACACATAAAAGATGGGGTTCTTAGAGCTCTCAGGAAACTGACCACCTAACTGAAAGTTCAAAGAAACACAAGATACTATGAAAGGCAAAAGAAAAAAAAAATTCAAATTCACTGAATTGCTACAGAAGGCCACATGCTAAGAGGAAAGAGGGTGGATTTTCCCCCTTTTCCATATCAACCTACACTGTATATATGTCCACCACTCTTTGAAGGTGGTGGATAAAACTTTAAATTTGTGAGATAAGATAAACAGGTAAGTGAAAGAGAATCACTATCTCAGAAGTAGTAAATGCAAGTTCAAATGTAGAAATGACATGAGCAGTCTATAAGAGATATAAAAATAATTTTCAAACAATATCCCAACTCACAACTTTTGCAGACTCAGAAAATATGGACCAGCCTTTTTCTTATTAAGCAGCAACACTATACTTGAAAATGATGAACTTAAGTAACCAGAACACATCTAATACCAGGGCTATAAAACGGGTGATTTATAATTTAAACTAAGATTCTTCCTTTCTAAAACTTGAGTTCTTGTAGGCCCTAACTTAATACTGTCAAAACACTGGGGTCATATAAAGTTGTACTACAGTTTTTTTGTACTGCATAAACATAGCAAATGTTGACCAAACATATCAGTAGAATAAAAGAGCATACATTAGATCCATGCCGGCCAAGAACTTCCCATTCACCACTGGTAATTGCTATTTCTTCTTTGACAGGACACTTGAAATCACCTAAAGATAAACATAGTTATCATTCAGCACTCTGTATCAGACTATAAGCAAATGAAACAATGAAGAACATTACTCTAAACCTCTTTTTTCCAAAAGCACATTAAATAATTTAAGTTATATCTGGGGTAATGAAAATGTTTTGAAACTAGGCATGGGTGCTGACTGCACAACACTGTGAATGTACTAAATGCCACTGTTTATCTTATTTTTCTTAATGTTTTAATTTAAATTTTTTTAAAAAAAAAGTAATCTCTACACCCAATGTGAGGCTTGAACTCAAGACCCTGAGATCAAGAATCATATGCTCCACCAACTAAGCCAGCCAGGTGCCCTGCCACTATTCATTTTAAAATGTTTGTTCAAGGGGCGCCTGGATGGCTCAGTTGGTTAAGCGTCCGACTCTTGATTTCAGCTCAGGTCATGATCTCAGGGTGTGAGACTGAGCCCCAAGACAGGCTCTCCTCAGTGGGGAGTCTGCTTGAGATTCTCTCTCTCCATCTCCCTCTGTCCCTCCCCACCCATAAATAAATAAATCTTTAAAAAAAAAAAAAATGTTTAAAATGTTCATTTTAAAGTGGTTAATTTAATGTTATGTGAATTTCACCTTACTTTTAAAAAAGTCTATAGTTAAAAAAATTCCAAGTTATGAGTCTTCACAATACAATGGAATAATGGTGGAAGGATCCATGTAAAATCAAGTAAAAACAGCAAAATAGATTCTGATGGCAAAGCCAGAAAAGAACTCAAAAGCAATTGTATTCCTAAGACCTAGAAGTGTAATGGGTTGACAAGGCATTTCCTTTAGAAATGCAACAAACTATTTAAAAAGCCACAAAAGAAGAATTTTTATACAATTGTTCTTCATCTGCCAAAAAATAAACTGGGTATTACCACAGTAAATGCCAACATGCCCCATTTGTCTTTATGAGATTCTATCTGGGTAAAGAAAACTCTTGGTGGCCAGTGGCCGAAGGAGGAGGTTAAAAAATGGAAACCATTTCTCTTTGCCTAGTAGCACTGTGGGAAGAGACAGCTGGGGACGGATTATATGATGGTACAGGGTTTTAACTAGGGTCTCTGTAAGGTTAAAAAAGTTGATTTATTTTTTCTTAAGACACAAAAATTCAACTTAGTACTTTAAATTTTATGTCCAGGAAATAAATACTATTTAATATATATATAACAAGTACTAATTGTTTCACATTATAGCCACTTGAGGAAGAAGAGGGAGGAGGAAGATAAAGTAGATATCACGGAAAAAGGAAAATTTGGAGAAAGTCTAAGAAGAAAGGAGGGGAAGGGAAAGAAGAGGTAGATAAACTGAGGGGTCCAGAAAGAGACACTGAGAGGGAACAAAGAGGCTAGGCTTCAGGGATGAATGTTAACTGCCTACACTCTTCAACAGGAGTTTATAATTTTAAGTTACCAACATTTTATTACTGTTCCCCAAACATTGTTTTAGTTAATTAATTATTATTCACAGCTCTTTGACCATTCTTCATCACTAAAATTTCTGGAGGGCGCCTAGGTGGCTCAGTTGGTTAAGTGTCTGCTCAGGTCATGATGCCAGGGTCCTGGGATTGAGTCCTGCACTGGGTTCCCTGCTCAATGTGGAGCCTGCTTCTCCCTCTCCCCCAACCCCTCCCCACAGCCTGTGTAGTAAAATTTCTGGAATTTCGTAAGTGGATTTAATTTATGAACAACAGAGGAGCTGGTAAGGGCAATTTCACACTAAGGCTCTCAAGGAAGAAATTCTTCATCTTGGATATACAAGATCCAGTCTGCCTTAAAAAAATTAGGCTAAGTAAAGGAACAGAGTCATAGGCAGTATTTATTTTGTTAGTCCTAAGATGTAGCTCATGTTTCCCAAATAAGAATGATATTTAAAAGGCCTTGTTGAGAAAAACATGCAACCCACTTGAAAAGTTGGCAAAGCATTCAGACAGACACTTCTCCAAAGAAGATATACAAATGGATAATAACACATGAAAAGATGTACAATGTTACTAGTCATTAGGGAAATGCAAATCAAAGGCACAATGGCATACCACTTCATACCACTTCACTAGGATGGCTATATCCAAACAAACATACAAATAAACAAACCACATGGAAAATAACAAGTGTTGACAAAGATGTTGATGAACTAGAGCCCTTGCGCACTGCTAATGGGAATATAAAATGGTGCAGCTGCCACAGAAAAGAGTATGGTGGTTCCTCAAAATATTAAAAATAGAATTGCCATATGATCCAGTAATTTCACTTCTGGGTATACACCCAAAAGAACTGAAAGCAGGGTCTCAAAACAGGTATCTGTACACCCATGTTCATAGCAGTATTAGTCACAACAGCCAAAACATGGAAGGAACCCAAGTGTCTGTAGACAGATGAATAGAAGACACAATGTGGTCTATACACACAGTTGAATTTATTCAGCCTTAAAAATGAAAGACATTCTCACATATGCTATGACGTGGATAAAACTTGAGGACATTATTCAAAGTGAAGTAAGTTAGACATAAAAGGGCATATGAAGTATCTAGAGTAGTCAAAATCAGAGAGACAAAGTAGTTGTCAGCAGTTGAGGGGAGGGAGCAATAAGCTAAACTGGGTATTATTTACTGCATAGCTTCAGTTTTGGAAGATGAAAGAAGTTCTGGAGGTAGATGGTAGTTAATGGTTGCATAACAATAGAAACATACTTAATGCGACTAAACAGTACACTGAAATACTTAAAATGGTAGATTTTGTGTATATTTTGCCACAATTTAAAAAATGGCTGTTGAGTCTGTTATGTCACAAATGGCATTTAAGCATATAACATTATCATAAAGTGCCTACCATTCTAAAACAAACTCTATATTATTAAAGCAGAAAACTAGAACTCAAATAAAAAAACAAAAACAAAAACAGGAGAACTACTGGATACACCGTTTCCCTTTTTCCAGGCTTACATGTCCATTCTGTATTACATTTCCCAGAAGGAAAACCATCACTTTTTAGAGAGAAATTAATTCCAGCTGACACAATATTTAATTTCACTTTGGACAGCATAATTATATCAATCTGAAGAGCTATAACCATATTAACTTCAGTGTAGATGCAGACAGTATTAAACCAAAAAAAATAGGAGGGGCGCCTGGGTGGCTCAGTCAGTTATGTAGCCAACTCTTGATTTCTGCTCAGGTCATGATCTCAGGGTCCTGGGATGGAGCCCCACGTTGAGCTCCCTGCTCAGCGGGGAGTCTGCTTCTCCCTCTCCCTCTGCTCCTCCCCCTGACTCGTGCTCTCTCCCTCACACTGGTGCTCTCTCTCATAAATACATGATCTTAAAAAAAAAACCATAATATGTAAAAAAACAAAACAAAACTAGGATGTAAAAATATCTAATAACCAAATAACATTTTAAAAACAGCTTTTTAAATCTAAATATGACTTGGGCTCACTTTAAACAAATTAAAAATTACAGTCAAGGCAAAAGTAGAAAGCAAAAACAAGTAATTCCATTCCCAGAGATTACTCACTATTAATAGTTTCTTACATATCCATCAAGAACTTTGTCCTGTGATTTCACATATGTATTTATATTTTAGCTTAACTTACGTATTAAGTTTAATGAAGCAAGTACTGATGCTTATAAAGTATATAAAGTATACAAAAGAGACATTATATTACCTTGCCCCTCCCACTTTCTGCCCCCAACATATATATATATATATATATATATATTTCTAAATAAAAAAGGATTTCTTACTTGGGGCAGGCAGCCCACCACTGGATCGTTTATATTTGCTCTCCTTTAAAATGGATGTGATTTTGTATAAATGACGGAAACCTGTTTTGCATTCAGAGGCAAAAATAAATTCAATTTCATCTTCATGACTTTGGGGAAAAACATGAAAGATGTCATGGATCTGTAAAATGAATAGCTTAATTTACTATACACATTAATGAAAATACTACATAAACAATTCAATTAAGTTAGAGAAAGAAGAATTACTTGATAAATACATTCTGAAACATAAATAACTGTCAGTGCTAGGGGGTACTGTGTATTTACAATATAGATTTTGTCTGGTCCTTTCAGATTTATCTCACTTTAGTCATAGACTTCATCCATTGAGAAATAAATGTTCCCAAATGGTGAAAAAAGAAAAATACGACCAAAAGCTTTTTCTTACTCATCTCTATAATCCTTTGAAACATGGCATGAGGTTTAATGATACAAATCTTATTACAGAATCTTACTACTTATTCTTATCCAAAATCTTACTACTTTTCTTTTCTAAAGAGAAATATTGTAACAGTTGAAGGGTGAATCATATAAAGCCTGTACTCAGCCAGGGAGTGATCTGGCTTTATTTATTTTGTATCTTGTTTAAGTTTTTTCCACTAAATTGGAAAATGAAAAACTCAATCCCAACTGGTAAATTTTGGTATAGTTTGCCAACTTAAAAGAGAAAGTCTTTTCTAGACTTCTACTGAGGTCCTCCTAAGAGGCACTGATGAGGCTGTTTTTCAATACATGATGTGTCCAGGAACAAGGGCAAATTTGCAACCAAGGAGATAACATTATCTCCTTGTCATGTCAATGACATCTACTTTCTATCTACAAACATTCCAATTTGAAATGTTCAAACTAAGCAAATAACGTTCCTGCTTACTCTGAATTTAAAAATTCGTTTGGATAGTTTGCTATAAAACTTCACTTGCTTTAGCATTCTGAGAAAATATATAACCAAGTACAGGAAAGCATACATACATTTATCCAGATGTCTGTTGTTTCTTCATAGATAATTAGTGGTGTCACGGAGTCAGGCACCAACTCGATGAGTCTCTGTCTTTCCATGGCATCATCTTCTACTGGGATAAATAATTCAGGTGAGATCAACACTATCTGTAGGCGAGTTTGGGAGCGATCTAGTAGAATGGACCAAGCACTATTTAAACAAACAAACAAAAAAGCACCAAAAATAAAGCCATCTCTCAGAAAATGAATATTCCCCTACTCTCTCCTCTAGTACCCATCTGTTATTTCTGTAATCACAATTAAAGAATTGCTTTAGTAGATGTTAAATTATCACTTACAAATGGCTAATTAAAAGTATTAGCTTATTCTATACTTATTTTTTAAAGTTAGGCTTGAGTAGAGTTTTTTTTAAAAGTGGTTTTCTTTAAACTCCTAAAACCACAAATGACCTATGAAATTGTTTTTTCCCCTTAGTGTCAACAATTGGCGGCCTTGTGAAACTCCTGTTGTCTACCTTAGGAACTATATGTAATCACCTTCACAAAACTCTACGAAAAGTTTTGCTTAAATTATATAATAAAAAAATACAGACATTCTTATATGTGAGCCCTAAAGTCATACAATTTAACCACAAATAAACACTGAAACCATGACTGGCCATGTAACAGACAGAATGAAAATGCAATATGCCCCTATACTTAAAGGATTACGAATCCACAAGCCCACTTAGCTCAGGAAAAGTTCTCTGTGCAGAAATAACTACTCTGCAAATTTGCATGTGAAGGCATCTCCAACTGAAGGGCAAGCCTAGTAACATAAACATTTCTAAAGTTCTGGATTCTAAATTACGTATAAAGAAGTGACAATTTAACATACGCACTATTTTCCCTCTGGAGTCCATCCAGCTCTGGCAATATATTCAACTCCTTCAAACAGAATCTCAAAAGGTTGAATTAGTTCCTTATCTATGACATCGATAATCTATTAAAAAAGAAAAAAAAGGAATCGAGTTACAAAAGATTTAAATCAGTAACTAGTTTACTAGTCTACCTAAATCATCATCTTTAACAGCATGACATTTTTTCAGACTTAGGTATTTAAAAAGGCATGAGAGATACAGCAAAACCAGAAGTAAGTTATGGGTTACCTACACTGGTGTGCTCTTCATGCCTAAAAAAGTTCTAAGCACAAGAATTAGCACAGTCTAAGTCTTTTACCATGAGTTTATATATACTAACAGAGCCCTTGCTAATAACTTGTAAAAACAGGTTTTAATCACTTTATTTAGACTCTAGTTATCAAAGAAAAATAATAATCCCTAGTTCCCTATATTTTAGCCTAAAATATGATTTGTGTAATATATTAGTGAAATGGCCCTAAGTAAGCAAAACTTTTTCCTTTAAAAATCTAGCCAACACAAAAAAGTTTGTCTGTTTATTTATTTTTAAAGATTTTATTTATTTGAGAGAGAGCATGAGTGCGGGGAGGAGCAGAGGCAGAGGGAGGGGGAGAAGCAGACTCCCCGCTGAGCAGGGAGTCTGACATGGGGCTCGATCCCGTGACCCTGAGATCATGACCTGAGCCGAAGGCAGACGCTTAACCAACTGAGCCACCCAGGCACCCAAAAAAGGAAGTTTTTTAAAAAAAGGCAAAGGATCTGAATAGATAATTCTCCAACGAAGATCTACCAATGGCCAATAAGCACATGAAAAGATGCTCAACGTCATTAGCCATCAGGAAAATTTAAGTCAAAATCACAATGAGATACAACTTCAAACTTACTAGGATGGCTATAATAAATAAGACAAACAATAGAAGGGTTGATGAGGATGTGGAGACTGGAAACCTCACACAATGGGAATGTAAAATAGTGTAACCATTTTGGGCAAACAGTCTGGTAGTTCCTCAAAAGGTTAAACATGGAGCTATCATATGACTGAACAATTCTACTTCTTGGTATCTATCAAGAGAAGTAAAAACATACACACAGATTCATGGTTGCATTATTCATAACAGCCAAAAGGTGGAACACCCTAATTGTAACTGATACGTGGGTAAATAAAATGTGGTATAGCCACACAATGGAATATTACTGGGTGATAAAAAGCAAGAAAGTGCTGGGGCGCTTGGCTGGCTCAGTCGGAAGAGCATGCGACTCTTTATCTCAGGGTTGTGAGTTCGAGCCCCATGTTGGGTGTAGAGATTACTTAAAAAAAAAAAAAAAAAAAAAAAAGGCAAAATAGTGCTGATACATGGTGCAATACAGATGGAGCTTGAAGACATGATGGTAAATAAAAGAAACCAGACTAGATACTGTATGATTCCATTTATATGAAGTGCCCAGAATAGGCAAATCTACAGACAGAAAGTAGATCAATGGCTACCCAGTGCCAAGGGACATATGAAGGTTGGAGGGTGATGATTAAGGGATGTGGGGTTTCTTGTGGGGTGATGAAAATGTTCTAAAATTGTGGTAATGGTTGCATAATTCTGTTAATATACTAAAAGCCATTCTAAAACTTTAAAAGAGTGAACTGTATTGTATGTGAATTATATCTCAATAAAGCTTTTAAAAAAAAGTCTATCAGAGAAGACTGGGTTTTTGTTTTGTTTTGTTTTGTTATTGTTTTTTAAGTAGGCTCCACACCCAGCATGGAGCTCAATGCAGGGCTTGACTCACTGCCCTGATATCAAGTCTTGATACGAGATCAAGAGTCAGATGCTTAACCGACTGAGCCACCCAGGTGCCCCAAGAAGACTATTTTTTAATTAATCTTGTATGCAGTCAGCTTATAAGCATTCGACTATCCAAATGGAAAGCAGCAATACAAGAGAAATGTGGGACATCCAACACAGAAGGTAAGTCACTAGTCAATGACTGCTATTTTTAAAATATTGATCTGAAGAATTAACAATGGCAAAGAGGAAAAACTTTTGGAAAGGAGTGGTAAATATGCATATCCCTATATTCTTGTCTTGGGAACCAGCAAAAAGTTTCCAAAGCATGGTCCACAGATCTCAGCAAGTTAAATGAGTTCAAAAAATTAAAAAGTATATCTAGGGGCGCCTGGGTGGCTCAGTCATTAAGTGTCTGCCTTCGGCTCAGGTCATGA
This sequence comes from Halichoerus grypus, assembly GCF_964656455.1. Classification (NCBI taxonomy): domain Eukaryota; kingdom Metazoa; phylum Chordata; class Mammalia; order Carnivora; family Phocidae; genus Halichoerus; species Halichoerus grypus. The sequence continues at coordinate 48,826,384 of NC_135719.1, read as the reverse complement.
TCCCAGGGTCCTGGGATCGAGCCCCGCATCAGGCTCCCTGCTCCGCAGGAAGCCTACTTCTCCCTCTCCCACTCCCCCTGTTTGTGTTCCCTCTCTCACTGTGTCTCTGTCAAATAAATAAAATCTTTAAAAATAAAATAAAATAAAAAAATAAAAAGAATACCTAAGATATCTACTAGACTGACTAGTTAAGTGACATAAAAAGTCAACTCAACATTTTATACTTACCCTTCCTTCAGCATCAATCATTATTTCTGACATCTTAAAGGTGACTTTTGGATTTGCTGTGCCTTTAGAAAGAGACATGAATAGTAATGAATAATCAAAATTATTCAAACTAATTTTGCTAGATCAATCCCCTTTATACTTTAGTTAAGTCAGGAATATTGTAGAGTCAGGGCTTTACTGTATAAGAATCTCAGAACTCCAACTCAAATTCATAACTCTCAACATTAGTATCAAAAAAAAAAAAGAGAGACTGAAAACATCAAGAGTCAATATGAAATAAATAAAAGAAATTCTGTGTCATTTTGTAATTGAAATGTTAACAGCAAAATAGAAAAAAAAATTAGTGACTTATTAAGAACATAATCCCTTAAAAATCTTTATTTCCTAGCAAAAACTCCTCTTTTTTCATTCCTTGAAGTAACCAGCTTTGTGTACTTCCCAACCTTTGAAAAGAATTAAATAAGATCACCCTATAATTAAGAAATCTACTTCAGTGATACTTAATGAATAACCTACCTTTACTAAGGCTGTAAATGACTAATGCTGACCATACCTCTGGATGATTGCAGAGAGAATCTTGTTTGGAAAGCAGAAATGAGTAAATATAAATGTCAATGGAATATAGTACCTGTTTTAGGATAACGGAATGAATCTGCCCTCCTTGTTTCCAACATAGGGGATGTAACATGAATAATTTCCACCTCAGATTCATCATTTTCTTCATATAAAATTCTCAGAATTTTGCTGCCACTGGGAGCTTTTAAAAAGGAATTTAAATATTGAAAATTTAGAAGAATTATTCCAGAGAGTAATCATAACTGACCATTCCCTCTAGTACTATATTTCCCACAGTGAAAAATAATTTATGTATAAAATACGCTGCCTTTTGTATAGTGTATGAAAGTATCACTAGTCTTTGCACTAGAAAGGTGAGTTACTGGGGCGCCTGGATGGCTCAGTCGTTAAGCGTCTGCCTTCGTCTCAGGTCATGATCCCGGGGTCCTGGGATTGAGCCCCGCATCGGGCTCCCTGCTCAGCGGGGAGTCTGCTTCTCCCTCTCCCACTCCCCCTGCTTGTGTTCCCTCTCTCGCTGTGTCTCTCTCTGTCAAATAAATAAATAAAAATCTTTAAAAACAAAAAAAACAAAAAAAAGAAAGGTGAGTTACTACTAAACCACTTTTGCTGGTTAAAGGAAGGCAAAACCTGGAGATAATTATGTACATATACATATATATGTGTATATATTTAAAATTTAAGTAGGCTCCATGCCCAACATGGGGCTTGAACTCATGACCCAGTGATCAAGAGTCATATGCTGGGCGCCTGGGTGGCTCAGATGGTTAAGCGTCTGCCTTTGGCTCAGGTCATGATCTCAGGGTCCTGGGATCGAGTCCCGCATTGGGTTCCCTGCTCAGTGCAGAGCCTGCTTCTCCCTCTCCCTCTGCCACTCCCTCTGCTTGTGCTCTTCTGTCCATCTCTCTGTCAAATAAATAAATAAAATCTTAAAAAAAAAAAGAGTCATATGCTCTACTGACTAAGTCAGCCAGGTACCCCTGTACCTACATATATTTAAAACAGGGGAAACACACTTATGAAGGACTTCAGTCCAGGTATACCTTAAATGCATTCCTTGTTGAAAAACGAATTACTCGGGCGCCTGGGTGGCTCAGTTGGTTAAGCGACTGCCTTCGGCTCAGGTCATGATCCTGGAGTCCCGGGATCGAGTCCTGCATCGGGCTCCCTGCTCAGCAGGGAGTCTGCTTCTCCCTCTGACCCTCCTCCCTCTCATGCTCTCTGTCTCTCATTCTCTCTCTCTCAAATAAATAAATAAAATCTTTAAAAAAAAAAAAAAGAAAAACGAATTAATTATATTTATAATATTTCCTATAACAAAATAAATGTTATTTTTAAAAAAAGATTTTATTTATTTATTTGAGAGAAAGAGAGAGAGCAGGGGGGACAGGCAGAAGGAGAGGGGGAGAGAGCCGCAAGCAGACTCTGTGCTGAACACAGAGCCCGATGTGGGGCTCCACCCCAGGACCCTGAGACCACGACCTGAGCCAAAATAAAGAGTTGGACACCCAACCAACTGCGCCACCCAGACACCCTGAAAATAAATGCTATTTAAATAGAGTCCAGTTTTCTTTTAATGGTTTCTCTAATTCACGTCAAAATCTTGTTCTAACAAACACAGTTATGGCAAAACATTTTACATCTTAAAATTGAATGTCCAAATCTAAGACGTGGCTTAAAAATAAGTATTTTTCATGGTCCCTTAGAGAAATGTTCAAAATACGAGCTGCTGGGGCACTCAGTCAGTAAAGCGAGCAACTCTTGATCTCGGGGTTGTGAATTCAAGCCCCACATTGGGCAAAGAGCTTACTTAAAAAAACAAAAATGGTAGCTGCAATCCATTACTGCATCATGAAATCTACTAATGGGTAATAACAAGCATTTAAAATATACAACGAACAAAATATATACAATATCAGAGTGCATTACACATAAAGGTAAGTAAGTATTCCTTCATGAAATTTGTTTGTTTTTTTTTTTTAAGATTTTATTTATTTATTTGACAGAGAGACACAAGTGAGAGAGGGAACACAGCAGGGGGAATGGGAGAGGGAGAAGCAGGCTTCCCACTGAGCAGGGAGCCTGATGCGGGGCTCGATCCCAGGACCCTGGGATCACGACCTGAGGCAGACGCTTAATGACTGAGCCACCCAGGCACCCTGAGTTTTTTGTTTTTTAAAGATTTTATTTATTTATTTGTCAGAGAAAGACACATCGAGAGAGGGAACACAAGCAAGGGGAGTGGAAGAGGGAGAAGCAGGCTTCCCGTGCAGCAGGGAGCCTGATGCGGGGCTCGATCCCAGGACCCTGAGATCATGACCTGAGCCGAAGGCAGATGCTTAACGACTGAGCCACCCTGAAATTTTAGTTTTTGTATACAATATGAAGTATCAGGCTAGAATGTAAAGCAAATTTCTAACTGGATCTTCAGAGAAAGCTGTTTCACAGGCAATAAAATACTTGCGAATTCATCCAGAAAAGGGAGGAATTTGTGACTTTTTCTGATCCCTTCATATACTAATTTGGCCATATGTTTATGCAGACACTCTAGTCAATCCTACGTTTTTTGTTTTTGTTTTTTTAAAGATTTTATTTATTTATTTGTCAGAGAGAGAGAGAGAGAGAGAGAATACAAGCAGGGGGCGCTGCAGGCAGTGGGAGAAGCAGGCTCCCTGCTGAGCAAGGAGCCCGATGTGGGACTCGATTCCCGGACCGTGGGATCATGACCTGAGCTGAAGGCAGACGCTTAACCGACTGAGCCACCCAGGCATCCCAATCCTACGTTTTTATAGCAATGCATCAGGGTATAGTTTTTTATTTTGTCACCAATATTGCCACTAAGACCAGCCTCTAGATGAAAGACTGGAAAAAAGAGTTGAAGGACCAGAGGCACTTATTTTTATTAGAATTCATCATGGTAGGATACAGCCTATATATTCTTTTTTTTTTTTTTTTAAGATTTATTCATTTGACAGAGAGACACAGCGAGAGAGGGAACACAAGCAGGGGAGTGGGAGAGGGAGAAGCAGGCTTCCTGATGAGCAGGGAGCCTGATGTGGGGCTCGATCCCAGGACCCTGGGCTCATGACCTGAGTTGAAGGCAGATGCTTAAGGACTGAGCCACCCAGGTGCCCCCAGCCTATATATTCTAAATAACTACTGGTAGGATCCAATCTTCATGACTTCATAATCTACTATTCAGGACTTAGCATCTGAGCACTTAACTAATTGGCAGTTCAATCTCATAATACTTTAATTAACTTATACTATTTTGAACCCCCTTACTTGTTTCAGCTTCTGGACACCACCAGTAGCCAGAATATCTATCAAATTCTTCTTGAAGAACAAAGGTAGCAACTCCAGCTGATCTGGGATCTTCTTCCATGTTGGCTAGCTCTAGACAAACATAAACAGCAAAATTATCACAGGAAGTTGTCTAACTTTTCATAGGTACTAAGCACAGTTAGTTTATTTTGAAATGCAGCTGTAGTACTGTGGTGAACTCAGGAGCCAAATGGACTGGATATAAGTCTGAGCTCCATCATGTACTGACTGACCTTGGGCAAATCATCCAACCTCATTCCACTGCAGTGTCCTGTTTGTAAATGGGAGTAACAATGTACCTCATAAGGTTGTTAGGATTAAATGAGTTAATTCACATAAAGCACTTAGAACAAAGCCTGAACCAAAATATGTGCACCATAAATGTCAGTTATTATTTCCCCATTTAGCTAGGATCATGGAAAAAAAGAATACATGGAAAGGGTCACAGTGACTTGTAACTTCTACCCAGAAAAGTCCAACTTTATGGGTCTTTTTTTTTTTTTTTTAAAGATTTTATTTATTCATTTGAGACACGGAGATACAGAGAGAGAGCATGAGCAGGGGTAGAGGGAGAAGCAGGCTCCCCACCAAGCCAGGAGCCCGATGTGGGGCTCGATCCCAGGACCCCGGGATCACGACCTGAGCTGAAGGCAGACGCTCAACCATCTGAGCCACCCAGGCGCCCCTAACTTTATGGGTCTTACACATCAAGTAATCTTCATCATTCCCCCTCCCCTTCCTCCAGTCAACCAGAACATTTCAACTTTTATCTGTTTTACACTTTCCAGCAAATAGTTTAAAGAGAACTCTTGCTTTAAAAATAAACCTCCCAGGATGCCTAAGTGGCTCAGTCAGTTAAGTGCCTGCCTTCGGCTCAGGTCATGATCCCAGCGTCTTGGGATCAAGCCCTGTGTCAGGCTCCCTCCTCAGCAGGGAGCCTGCTTCTCCCTCTGCCTTTGCTGTTCCCCCTGCTTGTGTTCTCTGGCACACACACACACACACACACACACTCTCTGTCAAATAAATAAAATCTTAAATAAAAAAAAAAGATTTCATGACATGAAGAAATGTTTGTAATATACTTGGATTAAAAAAAGCCCTATTACTAAATGGCATGTACACTATAATTTCATTCATAAAAATGTTAAACATGTATTTTAAAAAGTGTTGGGATATAAACCAAAATGTGGTTCTCTCCAAATAGTGAGACAGACTACGGAGAAACATTTTTTAAAAATTGCTTTATAATTTACAAAATCTTAGGTGTACTATTTGTGAAAAATGTATACACTTGTGTAACGAACCACACCCTGTCAAGACATAGAATATTTCCAACATCCAGAATGTTTTCTCATGCCTCTTCTCAGTCAATGCCCATTCTCACCCCAGAAGCAAACACTGATCTGATTTCTGTCACTGTAAGTTAGTTTTGCATATTCTAGAATATCATATAAGTGAAGTCATATACTTTGTCTGCTTTTTGAGATTCACCAATATTGTTACATGTATCACTAATTCATTCCTGTTTATTGCTTGGTGGTATTCCATAGTATACCACAGTTTTTTTGTGTTTTTTTTTAAATCCATTCACCCGTTAATGGGTATCTGGGCTGTTAGTATTGTCAGTTATTGGCAATATGAATAAAGATACTATAATCTTTCTTGCATTGGGATCTTTGTGGGTGTATGCTTTCTCTTGAATAAAGACCTAGGAGTGGAATGACTGGGCAGTATGATAAGTGTTTATAAGAAACTGTCACACAGTTTTCCATAGTATTTGTATTATTTTATATTCTTACTAGCAATGTATGAAAGTTCCTCTCCAACATTTGTGTTCTTAATCTTTTTCACTTCAGCCAGTCTAATGGGTGTATGGTAATATATCATAGTGATTTCAATATTATAGACAAGTTTCAAAGTATTATTTTTGGTTATCTGTATTTTCTATATATTGTCTAAAACAAATATGCAACATGAGCCAATAATCCCCTATCTAAAAATTTTGAGTCCAGAAGTGTTTGGAACTCAGAATTTGGGGGATTTTTCATATTTATCATATATCTACCATATAATTATATAACATCTCTGGCAGGGTAATTAAATACCCTGTAATTGAATACACTAATATTCTTAGAGCAAACTTATGAATAGACACACTAAGTAGGATTAAGATTATAAATAGCCTCAGGTCAGTTCAGGGCAGGTTTTGCCACCAAATGAGTTTTAGCTCCGAGCCAGTGAAAACTAAGCTCAGTTTTCTTTTCTTTTCCTTGTTTAAGATTTTATGTATTTATTTGACAAAGAGAGCAAGAGACCACAAGCATGGGGAGCAGCAGAAGGTGAGGGAGAAGCAGGATCCCCGGTGAGCAGGGAGCCCAATACAGGGCTCGATTCCAGGACCCTGGGATCATGACCTGAGCCAAAGGCAGACGCCTAACCATCTGAGCCACCCAGGCACCCCTAAGCTCAGTGTTCAACAGTTTTTTTGAATTTTGGAATTAATGATATAGGCAAAACTAGTGTTTGGTTTTCTTGGATCTTTCCAACTACCCCAAAGTTATACCCACCATACTGTTTCATATTTGTTCTCTTTTGGATGTGAGAAGAGGTACCACTCATTTCTATCTCCCTTTCACTTACCATAGACCTCAATTATTATTATTTTTTATTTTTATTTTTTTAGATTTTTTATTTATTTATTTGACAGAGAAAGACAGCGAGAGAGGGAACACAAGCAGGGGGAGTGGGAGAGGGAGAAGCAGGCTTCCCGCTGAGCAGAGAGCCCGATGTGGGGCTCGATCCCAGGACCCTGGGATCATGACCTGAGCCGAAGGCAGATGCTTAACGACTGAGCCACCCAGGTGCCCCCTATAGACCTCAATTATTAAGAGTTATTTATTAAATGAATAAAAGGTATCACTTTGTTCTTCTGATATGTCAACATATCATTCGAGAGTAGAGGCTGGTACTGTATTACTTTTACATTCCTTTTCATACTAGGCAGAAAATAAACACATGCACATGCTCACTGACTAACCCCATTAAAAGCAGACTTTCACTTGGAAATTTATTGTAAGCAGAGTAAGAGTGAAGATGCTTACTCTGTACCTACCTTTCTACTTAAACACATCGCTCTTACTATGTTTCAGACACCATCCTAAACACTTCACAAATATGAACTCATTATAACCTCATAAGAGCACTATAATAACATGCCTTTTTGGATATGGAAACAAAGAGATCAGTTAAATAATTTACTCAAGGTCACAGAACTAAAAAATGGTAGATCTAGAATTCAAACTAGAATGGTTCCAGACTGCATTTTTAACAAGTACATTAATCTTGAAAATAATAAACATACCACATACCCATATGCACAGAAAGGAAAATAATAAGAACAATACTACAGCATCCGGCAGGGTGCCAGTGCTTTCTACTTTAAATTCTGTCAATTCTTTTTTTTTTTTTTTTAAGAGAGGGAGAGAGAGAGAGATAGGGGCAGAGGGAGGGGGAGAGAGAAAGTCTTAAGCAGGCTCCACACCCAGCACAGATCTCACAACACTGAGATCATTCATGACCTGAGCTGAAATCAAGAGTTGGATGCTTAACCAACTGAGACACCCAGGCACCACTAAATTCTGTCAATCTTCACAATAATCCTGTGTAGAAAAACAATTCTACAGAAGAAAAACTAGACTAAAAACGTCCTATTTCTTTCAGTTACTGTCAGAGCTTTGCACTCCCAGCCTCAAGTACGATAACTAGTACATAGTGAGTGTTCAATGTTTGTTGAAAGCATGAATAAATGGCTAGGATTTCCAACGCAGATTTACTAATCATCAACCTAATCCTACTGTCATTGGTAGCCATTCTGATTCCCTTACTCCAAATGGAGACCCAAAACACGTACTTTTCTTTCTTTCTTTCCTTTTTTAAGGATTTATTTATTTATTAATTCGAGAGAGAAAGAGGGAGAGCGGGAGCAAGGGGGAGGTGGTGGGTGGAAGGGCAGAGGACGAGGGAGAAGGAAGAAGCAAGCTCTCCACTGAGCTCAAGACCCTGAGATCATGACCTGAGCCAAAAGCAAGAGCTTAACAGACTGAACCATCCAGGCGTTCCCAAAACATGTACTTTTTACTTAAAAAGTTCCCTAATCCATCCCCTTTTGTCTATCTGATGCTCTATAGAGTTTTAGACCACTTAAACCTAGGTAACTTCAACAGTCAAGTTTTGGTGTCCCTGCCTCTAGTCCTGGGCTTTTCAAATACAACTTTCACAAAGTATCCAGAACAATTTATCTATAATATGACTCTGACCACACCACCCAATTGTTAAAAACTTTCAGTGGACCCCCACATTATGCTAGAGACTCTGTTGATTTACATGAGATACAATTAACCCTGGTCTTGGTTACCTTTCCCTTCTTCTTGACTCATACCTTATGCTTTAGAACCGTCAGACTGCTTTTAACTCCTCACACACCACCTTCTGCATTAAGACCTTTCTCACGTGGTCCCCTCACCTGGAATGTACTGGTTAATGTGCAGTCATATCTAAGATCAGTTTAGGTGCCAGTTAGGTGTCATCTCTTCTGGGAAGCCTTTCCTGACCACTACCCCACATTGATGCCCTCATAACACCCTTTATCACTCTGTTTTATTATTCATATAGTTTCCTTGAGGGCCTGGGTTATGTCTTATTCAATTCTGTATCCTTAGTTCCTGCCATGTTACCTGGTGCACAGGAACTTAACCTATCTTTGTTGACTAACTGAATAGCTAGAACAGATTTCTTGACTCCTAATTCAGTGTTCTTTCTACCAACGTAAATTGTTCAGGAAAGGGCTTCTTCTGTAACGCTGATTATCCTAATAATGAAAAAAAATGTTTGTTGTCAATACGCTATTATTCTAAAATAATTTATTAAGAAAGATGCCCAATAATTCAGCTTTGTGAACATAAGATTAAGCAAGAGTTGAATAAATGAATTTTGAAAGTGAGCATCCTTCACTGTGGAACTTACTAATCTTAAACTTTGTTTCATGGTTTCAAAGAAAAAGCAATACACTATTTCCCATCTTCAATGTGTATGAAAGCTTTAGAGGAAAACATCTACATCTTTTCTGTGCTTTGAGCAGTGCTTAGTATTACTATAATCACTTTAATGAAAATTAAGTATTTCCACAATACACAATTCTACAAAGTTTTGTTTTTCCTATTATGACAAAATAAATAGGCTCTCCAAAAAGGGGAGATAAATTTTTGTGTATTAGGTTTTTGTTTGTTTCCCAAAAGCAAGATTAATTTTAAGACTTCTTTTATTTGCAAGAGAGAGAGCACAAGCAAGGGGAGCTGCAGGCAGAGGGAGAAGCAGACTCCCCGCTGAGCAAGGAGCCCGACATGGGACTTGATCCCAGGACCCCAGGATCATGACCTGAGCCGAAGGCCGATGCTCAACCAACTGAGCCACCCAGTCCCCAATTGGTCCCCAATTTTGGGATCAAAATTATTTTTTTTAATTGAAATTTAATTTAATTTATTTTATTTTTATTTTATTATGTTAGTCATCATACATTACATCATTAGTTTTTGATGTAGTGTTCCATGATTCATTGTTTGCATATAACATCCAGTGCTCCATTCAATACGTGCCCTCCTTAATACCCATCACCAGGCTAACCCATCCCCCCCACACCCCTCCCCTCTAGAACTCTGTTTGTTTCTCAGAGTCCACAGTCTCTCATGGCTTCTCTCCCCCTCCGATTTCCCCCCCTTCATTTTTCCCTTCCTACTATCTTTTTTTTTTTTTTTTAACATAAAATGTATTATTTGTTTCAGAGGTACAGGTCTGTGATTCATCATGAAATTTTATTTTAATGAGAACAGTTTTGGGGAAATCCTGGCAGTCTTAATAAGCTAAAGAAACAATCATGTCAGAAGTGCTACAGTGCTATCTGAAAATGAACATTAAAATAAGGTAGCATTATGCAGGTGGTACATACTATTTATCCTCTGTACTTTTTTTAGATTTGAATTTAAAATATAAAGGTCGCCTACTTTGCCTCAATTTCAAAAAGTGAGCAAAGGCAAAATTTTAAAAATACTTTTCAGAAAAGTAGATTTGAAGAACTATATGTTACCATTGTGCACATAGGTGAGCCTCCTTTCTTCTCTGGTTACGATGTTGGATATCCAAATATCATTGCTATGTATAAAAGCAATCCAGTCTGGATCAGCTGGGCATAATTTGGGATCCATGCGAATGTTGGGACAACTAGTCTCTACTAAATTCGGCCGTAAGGGCTGTTGCTAGAAAAGAAAAAACATTTTTAAGGCAAGTATCAGGCTGATACATATTCATTTGCCAACACCCTTCCTATAAAATTAACAATAATTCCAAGTAAAATGTCAACTATGATAATTATTCCTCAGAAAAATAACACTTTTGCATGCCTTAACTTACAAGGACGGACTCTTTTTTCTTTTTACTATGAATTAGAAAGCTAAGGGTAATAGGAAAGTAAATAAAGATTTTTTAAAAGATTTATTTATTTGAGAAAGAGAGAGAGAGTGAGAGAGAGAGCATTCGAGTGTACACGGAGGGGCAGAGGGAGAAAGAGAAAAGCAGACTCCCTACTAAGCACAGAGCCCCCACATCCCACGACCCATGGGTTCATGACCTGAGCCAAAAATCAAAAGAGTCAGACACTTAACCCACTGAGCTACCCGGGTGCCCCAATAGGAAAGTAAATAAAGACAATATAACAGCGCTTCATAAATTTTGTTATCCAAACCTGTTTAACAGAGTAATTATTGCTTGTTAAATACTTTTATTATTATTTACTGAATATTTATTAAATATTTCAAATTAATTTTACCAATCTGAAACAGTTTGCTCATAAAGCTTTAACAAAAGCCAGGATCATACAATTCTAAAAAAAGAACTATGTAAAGAATTGCCTGGACGGGTGTCTGGGTGGCTCAGTCATTGAGCATCTGACTCCTGATTTCATCTCAGGTCATGACCTCAGGGTCATGAGATCAAGCCCTGCATCAGGCTCCATGCTCAGTGGGGAGTCTGCTTGAGATTCTCCCTCTCCCTTTGCCCCTCCCCCACTCATTCTTGCTCTCTATTTCTCTCTCAAATAAATAAATAAATCTTAAAAAAAAAAAAAAAAAAAGAATTGCCTGGAATAAAACCAAACATTTAAAACCATTTATTAAGATGGATTAAGTTTTTGGGGTGCCTGGGTGGCTCAGTCAGTTAAGTGTTCAGCTCAGATCATGATCCCAGGGTCCTGGGATCGAGCCCCACATCTGGCTCTCGGCTCAGCGGGGAGCCTGCTTCTCCCTCTCCCTCTGCCTGCTGCTCTGCCTACTTATGATCTCTCTCTCTCGCTTTGTCAAATAAATAAATAAAATCTTTAAAAAAAAAAAGATGAATTAAGTTTTTAAGGGAACCAAAATTAGACTGCCTTGTGATAATATTATCCCCAAAATCCCCCTCAGCATTTACTCAGAAAATGGGCATTGAATGCCCTTTACTAAATCTTCCTACACAGCAAGTGTTTTTAGCATTTAAAAAAATTACATATTAATGTCAGTGCAAAAATGATTAATTCTTAATATTAGAAATTAATACTCATGTATCTTGTTTTCTTTACTATTAAATTTCTCACTTGGTGGGCAGATATAATTTTTTGGCTTAATTACCTTTCTGATTTGGATGCAAATAACCTTTAGGACCCAAAAACAGATTTAACAAATAGTAACACCAACTTACAGTAAATCCTTGTGGCCCTCCATCTTTTACATGATAAATTCCACTACCAGCTTGAAATAGAAATGTTCCACTTCCTTGGTGATAATCATAGGAAGCAATTCCAACAGTTCCAATGCGTTTTCTTTCTCTTAATAGTTCTTCTTCTCGAGAATACATTCCATAGTCCAGTGTTGCCTAATACAAAAGGAAAGAGAAGTCACCTACTCCAGTCTTCTGAAAGCTTGCTATTTGCTTTTAGCAAAAAATTTCCAGTGAAATCCTAGCATCTCCCATATTACTGAGTCTACATGTTCAATGACTCCAAAATATGCCAGTAACTCTAAGCAAACTAATTTCAAGAAGTCTGCTGAAAGATTTCCTGGTAGAGGGTCTCTAGATGATTACTGCATATAGTAGAGAACAAGAATTGTCTCATCACCTTGGCTTGGCATTCTAGACCTTCCACAACTTAAATGTAATTGAGCAGTGTTGCATGTAGTTAAGAGCACAGACTCTGAAACCAAGTGGTTTGAATCTAGGCTTTGACACTCACTAGAAGACTGACTTTGGGAAGTAGCTTAATTTCTTCAAAAGTAATTGTTCTCACTTTCAAAATAGTAATATATCATCTACTTCAGCTCTGTGAAGATTAACTTAGATAAAAACATGTCAAGCATTTAGCATAATGACTGGCATAGAGTAAGTTCTCAAGTATCAGCTGTCATTAATACCTTCCTACCACATCTATTAATACTCTTCTAATAAAACCCTAGATCAGGCTGATGTCATTGCATAAAACCCAACATATGAGTTGCTACTTCCTGGTCTTTGTTTGTTCCACTATCTCCCTTTGAAAGGCTATTTTTCTTTCAAACATCCAAGTTTTACCATTATCCCAAAACCTTAGCTCTGATTCAACCTTGCCAAGCAAAGTTTCCTGATCCACTATGATGTACAGTTATCTCTTCTTTGAAATTTATATAAGAGTCATTATCTCTTTTACTTATTTGACTATGGTATTGTTTTTCACTTTTTTCAGTATTTCTGACTAGAAATAGATTAAAAAAAACTTAAGAGCAGAATTTGTGTCATTTTGTTTTCCTACTTGCAGCATCTGTTAAAATCTCTCTCAAAGACTATTTGTAATTAATGACTGATGATGATGATGAGGGGTTTTCCTAAGCTAGAAATATTATTTGATACAGGTATAAAATTTAAAAAGGAATATAAAGAAAACAAATTTATTAAGTGCTAACAAAAAAATTTACATCCACATTTTCCCTATGAGCTCCTTAATACTTTGAGTGTGATAAATAAGGGAAGCAGACATGGTTTCTACTATCAAGGATACCTTACAAAGGAATCTAGATGAGTTCACTGGCAGGAATGTATTACTCCAAAACTAAGCTAGCACACTGAAAGTAAACATTGTTCAAGGATGGCAAATACATGTCTGTACTTGCAAACCTAAAATAATGTTAGGTGAGGATAAAAACGAGACAACCTGGAAATCTTGCTAAAAACCCACCTAGTTTTTTGTATTCATTGTATCACTTTTTTATTAATATTTAATTACATGTATATACATTTATACATGTGTGTTAGGCTCCAATAGAAAAAAACCTGTAAATTCAATGAACATATAGTTTTATTAATTCTGATCTCTTTAAGTATCTTTTTTTTTTTTTTTTTAAATATTTTATTTATTTGACAGAGAGTGACACAGCGAGAGAGGGAACACAAGCAGGGGGAGTGGGAGAGGGAGAAGCAGGCTTCCCGAGGAGCAGGGAGCCTGATGCGGGGCTCGATCCCAGGACCCTGGGATCATGACCTGAGCCGAAGGCAGACGCTTAACGACTGAGCCACCCAGGCGCCCCCCTTTAAGTATCTCTTAAGACTCTTTCCATTGAAGCCAAAAGCAATTTTGAGAATATGATTATATTTTAATTTCTCCCCTCATTCTCCCTGAATGTTATTGGACTTGGTCTGTACTTAATATGTCCTAATACTTAATAATCAGAACACAAGAAATTTCAGAGCTAAGAAATTAACTTTCACAAGAGAACTCTGTATTTATAACTTGGTAATTATAAGATTTGTTATTTGAAAGAATAACAAGCAAGATGATAAAAGAACCCTGAAAAAGATCAATTACGGGGAACAAAGCTCACTTTACCAGATATTTAAAAATTAAAACATGAATAAACATAATGAACAACAACAATGGTACAGGACAGAAAATCTAAAATAGAAAGTCGAATATAGAAATTTATAAGAAAAAAACAGTAGGTGGCGCCTGGGTGGCTTAGTCGTTAAGCATCTGCCTTGGGCTCAGGCATGATCCCAGGGTCCTGGGATCGAGTCCTGCATCGGGCTCCCTGCTTGGCGGGAAGCCTGCTTCTCCCTCTCCCACTCCCCCTGCTTGTGCTCCTGCTCTCGCTGTCTCTCTCTCTGTCAAATAAATAAATAAAATCTTTAAAAAAAAAAAAAAGAAAAAAACAGTAGGAAAAAGATGGGACTTTTAAAATCAGTGATTACTGATTTAAATTTTAAATCAGAAATACTGCATAGCACATGCAAAAAAAGATAACAATGGATCCATTTCTCACATATGCCAAATACATTAGAGATTTAAGTGTTAAAAATGAAACCAACTTCCGCTTTTAGCCAAGATGGAGTAATAGGGACTTGGCTTATCCTCCCAACCGAAACAACTAAGAAAATGAACAAAATACATGAAATAATGTTTTCAAGACACTGGACATTAGACAACAAAGGACAGTGATCTCTGAGAAATGGGAACCAAATGAGGTGAGCCTTACAGCTGTCCCAGTTAACTGCCCTGACAGTTTCCAGATGTTGGCATAAGTGAGGGGTAGCCAATGGATCAAAGAAGAAATCACAAAGGAAATCAGAAAATACTTTGAGACAAATGAAAACACCATACCAAAACTTAAGGCACGCAGCAAAAGCAGTGCTCAGAGGGAAACTTACAACTATAAATATCTGCATTAAAAAAGAGATCTGAAATAAAAAACCTAACCTTCCACCTTAAGACACTGGAGAGAAAGAGCAAACTAAGTCCAAAGCCAGCAGAAGTGAGAAAATAATACAAAATAAGTTGGAAATAAAACAAAGAATAGAAAAACAATAAAGCTCAACTAAACCAAAAGTTGTTCTTTGAAAAGATCAAATTTAGCCAGAATGATAAAAAAAAAAGAGCCAACAACAGAAGACTCAATTTACTAAAGTCATGAATGAAAGAGGGTCATTAGGAATAATTTCACAGAGATAAAAAAGGTTATAAGGGAATAGTATGAACAACTGTATGCCAACAAACTCAATAATGTAAGTGAAATGGTTAAATTCCTAGAAACACACAAACCACCAAAACTGACTCAAGAAGAAACAGAAGATAGAAACAGACCTCTAATGAGTAAAGAGACCGAGTTAGTAATCAAAAAACTACCCATAAAAGAAAAGCCCAAGACTAGATGGCTTTACTAATGAATTCTACCAAATGTTTAAAAAAATGAATACCCATCCTTCTCAAACTCTTCCAAAGAAAGAGAACAGGAGGAAACACTTTCCAACTCATTTGATGAAGTAAGTATTACCCAGACACCAAAATCAGACAAAGACCTCACAAAAAAAATATAACTATAGACTAACATCCCCTAGGACTACAGATGCAAAAATCCTCAATAAAATATTGGCAAGCTGAATATAGCAGAATATTAAAAGAATTGCATACAACCAAGTGGGATTTATCCCAGGAATGTAAGCTTGGTTCAACATATAAAAACCAATCAATACAATGCACAATATTAATATAATAATGGGGGAAAAGTGATCTTCTCAATAGACACAGAAAAATCATTTGACAAAACCCAGCACTGTTTCATGATATAAGTGCTCAACAAATTAGGAATAGAGGGGTAATTTCTCAATCTGATAAAGGGCATCCATGAAAAACCCATAGCTGATATCAGTCTTAAAGGGAAAACCTGAAAGTTTTCTCCTCAAGATCAGGAAAAAGAAATGATGTCTGCTTTTACCACCACTATTATAGAGGTTCTAGCTAGGGTTGGAAAGGAAAAAGGAAAACTATCTCTATTTACAGATGACATGATATTATATATGGAAAACCCTTAAAACAACCTACAAAAAATTATTAGAGCTAATAAATGAGTTCAGCAAAGTTGTAGGATACAAGATCAATAAATATAAGTTGCATTTCTATACACTAGTAATAAACAGTCTAAAAATGAAATTAAGAAAATAACTCCATCTAAAATATCCTCAAAAGGAATAAAATACTTAGGAATAACTTTAAAGAAGTGCAAGATTTGTATGTAGAACACTGCTGAAAAATATTAAAGATCTAAATAAATGGAAAGATATCCCATGTCCATGGATTGGAAAACTTCAGATTATAAAGACAGCAATATACGCCGAATTGATCTAGAGATTCAAAGAATGGCTATCATATCTGCCTTTTTTTCCCCAAATATGGATGAACTGATCCTAATAGTACTGATACGGAATTTCAAAACAATCTTGAAAAAGAGCAGCATTGGAGGACTCACATTTTCAAATTTCAATAGTACAAAGCTACATTAATCAAGACAGCATGGTACTGGCATATGGACAGACTTATAGGCCACTGGAATTGAACTAAGGGCCCAGAAATAAGTCCATACATTTGGGGTCAACTCAATTTCAACAAGGGTGTTAAGACCATTCCATGGGGAAAAAATAGCTTTCCATAAGTGGTGCTAGGACCCACTTATGTAAAAGAATTCCACATGTAAAAGAATTAATGTGGACCCCTATCTCACACCATATACAAAAATTAACTCAAAATAAATGAAAGACCTAAATGTAAGAGCTACAACTATAAAACTCACATATAAGAAAACAGACAAAAATCTGTGTGACCCTGGATTAAGCAACAGTTTCTTAGATATGATGTCAAAAGCACAAGCAATCAAAGAGAAAACAGAATGACTGTACTTTATCAAAATTTAACTGTGTGCATCAAAGAACGTATATTAGTTTCCTAGGACTCCTATAACAAATTACCACAAATTTGGTGACTGAATAAAACAGAAATTTATTCTCTCACAATTCTGAAGGACAGAAGCCCAAAATTAAGAGCTCAGCAGAGGGGCACCTGGGTGGCTCAGTTGTTAGATGTCTGCCTTTGGCTCAAGTCATGATCCCAGGGTCCTGGGATAGAGCCCTGCATCGGGCTCCCCGCTCCTCAGGAAGCCTGCTTCTCCCTCTCCCACTCCCCCTGCTTGTGTTTCCTCTCTTGCTGTGTGTCTCTCTCTGTCAAATAAATAAAATCTAAAAAAAAAAAAAAGAGCTCAGCAGGGTCAGGCTTCCTCCAAAGGCTCTAGGGGAGAATACTTCCTTGCCTCTTCCAGCTTCTGGTGGCTCCGGGGTTCCTTGGTTTGTGGCAACATAATTGTAAATCTTCAGATGATCTTTACCCTCTGTGTCTCTCTCAAATTTCCCTCTCCTTTGTCTTATAAGAACACAAGTTGGGTTGCCTGGGTGGTACAATTGGTTAAGCATCTGACTTCAGCTCAGGCCATGATCTCAGGGTCTGAATCGAACCCCATGTCAGGCTCCCTGCTCAGCGGGAAGTCTACTTCACCCTCTGCCCCTCCCCCAGGTCATGCTCTCTAACAGATAAATAAAATCTTAAAAAAAAAAAAAAATACCAGTTACTGTATTTAGGACCTACCCTATACCCAGGATTATCTCATCTTGAGATCTTTAATTACATCTGGAAAGACCCTATTTCTAAACAAGGTCACATTCACAAACACCATTAGGATTTGGACATATCCTTTTGGTGGTAACTATTCAAACAATACAACACTATTAAGAAAATAAGCAAATAAGCCACAAAAAACCCCAAACAACCTGAATAAAAAATGGGCTAAGAATTTGAATAGATATTTCTCCAAAAACACACAAATAGCCAATAAGCACATGAAAAGATGCTCAATATCACTAATAATTAGGGAAATGCAAATCAAAACCAGAATGAGATACCACCTCATACTCATTAAGATGGCAACTCTAAAAAGCCAGAAAATAGTAAGTATTGGTAAAGATGCGGAGAAATTGGGACTCTTGTGCACTGCTAGTGGGAATGTAAAATGGTGTAGTGGCTATGGAAAATAGTATGGCAATCTCTCAGAAACATAAAAAACAGAGTTATATGATCCAGCAATTCCACTTCTGGATATATACCTAAAAGAACTGAAAGTAGGAACATGAAAATATATTTGTATACCCATGTTCATAGCAGCATTGTTTACAATAGCCAAAAGGTGGAAGCAACCCAAGTGACTATTAATGGATAAATGGATAAACAAATGTGGTATATACAAACAATGGAATATTATTCATCTTTAAATAGGATATTCTGACACATGCTATAACATGGACAAACCTTAAGTACATTATGCTAAGTAAAATAAGCCAGGTACAAAAAGACAAATATGGTATGATTCTACTTATATGAGGTACCTAGAGGAGTTACAGGAACAGAAAATAGAATGGTGGTTGCCAGGGCCTAGGTGGAGGGGTAATGGGCAGTTATTATTTAATTTGTACTGAGTTACTGTTTTGCAAGATGAAATTCTGTGGATGGATGATAGTGATGGTCGCACAACAATATAAATGTACTTAATGCCAATGATGTACATTAATGTACACTTAAAAATGGTTAAGATGGTAAATTTTATATTAATGTATTTCAGCACAATTTTTTTTAATGAAGATATAAGAACTTCAGATTAAGGTAAATGATGAATAGAAGAAAAAGGATGTCACAAAAAAATGTCTTATCCTCCATAAAGGAGAGACCAAAGCAACTGTATTTAACTGTATACATCTAAATTAATGATTATAGTATTAAACACTTGTCAAAGGTAATTATGACCGATTTCATACTAATTAATGATTACTGCAGTTAAAGAAAAAAAGCAAAAAGACAACTCACAGAATGGGAGAAAATATCTGCAAATCACCTATCTGATAAGCATCTGGTATCCAGAATATATAAAGAACTCTTACAACTTAACATTAGAAAGACCCAATTTAAAATGGGCACAGGACCCAAGCACAAAGAGATTTCTTCAAAAAAGATACAAAAACGGCCAATAAAGACACAAAAAAAATGCTCAACATCACTGATCATTAGGGAAACGCAAATCAAATGACAGTTAGATACCTCTTTACACCACTAGGATGGCTATAATCAAAATGACAGAATAATAAGTATCAGTAAGGATATAGAAAATTAGGAGCCTTATACACTGGTGGTAGGATTGTAAAATGGTGCAGCTGCTGTGGAAAAGCCATTTAGTACTTCCTTAAAAATTTAAACAGTTACCACACGACCCAGCAATTCCACTCCTAGATATATACCCAAGAGAACTGAAAATATAAGTCTACACAAAATTTCATACATGTTAAAAGCAGCATTATTCATAAAAGCTCAAAAGCCCAAATGACCCAGCTATCCATAAACTGATAAATAAAGTGTAGGATAGCCATAAAATGAAATATTATTCAGCCATAAAAATAAATGAAGTATTGTTATCTGCTGCAATGTGGATGAGTCCAGTAAATACTGTGCTGAGTGAAAGAAACCAGTCATGAAGGCCCAAGTAGTGCATGATTCCATTTATATGAAATGTCTAGGATAGGCAAACCTATCAAAGCAGATTAGTAGTTGCCCAGGTCTGAGGGTAAGCAGCTAGGTGGATGGGGAGTGACTACTAATGGGTTTCCCTTTGGGATGACAAAATGTTCCAAAATTAGATTGTGATGATAGCTGTACAACTCTGTGAATATACTAAAAACCACTGAATTCTATACTGGGATGAGTGAATTGTATGGTATGTGAATTATATCTCAATAAAGCTGGTAAAAAAAAATAAAAGAATGGAAAAGTACATTCCATGCTAACACTAATCAAAAGAAAGCTAGAGTGGTTATTAAATATTAAAGTAAATTTCAGAATAAAAAATATTGCTAGAAACAGGGAGGGTCATCTAGTAACAATAAAGGAGTCAATTTATCAGGAAGACATAGTCATCCTATCTATTTATGTACTTTATAACATAGCTTCAACATATATAAAGCAAAAACTAGTAGAGCTGCAAGGAGAATTAGTCAAATCTATAATTATGAAATGGAAATTTCAACATTCTCTCTTAAATAACTGATAGAACACACAGAACATCAGTAAGGACAGAGAAAATTTGAACGATACAATAAGCTAACTTCATCTAATGGTCATTTATAGACCCAATAACAACAGAACACATATTCTTTCAAAGTAAACACAGAACATTTACCAAGATGGATCATATTCTGAGCAATAAGACAAGACTCAAAAATTGGAAAAGATTCAAGTCATACAAATTATGGTCTCTGAATACCATGGAATTTGGTTAGAAATTAAATCTCTGGAGAATACCCAAATACTTGGAAACTAAACAGTACACATCTAAATAACTCATGGGGTAAAGGGAAAATAGAAAGTATTTTGAAGTAAATGAAAATGGAAACATCACATATTAAAATGTATGGGGTGCAGTTAATATGGTACTTAAAGGTAAATTTATAACACTAAATGCCTATGTAAGAAAAAAAGAAAGGTCTCAAACTAGTAACCTCAGCCACCACTTTATGAAACCAGAAAAAGAACAATCGAAATCCAAAGTAAGCAGAAGAAAGGCAGTAAAAAAGATCAGAGAGTAAAACAATGAAATAGAAAATGACAGAAAAATTAATGAAACCAAATAGATAGTAACCCTAAGTCAGACTCATTAGAGAAAAAGAGAGAGAAGACACAAATTACAAGAAGGTATCAGGAGTGACAGAGGAACATCACACAGATTCTGCAGACACTAAAAAGATTAGGGAATATTATGAAACTTATGTCAATAAATTCAATACCATAGATGAAATAGAAACATTCCTTAAAAGAGACAAACAACCAAAGCTCACTCAAAAAGAAACAGATAACCTGAATAGCACTACATCTAATAAAGAAATTGAATTTGCAGTTAAAAACTTTTCCACAAAGAAAATTACAGGTCCAGATGGCTTCACTGGTGAATGCTACCAAATTCTTCCAGCAAATTAAAAGGAGGAAATGACTTCCAACTTATTCTGTGGCCAGCATAACACTATTACCAAAATCATACATAATATGTAAGAAAAGAACTTTATAGACCAATACCCCTCATGAACATATAAAAAAAATTTAAACAAAATTAGAGCAAATTGAATCCAACAATACTTAAAAAGGATAATAAATCATAACCAAGTGGGTTTTATCCCAGGATTGCAAGGTTGATTTAACATTTAATAATCAAGTGATGCTTTGCCATATTAACAAATTAAAAAAGAAAACCTTATGATCTTTTCAACAAACACAAAATAAAACATTTAACAAGGGATGCCTGGGTGGCTCAGTCAGCTAACCATGTGCCTTCAGCTCAGGTCATGATCCCAGGGTCTTGGGATCAGATCCCACATCGGGCTCCCTGCTCAGCGGGGAGCCTGCTTCTCCCTCTGCCTGCTGGTCCCCCTGCTTGCGCTCTCTCTCTCTCTGGAAATACATAAAATCTTAAAAAAAAAAAAAAATTTTAACAAAACTCAGTATCCTGATTAAAATTCTAAGCAAGCCAAAAATAGAAGAGTACTTCTCCAGCCTACCAAAGGGCATTTATGAAAAACCTATGGCTAATAGACTTACTGATTAAGGACTGAATGTCTCCTCCCCTAAGATCAAGAACACAAGAACATCTGCTTTCACCATTTCTATTCAACTCTGTACTGGAGGAGTTAGCCAGTACAATAACCCAAGAAAAAGAAACAAAAGGCAACCATACTGGAAAGGAAGAAGTAATACTGCCAGTGTTTATAGACAATATGACCGTTTACACAGAAAAATCCAATGGAGGCTACAAAAATCTAATGGAACTAATAAAAGAGTTTAAGTAAGGTTGCAGGAGAAGATCAATATATAAAAGCAACTGTATTTCTAAATACTGGCAATGAACAACCAGAAATTGAAATTAGAAAATACCATTTACAGTAGAATAAAAAATCTGAAATACTTAAGAGGATAAGACTTATGAAAGACTGTCCAAGACTGGTACCATGGTTTCCTGGGACGGGTGGGAGGGGGAGACTACAAAAGGGTACAAGAAAACTTTTGGGGGTAATGACTGAGGTAATGGTTTCACAGGTACATACATATGCCCAAATCTACCATGTTGTATACTTTAATATTTGCAGTTTATTATGTCAATTATACCTCAATAAAGCTTTAAAAAATGAAACTATGTACGTACCAGATGAAAACATTAGTGAATTCTTTTATAATTTGGGGGTAGAGAAAACTGTCCTAACTCTGATAAGAAGACACAAATTCTAGGAGCAATAAAGACCAATATATCTGATGATATAAAAATCTTTCACATGGCTAACACACACACACACACACACACACACACACACACACACTGCCCCACCCCACCATAAAGTGAGTAAAAATACAAATGACAACCTGGGAAAAATATTTGCCAACCAAATCACAGACAAAAGGTTAATATCGCCAGTATATAAAAGGCTCCTA
Source organism: Halichoerus grypus (assembly GCF_964656455.1). Lineage (NCBI taxonomy): Eukaryota > Metazoa > Chordata > Mammalia > Carnivora > Phocidae > Halichoerus > Halichoerus grypus. Next base: position 48,803,817 of record NC_135719.1, on the reverse strand, counting down.
AGAATGAAGAAAGAGGCCCATCACCCCGTAGAAAAATGGGTTAGAAATACGAATAAACAATATACAGAGAAAGAAATGCAAGTAGCCTTTAACTATATAAAAAGATGATCAATTTTGTCTATAACAGAAATGCAAATTAAACTATATTGGGATACCATTTCCATCTATCAAAGTGGCAAAAATCAAAATGTCTGACCATATATTATGTCAGAAAGCCTATGGGAAAACAGGTACACATGTCTTGCTAGTGGGGATTCAAAATGGCACAGTTCCTATGGAGGGAAATTTGGTACTCTCTAGAAAAATTACAAAAGCATATACCTTTTGGTCCAGAGATTTCATTTCTAAGAATCTAGCTTAAAGACATACTGGCAAAAATATAAAAAGTTGTATGCTCAAGCCATTTCACTGTGGTACTATTTGTAAGACAACAATTGAAAATAACTGAAATGTCCATCAATACGGAATTGGTTGAATATGATTAGTTTATCCAACACAACACAGATTTAAAAAGAAATAAAAATTATGTATAGATTCCTATGAAGTGGTCTGAAGAATACACTGTTATATGAAAATTGCAAGGTAGAAAAAATGTATATTTTATGTTACTATTTATCTAAGGGGGGATATGAATGTCTATATACTCACATTTTAAAAAAAAAGAAGGATAAGCTATTTAAAAACAAAATGGCTAGAAGGAGAGGGAAGGAAATAGGGTAGAGGAGACAGGGAGCTCTTCTGAATATACCTTGTTTTGTGGATTTGAATTTGGAATCCTGTAACTATTTTATAAAACAAAATTCAATTAAAAATAAAGAATTCCAACACTTGAAAACAAAATGAAGCAAATGCACCTCACTGCATAGAACTGGTGGCATAACCACACAGAGAATAATTCCAAGTTACTGCTGTAAGTAATCACAGTGTTGATTCCTTTGTTATTTTTAAACTGTTATGTGTGTAGTATGGGGTAATTATGTTGAGTAGTGAGTAATTATGTTGTTGTTTAAACTGGGATCTTTGGCATCTGAGAAATGAGATTCATACGTAAGATAAATGAGGTTAAAGAAAAATCCTGTAGTGTAAAATGTGAATTAGATGTATCAGTCTGAACTTATAGTTTATCTGAACTGATATGGATTCATATTGACACCTACATTTCAAACACACACACACACACACACACACACACACAATGTATATATTCCCTTGTGTGTTCAATAAAAAAAACAACAACAACAAACAAACCCAGAAACAATTACCAACCCAATAATAACGAACATCCCTAGTACCCAGATCATGGTCTCTTAATACCAATTTCCTCTAAAGGAACCAGAGTTCATGGGAGAAATGACTGACTCCAAGCATGGGATAGGCAATGTGTAAGATGAACGTAGAACATCTTCATCATATTAGCAAGGATCATGTCAAAAGGATCTGACATGTCAAGTTGAAGGGGCTGCCACCAGCCAATAATAAGACAATTTGTACAATAAGAATAACTATCAAGGTATCAAAAAAATCAAACAAGTTTACTCTATAAGTTTATGCAGATACCAAAAAACCCAAAAACCACGAAAACACAAACACCCCTCCAAAAAACCCTCATTCATCACCTATGGAGGATTGCAGGAAACAAATTATTTGAAAAATGATAAAGGAAAAGAATATAACTTTATCCTGCCTTTTTATTATGAACTACACATCAGGATAACTGAATAGCTGTTAAATAGTAATTTCTTTCTATAGAAGTATTTTAGCTAATAAAGAAGGAATGATAAAATATCACCATTTTATAACTCCTAATGAATTAATGGATCTTGGCAATGATCAAAGGGTGCCATCATCATAAGAAGAGAAATAAGACTCTATATGCCTCTTGATGGGAAGCACACCTTAACTATGAAATACTCTTTCTTTTAAACTATCGTAGAATAAATATAACATAAAATTTACCATCTTAGCTATTTTTAAGTGTACAGTTCAGTAGCGTAAAGTACACTCATACTGTTGTGTAACCCATCTCTGGAACTTTTTCATTTTGTAAAACTGAAATTCTCTACCCAATAAACAACAACTCCCCATTGTTCCCTTCCCCCAGCCCCTGGCAACCGCCTTCTACTTTCTGTCTCTATGAATTAGACTACCTTAGGTACCTCATGTAAGTGGAATCATATAGTATTTGTCCTTTTGTGACTGGCTTATTTCACTTATCATAACGTCTTCACGGTTCATCGATGTTGTAGCATATGTCAGAATTTCCTTCTTTTTTAAGCTGAATAATACTCCATTGTATGTATATACCACATTTTGTTTATCCATCCATCTGTCCATGGACACTTGGGTTGTTTCCACCTTTTGGCTATTATGAATAATGCTGCTATGAACATGGGTGTACAAATATCTGTTCGAGACCCTGCTTTCAAAAAAAAGCAAACCTGGGTCTGATCAAGTTTCTAGATCTAACTACCTATTCATATTTACAGAAAATACAGGGGACCAAAAAATACATCAAATAACACCACGGATAAACAATCAGCAAAAACAGACCTTTCTTCAACAAAGTGCAATGGGAAAAAAAAAAAAGGATGGAGGGCAAACCAATAAATTAAAACAGACCTATTAATCAATTGTAAAATATGAACATTATTTAGATCTTGATTTATAAAAATCAAGTATAAAAAATTATAGTTAAAAATCAGGGAAATGTGAACACTAGTTGAATATTTCTATGAAGAAAATATCAACAATTGTTTAAGTTATGATAATGATACTGTGATAATATCTAAAAAGAATTTGTACCCTTTAGACACACACTGATTTATTTAGGAATGAAACAACATATCTGGCTCTGCTTCAAAATAATCCAAGAGGTGCGGGTAGGGATTGCGTGGGGGGACTGGTAGGGCTACAATGAAATGCAAAGAGTTGATAATTGCTGAAAATCACGTATGATTCTACTAGTTTGAAATTTTCCATAATAAAAGTTTAAAATAAAAAACAACTTTGAGGGGTGCCTGGGTGGCTCAGTCATTAGGTGTGTGCCTTCGGCTCGGGTCATGATGCCAGGGTCCTGGGATCAAGCCCCGCATCGGGCTCCCTGCTCTGCAGGAAGCCTGCTTCTCCCTCTCCCACTCCCCCTGCTTCTGTTCCCTCTCTCGCTGTGTCTCTGTCAAATAAATAAATAAAATCTTAAAAAAAAAACACAACAACAACAAACAACTTTGATTTATTAATTTGCAAACTGTTCCATGAGGAAACTACCATTATTTTGGTTCTTTCTGTTTTAAAGAAAAGTCATAAGCCTATGTGAAAAACAACAGCCCTGATAAATAGTTACAGTCAAATGATTAGTTATCATGGAAATTATTTTTTTAATTCCTAAGAATAATATCACATTTTAGTTCATTTAACCCAAAATGCTATTTAATAAGGAAACACCCAATGTAAAATAATAAATGAGAACCAAATGGGCAATTACACCCAAATTATCATCTTGTTCTTGGGGTGTTTTTAACTATTTGCTTTTTGTGTAAAGATAAGATACTGAGGAAAAAAACAAACAAAACAAAACAAAACAAAAACAACCCTTAAGCTTTGATTCTACATAAACTGAATTCTATATTTAGAAACAAAAACTGAACTTAGTACCTTTCCTTAACCCTTAACTTAGCACTGTTACTAAGTATTAGAACTACAAATTCAATTTAAATATTTAAATAAAAAGCCTTCTGGAAATATAATTACTTCTTTTATACGAACAACTCTTCCCCCCAAATGTGAGAACTATATAACTAACAAGTTTATAGAAGGGAAAGGTGATTAAACAGGGAGAAGCTAGTTTTAAAAATCAGAATTATAATATCCCTTAGTTTCAGATGTTGAGAATTAAATGGAATTTAACAGTCATACATTCAAAACTATAAAAATATTTTAATTCTTTTTGAGTCACCTCTACTTCAAATATAAAACCCCACTTGAATTTCTGCCTCTCAGTAAAGGCAGTATCTGAAAATGTACACCAATCACAGGAACAGCATTGTTTAATCCTACCTGAAAAAGATCCAAAAGAGGCTTCCAAGAGAGCATTAAGACTGCTGCTCTGTTGATGGTTTTGGGAATTTCAGAATAAAACAATGTATTTTCTCTGTTCTCACCAGACATAGCTATAAGAGAAAACAATCATTTAAAAATTATTTTCAAAAATAGCAATCTACTGCAATCACAGTCTAAATATATAATGCTTTAAAAAAAAAAAAAATTTATTGGGGCGCCTGGGTGGCTCAGTCGTTAAGCATCTGCCTTCGGCTCAGGTCATGATCCCAGGGTCCTGGGATCAAGCCCCGCATTGGGCTCCCTGCTCTGCAGGAAGCCTGCTTCTCCCTCTCCCTCTGCCTGCCTCTCTGCCTACTTGTGCTCTCTCTCTCTGTCAAATAAATAAATAAAATCTTTAAAAAAAAAAAGATTTATCCATTTTTACAGAGAGGTATCAAAATATCAAATAATCAATATTAAAAAAAATCACAAATTTCTACATGACCAAAGGCACTAAAGGCTGAAGACAAATTAAATCTCAGAGGAAAATATCACAATGGGTTAATTCCCTCATTACACCAAAAAAAAAAAAAAAGCTTTAAGAAGAAAAACACCCACAATCCAATAAAAAATAGATAGGGGCGCCTGGGTGGCTCAGTCGTTAAGCGTCTGCCTTCGGCTCAGGTCATGATCCCAGGGTCCTGGGATCGAGCCCCACATCGGGCTCCCTGCTCCGCAGGAGGCCTGCTTCTCCCTCTCCACTCCCCCTACTTGTGTTCCCTCTCTCGCTGTGTCTCTCTCTATCAAATAAATAAATAAAATCTTTAAAAAAAAAAAAATAGATAATGATTATAAATGAGTTACAGAAAAAGAAATACAAATGTCTCTTAAATATGTGAAAAGATGCTCAACCTCACTTAGAATTAAAATTACAATGATTGGGGCGCCTGGGTGGCTCAGTTGTTAAGCATCTGCCTTCGGCTCAGGTCATGATCCCAGGGTCCTGGGATGGAGCCCCACATCAGGCTCCCTGCTCAGCAGGGAGTCCGCTTCTCCCTCTCCCACTCCCCCTGCTTGTGTTCCCTCTCTCACTGTGTCTCTCTCTGTCAAATAAATAAATAAAATCTTTAAAAAAAAATTACAATGATTAACCTTGTTGAAGGATAATTTGGCAATATCAACCAAAATTCAGAATACACACACCTTTTGTCCCAGCAATTCTACTCTTTGGAATTAGTCCTATATATAAATTCACAAATTCACAATGATCCACTACAGTGATATTCATTGCCTCATCTTTTGTAACAGTATAACAGAAAAACCTAAATGCCCCTTATTAGAGGCATGGTTAAGTAAATATGGCACAATTATATAATGGAATCCTCTTAAGTTATTAAAAAAATGCATCTGTAATTACTGATGTGGACTAATGCAGAGAGTATCTCTAAAAAAATATATATGTATATGAATGAAATAACTTTGGAAGAAAGAAGTAAACCTACTTTTATTTATTTATTTATTTTTTAATATTTTATTTATTTATTTGACAGAGAGAGAGACAGCGAGAGAGAACACAAGCAGGGGGAGTGGGAGAGGGAGAAGCAGGCTTCCCGCTGAGCAGAGAGCCCGATGTGGGGCTCGATCCCAGGACCCTGGGATCATGACCTGAGCCGAAGGCAGACGCTTAACGACTGAGCCACCCAGGCGCCCAAGAAGTAAACCTACTTTTAAAAATTTAATAAGCAAAGGGCACCTGGGTGGCTTAGTTGGTTAAGGGGCTGACTCTTGATTTTGGCTCAGGTCATGATCTCAGGGTTGTGAGGCTGAGCCTGCCCTTGTGGAGTCTGCTTGTCCCTCTCCCTCCCCCCTCCCCCTCCCCCTGCTCATGCTCTCTTGCACGAATGCTCTAAAATAAATAAAATTTTTAAGAAAAATTTAATAAAGAAGTCAGTAGCATAATATATCTAATTTAGGCAGATGTTAAATGTGGAGTGAATAGGCTCAGGAAAAAGACACCAAAACCAGCCTTGGTTTAAAAAAAATGAAAGCAGCAACTGTTGAGAGTGGTTTTACTGTTTGTGTTCCTAATCTGACCATTCCTAAGGAAAGGCATTTTGTTCCTTTAATGGAACATCATTGATTCATTATTTATTCCCCAAAATTTGAGTGCCAATTGTATCTATATTTTGAATTAAGAAAGCACTTCCTCTCAGAAACTATGACTTCATACTCACCAAGGTAATATATCCTGTCTGAATGAGGCCCATCTGGATCATTCCTCTTCACAAACATAAAATCATGTGGTGCCTTAGCCATCATGTAGCCATGATATTTTCTGGTATCAGCAAGGAGCTTTTTAAGCTGACTCCAGGAATATCGCTCAACATAAAATGGCTCCAATTTAGGCCGATCCTGTGATTCAATATTCTCCTCACAATCTGCAGTTTCAAAGATCTCAACACCCAGCTGTTCTGTTTCCATCGCTGCTGCCATGTTGCATTTTCCTAGAAAAATAAGGCACATGAAGTTGTTCACAGGCCTGCCTTCTTTTATATTAATGGGAATGACAGTCTGATAGTGGTCCCCCCACCAAAAAGGCAAGGAAAAAAATGCTCTTCAGCATAGTTGCAACGAAACCTAGTAAGAAAAGTAATAGCTCCACCTTCTCGGTGTTCAGTTTAAAAATGAGATTTTTTTAAAAATTGAGGTCATGTCTGTTTCACTGTGACTATAAATCCCTTTAGGAACTTTTGTAAAAGGATGTCCTTACCTATCTCTTGCCAAAATTCCTTTTTTCTTTCCCACACTGGAAGGAAACAGGCCATATGCCAGTTGGCTGCTATGCTCCATCCAAGACCATGTCAATAGTGAATCTAAATGTGCTAAGGGAGTTAAGTGTTTTTGCACTTAAAAAAGTAACACATTTGATAAATGTGGACTTCAGTTAAAAGAAATAATCACGACCAATTAGAACAGTAATAAAATTGCAGCAAACAATGTACTTGTAATAAACTACCCAGGGCACTTACCAAGATAATATAAATACTGTTTCCGTTTAAGTGGAACTCCAAACAATAAAAGACTTAACTGGCTGGTACATTTTTCTTTGTCTTCTGCTCTTGCCTAGACATCACTATCTTATGATCACTTTTGGTGACTATAAGGAATTTATGTAACTATTATTGCAAATTATGTAACTTTTACTCTCATGATTAAATGGGAGAAAAAAGATACTATCTTCAAGCAGCTTTAATGAGATGAAGTAGTTTATGCAAAAAGCATTTAATGTTTGTACTATTGATATTCTGACAAAAATCTGAACCCAAGTTTGCAAATTTTCCAGTTCAACCCCAAAACAGTGTTAATATTTCATCTACTAATGATATTTCTTTTCATTTTACAAATTCAGAAGGGGATGTATTTTCCTTTATCTATTTCAATATTTAAACAATATTTCAATATTTAAAGCAGTGATGTATCAGAAAAAATAACAAGAAGTGTTATAACAAGCCATTGTGTGATATTCTGCCATGCATTATTCATGAAACTATCAAAAAGAAGCAACATAAACAAAAATTTTGGAGCAACCTGTGGATTTGGGAGAGAAACAGATTATATTTATGTAACTACCTCTAGAACAACAATCAATGCATGGTTGTATATTTAATATGATGTCTTTTTTTAAAGCTCAATTTCCCAGGTTAACAAGAGTCCAAGGTAACTACCAACCGCAGAGAAAAAGTAATTAGCAGGCGTGGGTTGTGAATTAGTCCACCAGGCAAGCATTATGGCATGCAAAATGAAATGAACTGTGTGGCCAGGATAGTGTGTCTTTTTTTATGGTACAGTGAACTGTACTATCATTTTCAATGTAACAGTAGCAAAAGCGACCAGAAAACCCATTCAAGAATTTATCAGGTATCCAACCTATAACATTACTACAATGGGGCTTTTACCTCCAAGGACCAAAATCCAAACAGCTCAGCAGAGAAAAAGTCATTTAGCTCAACTGCTACTTAGCACACTGATAGTAAGTGGCAGTATATGAGAGTGGAGACTGCCCATCTAAAAGCTAGTGGGAGGCCTATTTTCTATCAAATATGTCAGTGGATCTAGCTTGATTTCTAAGAGTTAGGGACAAGTGAGAGAAAAAGCTACACAAACCATGCTCATTATCCTCAACTCCCCAATTTTTAAATTTGGAACTTCATGTCCAAACCACTGCTCACAAGAATAAGGCTAGGGAATAAAACCAAGAAGCTCAGCAGGCAGATTTCCCAAGGCTTACTGTCCAGGTTCTTGAGTCACCATTAACTTGACATCTCTCCTGTGTCAAAGTTGCATTAGCTCGCACTCATTAATAGTGAATTACCTGCTATTCCTAAATTGTACTAGGCTTCTGGACTATTTCTGTCTCTCTACACACATACATACACACACAAATTTTTACAGTTCAAATGACATTCTACTACTCTGTTTATAGTAAATGAATATCCCACATTTTCTAGGATATTTTAGTAATTTACACAAATGTGTAACAAAATGATTTAAGTTCCAGATTTCCATAACACCGTATATTCAAATACATTCTCAAAGTTCTAATTTCAAAAATTAGAAAAGAGAATCTGCATACATTTTCAGCACATATATGTGCTGCATATATGTCACTGCCCCACCTACCTCCTCACTTAAGGCCCTTCCCTCGTGCCTACCTGATTGTATTTTCATCTGCTCAGATCTCTTCCACATTCAAAGAGATCTTTTTTCAAGTGACTCAACTTCAAGCATAGATCCCTCTGCTCATCTTGCTCTCTTCTCACAGGAGTCTTTCCTTTTCTCACCATCCAATCCTGCTCACCAGGATAACGAAATAAGATATAAGGCTGTTGATCATTATTGAAATGGATCGTATGTGGCCAAAACGATTAAATCTAAAGTCCCAAATAGTATATAGAAATATTCTTCTTGGCGTAATATATAATTATATATAATGCCTGCATTATTTTGTATCTGTATTTTAGATTATCAAAATCATAATTTTTAAAAAATTTCAGAAATGTATAGCCTAATTTTCTCAAAAGGATATCCTAACAACAGTGTAAATCCTGACATCTAGATGTACATTAAAAGGAAAATTATGGAAGAACTTTAGAAAGTATAAAAGGCACACAAATGTGAGGTTACTCAGGTGGCTATTGCAAATCCTCAAAAATGACAGATGATTACTAGGATTTATTTCTGTGTGCTTGGTCCTGTTCCTGCTTTTACATTAATAATACATTTGTATTATTTTACATAATACATATTGAGCTGGTTGGAGACAGAGTAGACTTGTAGAACAACCAAAAAGAGTTATAAAACAGGCCATTTTTGTGGAAAGGGAACCAACTTGAATTTAATAATTTTTTCATAAGACCAAGAATGTGCTATCCATTTTAAGTGCATTCCACTTTTGCTCCTTTCCTTTCTAGCTCTAGTCTGAAAATAACTGAATTAGGTAACTTTTCCATAAAAGGAAGCATTAAGTTGTTCTGGAATTCCAGTAAAAGAAAGAAAAAAAAAAAAGAGGATCTGTGATTACACTTGTTATTTCATTATCAGTTTTAATTCTGGGCTCTCATAGCCCAAGTAGGTGATGGAGAGAGATGTGGTGAGAAAAGCTCGGGGCAAATGGAGGGAAAACAGTGAAGTTATGCTAGCCTAAGAACAATGGACTAAGATGTCAAGACACGGTCCCATGCACTAAGCCCCTCACTCAGAGCAGAGCATCTTGGGTTAGAGAATAGCTTCAGAACTCCTGAATCTGGACGTACTCAACTGTCATTCTTATTTTTAACCCAAGAGGCAAACAGTCGTCCAGTTGAACACCCCACGCCTCACTGAAGCCTAGCTATTTCACTCTTCAGGGTCCATAGCTAGTTGAGAGGTTCATTATCACTGACTGGGACAAAGATCTTGAAAGCTATGAATGGGGAGGAAGAGAGGTGTAATAGAGAATGTTGAGAATGGGGGGATGCCAAGTCTTAGAAGTCTCAGGAGAAAGTGTGTGAGGGCAGAGTTGGAAAGAGGGAAAGAAATGTATCTATCCTGCCCCGGGGTGTGTGAAATAGAATGAGAAGGGGCCTCAGGTGAGCAGGGAGGGAATCGACCTAGAGTGAGGCAGGAGGAAGGAAAAGAACACCGGCTGGGAAATCAGAAAAATCTCAGTCCGAATCCGATCCGCCACAGTCGAACTTTAGGCAGATCCCTTCGCCTCTGCGGGCTTCCGTTTCCTCATCTGCAAGCCCGGGCAATACCCGGCTCCCAACCCCAGCGAGGCTCAATTAAGATAACGGACGTGGAAGTCCGGAGGCCAGCACCCAGCGCTCAGGGGGCGCCCAGTGAACGTTGGTGGAATCGGAATCTGAGAGCCTCGGCTTCCTCTTCCGGCAAGCGGGGCCTCGCCACCAGCTCTGACCCGCGCAGGGCGGCGCGCCGGGTAAACCGCAGAGCGGGCTAACCCGGAGAGCGCGCCGGGCGGTTCCCCGGTGAGGCGGAGCGGGCCCGCCGGGCTGGGGCCCAGGCCTCGCGGGCGAAGGGGAAGGAGAGGGGGCGGATACTGCACCTTCCCCCCCGGCCCCGCCCGGAGCGTCCCGACGCGTGCTACGGAGCGGGCCTGCGCCGCTTCATGCCGCGCCGCCTCCACTCCCGACCCCGCTGCGGCGGCTTCCTCGGCGACCGAGCCGGTGGTAACCCAGGCGGTGAACACGGCACTTAAAGGCGGTGGCGGCAGCGGCAGCGGCGGCAGCGCTCCGGCACTTCCGGTTCCTCGCGACCCGCCCTCCGACCAGCGAAGGCTCAGCGGGGCCAAGAAGGGCGCCGCTCCCTGCTGGGTGGGGTGCGTTGCCACAGTGCAATCTAGTGGCCGGAGGAACAAACCGGGCGCGGGACGGGGGACAGATGTAATCCAGAAACAGACAGCGACTTGCTAGAAGTCGCAGGACGCACTGTGGCGCGCCTCTGCTTATTCTTTTTTTTCATTCAACAAATATATATTGAGTGCCTGCTATGTGCCAGGTAGAGTTGTAGATTAGAGCAAGGAGCTGGCCACCGAAAATCCCTGTCCCTGAAGGAAGATGACAGAGGAGAGGGACCAAGGCCCGGGGGTGTCTTTTATTTTTTATTTTTAAGATTTTATTTATTTATTTGACAGAGAGATCACAAGTAAGCAGACAGGCAGGCAGAGGGAGAGGGAGAAGCAGGCTCCCTGCTGAGCACGGAGCCCGATATGGGGCTCGATTCTGGGACCCTGGGATCATGATCTGAGCCAAAGGCAGACGCTTAACCGACTGAGCCACCCAGGCGTCGCAAAGTGGTTCACTGCTGTGGTGGAAAGAAACCTGAACTTGGAATCAGAAAGCTTGGCTCTCATACTAATTAGTTATCTTTAGCAGGTCACTCAATCTCTTTGAGCCATTGTTAATCTGTAGAAGAGATGTAACAGATTAGTTATAATTAAGAAAAACCATATGTATCACCGTAATACATAACGATGAGGAAAGTGGGGACTAGGGCAGGAAAGTGAGTGACTTGCAACAAGAGGAGTTCCCTTTACCTGAAATCTTTCCTATTTTACACCAGACCTTGTCTGAGAAAAAGGGAACCAGGCATGATTGGGAAAGTGGCAGGTGTAGAACAGAACAATAGAAAAGAGGGGCTTCCGGGCGCCTGGGTGGCTCAGTTGGTTAAGCGGCTGCCTTCGGCTCAGGTCATGATCCTGGAGTCCCAGGATCAAGTCCCCCATCGGGCTCCCTGGTCGGCAGGGAGTCTGCTTCTCCCTCTGACCCTCCTCCCTCTCATGCTCTCTGTCTCTCATTCTCTCTCTCTCAAATAAGTAAATAAAATCTTTAAAAAAAAAAAAAAAAAAAGAGGGGCTTCCCCTCTTTCCTATATTACAAAGAGCAATGTGTCAGAGGTGTGTATCATTAGGATTTATTATAATGGCACTAATAAAAGATCCATTTGGTTGCCACATTCCATTCCTCATTGTGTAGTTACTCACTTTGAGGCTTTTTTTAGTTGGACTCCCTTAAAAGAAAAGTACAGTCATTTTCACTGGGACTCCTCTGTGAATTTTCTGCAAATGACCTGAAAGTAGGTTTTAAGGCTTTGAATGCACATGCACATACTAACAAAGTACAGTGTAATATCTTGCAGTTCATTTCTTTCAACCAAGTGTTTGTTGAATCGCTGCCATGTGCCTATCACTGTTCTAAGCACTGGGGCTGCAAGAGTGTATAAAGTAAACAAGATCCCTTTGTGCAGTTTACACCCTAATAAGAGGAAAAAGTCCTCGCAAAAAGCAAGCAAACAAAAAGTATATGATTTTATGGATTAAAAAAAAACAAGCTCTGGAGAGGTTAAGTCACTTGGCTAAGTATGGATTGATCTAGATCAGATTTCTTGGTTTTCAATCTTATTTTCTTTTTGGTGGGCTTAAAAAGCCTCAAACCAGAGAAAGCTGTAGGGGAATAGCTCCATCATCTACCCTGGCAACCTTGCATGTATCTCCATAGGCCTCACGGGCCTTGAACCAAAGCTTCTCTGAGTCTTAGCAGAATGCTTTGTGATCCTCCCAGAACGGCAGAGGATGGAAGGCTTATGAGGATCTTAGGGCAATCTCCCCTGAGTGCTTCTCATCTCCCAGGTTCTGATGAGGTGTGGGCTTTGTGCCCCACGCCCTCAGAATAGAGCTGCAGAATATAAGAATCACTTAGCTGTAGTCTAGAGTGGGCTCCTCGGCAGCTGGGTATCCCACAACTTACACTGCAGTCATCTGGCCCCTTCTGTTTCAATATTCTCTGTTTGGATTTGTGGGACAAGGACCACTGGCAGCTGGGACCTTAATGCATTCTTCCTTTTGTTGTATAGGTAAGTAATAAACTGTCTGAATCTGAGGTGGCTCCTTGTATCTTTACTGGCTGACTCAGTCAGGCCTGGGTCTTGCCAAGCTCGTGTGTGTGCTTGCCAAAGCCTAGTCGGCTTTTTGGGGCCCTGTGCTCTAGGAACTCGTTAGGAAAAGGCAAGTTGTCTAGCACATGAGTCTGAATAAATAGCATGGCAGTGTTGACACAGATCTGTGCCTGCCTAACATCACAGTCATGTTCTGGCATAATGGAGGGCAGGCAGGAAGTGTGAGTAAAAGTTAGGGTGGCAAGGTCAAGGGAGAACCATTCCTAGGGAAATTGGGGCTGAATCTGGAAGCCATGCCTGTTTGAGGCAATCGGGTCCTTGTCTGGGTCTGGGCTTATGTTTTAGAGACCCCGACAGTTTTCTACACTGGGCGTCAGCAGAGACCAACCCACCAGTCCTTCTGTGTGTAACACTCCATGATCTTCAAGCAGTGGTACTTTTCCTCTGGTACTCATGGGTAAGAGCGTGCACTCCTGGAATCAGCCAGATGTGGGTTCACATCCTGGCTCCTCTCCTTACTGACAGTGATATTGGGCTTTCCTAAGCTTGATTTCTCTCATCTGTAAAATGAGTTCGGTAACATCACTGAAATGAATGAATGAAATATATAATGCATCTAAAGTGCTTAGCAATGCTTGGTGCACATTAAGCATTCCATTTATTAATTATATTCATAAATGGTGGTGATGATGATAAAGATAACAGAAACTTTTCCTCTGAGGAGGTAGGAAAGGAAAGAAGAGGCAGCAAAGGTAAACATGAGCCCTGGATGTGTCCCAGAGATCTACTATTGAGGCTGGGACCATATCCCCAGGAAAGACCATCCTGGCTCTGTCCCTCAGCCCTCTGATTTTGTTTACACACACACACTATATCTATACCTATACTTAAACTCAAAGAATCACAGAATCAACAAATTGGGAGTGATTTTGGAGATGATTAAGCCTAATTCTTTTATTTCACAGAAAGAAAAACAAAGACCCAGGGAGGGAGTGTGACTTGGCCAAAGTCACACAGCTACTTATTAGCAACTCTCACATGGATCTTCCAAAATCAATTGACCACATGTGTTAATCTTTTCCTAGGTTTAGAGCATGGCCCAGACCACAGGACGAGAAAATCCTGGGAACTCTGGCTTCCCAGACGGGCATGCCCAAGCCTTGCTAGGTAATGCTACTTGTACCACCTCCAGGCAACAATAAGCATCATTCTTCCCAATTTGAACACAACATTCTAAAATCATTACAGAAAGATCCATCCACTTTTTTTTTGTTTTGTATACATATTTTATATAGGTAGCAGGATCAATGTTTTCAAGCCACATACAGATTTGTACTACATTTAATTTCCTTAGTTTTTCCATAATTCAACTCAACCTCTATTTATATGACCCATTTCACCTCATAGTAAAAAATGTAATCTTGATTAATTCCAGGCACACCCAGTCATTCAACTCAGCATCCTTCCTGGTGAAGGGGGTGGCCAGTCCCCGTTCTATACCAGGATCTCCTATGATGTCCTTTGTCCCAGCTGTACTGGTCTGAAGAGTGTCCTCCCCAAATCCATGTCCACCCAGAGCCTAATAATGTAAAACTTACTTGGAAATTGGGTCTTTGCAGATGTTATTAGTTAAAGTAAGATCTAACGAGTAGAGTGGGTCCCAAATCCACTGACTGATGTCCTTATAAGAAGGCCATATGAGGAGCGCCTAGGTGGCTCAGGAGGTGGAGCATCTGCCTTTGGCTCAGGTCGTGATCCCGGGGTCCTGGGATTGAGCCCCGCATTGGGCTCCCTGTTCAGTAGAGAGCCTGCTTCTCCCTCTCCCTCTGCTGTTCTCCCTGCTTGTGCTCTCTCTCTCTCTCTCTAGTAAATAAAATCTTTAAAAAAAAAAAAAAAAAAAAAAGGCCATATGAGCCCAGAGAAGGCCTCATAACCCCAGAGAAGGTCATGCAACAATAGAGGTAGAGATTGGCATGAACGCCTATAAGCCAAAGAGCATCAAGGATTGCCAGCAACCAACAGGTTGAATTCTTTTTTTTTTTTTTTTAATTTTTTTTTTTAAAGATTTTATTTATTTGACAGAGAGAGACACAGCGAGAGAGGGAACACAAGCAGGGGGAGTGGGAGAGGGAGAAGCAGGCTTCCCGTGGAGCAGGGAGCCCGATGCGGGGCTCGATCCCAGGACCCTGGGACCATGACCTGAGCCGAAGGCAGACGCTTAACGACTGAGCCACCCAGGCGCCCCGACAGGTTGAATTCTTGCCTAGAACCTTCAGGGGAGCATGGTCCTGCCAGCATCTTGATTTTGGACTTGTAGCCTCCAGAACTGTAAGAGAATAGATTTCTGTTGTTTTAAGCCCTCTGCCCACCCCCCCCCATTTGTGATATTTTGTTATGGCTGCACTAGGAAATGAACATACCAGCTAATCTTCAGTTATGACTTCCCACCCCACCCCCCCCCCCGCCATCATGAGGTACCTGATGAGATCTGTTATCTGTCAATCTCTAGTTGGCAGTCCACACTCTTTCTGTCCCAATTGTTAGTCCTTCTTACATACTCTCCTGCACCTTTACCCACACCCACATCCAGGAAGCCTTGGGCCCTCTTGCTAATATTCAACCTTTATCTCCACTAGGTTTGGGTGCTTCTCAAGGATCTTGCACTAATGCCTGGTCATGAGCACAGGGCTTTTCTTTCCCTAGTTCCCTAAACCTGCCATGGGTGTCGAGGGGGGAATGTACTATTCCCTTCAGCTTTGGATAAGCCCTTAAGGGGAGGTGAGGGCAAGATTCAGGCTCCTTCTCAAGGGCACTCCCTTAGTTCCCCCTGCCCCTTTAAAAAAACCCTCGTACTGGGGCACCTGGGTGGCTCAGTCAGTTGGGTGGCTGGCTGTTGATTTTGGCTCAGGTCGTAATCTCAGGGTCCTGGGATGGAGCCCTGCATTGGGCTCTGTGCTCAGCGGGGAGTCTGCTTGAGGATTCTCTCTCTCCCTCTTTCTCGGCTCCTTCCCCTACCTGCTCTCTCCCTCTCTCTCTCTCTCTCAAACAAATAAATAAATCTTTCAGGGTGCCTGGGTGGCTCAGTCGGTTGAGTATCCGACTTTGATTTTGGCTCAGGTCATGATCTCAGAATTCTGAGATCAGGCTCCACACATCCAGCTCCACTCTGAGCATGGAGCCTGCTTGAGTTTCTCTCTCCCCCTCTCCCTCTGCCCCGCCCCTCACTCCTGAGCACTCTCTCTCTCAAATAAGTAAGTAAATAAATAAAATCTTTATTTAAAAATAAAATCAATAAATAAATCTTAAAAAAAAATTCTCTTGGGGTTTACTGAACTCCAAAGTCAGGTTTATGATTTGTGTAAATGCCACTGAGCAGAGTCCCTTACTTCTCTTTTGACTTTTTTCTCCCTATTCTGCTTGGAAATTTTTTATTTAGTTTGCATATTATTCCAAATATTTTATTATATTTTATCTTATTTGTTTCCTTTGTATTTAAATTCAAGTTAGTTAACATGTAGCATAGTATTGGTTTCAGGAATAGAATTTAGTGATTCATCACCTACATCTAACACCCAGTGCTCATCACAACAAGTGCCTCCTTAATGCCCATCACTCATCTAGCCCATCCCCCGCCCACCTATTGCAAATAATTTCTGTTTTACATGTGCATCCAGGTTTAAAGAGAAGAATTTGATGTCTCTGTTCCCATCATTACAACTGCAGCAGAGCAAGGGTTACCAAATCCCAGCCCCCTAAATTGGGAAGTCTCAAGGGTTATAAAGAAGCAAAACAAAAACACAAGATATTTCCCTGTATTGCAGCACTACGTAAAGTTGCAATTGGAATTTTTGAAAAAATTTTTATTTTTATTTATATAAGTAGTCTCTACGACCCAACACGGGGCTTGAACTCACAACCCTGAGATCAAGAGTCACATGCTCTTCTGACTGAGCCAGTCAGGCACCCTTGTAATTGGAAATTTTGTATTTTTTTTAATCATAAACATTTCAGTATTGCTAGTTTCTAATTCACCATTTTGCACTGCTGTATTGTTTTTCCATTGAGTAGTTATACTACCATTCATTTGGGCATTTTCCTTGTGTAATTCCCAATGTTTCACCATGGAACACCACGAACATCTTCACCATGGAACACCACAAACACCATAAACCTTTCTTGAAGTTATTTTTATTTTTTTAAAAGGTATTTATTTATTTATTTATTTAGAGATAGAGCACACGAGGGGGGAGAGGGGCAGAGGGAGAGAGAAAGAATCTCAAGCAGACTCCCCTCTGAGCACGGAGCCCAAATGGGGACTTGATCTCATGACCCTGAGATTATGACCTGAGCTGAAACCAAGAGTCAGACTCTTAACAAATGCATATAGATAGATAGATGATTTTTCCTCCTACTATTCCACTATTTTTCACACAAAGGGTAGCATACCAACTGTCTGCACCTGGCGACCAGGCAGGCAATTCAGAGAGCCAAGAATTACCAGGTAGATCAAACTGAATAGGATGGAAAGGCCACTGCTCATACCCAAGGGGTCATTTTGCACATTGTTCTGGAGTATGGGTTGACAAACTGAGGGGAAGTTTTTTTTTCTGTCAATGACTGGCTGCAGTGCCCACCCTCTTGGAACAGCTAGGAGGTTACAGGGATATGAGCTGGGTCCACCCAATGCCCCAGTAGGTGCCTGGGCTGACGCAGTGAGTCTCCCTCTCCGCTCAGCTTTGTGCTGGCTAGATAGACAAACATGATTTTCATTAAGGATATTTCTCTGGGTGATTCTGGGTGAGGCACAAGACAGCCAAATTCTATAGCTCGTTTTCTAAAACTTCTTCCGGGAATAGAAGATTCTGTAAAAAGGTGAACAAGGAGAATGGGCCTGATCACTTGTCAGAGGCTGGAAAAAAAGCCTTAAGCACTGAGCATGTGCTTCATTCACAGCAAGTATTCAGCAAATGCCTCCTGTGGCCTGAGAAGAGAGAGATGGCCCTGGCCCTGGGGTGGAAAGGTTGCATCTACAAGGTAGGACACATAGACAGTGCTTCATTTGCATTTTATTTGACTAGTATTATCATAAAACCCTCAGCCTTACTTCCTTCATTCAGCTTGGCAGTGTTACTTGGCTCTGTCTTTTTATCCCCTCTGCCATCTTTTAGTTTTATAGTTTACCCAGACGCTACTCATTCCTCTCTCTATTTCAGTTTTTATCTTACTGGATTTCCCCTGGAGAGAGGGGTCCATAAAAGCTGGTCTCTTTGCAGGAAAATTTAGAAATAGCTAATAAGATCATCAGAAAGGGCTGACTCTAACTCTCTCATTTGATGGATATGGAAACTCAGGCCAGTAGGTTAACCATGGTGGTTAGCTGAAGCAGGCTGGATAGGCCCCCTTCCTTTGGACCTTCTTATGGAAGATCTGAGGCAAAATGTCAAGATTCAATCTTCTAGCTTATCAATAGCTGTCACCTTGGATGGAGGTCAGCTGATAAGCCTCAGGTTTTAACTACTCTGAATTGAAATTATTTTACTGTTTATTACATACCCACCACCAGAATGGCTAAAATTAGAAAAACTGAAAATACCAAGGAAATAAAGCAACTAGAACTTCAAACATTGCCTGTGGGTTTGTAAACTGATCAGAACACTTTGTAAAACTGCTTATCTCCTGTGTCAACTATACTAAAAACAAAAACAAAATCTGCTTATCTACTAAAGAGATAGCCTATGTCCTAGCATTTCTACTTCTACATATTTATCCAAGAGAATTAAGCACATTTATATACCAAAAGATAGGTACAAAAATGTTCATTGCATTCCATTTTTTAGAATGGCTAAAAATGGGAAACAATGCAAATGTCCTTCATGAAGAGAATGGATAAATAATTTGTGCTATATTCATACAATGAAATACAACACTGGAGAGACAAACTAAAACCATTCCATTTATATGAAATTCAAGAACAGACAAAATCTACTTTATGGTGATTCTTGGAGGAAGGGCTGGGAGGCAAACGTATACTAAATGAGAGAACCCCGGGGATGCTGGAAACGTTCCTGATCTTGGTCTAGCTGGTAATTAATTACACAGATATAAATGTAAGTAAGTAAAAATTCAGCTTAAGCTAAACATTTCAAATTTGCTCATTTCCTGTATACCTCAATTTTTAAAAAGTGTCCTATATTGGATCTGCATTGTATTAAAGACAATGCAATAAAAACACTTTTATCATTTCAAAAATATTTTATTTTTAAAATTCAAGGTTATCAAGTTTACTTCTTTCGTTATCCCATACCCAGCAGATTGCATCACCTCCAACCAGTTTGCCTGCTATCAATTCCTCCTCACTGACAGGTGGGTCTGCCAAGCACATACTTGATTTGGCTAATCGCCAGTTTAACAAAGGTCCCTGGCTGCTATGTGTCTGTGGAATACAGGACAAATACCTCACTGAAGCAAACAAAGACTTTCTTAATTCACTCCTTATCTGCTTTTTTGGATCAAGGGTGATTTCTTTTTTCTTTTTTTTTTTTTTTAAGATTTTATTTATTTGACAGAGAGAGATACAGCGAGAAAGGGAACACAAGCAGGGGGAGTGGGAGAGGGATGAAGCAGGCTTCCGCGGAGCAGGGATCCCGATATGGGGTTCCATCCCAGAACCTCGGGATCATGACCCCAGCTGAAGGCAGACGCTTAACGACTGAGCCACCCAGGCGCCCCTCAAGGGTGATTTCTATTCTCCATGTCCTTAACCCCTAGCACACAAAACTTTCCACATTTCTTCACCTTTGAACTCCTGACCCATATTTCCACTATCCTACCCCTGCTTCTTTCTCTATCAAATTTCTCCTCACATTTCACTGTCCAGCTCTCAACGACTCACTTTTAAATGTCCACCGATTGTTTCCAAAACCCTCAGTTCCCACCATCCTGACTTTTTAAGCTCCGTGCATTCACCATATTAAAACCCCCATATTTTATACTATCTACCCCCTGAATTAAATGTTTCCTGAGAGCCCGCATCATTTCTCTTCATCTCTGGATCCCTGTGCTCAGCACTTTGCTAAACAAATGGGTGCTATCAGAACTGAATTATAAGTTTCATTTTTGTCCCAGACTTCTGGTTTTCACAGTAATGTTGCTTCCTATTAAATTCTTCACTGTGGCAGACTCAGGGATGAAAGTGGATACAGACGAGATAGCTTAAATTAGACACTAATTAGTGTTGTATCTAGTTTGGGTTTCCTATTTTAAGAGAGACAAGTCTCCTGCTCTGTCCAATAGGATAACCGCTATTATGTCGCTATTTAAATTAAGTAGAAGTAAATAAAATAGAAAACTCAATTTCTCAGTCTCACTAGCCACATTCGAGTACTCAAAAGCCTCATGTGGCTAGTGGCTACCATACTGAACAACGCAGAATGTAACATTTCCATCACGACATAAAGTTCTACGGGACTGCGCTGAAAATCTCTGGCCTTTACGCTTACGAGATCTCCCCTCTTAGAACACCCTTCCACCCTCTTCCCACAGTGCTCCCCCTATAACCATCACCAGCCTTACTGTGTTTGTAATTGCAGGGTTCCAGGACAGCAGGGACTGTGCCTTACTGTTGTAACTCCAGTGTTTAGCTTTGAAGCCCAGCGCAATTAGTAGGCGCTCAGTAAACGTTGATTTAATAGGTGATAGGACAGGAGGGACCTTCCAGATACACCAGTCCCAAGCCCTTTCCCATGCTGATCAGTCCTTTAGGTGTCTCCAGCACTTTTCATTTTTTAAGCCTATCTTAAAGCATCGCCCTGGAGAAGAGAGAAAAGCGCCATGCACGCACCTGCTGATTGGCAATTGCCCAGGCAGCCGCCTCACGCTCTGGCGTCACGGGCCAGTCGTACCTTTGCTCGGCTCCGCCCCCTCCCGAACCCAACAGAGGCCAAGCGCTCACGGCGACACCGCCCACAATCTTCATTGCGCAAGCGCAGCCTGCGAGCGTAGGGTGTCTCGAGGTGGCCGGGTGCCCGCGCTCGAGAGCGCGGGGGTTTGTGGCCTGCGTTCGGCAGGCTCCAGTCGCCCACTCTCCGAAGCAGCGAAGCGCAGCGATCCATCTCCCCGCGCCCTGGGCAGTGTGGCCATGGAGAATCAGGTGCTGACGCCGCACGTCTACTGGGCTCAGCGACACCGCGAGCTGTATCTGCGCGTGGAGCTGAGTGACGTGCAGGTAAAAGCCGGTGCGGGCGGCGGGACGAACGCGGGGTCTCAGCTCCCGGGACCTTCCGATCTCCCCCATCCCCTTTGTCCCGGTGCGCGAGGGAGGGCTTGCGGTGCGCCAACGGGTTCGGCGACGCGGTGCGCTTTTGGCGTCCGGGCCGGGGCAGGGGCTGGCCCTCGTCGAGGAACACTCGTAGACCCCGGGCCTGGGGCACAACCCCCTGAGGGCTGCGGGTACTTTCGGATGCTGCGTGAGTCCTGTGCGGCTCTCGGAGGCTGCCCCGGGGCCTTCTCTTTGTTCACAGCCTGCGGCCTGATGGAGCCCGCGCCCGGCCCGGGAGGCCTAGCCGTCGGGGTTCGGTTTTGCCTAGGCCCTACGAGGCATAGGATGAGCTCTTTGGGCCGGGGGTGCAGAATGACGGTGGCTTGCTGTGTCCTGGCTGGACGTCTTGGCGCTGGCCAGAGGGGTTCAGCCAGGCCGGTCTGCCGTTCACAAGGCCCGTCGCAGCTGCCCCCAGAGGGGCCACACCCACCTTCCAACCGTTCAGTGATGGAAGTCATTCTTGTTAATTTTAATTTTAAAATCCGGAAGACCCGGAGAAAGTGATTTTCCGTCTGTTCTGAAGGCTGTGAGCTCAGGTTTGCGGAGTTGCATAGAGAACTTAAAAATTAAGTTACATAGAGCATTTATGTTTGATTTCCTTAGCTCCCTGTATGAACAAGCCCATGCCTCCTAAATGGTAGAGATACCAGGACCTGTGGACCCCCTGCCTCTGTCCAAACCATCCAGGATTCCAGGTTTTGAGAAACTGTGGAGTTTTCAGTCTGGAATGTTCTTTCTTCAGTCATCCTTACTACTTCTCCGTGACATCTATGGCAATTTGTAACCTCCTTCACTCCACCTAACTTTCGCTGCCTTTGACTCAGTTGGTCATATTTCTATCTGTCCACCTGTCTGGCATATTTCTTGCAAAGTGTAGGTGCTCTTTGGGTGTGGATTTGAATTTGTTGAGTTGAATCTTTGTTTCTGGAATTTAAACCCATTTTCCCATTGACACATAAAGACAGTACTGGCCAGAAAGCCTTTAGATAGGATAGGACAGTGCATGGTGTGTCATTTTAATGTGTTAAACCAGATTGAATTATACTTTTGCATCAGAAGATGAGTAAATGGTCTGTGCTGTCCCCCTCTACTCTGCTCCAGGGTGTTGCAGTAAAGAAGGAAACAAACAAAATCTTTGTTGATGGGGATCAAAGTCTCCATCTGGAGAGGTTTCTCAGTAACTGTGGAACATGTGTTATGACAGTCTCTTTTTTAAAAAAGTAATTTAGCCAAGTGTTATGTAGACAGATTAAACTCAGGCCCTTCCCTCTCTAGATGTTATCATGTAATAAGGACGTAGTGTTCTGGGATACAAGCTGCAAACACTTAAAGTTGTTTTTAGGGGAATAGGTGGGTGGTGGTGGTGGAAAGAAATGGAAATTAGTTGGACAATGAAAGAATGCATCATGTTTATGTTTGTCTTGAGAGATCTAAACCTCTTTGTTAAGAGATATGAACACATGTTAATCATATTTGGTATATTTAGAAATATGAAAGGTATACATTTGAAATGTATTATATTTAAGGAAATGCAAAGGTGGAGAAAAAAATGGAAGATTCTTTTGGAGAGAGAAATCCTTTTATTTTTGGGAAAAAATAAATATCCCCCCCCCAAAGCAATGTTTTAATACCACTCATAAAAGAAATCCTCTACCATGTGTGAGGTACTAGAGATTTACAGATGAGTCAGACAGCCTCAGCTTTCCAAGAGCATACTATCTAGAAGAAGCATATTATCATATACAGACAAAAAGTTTTGTGTAGGAGTATGTTTATTGGTAGAATTGAAGTTGAATATTAACCAGGTCTCTGCTGTTAAAGGAATTTGTTACCTCTCTTATGTTTAGTTAGAAATGACTTCCAGAAATGAGATGAAGTGTTCTTGTCAAACTGAGATTGGAAGAACGTTCCAGGAAGAGAAAGGCGTAGACTCTTAGGTTGTCTGACTTGTACCGTGTCAATGCACTGCAGCCAGAGACTGCCAGGGAAACACCTGTGGTTAAACGAGTTGGGTTTATTACTCATTTCAGCAAGGGAGAGCATAGCCCATGGGGGACAATGATGTCTCATTAAGGGGGTTAGACCTGATTATAGGATTTGGATGCTGTCAGAAAACGGGTAATTCTGTGGCTGGTTATCAGACTAAATCTTATCTGTAGGGAGGAGAGACTAGCAAAAGAATAAAAGTAATTGGTAGAGAAGTCGCAGTCACTCATTTTGGCCGAGACAGAAAGGACGTCTGGTATTTTGGGAGTGGCATAGCAGCCACGTTTTTGTCTGTGCTTACACAAAATTATGAAATGACTTTTGCCGGGGCGCCTGGGTGGCTAAGTCGTTAAGCGTCTGCCTTCGGCTCAGGTCATGATCTCAGGGTCCTGGGATTGAGCCCCGCGTAGGGCTCCCGGCTCGGCAGGAAGCCTGCTTCTCCCTCTCCCCCTACTTGTGTTCCCTCTCTCGCTGTCTCTCTCTCTGTCAAATAAATAAATAAAATCTTAAAAAAAAAAAAAAGAAATGACTTTTGTCTCATTTTGTCAAGGTTTCAGAATAACCTTGTCCAAGGTTGGTATTCTGTGCCATTATGTCCAATTGGAGAATAACAAGGCCGAGCTGTGAGTGACAGACCACCCTCTGAATGTCAGGAGCTGCTGTTTTTGTTTTTGTTTGTTTTGTTGTTGTTTTTTAATTTCTCACTTAATTGCTCAGTGCGGGCTTGTCGAACCTGTGATTCAGGCTGTGGATGAAGCAATCCATTTTTCAATGAAAAGCATTTGTGGAGTGCCTACTCCTAGCTCATTAAGCTAGGTGCTGGGTTGTTGGACAGCTCTCTGTTACCCCCTGCTTTCTGGTGTTTTCCACAGTTACTGAGTTTTAGTGTTGAATTCCAATTTGGGGACATCAGCTCTGCTCCCCTCCCTTTCTGAGACACAGAGAACTGTCCAGTTTTCACATCTCTATTCTGTCCTTGGAGGTACAGGGCTAGTGGCTGCTGAGAAATGGCTGTTAATGTGAGGAGGGATGGTGCTCAGTAAAGACTTCCAACAGCAGTCTTGTCTGTGTTTGAGGTAAGCAGTAGCAAAGATGTCAGCTGGAGTCCAGGGGGCCAGGGCAAGGCTATTTTCAGAATAGAGTTTATTTTCAAGATAAGCATAATAGACAGCTTTGTGCCAACAACCATAGTTGTTAAAGCATTTGTTCATTTATCAAGGTTTTGGTTTGTTTTAGTTGTATGTGGACAAAGTGCATACCTTTGGGAGCTGTTTGACAGATACTGTTCTTGTCCTTACTTGATAGACACTCTGGTAGAAAGAGGGGTAACCGAAGATAGGGGTGAAGATAGGGGTCTTGGGCTTCTACTTCCTACCTGGTGGCCATGGATAATTCACTTAATCCTTATGTCCCTCAGTTTCTTCATCCAGATAAATGTGAAGGCACTAATTCACAGGATTGTTTTGAGGTCTGAACTAGACAATGGATTTGAAAGTGCTTTGTAAATTCTAGTTTGCTATTCAAGTGAAAGGATTATTATTGTTATATTAAACCTTAGATGAGAGAGAGAAACACAAAGAGCAATAGGATAGGGTAGAGTCTATGAGCAGAGTTATCCATATATGAAAACGTACAGCAGAGGTGGCTTTGAATATTAATAGGGCAAAGGATGAACCATTCAGGAAATTGTTTGGGGACAGTTAGTAATCCAAATAGCGAAAGATAAAATAAGATCTTGCCTTATGTCATACATAAAAGTCAATTCCAGGGGGGTTAATGACCTGAATGCATAAAGCAAAACTACTAAAAGAAAATATAGGAGACTATCTTTATGGTATTGGAACAGGGAATAATGTGTTAAATAAGACACACAAAACATAAATCCTAAAGATTAACTGATGTAAGACAAGCTTGAAGAAGATATCTACAGCACATATCACAGACAAATGACTAGCATCTGAAATATATAAAGAACCACCTACAGACCAATACGAAAAAGACATATTACCCATTAGAAAAAGGGGCAGAAAATATAAGCAATTCAGAGTAAAAGGAAACAAGAATGGCCAGTAAACCTAAAAAGATGCTTGATCTCAGTTGTCATCAGGGACATGTAAATTAAAGGAATAGTATTTGTTAGAATATGATAATATATTTCTTAGATTGGGAAAAATGGAAAGTCTAACATTACCAATTGTTGGTGAGATTGTTCAGCAGTGGGACATTTTTTTTTAAGATTATTTATTTATTTGTCAGTGAGAGAGAGAAAGGAGAGAGAGCACAAGCAGGGGGAGCGGCAGGCAGAGGGAGAAGCAGGCTCCTCGCTGAGCAGGACCCTGGGACCACAACCCGAGCCATAGGAGACGCTTAACCAACTGAGCCACCCAGGTGCCCCGCAGTGGGACATTTTTATACAATTTCCCCCTGCCCAACCCTTTTAAAGACCACCAGGAACAGCTTGTTTTTTTTAAATTAAATTAAATTTTATTTATTTAAATTCAGTTAATTAACATATAGTATATTATTCATTTCAGAAGTAGAGTTCAGTAATTCACCAGTTGTATATAACACCCAATGCTCATTACATTACACATCTTCCTTAATGCCCGTCACCTAGTTACCCCAATCCTCCACCTCCCTCCCCTCCAGCAACCCTCAGTTTGTTTCCTGTGATTAAGAGTCTCTTACGGTTTGTCTCCCTCTCTGATTTCATCTTGTTTTATTTTTGCCCCCTTCCCCATGCTCCTCTATTTTGAGAAACATCTTGTTTTAACAAGTGGGTTTATTGCTTGTTTCGATGGGGGAGAACACATTTTGGGAACACATTTGAGACGTGGGGCGTCTCAGTAAGAGGGCACTAGAAATAAGTGATTATAGGATTTAGGCTTTGGTTGGATGATTGGGAAAGGGACTAAGGAAGTAGGGATTCATCTTAGATGGCGTGCTGTTAGAGAGTGGGGACAATTCTATGATTGGATATGTTTTGGATGACATAGCGAGTGACTTCTTCTTAGACAAAATTATGAGTTGACCTTATTTTGTGTCATTTTATCATGATCTCAGAGTAACCTGAGGTGGTTTGGTATTTTTTGAGATTGTTTATGTTTAATAGGAGAGCACAATGGCCTTGCTGTAAGCTTTAGACCAGCTTGTAATAATTTTGAGATCTAGCTGTGAATGTCAGATCAGTTTCAGATATCAGGGCTGCTTATTTTCTTTCTTTCTTTTTTTTTTTTTAAAGATTTTATTTATTTGACAGAGAGAGAGAGAGCACAAGCAGGGGGAGCAGCAGGCAAAGGGAGAGGGAGAAGCAGATTCCCCACTGAGCAGGTAGCCGGACATGGGGCTCAATCCCAGGCCCCTGGAATCATGACCTGAGCTGAAGGCAGACGCTTAACCGACTGAGCCACCCAGGTGCCCCCCATCTTCATAATTTAGAGTCTACTCTTCTGAATCACTTTTCACCTCAGGGATGTCACGGTCTATGTTTTCCCACATAGTATCATCCTCCGTACCATTAAGGACTAGTAAATGCACCATTTCTGGAAGAGTGCCTTACTGTTATCTCTGGCATTTTTTTTTTCAAGTCATCATGACCTATTTATAAGTTTCAATGCTGGCACTTTCTGGATCTGACCAGAAGATGTCAAGAAAATATTTCCAGACGAGAACCAGGACTCATACTCCTTCCTCAAAGGCCCTTTAAGTGGCTTTTTGACTGAAAAACAGTTGCAACCATCTAGTCACGCCATCTGGAATGATAGCCAGTTCACACACATTCAGGCAGTGATAGGCGTGTTACGGCTGCCACTTGGCCAAAGCACTTACTTGTCAGGTGCTGCTATCGATTGTATTATATATCCTGATTTTAGAGATACTGAATTGGAAAAAAATGTGCATTTTAGAATTGAAGAAATGTAGCAAATTTTGGAATTGTCAGTTAATAAGTTATAGTATTTAAATTCCTGAGACAGGTTGAGCTCACCCAGGTAAAGAGAATAGATCAGAGGTTACCAACTCAAATGCCCAAAATAGTGATGAGGAGCCCAGGTGTCTTTTTGCCTTGATTTGAATCTGGGTCTTGCCCCTTGCTGATTTTGTAATCTCGGGCCTGTTATATAACCTCTGTAAGCCTCAGCTGCCCATTTGTAAAATCCTCATAATAATAGTACCTATTTTATAGGGCTTTGTGTGTGTGTGTGTGTGTGTGTGTGTGTGTATGAGCTAGTAATGTGGAACACTTTGAACGGTACCTGGCATCTAGTGAGAGCCCAGTAAATGTTTGTGAAGTGAGCTGGGTGGGGAATGTGGTTAATTGGAGAGGATAGGGTTCATCCTAAAGGGAGAGCTATTGTCATGCAAGAAGGCAGATTGAGGTTGGCATCTGATTTTTCTAATTTGTGAAAGAGAAGCTAGAAATCCAGATTTTTTTTAAATGTTAAAAAAAAAGTCCTTATAGTTTTACACTTGACTTATTCAACAAATACATGTAAAGGCTTACTGTGTGTGTGGGAGTCTTTCAGACTCTGAGACTTGGGCAGGAGGAGCAGATGGAGGTCCCTCCTCTTATGAAGTTCATGTGCTGAAACCGCTGGTGGTGAAAGAGTGACAGTAAAAGTGAACAAATTCATCGAACAGTTTCAGATTAATAACATTTTGGAGAAGGCATAAGAAGACCAATCTGAGCAGGCATCATGAGAACTGCCACAGATTGGGTTGTCAGGGAAGGTCTCTCTGAGGAAGTGAGCAGAGACCTAACTGCGAAGAAGCTGTGCGGAAGTACGAGGACGAATGTGGCAGAGAGAAGGGACAGCTCCTGCAGAGTCCCTAGGTGGAAAGCACTTGCTGGTGAAGTCAAACTAAAAATTAATACACACATAAAACAAAAGCAATTCTCTGCAGGCCGTATAAAATACTGTGGCTTTAATTTGGCCCTTTCACATGCCAATTTATGACAGAAAACTGATAGATATTAAAAACTGGTGGTGGGGCCTCCTGGGTGGCTCATTTGGTTAAGTGGCTGCTTTTGGCTCAGGTCATGATCTCAGGGTTTGGGGATAGAGTCCCGTCGTTGTTGGGTTCTCTGCTTCTTCCTTCCGTTCCCCCCCATGTGTGCGCTTTCTCCCTCTCTCAAATAAATAAAATCTTTAAAAATAAATAAATAAATAAAAACTGGTGGAGATAGGAAGGGTTGAGTCCTGAGCTACTCAGCCATTGAGAAGTTGAGCAGAGGAGAAAGGACAGCAAAGGATAGAAAAGGAGTAGCCTACACGGCAAAATCCAGACGGTGCCCTGTGGTGTCCTAGAACCCAGGGGACAGGAGCATTTCCATGGGATGCAGTCAGCTGTGTCCAGTGCTGCTTGGAGTATGATGAGACTATATGTCTGTTGGATTTGCCAGTATGGAGGTTATTGGTCTTGATAATAACAGTTTCAGTGGAGTGGTGGGGATAGAGGCTAGACCAGAGTGGATTTAAGAGTAAATTTATGGTGAGGAAGAAGTAATGATTATAGATAACTTTTATTTTATTTTATTTTTTTTTAAAGATTTTATTTATTTGACAGAGACACAGAGAGAGAGGGAACACAAGCAGGGGGAATGGGAGAGGGAGAAGCAGGCCTCCCGCCGAGCAGGGAGCCCGATGCGGGGCTTGATCCCAGGACCCTGGGATCATGACCTGAGCCGAAGGCAGACGCTCAACGACTGAGCCACCCAGGCGCCCCTATAGATAACTTTTAAAGAAGCTTCCTCTTGGTGGGGGGAGAGGATGAGCAGAGTAATCAGTGGTACAGTGTTCTTGGAGTTCCGGGAAGAGAGGAAGGTTTTCTTCCTAAAGCATGTGGGCCTTGAGCTTTTTTTTTTTTTTAAGATTTATTTACATATTTATTTTTGAGAGAGAGAGAGAGAGAGGAGTGGGGGTGGGGGAGGGGCAAAGGGAGAGGGAGAAAGAGAATCCCAAGCACACTCCCTGCTGAGTGCAGAGCCCCACTCAGGGCTCAATCTCACGACCCTGAGATCACGACCTGAGCTGAAATCGCAAGTGGGTCGCTCAACCAACTGAGCCACCCAGGTGCCCCTCGAAGTGCATTTTTAAGTGTAAGTAGAATTTGGATCCAAACAAGGGGGATTGCAGGGGATGTGTACTAGTATCTATACCCTGTTGAGTATATGCAGCTGTAAAAAGGAGTGAGACCTCTATGAACTGATGAGGATTGATCTAGGTGAAAAAAGCAAGGTGTGTGAGAATGTATATTACATGCTACCGTTAACGTAGCATATAAGGGATATAAGAATATCTGGGTATATTTACTTAGTTTTTGGAAAATGTGTGTGCACACATATGGAGGAGGATAAACCGGAAACTCCTGAAATGCTTACCTGTGGGTGGTGAGTAGGAATGTGGTGGAGGGAGATAGGTTTGAGGTAGGACTTCTGGAGATACGTTTCTACAGTTTGACTTTTGACCGATGTGACTATTTTACATATTCAAAAATAGAACTTAATAAAAAAGAATACAGTGGCAAATCTTGAAATTCAATACAAACAGAATCAAAAGGACCTGTGTATGTAAAATTGATAACATAACCATCCAGATGAATAAGTTAATACAAGTAACTTTGCACAGTACTCTGGTTCTTTAGTAGAATGCATTCTTTTTTTTTTTTTTTTAAGACTTTATTTTATTTTATTTTTTTTTAAGATTTTATTTATTTATCTGAGAGAGAGAATGAGATAGAGCATGAGAGGGGGGAGGGTCAGAGGGAGAAGCAGACTCCCCGCCGAGCAGGGAGCCCGATGCGGGACTCGATCCCGGGACTCCAGGATCATGACCTGAGCCGAAGGCAGTCGCTTAACCAACTGAGCCACCCAGGCGCCCTAGTAGAATGCATTCTAAGAACAAAAAGAAACGTTGTACTTCACTCAGTAGGTTTATTGTCAGTAAAAATACTGATATAATTCTGAAACTTTTTGAGGATCAAATAAATAAATGTGTTAATGCTATTAGGAACCAAGGTTTTCACTGTAAGAAAAGCGATAAAAATAATAAGTAACAAGATGAGAAACTCTATAATAGTAAATTTGAATTGGAAATTTAAATATGACAGCATGACTTTAAAAATTCCTAGCTAGACACTAAAAATGAGCATTGAGTATACCTCAATGTGCCAGATCATGTTTTCTTTTCTCTCTCTCTCTTTTTTTTTTTTTTTTTAAGTAGGCTCCACGCCCAACATGGGGCTTAAACTCAGATCGGGAGTCAGATGCTCTACTGACTGAGCCAGCCAGGTGCCCCCAGATCATGTTTTCTAAATTACCATTCCTCGCTGAAGGAACTAAGGCTCCTTGAAGAAATGGCTGATTATTCCAAGTCTGTGCTAGAGAAAGTACATGGTCAAAGGCCACAAAGTCATGTCAGAATAGCATAGGAGCTGGTTTGAAGGGATTTCCACCAGCCAAATTTGTGATCATTTGAACAGCAAAAAGAATAAGAATAGTAGTGGATTTTGACAGAGGGAACTAAAAAAGAAGATCCATCAGTCCATAGTGATACTCAAAAGGAAAGGAAGATGGAGGTGCTGGGGCAGGGGGCGGGGAGGCAAGAGGAGGGGGCAGGAGGTGGGTGTGGTTACAAAAGGGCAGCACCAGGGATCTGGAACTGTTCAGTATCTTGACTGTGATGGACAAACCTACGCTTGTAATAAAATCGTATAGTACTTACACACATACACACAAATGAATACAAGTCAAACTGGGAAACTATGAATAAGATAAGTCGGTCCTATCAATGTCAATATCCTGACTGTAATATTATACTATAGTTATGTTAAAGTACTATCTTTGGGAGAAACTGGGCAAAGAGTACAAGGGATCTCTTGGTGTTATTTCTTATAACTGCATGTGGATTTATAATTATTTCAATAAAAATTTCAATTTAAAATATAAAGAGGGAACAGAGAGAGAAAGGGAAAACTCATCCTTACATAAGAATGCCAGCTAAAAAATGAAGAAGGAATGATTGAATTAGAAAATCATCTCTGTGCAACCTCCAGATCAGGCAAGGATTATCAGTGGATGACAGTTCCATTGGAGGAAAAAGTATAGTTAGAGAATAGGAGATTACACTGTTAGATTACTTACTAATTACAAAAGAAAAAGAGTACCTTTAAAGTAGAGGGTTCTGGCAATCCCCATCTCTTTTTTTTTTTTTTTTAAAGATTTTATTTATTTGACAGAGAGAGACACAGCAAGAGAGGGAATACAAGCAGGGGGAATGGGAGAGGGAGAAGCAGGCTTCCCGCGGAGCAGGGAGCCTGATGCGGGGCTCGATCCCAGGACTCTGGGATCATGACCTGAGCCGAAGGCAGACGCTTAACGACTGAGCCACCCAGGCGCCCCAAGGCAATCCCCATCTCTTAATTAAATGATCAAGGTGTGGCCTCCTCTTAGGATGCCTTAAGAAGTACTCATATCAAGAAAAAAAAAAAAAGTACCCACATCACCTATGAAATATTCTTTTTTTTAAAATTTTTATTTGAAAAATTTTATTTATTTATTTGACAGAGAGAGACCCAGCGAGAGAGGGAATACAAGCAGGGGGAATGGGAGAAGGAGAAGCAGGCTTCCCGCGGAGCAGGGAGCCCGATGCGGGGCTCGATCCCAGGACCCTGGGATCACGACCCCAGCCGAAGCAGACGCTTAACGACTGAGCCACCCAGGCGCCCCAATAAATAAAATCTTTAAAAAAAATTTTTTTTAAGTGAATTAAAAATTTTCAAAATAAAATATTGGGTTGAGACACTTTTTCGGGGGAGATGCCCAATACCCACCTATGTGTTTGATGATTCACTAGAAGAATTGATGGGATTCAGCATATAGTTGTACTCCTGGCTAAGGTTTATTACAGTGAAAGGATATATGACAGGATCAGCAAAGGATTAAAAACACAGGTGGAGGGGCGCCTGGGTGGCTCAGTCGTTAAGCGTCTGCCTTCGGCTCAGGTCATGATCCCAGGGTCCTGGGATCGAGCCCCGCATCGGGCTCCCTGCTCGGCGGAAAGCCTGTTTCTCCCTCTCCCACTCCCCCTGCTTGTGTTCCCTCTCTCGCTGTCTCTCTCTCTGTCAAATAAATAAATAAAATCTTTAAAAAAAAAACAAAACAAAAAACCACAGGTGGAGTGTGGAGAAATTCCATGTACAGGGCTCCTCATCCTCTGTCCTTCCTGTGAGGGTATACACTTGAGTTGCTCTTTTTTTTCCAGCAATGAAAACTGCAGTAGATCATGTATAATGTTTCTGCCCAGGGAAGCCTATTAGAAAGTCAGCACCTATGTACCCAAATTCTAGACTCCCAGAAGGAAAGTTGGTGTTTACCACTAGTCACCTTGTTTGTAGGCACAGTCTAGGCCCAGTGAACGAACTGTTAGGGGACGGAGGAAAGGCAGGTTTCTCGATGCCAGCCAAGGGCTGATCTTGGAAACAGTCCCTTATAAAGATAGCAGCCTCATGCTTGCCGTATAACTTTTTTTGTGTGCATATATTAATCACACACATGCGCAAAACTAAATACTAATGATTTAAATGAGATCTAAATGTCTAAAGGCTGTGGTAGCAGGTAGTTCACTGAACTCTGTAGTTCTGTCAGAAATTATGAAAATGGAATGAATTGATTTAATTGCAATTCACTCAGTAGTTAATGAGACAGTAGGGATTCAGAGATGAATAAGACATAGTCCCTGCCATCAAGGAACTCAAGTCTAGAGGGGCAGATAAACCAATAAACAATAATTGCAGAACAGTGTGGTAAGTATTATAATAAAGGTGAAGACAAAGTAGTAAGGAAACAATTTAATTTTATTTTAAAGATTTATTTATTTATTTGAGAGAGAGAGAGAGAGAGAGAGAGCACAAGCAGGGTGAGCGGCAGGCGGAGGGAGAAGCAAACTCCCCGCTGAGCAAGGATCCCAATGAGGGGCTTGGTCCCAGGACCCCAGGCTCATGACCTGAGTGGAAGGCAGACGCTTGACGGACTGACCCACTCAGGCACCCAGGGAAGTGAGTAGGAGGGAAGAGGAATTGATATTTGGCCTGGACTTTGAAAGATAAATAGTATTCAACAGATAGGGAAACTTAGAAGGGCATCGTAGGCAGAGGGAGAAAAGCAACCAGATTCTGAGTGCTTACTAGTTACCAGATTCTTTACATGTTATTATAATTCAGTTCTCACAACAATCTTGTGAAATAAACAGTGTTACTGTTGTTTTAAAAGTAATGACAGTTGCTGTGGATTTGAAAGTGAATGATAGAAATAAAAAGTGATATAACTAGGATTTGAACCCAGGTCCATCTAACTTCAAAGTCACCTTTTCCCCTCTTCCCTATCCACTCCTCTTTTTGTAAGCAAAGGCACAATTCCTCTACTAGTTAAAGATGGGCCAGGTTGTGCAGATCCTAAAAACAACTAAAGATGTTCAATAAAAATCTTAAAATCATCAAAGAGTGAACACGTTAGAAATTATAGTGGGAACTCTGGTAAAGCTGAGTGCTGAAACTGCTTTTGCCTTGAAAACATTAGCTCAGCTGAATGAACTTGAACTTTGGCTTTAACAGCCCAACAGAGTGCAGGGGACAGAATAAGACCAAAGCCCACCAAAGATACATTATATAATAGGAAACCCTTCTCCCCATAAACTACTTCAGAGGATTATACTCTTAGGGTAAGGGTGAACTAAAAGTAAATGCATCCCAGCTTCCCATCCCCAGAGGCCTTAGCACAGAGCAAAGTAGAGGAAAAGAGGTCCTTGAGCAGTTACAATCATGAGTTGGCTCTTAAAAGATTATATAGCTCAAATGTACACAATTTTGAAGATCTAAAAATCCTCAGGGTCATGAATTTAGTTTAAAGTGGTCTCAACTGGTAGGGCCAGCTCCTAGGTGCCTGGCAGAAGCAAACACAGATCCCTGTGATCTAGCTAAGCTGATTCAGATAAGAGTTTTAGACAAAAATGTATTTTTAGAGATAGAAAGGTCAGTTCACAATGATAGAGGTTTGAATTCATCAGGAAGGTAAAACAGTATTAAAGTTATATGTAACCAACACGGCCTCAGTACTACCTAAAGTAACAGAAGTAGGAGAAACAGACAAGTTGACAATAGTGTGATTTCTCAGTAACTGATAGAATAACAAGATAAAAATCAGTAAAGATAATAGTAGATTACATGAACAAATAGTTAACAGGAAATCCAGTAGACATGTATAGAACTCTGCATCTAAATTACAGAATACACATTCAGGTTCACTCAGAACATTTACACAATTTAACTCTATACTGCTTCCAAAATGCAAGTCTCCACAAGTCTGAAAGGATTAAAATCATACAGAGAATGCCCCCTGGTCACAGTACAGTTCAGATGGAAGTTAATAATAAGATAACGAGAAAATCTCATGTGTTTGGAAATTAAATACTTCTCAGTAACCCAATGTGTCAAGAAAGAAACTATAATATTAGGAAATATGTTAGACTGAATAATAATGAAAATGCTATATTCAAAGCTTGAGAGATGCAACCAAAGTAGGGGTTGGCAGGAAATATATATTCTTTTTAAAAAAAATTATAGCTGACATATTAGTGTCAAGTGTACAGCATAGTGATTTGACATCTGTATACATTATGAAATGATCACTGCCGAGTCTAGTTACCATCAGTCACCATATAAAGTTACTATAATATTATTGACTAGATTCCCTTTACTGTACTTTATGTTCCCGTGACTTATTTATTTTATAACTGGAAGTGTGTACCTCTTAATCCCCTTCACCTATTTCACTCACCCCCTTGCCCCTCTCCTCTCTGGCAACCACCAGTTTGTTCTCTGTACTTTTGAGTCTGTTTTTGTTCTGTTTTTCAGATTCCACATAGAAGTGAAGTCATACAGTATTTGTCTTTTTCTGTCTGACTCATTTCACTTAGCACAGTAGCCTCTAGGTCCAGTCATGTTGTCACCAATGGCAGGATTTCATTCTTTTTGATGGCTGATATTCCATTGTGTATAC
Source organism: Halichoerus grypus (assembly GCF_964656455.1). Lineage (NCBI taxonomy): Eukaryota > Metazoa > Chordata > Mammalia > Carnivora > Phocidae > Halichoerus > Halichoerus grypus. Next base: position 48,768,475 of record NC_135719.1, on the reverse strand, counting down.
ATCTTCTTTATCCATTCATCTGTGGATGGACAGTTATGTTGCTTACATTTCTTGGCTGTTATAAATAATGCTGCTGTGAACATAGGGATGCATGTATCTTTTCAAATTGGTGTTTTCATTTTCTTTCGGATAAATCCCCAGAAGTAGAATCGCTAGATTGTATGGTAATTCTATTTTTAATTTTTTGAGGAACCTCCATCCTGTTTTCCATAGTGGCTGTACTAATTTACATTCCCACCAGCAGTGCACGAGGGCTCCCTTTCCTCCATATCCTCACCAAGCTTGTTTTTTTTCGACAATAGCCATTCTGACAGGTGTGAGGTGAGACTGTGGTTTTGATTTGCATTTCCCTGATGATGAGTGATGTTGAGCAACTTTTCATGTGTTTGTTGGCCATCTGGATGTCTTCTTTGGAAAAATGTCTATTCAGATCCTGGGCCCATTTTTTAATTGGATTTTTTTTTTTTGATGTTGAGTTGTAGATGAGTTCTTGATATATTTTGGATATTAATCCCTTATGGTATCTATCCCTTACAAATGTCTTCTCTCATTCAGTGAGTTGCCTTTTTGTTTTGTTAATGATTCCCTTCACTGTGCAAAAAGCTTTTTAGTTTGAGGTGGTCCTGTTTGTTAGCTTTTACTTTTGTTGTCCTTGCCTGAAGAGTAGGATCCAAAAAAATATTTCCTTTTCTTTTTTTAAAAAATATTTATTTATTTATTTTAGAGAGAGAGAGAGAGTGCATGCAAGCAATGGGAAGTGGCAGAGAGAGAGGGAGAGTCTGAAGCAGATTGCGCTGAGCACAGAGCCCAATGCAGGGCTCGATCTCATGACCCTGAGATCATGACCTGAGCTGAAACCAAGAGTTGGACACTCAACTGACTGTGTCCCCCGGGCACCCCCCGAAAGATATTTCAAAGACCAATGTCTGGGAATTTACTATGTTTTCTTTTAGGAGTTTTATTGTTTCAGGTCTTACATTTAAGTCTTTAATGCATTTTGAGTTTCTTTTTGTATATGGTGTAAGAAAGTGGTCCAGTTTCATTCTTTTGCATGTAGCTGTCCAGTTTTCCCAACACTATTAATTGAAGAGACTGTCCTTTCCTCACTGCATATTCTTGCCTCCTTTGCCATAGGTTAATTGACCATGAAAGCATGGCTTTATTTCTGGGCTCTCTGTTCTGTTTCATTGATGTATGTGTCTTTGTGCAAGTACTATACTGTTTTGGTTACTATAGCTTTGTAGTATACTATATGGATACTATAGCTTTGTAGTTACTCTAGCTTTGAAATCAGGGAGCATGATGTCTCCAGCTTTGTTCTTTCTCAAAATCGGTTTAGCTATTGGGTTCTTTTTGTGGCTCTGTATAAATTTTAGGGTTATTTATTCTAGTTCTGTGAAAAATGCCGTTGGTATTTTGATAGGGATAGCATTTAGTCTGTAGATTGCTTTGGGTAGTATGGACGTTATAACAATATTCTTCCAATCCATGAGCATGGAATATATCTTTCCATTTATTTGCATCCTCTTCAATTTCTTTCATCAGTGTCTTATAGTTTTCAGAGTACAGGTCTTTCACCTCCTTGGTTAAATTTATTCCTAGGTTATTTTATTCTTTCTGATGCAGTTGTAAATGAGGTTGTTTTCTTAATTTCTCTTTCTGATAATTCATTATTAGTGTATAGAAGTGAAGCAGATTTCTGTATATTGATTTTGTATCCTGCAACTTTATGGAATTCATTTATTAATTCTAGTAGTTTTTTGGTGGAATCTTTATAGCTTTCTGTATATAGTTTCATGTCATCTGCAAATAGTGACAATTTTACTTCTTTTTTTTTTACCACTTTGGGTGCCTTTTGTTTCTTTTTTGTCCCTGCTGAACAGGGAGCCCGATGTGATATGGGGCTTGATCCTAGGACCTCAGGACCATGATGTTTAACTGACTGAGTCACCCTGGCGCCCCTCAGTTCACTAATATTTTGTTGAAGATTTTTGCTTCTGTGTTCATCAGAGATATCGGTCTGTTTCTGTTTGTAGTGTCTGGTTTTGGTATCAGGGTAATGCTGGCCTCATAGAATAGGTTTGGAAGTATTCCTTCCTCTTCAATTTTTTGGAATAGTTTGAGAAGTTAGGTATTAACTCTTCTTTAAATGTTTAGTAGAATTTACCGGTGAAGCCATCTGGTCCTAGACTTTTGTCTGTCAGAAGTTTTTCGACTACTGATTCAATTTCATTCCTTTTTCCTTCCAAGTGATTTAGAGTATGGGGAACACACTGAGTTGGGCAAGAAGTGACCTGGGTGGGAACCTTACCTCCAAGACATTCTAGAACTTTAGCTTTAATGAAAATATCTATATCAAAACCCTGTTTCCCTTACCGAGGAATCATGCCCCTGAAAGTGTAGCCTCTCTTGCTGAGGTTCCCTAACTCCCTGTTCCTGCCACAGAGATCATCTAGAATTTTAGCTCCTTTGGGTGAGCATCTCAGCCTTAAGTCTGTACTCCTGCTAGGGAGGTTCTCACCATAAAGCTTGGCTCAGATGCTCCCTCCCCGTCCCCCCACCGTCCCCCCCAGCCTTCATTCTTTCCCTTTTCCTAACACTCTTGGCTGTGAATAGAGCAGTAGGCTCCCTCTCCCCACCCCCTCTCCAATCTTCTCTCTGTATCATTTGTTGGTTTCCTTCCATGCATGATGGAGCACAGAGAGCTGAGCCTGCAGGAGAGAAACAAATGACTTAGTTCCAGCACTAGAAACATGCTGCTCCTTGCTTATTAACTTTGGGCTGGGGTAGAAGGTGAGTCATTTCTCATCCATTGAAAAAAGAGCTGAGTAGTATCACTTTAAGTTATGCTATTAAAGTCATGTAGCAACTTCTGGGAATAAGTGAACAATCTGGAGAGTTTTGAGCTCTTTAGTGTTGGTTTGGGTGGGGGTTAAGAGCTCAGAACCTGAGGCCAGGGCACTTTCGGTTTCATTTTGAGTGAAATCCCTTGTAATCATCAGCCCTTCTCTCTACCTACTGGAATGAATTTATTCTTCATGTTGCCTTGTAGGTCTCACTTCTGGCGAACCTTTCCTCAGCCATCCTGTTCTTGTTGTGCTTGCTCTCTTAACACTTAAAACACTTAACTGCTTTTTTACTACTCTTTTGGTCTTGAACATATGTTACTTGATACTGTTTGAGATCTTCTGATAGAAAGTGACTCATCGTCTGTTCCACTAGGATTCTCTGCCTCCGCAGCTCAGGGACTGAGTCTTAGAGATCCGGCTTCTCCCCGGAAACACCTCCCATAGCACCTTTGTACCATTTGCCATCATTAGAAGGGACTGATTCAGTATCTGATTGTTCTGCACAGTTGGAGCAGCTTAGGGTTATTCTTGCAGATGCCTACAATCCCAGACGGGTACAGGTAGACATAGAGAAATCCTGCACAGAGCTGTGCATAAACAACTAAATATATTTTCTGGGGGAGGCCCAGGTAGGAGGCCGAGTCCCTAAGGGGGAAGGATGGAGGGAAGAAAGCCCCGGTTTTAATTTCATTTTTCTCCTATTAAAATGCCCTTCTCGCATCCTTGGTCTCTTTTCACAGAATCCCGGCATCAGCATCACTGAAAATGTGCTGCATTTCAAAGGTCAGTATCCGGGCAAATGCTCCCAGCTCTCTACACAGCTAAAGAGGCATGATGGTGGTTTCTTTTTCCTTTTTATCGATTTGTTTTATTCACTTTCTATTGATGTTCACCTCTCTGCTGCTCTTGGGGTAAACTAGATTGTTTTGAAATGTATGATTAGAAAAGTCAAAGAACTTATTAGGACTTAGAAGTCCTGCTTTCCTCTTAGAGAGGCAGTAGATAGAGTGAGAAAGAATCCCGGGCTGGAAATCAGGACATCTGTCTTCTAGCTCTAATTCTGCTATCCTTGGACAACTTACTGACTTCTCTGGGCTAATAAAATGAAGGTATTTGGTTATAATCTGTATTTCTCAAATTTTAGGACCTATGGACACCTGAGAAAATGTCCTAAGGATCCTCCTGGGCCATGGACCCCAGTTTGAGAAAACATGTGAAGAATTAAATATGTTCACTTTATTATTATTATTATTTTTAAGATTTTATTTATTCATTTGACAGAGAGATAGAGCCAGAGAGCACAAGCAGAGGGAATGGCAGAGGGAGAGGGAGAAGCAGGCTCTGCACTGAGCAGGGAGCCTGATGTGGGGCTCGATCCCAGAACCCTGGGATCATGACCTGAGCTGAAGGCAGACGCTTAACCATCTGAGCCACCCAGGCGCCCAAAATATGGTCATTTTATTTATTTATTTATTTATTAAAGATTTTATTTATTTATTTGACAGAGACACAGCGAGAGAGGGAACACAAGCAGGGGGAGCGGGAGAGGGAGAAGCAGGCTTCCCGCTAAGCAGGGAGCCTGATGCGCGGCTCGATTCCAGGACCCTGGGACCATGAGCTGAGCTGAAGGCAGATGCTTAACGACTGAGCCACCCAGGCGCCCCCAAATATGGTCACTTTAAATGATATTTGGCTCCCTTGCCCCTGGGAACACAGCCTGTATTCTTCCATGTCAGTATTTAATTATAAGGTAGCCATCTAGATGATCCAGAATACACTTCTTTTTTTTTTTTTTAAGATTAAAATCGAAACAAAAAATAGAAATTTTCTTAATGAGACTTTACAGCTCTCTGATGCTATACTCACAGACCAGTTTAAGAAACACGGCATTCTAGATGATACCTAAAGCCTTTGCAGCCCTGACAGTCTTTGATTCTGTGAATCTGCCTCCGTCTTCTCGGTTTGTCAGCAGCTACGCTGCTGTGCCTGAGAGGGTAGGTCCGGCTTCCTTGTCACCCAAGGGGTGGGATTCTCCCTCCTCTCTCTTTGTTCTAGTTCCTTGGAGTGTCCTTAGTAAGTGGCTGGGGAATATGGGATATTGACGAGTTTCTGCTTTACTGGAGATTCCATCTACCTCCATATGCTTGCATGAACATGCAGCCTGGCTTTTGCGTCTGCTTTTCAAGATGAGAGCTGTTGTGGTAGCAGCTCAGATTTTTTGGGTGTTAATACATTTGAAAGGAAGTTAAGTGATGGAAGTATGCTTTGCCACTCGGAGATTATGGACTGCTCGACCTTAAGGAATTTATGGTCTTAGAGAACAATAGCCACCTGTAGCAAATATTAGGCAAATTATACCACATGTGGCCAGATGAGGAAAGAGAATCCCAGGAGGGAACCAAATGACGGGCAAGTCAGAGAGTTAGAGGGGAAGGGATGTGCAGCAGACCTTGGCACTTAGGCACGGCACCTGTTTGTTTTGGGGAAGGGAGCCATGTCAAGGCACAGGAATGGCCGAATGGTCAACCCAGGGACTTTCCTCCCAGGTCATTTTTCCTCTCTTAGGAACGAGCGGAGGAGATTATATTTCTCTTTTTCGTTCCATTCGGGATGTGTTAAAGGAGAAGTCAGCTTCTTCATTTTATGTCCCTGGTTGGGAGGTTCTAGATTCAGAGCTTTCTTTGAGACAGTCCAGCATTTCCATATACCCTGCAACTTTCCTTAGCTGCAGTCAAGATAACATACCTACCTGATATTTCTCTGCCCTGGATTCAGTGCCAAAGTAAACGTTGAAAGTTACATTTATAGCTCTGTGATACCTTTGGCTTTGCTTTCGGTATTCTTTTTCCTGCCTATTATTTGTACTTGGTTATTATCGAGGCCACATTGGAAGATGAAGTAAATATTCTGGAACTGATCATCAGAAGGACATATGGAGATAAGCTTTTGTCCGGGATTCAGCTTATCTAGCTGTCTGAGTAGCTCTGCTCACAAGCCCCCACCGATTTGGGCAGGACCCATTACTGTTTGTATACTTCCAAAAGAACTGCACCAAGCTTTTGGATGGCCTTGCTCTGCCAGTTCACTTTAATCCACATTTCTTTCTTTATAGCTCAGGGACATGGTGCCAAAGGAGACAACGTCTATGAATTTCACTTGGAGTTCTTAGACCTTGTGAAACCAGAGGTATGTCCTTTCTTTTCTCACTTCCCTTTCCATTTCAGGAAATAAATACGAGTAGTTTAGTGAAATAGGGGGATAGGGGTTGTGAGGAAAAAAAAGATAAAAACCAAAGAATATAGTTCTTTTGTTGGGAACTGAGTCCCGATTTTAGCTGCAGAGGAGTGGGAAAGACAGAGAGCCTGAGGTGAATCTGGGCTCCGCCATTTACTAGCGGTGCAAACAAGTCTCTTCACTTCCGTGAGTGAGTTTCCTCATGTGTGAAATGAAGGGTTGGACTAAGAAATCCTTAGGGGCCTTTCTAGCTCTGACACTGTCTGGTGTTAGGGAAGACAGAGCAGGATGGCACTGGCAGGGGGCAGAGTTACATACGGGAGGTGAAGGCCACGCCGAGCACTTGCTTTCATGGGACTTGGCTATAGGGGCAGTAGAAATCAGAAAAGGTGGAGACTGCCAACCTTTAGAAAGAATGGGGAAATATCCTTGAAGTTTCCTTTCTCTCAGAACTTGAGGGAAGCTTTTCTGACAGGAAGAGAGAATCTAACAGAAGGTGTATTTTGGGTTCTGGAATTACACTCTTATCTCCCGGGGCTTGAGCATATTGATCTCTCTGTGCAAGAGGGCTCAGTTGTTTTGGTTGGTTTAATAGTCAGCAGTGGTTTAAGGGGTAGAGAACCTGTCATGGGTCTTGCTTTAGAGGCAAAGGAAGAGGCCGTGTAGAGGAAGAATGAACTGGAACAGCCTCTTGAGAATTTGAGTTTAGCTGGGAGGTTGTTCTAGGCTGACCCTTGTGATAGAGCTGTAACTGATCCAGTAAGTTCCAGCCTTGAATAGACCTTTCTGAAACAAGGGCTTGTTATCCAGGGACTGTTGACCATTCTAATTCAGTCATCTTCATGGGAAGGAGATTTGGAAGGTGAGGATGTACTGAGAGAGTGACTGGATGTCGTGCCATGCGTGGTAGAGATCTGGCAGGAGGTTCATCTAGAACCAGAACTATATGCCTTTCTTACCCCGATTTCCTCCTGTGTCCTTCACTGGACTATCAGAGAAAGACAGTGCCATTCTTACCAGTGCTTTGCTCTACCAGCCCTTGGTCTGGAGGTTCTCTTTGCATCACTCCTTGTAGGACCCGAGAAGGAAGGGGAATGACCATGCTGTGTGGCTTCCGTGCGTAGCCACACTGGCTTGGAGCAGGGGAAGGAGTCAGGGACGGGAAGGAGAGGGCATTCTCACATTCTCACTTTCTCTTCTAGCCGGTTTACAAACTGACCCAGAGGCAGGTAAACATTACAGTACAGAAGAAGGTGAGTCAGTGGTGGGAGAGACTCACTAAGCAGGAGAAGCGCCCACTGTTTTTGGCCCCTGACTTTGATCGCTGGCTGGACGAGTCTGATGCAGAAATGGAGCTCAGAGCCAAGGTTAGTAAGGACCATAGGATCGAGACAAATCGTAAGGAACACAACTTATTTGGAAGTTATTTGGGCCACCTCAGATACCTATCTGGGTCTGATAAAATGAGGACAAAATTGCAAATTCAGTTAAAGACCTGGAAACATGTTTGTTTGTTTGTTTGTTTTTAAGATTTTATTTACTTATTTGATAGAGAGTGTGTGCGTGAGCGAGAGGGCACATGCAGGGGGAGGGGCAGAGGGAGATAGAGGGAGAAGCGGACTCCCCACTGAGCAGAGAGCCTGATGTGGGACTTGACCCCAGGACCCTGGGATCATGACCTGAGCCGAAGGCAGACGCTTAACCGTTTGAGCCACCCAGGCATCCCTGGAAACATGATTTTACAGAAGTACTGGTCATATGTTTTGTAGACTGTCCCTCAACTGGGGTTTGTTGGATGTTTTTCTCATGATTTAGAGAGGGTGATGGGATTTCGGGGAGGAGGACCACTGAGGTTTCATTCTTGCTGTGTCACCTCAAGGGTATATACTGTCAGCATGACTTATCACTGTTGATACTAATCTTGATCATCTGGCTGAGGCAGTATTTATCTGGTTTCTCCATTGTAATGTTACTCCGTCCCCTTTCTTAACTGTGTACTTTTTGGACAGAAGTCACTATGTCTAGCTCATGCTTAAGGAGTGGGGAGTTACGCTTCCCATCCTTACTGCGGAGTATCTACGTACTTTATTTGGGATTCTTCTGTATGGGAGATTTGTCTGTTCTCTTCCATGTATTTATTCAGTCATTTATTTATATCCGTATGGACTGATGAATGTTTGTTTTATAGTTTGGTTTATAACCCAATACTATGTGATTTGTATGTTATTTATTTTGTTGTTCATGTTGTCCCAGCTTTGGCCATCGGAAGCTCTTTCAGTTGGCTCTTGTGTCCTTTTGACAAAGCGCTGTCATTGTGGGGCTTTTTTTTTTTTTTTCTTTTGGACATCCTTAATTTCTGGCATTATAAGCTGCTCCAGGCTTATCTTATGTATTCCCTGCTCCAGCCCTAGAGTCAGCCATTCTTCAAGGAGCTCTGTTCTTTTTATTGGGGAATAGTAATGGAAACCGAGATCTGGGCTCTAGATATTGCTTCTAGATCCTCTCAGGTGACACAATGAGGAACTATATGTGTGCAGACTAGCCCATTCATATACTACCCATACCTATAAATATTTCTGTCTGTAACCATCTGTATCTATGTTGACCTAATGTGAGTTCTTACTGATGTTGGAGACATGATTTTAGCTTCTGGAAGAACTATACTAAAAATATACAAGTCTTAAAAAAATAAATAAAACAGCGATGTATTTCCTGCCCTAAAATTCTGTTTTGTTTCTATGACTGTGACACATCTTCTGGGGGTCTTTTCCAGCTCCAAGATTCTAAGACTCTCCACTTTGTAGTTTGGAAGCCAGCTGATTGGTTGAATTCTGTGAGCACCGGATGAGCATCCTGTGGTGCTGGTGCTACCCAGTAAGGAGGAGTCAGGCTGAGGATGTCAGGCCCGAGCTAGGACATTTGCTCCGGTGAAGCGTGAACACAGTTGGAAGAGGTGGCTTTGAGGGATTCAGATCACTTATTCAGCATGTGGTCTTTTGCAAGCATCTGGGAATTCTAACCTGTGTTCTTGGAAAACTTCTGTCCAAATTCTAGGAAGAAGAACGCCTAAATAAACTAAGAATTGAAAGCCAAGGCTCCCCTGAAAGTAAGTTGCCCTGCTGCTTCTGTGGTAGCTACCAGTTAACTGACGATAGAGATGGGGGTATGGAGGGGTGCGATGCGGTAGGAGAGCTCATGTGGTGTGTGTGAGGTGATGCGGACCCCTTCATGCGCACAGCTTACTCTGTGCACACCCACATCAGAAGCCTTCCTTTTAATGTTTCCCTTCTGTTTGGAGCCTCACCTGAGGGCACCAAAGCCGGTCTAGCAGAAGGGAAGAACCATAGTTTCCTGGACTGGCCCAATGTCAGTGGCCGCAGGCCCTGCCTAGACACGTGGAAACACCACGTCGGTCCAAGGCTACACTTCCTCCAGCCTGGTGTTTTTCTCCCAGATAAGCATGGCTCTCAACCTCAGAAACTCTATTCCTGTTTCTCTCTGTCCAACTGCTCAGAAGCAAGAAGTTCTGTGAGTGTATTGTGTTTTGGGCGACGCAGATGAGATGAAGCAGCCGTTCACTTCCTGCTGGGGGGAAGCATCGTAGCAGGCCCTGGAGTAGAGCCTGTGACTTCATCAGAGCACCTGCTCTCTCAGAGCATCCGTTCCAGGGGGCGGACCACGAAAGACTGTATAAAATGCATGTGGAAAAGCAAAATAAAATCGAGGTTTCTCGTGTGTCCATGTATTTTCAAGTTTTAGGGACACTTATGTGGCATGCTGTAAGTAAGGAAGGGGAAAGTTTTAGAGTGGCTGTTTTCAAACTACGTCCCGTGGTCCCCAGGGGTTCCCAGGGATGCTTTGGAGGGACAGGCCAAGCAAGCGGGTCCACTTCAACCAGAGAAGTTCTGCTTGTGTTTTATGTGTTAGGTTCTGAACAAAGTTCGTTTTTTTTTTTTTTAATTTTTTTATTGTTATGTTAATCCCCATACATTACATCATTAGTTTTAGATATAGTGTTCCATGATTCATTGTTTGTGCATAACACCCAGTGCTCCATGCAGAACGTGCCCTCCTCAATACCCATCACCAGGCTAACCCATCCTCCCAACCCCCTCCCCTCTAGAACCCTCAGTTTGTTTTTCAGAGTCCATAGTCTCTCATGGTTCTTCTCCCCCTCCGATTTCCCCCCCTTCATTCTTCCCCTCCTGCTACATTCTTCTTCTTCTTTTTTTCTTTCTTAACATATATTGCATTATTTGTTTCAGAGGTACAGATCTGAGATTCAACAGTCTTGCACAATTCACAGCGCTTACCAGAACACATACCCTCCCCAGTGTCCATCACCCAGTCACCCCATCCCTCCCACCCCACCCCCCACTCCAGCAACCCTCAGTTTGTTTCCTGAGATTAAGAATTCCTCATATCAGTGAGGTCATATGATACATGTCTTTCTCTGTTTGACTTATTTCGCTCAGCATAATACCCTCCAGTTCCATCCACGTCGTTGCAAATGGCAAGATCTTATTCCTTTTGATGGCTGCATAATATTCCATTGTATATATATACCACATCTTCTTTATCCATTCATCTGTCGATGGACATCTTGGCTTTTTCCACAGTTTGGCTATTGTGGACATTGCTGCTATAAACATCGGGGTGCACGTAGCCTTTCGGGTCCCTACTTTTGTATCTTTGGGGTAAATACCCAGTAGTGCAATTGCTGGATCATATGGTAGCTCTATTTTCAACTTTTTGAGGAACCTCCATACTGTTTTCCAGAGTGGCTGCACCAGGTTGCATTCCCACCAACAGTGTAGGAGGGTTCCCCTTTCTCCGCATCCCCGCCAACATCTGTCATTTCCTGACTTGAACAAAGTTCGTTTTGAGGAGGAGGTTTCATTGCTTTAGAAAAAGATTTGAATAACCACTAATGTAGAGGAATACTCCTTTAGAAAAACAAAGAAGGGGAGAAGTTAGTGGAGGCAAAGAATAAAGATTTGAGATTAAGATTAATTTTGAGCTTGAAAATTATTTGAAATTTAAGTTAATTTTGGAGGGGGGTTTAGAGGGATAAACTTCAAAAACATAAAAATTCTTATATATGGATTTTTAGGACATTAGATAATGCTTTTACTGTTTTATCTCAGTTCATGAAGTTTCCTAATGAAATAAGTTCTTGAGGATGGCGAAGTCTAATACATTTTTGTGGTTTTGAAGAAAAAATTTTAGTTCAGTGTTGTGAAAAGTCTGATTCTTTTGACTCCTTAGGACTAGGTTGCTTTTGATTGACCACCCTATTTAGCTTGATTATTTGAGCATCCGCCGAGGGTTACATGCAGAATATCTGTTGCCTTGGAATAAATATGGAGCAGCAAGATCTGAGCTCCATAGCTCTTTTCTTGAGAATTATCCTTTCCTTTGCCCCACTCCTTTGACTCAACCATGACTCTAAGCTCCTTACTCCTTCCTTAACTCTGTAATTGGCTGTGTCTTCACAAGCCTTAGGCTGCAGACAAAATTAACAATTCCTTATCCTCCTGCCTCTCACGCTGTACTTTTCCTTCTTCAGTTGTGTCCTCATTCTGCCCATCCCTTCCAAAGTACAGGGCAGGCACCATGTCATCTCTGCAGACTTGCCTGCTTCCCACTTCCCCAGCCGAGTGTCGTTTTCTCACCTTGAGGGTTTCCCAAGATGCTACCTGTTACTCTCTCTCGTATTACGGCTTTCAGATTGTAAATTCTTTGAGGGTGACGTCAAGTCTTGACATCTTGGAATCCCACTAGTGCCCCTCAGTACCTCGCACTTGTGGGTGTTAAGTTGATCCTTGGTTAGATGCATATATGATCAAATATCAAAATTCTTTTTTTGTGTGTGTTTCTATTTCTTTGAGCTAGTTTGACCTACATGACCTTAAAAAATTGTGGGAAAGAAGAAACTGTAGATTATATGAAAATGACAAGAGCAGGAGTGGAGTGTAGCTTTATTTCCCTTCTTTAATGCCTCCTAAGATGGTCAGTCATTCTTTGCCAGAAGTAATTTTTCTCCTTGGATTTATTATGTCTGTACACTTATCCTTCAAGGCTGTGAGGGGAAAGACTGCTAAAGAAATACCTTGGAGTGCAGTGTCCATAACTTCACCTTACCCCTTTCTCTTTGGGCCTAGGAGCCCAGGCTGATGCAGATTTGGGCCAGATATCTGTCTGGGAGCTCAGGGCACCCAACGGGAGAGAGGGGTTGAAGTCAACCAGGTCTGTCCCCCACCCCTCTGTTGCAGCTCTGCTTGTAACAGTTTCCTGTCTCGTTTTGCTTTTCAGCTCTTACAAGCTTGAAGAAAGGATACCTGTTCATGTATAATCTCGTGCAGTTCTTGGGATTCTCCTGGATCTTTGTCAACATGACTGTGCGGTTCTTTATTTTGGGAAAAGGCAAGCACAAAATTTCAACACTAACATTTCTTTCTTTCTTTCTTTTTTTTTTTTTTTAAAGATTTTTTTTTATTTGACAGAGCAGGAGAGCACAAGCAGGGGGAGCAGCAGAGGGAGAGGGAAAAGCAGGTTCCCTGCTGAACAGAGAGCATGAAGCAGGGCTCAATCCCAGGCCCCTGGGACCATGACCTGAGCCTAAGGCAGATGCTTAACTGACTGAGCCACCCAGGTGCCCCAACTCTAATGTTCTTTTGTCAGTAGTTTGGCCTACTACCCACCAAAGGTGTCAGTAGTACCCTGCCTTTGGTATTAATAATAACCCCCCACGTTTGTGTAGCAGTCACGCCTTTCATTGTACGTCCGTGTCTCTGAGTTCCCTGGGCCTTGTGAAACAAGCAGGCTGGAGAGTGTGTCCATTTAACAGGTGAGGAGACAGGCTTAGAACTGGTCCACATTCACACAGCTGGCCAGAGGCCCACCGTGGGCTTGCATTCCTTTCTCTGCTCACTACATGGAGTTCATTTGTAACCAGATAAACTTGCGTGGTACTTCCAGTGCCAGAGTTAATGCAGATCCAAAAGGGATCGCGCCCTTTGGGAGCCTAAGTAGGTTCTCAAATGGACTATTCCAAAACTGAATGAAAAGACTATCATAAAGATACTCGTTCTTGATAAATTAATTTGTGTGTTTTTTTAAATTAATTTGTATATTTAACAGAATTCTGGCAAAAAGTAAATGACAATGGAAAATTTTTGAGAATGTGTGCTGAAGTATTCTGAACATAATACATACATACATAACACGTACATAATTGTATTATGAACAATAAATAGGTAATAAAATTTGGGGGAAGAAAGGGTAATGGGAGAGCACTTTCTCTGACTGATATGAAAGAATGATATTTAAAGAATGATAATTAAATAATATATCATTAGTATAAGAAGAGAATATCAATAGAGCAGATTAGGTGGTCCAGAAATAGCTCTTACATTATATATATTATATATAACGTATATATAATATATAAATCTATCTCCCAATTATATATATGATATAAAAGGAATCATGAATCAGTGGAACGGGAAATATTCAATACTTTTTTATTGGATGGGAATTCTAACAATGTTTCCAGGGAAAATTGGTTAGGTTTGGGTGCATGAGGAAGGCAAGGAATCTCTTTGACTCTTTTCCTCACACTGTGTACAAAAATAAATTCCCCCAAAGGATTTAAGATCCTATATCAGAAATTTAAAACATAACAAGATACAAGTAAATGTTTATAAAAATCTCATGTGGAAGGTTAGGACTTTCTAAGCTTAAAAGAGAAGAAATCATAAAGAATAAGGTCAATATATTTGACCACATAAAGTATCTAAATTCCTGTGTATTTAAAAATATCCCAGCTAAGACAACACTCAAGATTAAAAGTATATTGAGGTTAGTAGCATGGGGATGGAGGATTGGTGGAAAATTGCAACCAATACTAGCAGGGGTTGATTACACATAAAGAATTGGTTACAAATTGATCTAAAAACATAGAGACTCCATGGAATAGATAAATAAACAGAAGTCATGTGCAGGCAGTTCCTAAGAGGTAGTAAAACCAATTATATACAGAAAAAATGTTTAACTCAATAATGATGAAGAAAATAAAAATATGGTTTTTGTCTGTCAGTTTTGCAAAGTTAAAAAAAGATAGCTATTTTAAGAGGACATATGCTAAAGTAGACACACCAGTGGCTACTGGGAGGGTGTATGAGCACAATAACTCTTGGAAAATCATTTGGCAAAGCTCATCAAGACACCTAACTGTTCATATCCTTGAACCTGGTTATTTAACTTCTGGAAGTATGTTCTAAAGAAATCACTGAAACTACCAAAAAAGCTTTTTCAAAAGGTACACATTGTGGCATCACTTATATTAGTGACAAGTTAGAAGCTACCTAGATGCCCATCAACGAGGGCTTACTTTAGAATATTCGTTCAGTGGAATGTTGTGAAGCAGATATCAAGTATTTAAAGAGTTTATAGTAACATGGAGAAATACTTATGATAGGCTAAAAAAGTAAGATAAATTTGTTCTTCCAGTTTCATCACATCATATAAAATGGGGAAAAAACTGAGCCAATACATGCAAAAGATAGTAAGGAATGCACCATTTGAAAATGGTTTGGATGTGGATAATTTAAAAATTTGTCCTTATTTTGTACAAGAAATAGGAAAAATATAAGTATAATGGAAAATATAAGCTCTATTTTGAAAAAGGAAAAAAATTCTATAGTCTATTTTATTTTTTAGTCCTAAATTTTCCCATCTGAGGTTTGTAGTAGGTGAATTGTCTTTAGCTCTAAAGTCATTTCAAAGAAGTGCATGCTGTTTTTCCAGCCTTCTTAACACCTTAGAATTCTGCAAAGCACAGCAGCAGGCTAGTAAAGAACTTTCCAAATGCCTAGTGTCTTAGAGTCTCATGTGACCAAAGGTCTACAGATGAGTTACTTGAAAAAAGAAGGCAAGTCTCAGACCTGGGTTTTTCTTACTGTGGATTGATCACAAGTCCCATGGAATGAATAGGGACACGCAAGTACCTAATCATTTAATTTAACATCGTTGGATTCTCCGTGTTCCTGTGCAAGCCTGCAAGCCATTAGGTGATCTAGTCCAAAAGCTCCTAAGTTATCTGGGTCATGTGTTTAAGCTGCTTGGGTTTGTCATTTCTATTTTGGCTCTCAACCTCTTACTAACCACCTTCTGGAATGGAGCTGCTGGCTTAATTCTTCCCTTATCAGGCGTCAGAAACGGGGTAAGGACCTGGTGCCCGGCACCCAGTTTGCCCTTTGCAATTTTCTCCTTTTGAATGAAGGGTGTTGGTAAATGGCAAATCCCCACCTGTGCTTGGTTTTTCATGTAAACATGTACTTGCTAAACTTCTTATGCTAAGGAAACACTAGCAAACTCTTGGGCTTACGGAGAAATTCTTGTTTGAGCTTACCTAGCTCTCTATTAAGGAATACTCTTTTTAAAAAATAAAATTAAAAATTTTTTTCTAATTATAAAAACACGTTAATCACAGAAAAATCAGAAAATAAAGACTTAAATAAAACAAAGACTCTACTGTAATCCCATCTATGAGCAACAGATCCTCGCCACCTTGGTGTATGTATATCCTTCCAATTGACTAAACTTCCTTAGGAACAACGGACAATTACTGATACAGAATTGTGAGATTAATGGCAAATTGTTTTTAAGGATTTTCTTTTTTTTTTTTTAAGATTTTATTTATTTATTAGAGAGAGAGAATGAGAGAGAGAGAGAGCATGAGAGGGGGGAGGGTCAGAGGGAGAAGAAGACTCCCCGCCAAGCAGGGAGCCCAACATGGGACTTGATCCTGGGACTCCGGGATCATGACCTGAGCCAAAGGCAGTCGCTTAACCAACTGAGCCACCCAGGCGCCCTCTTTTTTAAGGATTTTCATGTATCCTGCCCAAAAGGGTATACTGTATTATACTACCACTATTAGTAGTATCCCACATCCCATTAACATATGAGTGCCTTTTATTACTTAAAATAGTTCTTTGTTTTCAAATCATAAAAGTAAATGTGCTGATTTAAGCCAGTTTGGAAAGTGGGGGAAACCAGGGTGGTGGAGGTGTAGGGGGAGAGAAGGGGAGGTGAATAAGTCATTGTCCATCACTATTAATATAGCTGTACATTGGGGCACCTGGGTGGCTCAGTCGGTTAAGTATCTACCTTTGGCTTGGGTCGTGATCCCAGGGCTCTGGGATCGAGCCTGATGTTGGGCTACCTGCTCAGCCGGGAGCCTATCTCTCCCTCTCCTCCCTGCTCATGTTCACTCTTGCTATCTCTGTCTCTCACAAATAAATAAAATCTGTAAAAAAATAAAAAATAAAAAAAAATATATAGCTGTACATTTCCTTTTAGTTTTTCTCCTACAGTTAAACATTGTAATCCTACTGTGTACACCATTTTCTGTCTTGTTTTAAAAACAAAAGAATTTTAGTGTTACTAAAATTCTTTGTAACTGTCATATTAGAAATCAGATTTCTATTCCTGAATTGAAACAAGGATGTAAAATCAGAGCAAAGCCACAAGATCTAATTTTTGTTCACCACGTGCCAAATCTTAAGTCACAGCTTTGTGTTTTCCAAATGGGAGGTCCTCATTTTTCAAAGATTTATCCAGGAGAAACGCCACCTTAAAGTGAATCCCCTTAAAACGGACATCAGAATTTCATTGTAAGTGGTGACAAAAAGATTTGGTTGGGATTTTGTCTTGAAAAGGGAGATTTAAAGTTATGAGAATAAGTTTTTTTAACTTATATGTAGCAAAATTTAAATTGTAAATGTAAGTTTGCATTAATTCTTCTGAGAAAAGAATTAGTCCAATTTTGAACTAAATTACTGGTGGAATTTTTCTGGCAAAATTACATAATAATACTATATACCATTCTTCATTTCACATTTGACTTTGTAGCAGGATTGTAAAGTGGATTATTTCTGCAAAAATATTAGAGGGTTTCTTTAAGTTTTTATTGCAAGGGCCTCTTATTCAACTGATGTTTATTTTTTATTTTTTTAAAAGATTTTTATTTATTTGAGAGAGAGAGCGAGCATAAGTAGGGGGAGCAGCAGAGGCAGAGGGAGAAGCAGGCTCCCTGCTGAGCAAGAAGCCCGATTCAGGACTCGATCCCAGGACCCTGGGATCATGGCCTGAGCCGAAGGCAGATGCTTAACCGACTGAGCCACCCAGGCGTCCCTTTACTTTGCGTTTTAAAATGAGGACATACATAACCAGTAGAGTTTCCTATTCAAGACCTCACAGGCCTGTTCCCCTCCAGCTTAGTTTGGATAGTAAATTTGAATCTGGGTGGCTGATTATACTTTTCCTTAAATTCCTTTCATGCAAGTAGGTACATAGTTTGAGAAGTAATTCTCTTGGAATTTGCCATTCGATTTACCCTTAATGTGTATTTGTCCCATAGAGTCCTTCCATGACACATTCCACACCCTGGCCGACATGATGTATTTCTGCCAGATGCTGTCAGTTGTGGAAACTATCAACGCGGCAATTGGTGTCATTAAGTCACCAGTGACGCCTTCTCTTATCCAGGTACTGAACAGTTGACCTCAGATCTCAGTAGTTAGTAGGTACGCCACAATTTGCTGGGAAGTCACAATGAGTAAGAATCTCTCTTTGCATGGGAATAGCATCGTTTTATCTGAAAAAGGAGGAAAACTTGAAGCCCAGGGATATTTTCCAAAGTAGACTTTTGCCATTTCAGGTCTGGTTTGTTTGTGTATAGTATCTTCATGAAATCACAAAGTTATAAAAAGGGCTTTAAAACCAGGGAAACTTGATTCTCAAGCAGGAGCAGAAAAACTTACTGACAATCTTCTTATGTAAAGATGTGCTTGGTCTCCTCCCAACTTGGGTAGATGAAGGCGATGCAATCCTAGGAGCTTTTTTCACTTCGGACTTTCTTCCATATATGAAGGGGACTCTTTTGACTGGTGTGGGGATACCCCCCTCCCTTGATACATCTATGTTGTTTCCTAATATTTGGAAGATTGCTATCAGGAACGGGTCATCAAAGTCTTTTAACTTCCTTGCCCTATTTTCTAACTGTGTGATTATATACTATTAAATGCCCCCCCCCCCCCCCCCAGACTCAGGGGGCAACAGGTGAGTCTCTTCTGGAGTTCTGTTTTGATAGTTCTACCCTTTTCTGGTATACCAGCCCTGGCATTCTGATAGTATCAATTGTATGGTAAAGAGTGTTAATACAATAGCCTTGTTACTCCTGGGTTTTCTGTTCTTGGAGAGAGGCTGTTTTGTTCAGTCTAAAAAATAAGAGGATAGTGAGGGGCCCACTAATGTGGAATAATACTTTTTGTATGTCAAGGACTAGTGCAGATAAGCATGAGACTAGAATTTCTAGGGTATGATGGAAGGGAGGGGTTCAGTATTCTCACATTGCTCGGCTCCAGGGAGTGCCATTCATGGAGAATGCAGTGTGAGCGGAGCCTCCTGGAGTCGGGCATGCGACTGCAGCTCGGAAGCATAACATGGAGTAAGAAACAAGTCACAGAATAAAAATAAGTTGTATTTCAGAAAGTTTAAAAACAGGCAAAGTGCAACAGTATACTATTTAGAAATAGGTACATAAGCAGGAAGCCTATAAAGAGAAGCAATGGCATGGTTAACGCAAGATAGTTACTTGTGGGCGGCTGCCACACTGGTAATGGTCTGGTTCTTAACTTGGGTTATGCAGACACAAGTGTTCATTCGGCAGTACTCTTCACGCTGTGTTTGAATGTGTGTGTTTTTGAAAATACACTATTCGTGATGATCTGTTCACACACATATACACAGTCTATTCAGAAAGACTGGTTTGGGTAACCTTAACTTGTTCCAAAACTGGAACAGAGGTTTAAACTTGCTGAGCTCAGTCTTTTTTTTTTTTTTTAAGATTTTATTATTTTTTAATTTTTTAAAGTAACCTCCACCCACAATGTGGGGCTTGAACTCACGACCCCGACATCAAGACTCGCAGGCTCCACTGACTGAGGCAGCCAGGTGCCCCTCAGTCTTTTTCTATTTACCCTGAATTTAGTGGGGCTAGGTTTCAGGTAACACATTTATATAGTTTTTGTAGAATATATTTTTAAACTTTTCCCTCTCTTTTGGGTTCTTTTAATAGCTTTGTGGAAGAAATTTCATTTTGTTTATCATCTTTGGCACCATGGAAGAAATGCAAAACAAAGCTGTGGTTTTCTTTGTGTTTTATTCATGGAGCGCAATTGAAATTTTCAGGTGGGTAGAAATGCCAGCATGGTGGTTTGAACGCTTCTCCTTTCTCTGGAGCAGCTCTCTTCTGGAGGGAGTTTTATTCAAAGTCTCATTTGGTTTGAGATTAAGGTTCCCTGTGTGGAGAGCTCTAGCTGCATCTGTGTGCTCTGCAAAGGTGAGGCATGTTTTTTTAAAGCAGTCATTGGATCATAGTATCAGCCTGGGCACTGGGGAGCAGAGGGAGTCGAGAGGTGCAGAGAAGTGAAAAGACCCATCTTACCCTTCAGGATTTTGCTGTCTTGTCGGAAAGAGGACTCATCTGCATGGAAAAATTTTGAAAGGAGAAGAAACATGGGATTGAAGGAGTAGTCAGGCTGGATGGAACTTGTGAAGACCAACCTTATAGAAGGAATGATAGAAATAAATCTTCTACAAGATTACTCAAGTTTGAATCAACCTCTTATCTGATTCTGCCATTCTCAGTTGTCAGTAGAAGAAATATCTTAAAAAAAAAAGATCCAATTAAAGTAGAGGTACTCTTCTCTACCAGACCTAACATATTCCATTTCTTTTTTGGTCAGGTGGAGCAGGGGTTTTGCAGATTAACTCCTCAGCTCTAGGTCTGGGGATATTTTGGCAAAGTTAATAGCTGAAAGGGAGAAGAGACAGTAGCAGCCCTAGGTTGTGTCTGAACTGTGGTCTGAATCCCATAGTATACTAATACAAAGGTGAAAGAGATTATAAGTACTTAATGTTAACTCTGGGAAGAAAAAATTCTTTTTTGTGTTACCTCTTTATTTAAATAGAGTATATGAGTCTAGATTAGGGGTCTTTTGTATACTTTAATTTTGGAATTTGTTTTTGAGAGAGAGGGAGAGAGAGCAGGGGAAGTGCACAGAGAGAGAATCTTAAGCAGGCTCCACGCCCAGCATGGAGCCCAACGCAGGGCTTGATCTCATGACCCTGAGATCATGACCTGAGCTGAAATCAAGAGTCAGACACTTAACTGAGCCACCCAGGCGCCCTGTTTACTTTGATAACATTCACTTATCTGGAGATAAATTGTCAAGGTGTCTGTCATCCTTACCTACTTAGAACATAGATCAGAACTAGTAATAAAGGCAAAAAGCTTTTGAGCATTCATTCCATAAACTGAACTATTCCAAAGAGGGTTCCTATAGGACCTAAACTTAGTCTACCATCAAAGAGAGTTCACATCCATTGAAAATTGGGGGAAGAATGTGATGGGAGTTTGTGGGTAGATAGCCCAGGATTATCATTCTGTTCTGAAGCCATGTGTGGCCAATTGTGAAATTCTATTTCTTGAATGATGTTCTAGGGCTGCATTCAGGACCTGAAGTGGCTTTTCACATCCGAATTCCTTATTTCCAATAGGTACCCCTTCTACATGCTTTCCTGCATTGACATGGATTGGAAGGTGCTCACATGGCTTCGTTACACTGTGTGGATTCCCTTGTATCCTCTGGGATGTTTGGCAGAAGGTACTTTCAAGAACACTAGGTTTTATAAGCTTAGTTCCAAAGGATAGCTAAGCTGATAGGCCAAAGCTTTCTTCCTTCCTCTGCCAGCCTTAGTCTGATACACAGGTGTTAGACTTAAGACTTTCTTTCTAGTGGCTTCCTTCCATAATACTCCTGGTACCCAGACTATTCCAGGGAAGTAGCTCGTTTTTGTGAGGTTTGGAAGCTGTGCGTTCATGTATTGCATGCTTCCTATTTATATGGTATTTAGAATTTTTCCAAAGCAGGTTCATATTAATGACTTCATTTAATTTTGACAGACACCTAGTGAGTGGGTCAGGTAGGGAGTTTTCTCTCCATTTTATAGAATAGAGAACTAAAGCTCAGTGCTGTCAAGATGAATGTTCCTCATTCATCTTGTTGTTGTCAGCTTGGAGGCTCATCGCTTATGAAAACTAGGGGGAGAACTAGAATAGGCATGAGCCCTCTGTACTAAGGGGAAGGAACCATTTTCTGCACACCCAGAACTGACACTGTGGCGGGTAGAAGCTTCTCTCACTGGTTGGCACTGTATTTCATATGCTTCTGACAGGTTCTTGTTTCTGCTTTTAGCTGTCTCAGTGATCCAGTCCATTCCAGTATTCAACGAAACAGGAAGATTCAGTTTCACGTTGCCATATCCAGTGAAAATCAAAGTTAGATTTTCCTTTTTTCTTCAGATTTATCTTATAATATTATTTTTAGGTAAGTATTGGCTCTGTAATAGACTTTTTCCTGTCACTTCTTAGAGGGTAGAGTTAAATGATTCAAAGCTTTCAAAGCCTTTATTAGGATTTTTATTTCCAGAAGAGTAGTATAGAGTTAGAGAAACATTATTTTATACAACAGGCCCATGAGGAGAAAATGCTATGTATTTCTTCCAAATCACCAGTGGTTGAGTTGTCTTCTTGGTATGCTCTTGGGTCAGTTGGAATTCACCATATTTCATGTTTAAAACAATATAGAAGAAGCTCTTTTAAAGTAGAATAAGAAGCACATTTTAATTTCACTAATTTCATTGATACATTCCTTATCCAAAGTTTACAGAGGTGGTAATACCACTGGCAGCAAGGAAGGAAGAAGGCAGTGAAGGCCTCTGAGCAGCCAAGAGATGTCATAAAGCTTCTACCTAATAACAGGAAAGCCCCCCCTGCCCCACTACTGTAAAACCAGCTTATATATTAGTTTATATAAAAATCACAAATCTTTGCCTTAATTCATAAAAACTAAGAACTAGAAGAAGTAAACCTAATTATTGCAAATAAAGCCTCCCTAATCATAAGGACTGTTTAGATAAAGTTCTAATGCATTTTTTAAAAAAGATTTTATTTATTTGGCAGAGAGAGAGAGAGTGAGCAAGCACAAGCGGGGGAGCAGCAGAGAGAGAGGGAGAAGCAGGCTTGCCCACTGAGCAGAGTCCGACGTGGGGCTCGGTCCCAGGCCCCTGGGATCATGACCTGAGCTGAAGGCAGATGCTTCACCAACTGAGCCATGCAGGCGTCCTTAGTTCTAATGCATTTTAATATAATTTATATATTTCTCTGTTTTAGTTCACAATGTTACTCAGGTAGCCCTAAGTAAGTATGGCTTAGTTACTCAGGTAGCCCTAAGTAAGTATGGCTGTCTGGTCTTCTAGCAACAGGATATGACAGCAGATAGTGTATTAGTAGCTTAAGACAACAAATGTTTATTACCTCACATGGCTTCTGAGGGTCAGAAAGCAGCCTAGCTGGGGGGCTCAGAGTGCCTCCTGAGGTTTCAGTCAGGCTGTCAGCCCGGTGGGGGCTGCAGTTTCTGCAGTCTTGACTGAGGCTGGAGGATCTGCTCCAAGCTCACGTAACTGTGAACAGGAGGCTTCAGTTTCTTGCCACAGTACTTTTCCATGTGGCTGCTCAGGATACGGCTTCCCCCAGAGCAAGTGGTGTGAGAGCCAGAAGCCACACTGTTTTTTTGCCTTTAAAAAAATGTATCTACAGGGACGCCTGGGTGGCTCCGTCGGTTAAGCGTCTGCCTTTGGCTCAGGTCATGATCCTGGGGTCCTGCGATCGAGCCCCAGGTTGGGCTCCTTGCTCAGCGGGGAGCCTGCTTCTCCCTCTGCCTGGAGCGCCCCCCTGCATATGCTCTTCCTCTCTCTGACAAATAAATAACATCTTTTAAAAAAGTATCTATTTTTTATAGAAATATATTTGACATATAACATTGTGTACATTTAACGTATACACCATGTTGATTTGACTCATTTATATATTGTAATATGAGTACCATTGTAGATACGACTCACACCTTTATCATGTCCCCACTGCCTTTTATCACCTAATCTCAGAAGTGACATACAATCACTTTTGCTGTATTGTTGGTTACACAGACCAACCTGATACAGTATGGGAGGGGATACACAA
This sequence comes from Halichoerus grypus, assembly GCF_964656455.1. Classification (NCBI taxonomy): domain Eukaryota; kingdom Metazoa; phylum Chordata; class Mammalia; order Carnivora; family Phocidae; genus Halichoerus; species Halichoerus grypus. Next base: position 48,745,240 of record NC_135719.1, on the reverse strand, counting down.
GGGTATGAGATACCAGGAGGTAGGATCATTGGGGGCCATCAGGGAGGCTAGCTACCCCAGTGAGAGGAAGACCACAAAAAGTAAGTGCAAGAAGCCAGAAAGCTCAGTTCATGTAGCACTGGGGGACAAGAGCCCTGCACCCTTAGGAGCCACTCGGGGTAGCAGTGCATGGCAGAAGCACAGTTAAATATTACACATCATGGGCATAGATCATTTGCCAAAGGTTTTTTTTTTTTTTTGGTCAAAGGTTTTATCCAGTTTCTCCTTCTTTCCTATTTCAGAAAGGCTATAATTTCTTTCAGATAGCTTTCTAACCAAAATATGTTAAAATGTTTGGCCCTTGAAGGGAATATGCTTCAATTTGGAAAATGCACTCATTAAGAACTCAGTACGAGTTCTTTACCTCTGTTACTGGATAAACCTAGTGTTACTGCAACCAGGCTCCATGAGGTGTGCATACTGAATGTGTTAAAGAGGAATAAGTATTGGAAAGACCCTTACTAGAAAAGTTAGAAGGGTAGAAGTATTTTAATGTGCATTAACCCTACTGGCTTTTCCTTGTGTTATGTTGTTGTACACTCTAATTTACGAAGTTTTATACTCATATTTAGTTTGCCTATAATGTAGTTGTTCTAATTCTTTAGAATGAAATCTTAAATTTGTGTAATTTAGAAGCAGTACTACACCCAGTTACGTTTGCATATAGATCAAAGTGCTTTTGTAAACATACATTCTCTCAATGAAAATAGGTGTTTTTAACCTTGTACAATGAGGAAACTGAGGTGAGGCTAAGCCATAGAACTAGTTAGTGGTCAAGTAGGATTGAACGTTTTTTCTGACGCTGAAAATCCTGCATTTTCTAATTTACTTCCTAGAAAAGTGTTTCATACCTTTTAGACTATTGCTTAATACATGTTACTGTGTAGCCTTGAATTAAAAATTGGGTTGTTTTTATACTTCAGATTTATAGATTTCATTTTATGTAAATCTTCCCTTGAAAGAACAAAGGAAAACTGAACTCTAATTAATGAAATGTTTAGGGGTGAAGTATACTGATGTCTGCAACTTACAGTGAAATGCATCAAAAATGAGATGGGAATGAGCAGGTGACAAAGTGAATATAATAAAAAGTTAAAGTTTAGATCTTAAGTGTTGGTTCACTGTACAGTATTTTACTCTTTTTGTATGTTTGAAAATTTTCACATTAGAATATGGGAGAAAATCAAACAGTAAACCCACTGGGAAAAAAGCAAGTGGTGTCTCGTGCATCGATGAGAACTTGGTCAGAGTTGTGATTCCCCAGCGCCCTGCAGGAAGCAGAGTGCCGTGGGCGAGGATAAGCAGCCAGCTAGAGACTGTCCCTGCCCCAAGAGCTTCTGGTTAGGAACAAAGACAAAGATTGCCTTTTCTCATTGCCTTTTTCTTTTTCAGGGTTGTACGTAAATTTCCGTCACCTTTATAAACAGCGCAGGCGGCGCTATGGACAAAAAAAGAAAAAGGTCCACTAAAAAGATTTAGATGACATCTTGCCAGTTTGAGCCTAATCTATAATTCTTACAGTTTTACCTTCTTGTACTGATGTAAAAGTTTTTTTAAAGTTAAATGATTAAATTCTCAGGCTATATTCCCTTTCCCCCCAGTAACATTCCTGAATTTACAGAATTATCTTAGCGTAGTACTTGCATGACATGGATTCCTGATATCTGATGACAGGTTTGTTCTCGTTTGTTCCATTAACAACAGCAAGAGACTCAGCCCTACCCCCATGCACTCCTTGTCCAGTTGCTCTCACACGGGCCAGAGGTCCTGCTTCAGTGCCCTAACCCTACCAGGTACCGGCCATTCTTACAGTTGGCACTGTTTATTTCAGCTGTTGCTCGGGGAAAAAAAAGCACTGTTGCCTCTGCAGGAGGCTGTGAAAGTGATTTAGGCAGGACCTTATACCTTCTGTACCCAAGGGGTTGTCTGTTAAGTGGGGTGGCATTGATAAAACACTTCTGAGTCTGAGTGGGGCTAGAGAACACCTAGTACCTCTGAGCGTCTTTTGGCTTCTACCACCACCTGTCACGACAGTGCTTACCTGTGTGCACACTGAGGAGGCACAGAATGACCTGGGAGAAACCAGTCAGAATCTTGGAACACCATGGTCACTTACTTCATTTCTAGCTAAATCAGAACGACCTTCAACACTAACGAAAGATGAAACATTAGTTTAGAAAACCGTGAGATTGTAAGAGTTCCAACCCCAGATGGCTACAGGTGCCAGAAGGGTCAAACCGGCAGTAAGACAGCTGCTGGAGTGTGGCCTGCGGCAACCACAAGCGGATGGAACACGCCTGCAGACCAGGCCTGGGCTGTGCACATACATCAAACGGCTCTCTTCCTCTGCACTGGCCGAGTCCATTTCCTTGTAAACCTGTCAGTGACTGGCGGAACTGACCTCAGAAACGCCTGCCTTTGTTCTCCTGTTGTTTCACTGGTCTGCTCTCGGAGAGGGAAAACAGTGAGAACTTTGGCGGGAGAAGCTTAATAAAAGCTTCCTGGCGGGAAACCCACCCACAGAGGAACTGAGAAAAATGTAGACATTGTAAAGTTTGGCTATTGTCAAAAATATTGTTTCCTCTAAAACATTCCAAGTTAAGACAGTAAAATATGTGTTAGAAGTAATGCTTGTATAAAAGAATTTAAGAGCATGGTAGTTCTGTTCTGCCATTCCTATTGTTCTTGGGGGAGAGGAGACACCATGAGCTACGCTGTTTCTCTGAGCCCGACACGGAAACTTGGTTTGACCTAAAAACATCGGATTAGCATAGGCTGGCTGATTTTTTTTTTTTTTTTTACAAGTTCATTGCACTGAAGGGTATCTTGCATGTCTGTAACTTCTGTCAACACTTGTTTGTGTTAACTTCTGATGTTCTTTCACCTGACTTTCTGTTTATTTGGACAGATCAGCTTTGCAGTATATGCTGCATCTTTGTGGCAGAATCCTGTATTCTTAGTAATTGTTATCAACTATTGCTGAGAAAGCAAAACATTGTGTATTTCTATTAAACATTTACAATCAAAATCCTAACAACTTGTGTTCAAAGATCATTTAGTCTGATAGGTTTTCAAGTTGTTAATGATAAAGTCCTTTGTTCAGAAAAAATATATAGCATGGTAAAATGTTAAATTCCGCATGTGAAAATGGTTGCTTGGGGGTGAAGCCTGCGGGAGGGATAACCCCAGGAAGTCCACAGAGCAATCTGAAAAGCATTGATGACAGAAAGCTCGGAGAAGTTACCTGACTGGCCTAATGTCATGATGAACTGGTACCGTAACTGACTACAGTGATCAGTCAGAAACCACTTGGGTGGAACCTGGCTTAGGCAGAGACTTAACCAGTGTCAGAAACAAGGAAGTTCACATGGAACCCAAGGACCTCTCAGGATTTATGAATCTGTGTCACTTAGGAAGTTGATTACATTCAGGTGATAGGACAGACTGAAAGGCAAAGACCCATTACTTTCCCAGTGAATCTATTTTATAGAAAACCAAGTATTTTATTTTCATTAAAAAAAACAAAACTTGAAGAAGTGGGAATCATTTTATACATTTATGGTTGCTGTTTAAAAGTCTGTATCTCAAGACATACTAAAAGCACCAAAGGGTTACCATCAAGTTTTTGCCCAAGTTCTAAGGACAGTTCTGAAACTTAATGGTATTGAGCTTGTATTTAGCAAATCCCAGACAGTTTGGGCTGCTCATTCCAAGGACGGAAGCTGGAAAATGTCCTTACAGTTGGGAGAGGAGAGGAGAGAAGGTGCCTTTCAGGAAGCCAGAGAACCCTTGCTGATTGGGTTTCCTGAGGAAGTGGGGAGAGCTCTGTGCTCATCAGTCCTTTAAGATTCTCAGAAGATGTGCCCACCGTGGGAGGAACAGTGGTTTTTTGGGCTTAAAGACTCAGCCCCAGAAAGCTAAGGTCAAAGCCGAAGCAGCCGACCAGCCTTCAGAACCCTCCTCAGATTCTAGCAGAGTACTGAAACCAGCAAGTGGTGCTTCTGAGGCAGCCTCAGGGAGGTTTTCGGGGGGCTCTTGCAGAGGTGAATAAATTGGAAAGTTTTTACCCTAAATCATTTTCACCTGAAATGAAAAAAGCAGGAAGGCTCCCAAAGTCCGCTTCACATTCTTTCAGTGCTGCTGCCGGAGAAGTCTGTGTGCAAAGGCGTGATGTTGTGCTCGTAGCCGGCGTACTCGGAGCCGCCGGTGCCGGCCAGCTTGAGCTGCTGCGCGGCGTGCGTCAGCTGGAAGGCGGCGTCCGGGTGCGCTGTGTCGGGCAGCAGCGTGCACTCCCTTTCCAGCATGTCGGCCACCCCTTTGAGCAGGTCCAGGAAACCAAATGCCAGGGCAGCCTTTCGTAAACGGTTTAGCTCCTGAAACAAGATTAAAAAAAAACAAAAAACCCACCAATGTTCCTGAAATGTATTTTCCTTGTCACATACTTTCTAAGTCCTCAACTTAAACTACGTTTTTCTTGATCCCCAAACTTAAGTGAGCATTTTCACAGGAGAACAAGTGCTTGTACAGAGACACCAGTAACAAGAGGGTGTGATGACATGAGAGTTCCTCTACAGGTGATCAGAAAGCTGGCTGACCGAAACACAGGTGGTCACCACCACAGCCGATGAGCGCTTACACCAAACACGGTGAGACGCTTCGCACACATTTCATTCACTCCCAACTCTCGGGAGGATGACTTTTCCCAATACTCAGGCATGGAAAAGGCTAGTCCCAAACCTCAGAGGGCTCTGAACCCTCTGGGGCCTTCTCTCTGGCTGGGCCTCAGACCGAACAACAGTGAACATGCTTGGAGGCTCTGGGGGATTCAAGCAGTCTGACCTGAAAGACGGCCATGAAAAGGAGGATCGGGCCGTGGATGGAAGCGGAGAAATACAAAGAGCCCCATCAACCACTTAGCAGTGCAATCTAGGCCAGTTGTGTAGCCTCTCTGGGTCTCAGTGGTCTCATTTATAAAGCAAGGATGACCTCTTGTTTGCCCACTGCAGGGGCTGACGCAGGTGCCTGGCAGAGGCCCTTCCACAGCTGATATGTGGGATTCTATAAAGCCAGAAAAGAGAAGTGGGTTTTCTGACCACCTCTCTACTATCATCTGTTAACAAGTGAAAAGTTCAGAGGAAGGCCAAAGTACAAGTGTGCCTTCTTGAATAGACAGGTGACGACTGTAGGGGAGAAAGGGATTACAGCCGGGAGTGGTCATCAAGGGCCTGTGTGAGCTATGGGCTTCATGGGGAGGGAGGGCATGGCTGGCTGAGCAGCTCTCTGAACTCTGATTAAGATTGCTCTTGCTTGATTTCGCCAGCTTGCCACATAATTAGGTTTGAAGACAACAGTGACATAAAGGTAATGAGATAACACCCAGACAAAGTGGCACGTATGTTCTCCAGAAGAGATGCTAGCCTGGGGTAGGCTGTGTGCACCACAAAATATTAGTAGCTGGGCTACAACGGACAACACGGCACGCCTCACACTGCTGCTTCATTTCAGCCAAACACCAGATGGAAAGGGAAGAAACAAGGTGTTTACTTAAAGGCACCCCCAACTCCATCCACTAGTTATAACTTTATTCCCTCCACCAATAGTTCTGGATTAGCTAGAGAGGATTCCGGAGGGCCATCCTTTTGCAATTCATAAAAGTACAATTTTAGTAGTCATTCCTGGAAGCAGCTTCTCTGGTAGAGTAAGAATGTTTTGGGAAATCATCCCAGGAAGTCCCCCTGGTTGTCTGGGGTTAGACTGGATATGCCTACGAGAGTGGTGAGGAGAGTTCAGGGCTTTGACCCATAGGTTCTTTTGACTCCTTCCCTCAGCCATTCACAGCAGCACCAAGACAGAGGAGCCTTGTGCACAGAACCAGGCCACTTAAGCACTTCTGATTCTTGGATTTTAGGGCAGCAGTGGACCTATCATTGCTATTGACTTTAACAATGAAAACACTGAGGCACAAGCCAAACATTTCTAATTCCTGTCCATGTTCATACTCTTCACTGTTGTGAATGATTTACTTTTGGCACACGTCCCAGGGCCCACTCTCTTCCACTATAATTCTGATAGTCTCACCTTATAGAATGTCTGTGTTTTTTCAGGTAATTTCCTTGCATTTCTTAAAATCTTCTGTACATCTGTCTATCAAGGGTAAAAAGATTTCAGCATTAGGATTCTGTGGTAAAAGGGGAAAGAATACAAAAGGATGGCTCTAAATGTTTAGAGAAATGAAAATGGGAACAGAGGTGCAGTGTCAAGATGAGCTTCCCTTCTGAGTTAATGTCACTGTTCTGTTCAACATTAGTAAAGCACCTCCCTCCTTTAAAATGTTTGATGATAATAAATCCCTTAGTGACAGAAGTGAACTCGTCTCACAAAAATACACCCAATAAACCCATACATCTATAGCCAGCTGCTTTCTGGCCAGGGAGCCAAGACCATTCAATGGGGGAAGGAATAGTCTCTTGAACAAATGGTGCCAGGACAACTGGATATCCTCATGCAAAGGAATGAAGCTGGACTCTTACTTCACACCATATACAAAAAAAACCCCAAAAAACAAAAAACAAAAAAACTTAAAATGGTTCAGAGACCTAAATGCAAGAGCTAAAACTACAAAACTCTTAGAAGAAAACACAGGCATAAATCTTCATGACCTTGGATTGGTAATGATTTCTTAGTTATGACAACAGCATAGCAACAAAAGAAAAAAAATTTTGACAATTGTTCTTAGCAGCATTATTCACAATAGCCAAAAGGTGGAAACAATCCAAATGTTCATCAACTGAATGAATGGGTAAACAGAGGTGGCCATCAAAAGAAATAAAGTACTGATCTTTGTTACAAAATGGCCGAACACTGAAAACATTATGCTAAGTGAAGGAAGCCAAACAAAAAAAGTCATACATTGTATGATGCTATTTATATGAAATATCTAGAATAGGGCAAATCCACAGAGTCAAAAAGCAGATTAGTGGTTGCCAAGGACTAGGGGAAGTCAGGAATGTAGAGTGACTTGCTTAATGGGTACAGGGTTTCCTCTTGGGGTGATGAAAATGTTCTAGAACTACACAGTGATGATGGTTGTATAACATTATGATCATACTAAATGCCACTGAATTTTCAGTATACTTTAAAGTGGATGAAATGGTAAGTTTTATGTTACGTTTTTCACAATAAAAAAAATACACCCAGACCAAAACAAAATTTAAAAAATAATTTAAGAAAAATTCAGCTTTCCTTCTGACAGGAAAGTACTGGGGTCAGGGATGGCAGGAGAGAACCTTATTTTCCAACAAAGCCCCTACCCCCCTTAGCCATGGCAGGATGTGTCCAGTCTCTGTGGAAAGAAGAAACTGTGCCATCAACAGAAGCTATTTCCCTTGTCAGCTGGCCTAACCCCCCCTTCTCATCTGGCTTAGGTTGGACTCATTAGAGGAACAAAGAAAAAAAGATGGTGCTCAAATGAGAAAAAAGGCTAAAAAAGTGATTTTAAAAAATAGGCAGAAATGACCATACGTCAGTAGAAGGAGAAATATCACTGAGTACCTTGCCTGAAAACAGCATACCTTGAGAATAGTGTAATCTTAGCTTCCCATAAAAGTAGTGTTTTGGTGGAATTAAGGTGTAATGCCATTGCTTGGGTTCTACTGTGGGGACAGAAGAAATAACCCCATGAAGATTTTCACATCCTTCTCAAAAAACTGCTGTCAAAGATAAAACCCATTACGTCAATGCCTCACCATGTCAAAAATTTTACACTGAAATTCAATGCCAGGAGAATATGTCTCTCTAGAACTGACATGCTTCCTTCTGTCAGACAAGAAAAACCATATAACCCTACATGTTGCTTTTCTGACCTTGGTAGCAGGAAGCTCGGAGCCAAATTGCTCATAAAATTATCATTTCGCCTTGGGTCCCTGGCGCAACGGTCTCCCCTCTTCCTCTAGGTTTTGTACTGCTCTAAATTTTGTAAGAAGTGATTTTGCTGCAGATGTGTTTTACTGTAGGCCACCTCAAATGCTTTTTGGAAATAATGACAAACATTAGAGGTAAATGAATTACTAAGTATCAAAGGAAAGGAAAATCAAATCAGATGTCCGCCTGCCTGCCAGAATCCCTCCCCTGTCCCCAGCGGAAAGCAACTTGAATGGTAATGTTACCTGCAGGCCACTGGGTTTGATCCAGACAGTCACATTCTGGGCATAACTGCGTTTGTTTCTGGGCTGCAGGGGGAATGGGCTCTTATTGTCATCTTCTCCATAAGGGTTTTCTTTAGCATCTTAAAAGAAAAACACATTCTTGAAATGACATCTGGCAAAACATAATCAATTACATTTCCAATTAGGCTAGAAGCTCTCTGAATCATTCAATCTTCTACATCCTGTTACTTCCCTAATTAAGAAAATCCATTCACTTCCTTCAGGTTAGGGAACCTGTTCTCCAAAGAAAGCCACTGATGTAGGAGACTAAACCATTAACTGAGGCCCATGTAGGTAAAAAAAAAAAAAAGAACAGCTTCATGTTTTTAAAGAGACAAGCCTCACTTATTTGCTTTATCAATTGAGGTCAGAGAGAATAAAATTAATACATGCAACAATTCTAAAGTACATATTTAAAGAAATATATAAACACACATATGCAATTCTATATAGTCTGGCCCAATGATCGGATGGTAGCCACTGGCCCTTGCGGCTACTGAACACTGACTGGTGGCTAGAGTGACTGAGGAACTGAATTTTAAATTTTACTTATTTTAATTTAAATAGCCTCAGGTATCTAGTGGCTACTGGACTGGACAGCATAGGTCTAAGCACTGAGAAAATTCCAGAGGAAAATTGTATGTAACCACAATAAGGAAAAGGGCAAGAGAAGAAATACTTTTTTTGGTGAAATATACCCCATGTCGTCACGGCTTATTAATTATTGCTTTCAAAGATTTAAAGTCAGGTTGGTTTTTTAGCCATGTGAATAAATAAAGGTTTCTGTTTTTCTACCTGCTTCCTGAGCCAATGAAACTTTGCCACAAACTCATAAAGCCTACTTATATCTACTGGCTCATTTTATCCTGATTACTATCACCTTCTGGGGTCAAGAGAGCTGGGATCATTTCCCCACCAAGTTCAGGGAGCTTACATCCCTTGCCCAAATGTTCATATTGGCAACTGGAATGAACCCAGTTTCTCTGAGCCAGAAGCTCTCTAACACCAATTTGGTCATTAATTTAAGTATTTTATACTGGCCCCACAATACATGTCAGTGCCCCCGCCTCCCAGCACCTCCAAAAATTATCGGTCCAGCTTTCCTGACATATTTCCGCAAATACTTGCACATATATAAACCCTTTTAGCCAGGCCAAGATCCCAGGAGTCTTTTTCCATGTAGCACGTTTACTTCTCACTTCCCTGCCACTATTTCTGTCACTTCCCTTGACTGGAGTGCTCCCCTTCGCTCATCCATTTACTCCCTTACTCACTTGCTCACTCATCAGCTATACTAAGCCCCCCCTACGTAGCAAGCACTCCGCTAGGAAGTGTGGCTGGAGAAGATTTTTTTCTGGACTCAAGGAACTTACAGAATAAAGAATATTTATTAAGTTTCAAACACTTTACACATACACTTCTTTCCTTACAGCAACCCTAGGGGTGTATATATTATTGGTCACATGGAAGATGAGGGAACTGAGGCTCAGAGAGGTTGGGCCCTCACAGGCTTCACAGTCACTCAGCTGGGCCTGCCTGCAAAAGCAACACTTTTTCTACCACTCAACCTTGCCGTTCCTCACATACCCAAACTCACTTATATGCCAGGTCCAGATCTTATCCCACCTTCTCCACAAAGTTGTCCCAAGTGTTCCTGGCACACAGTACTTTCTCTAGACCCTTTTCTACTACAGCACTCAGTATCAGTACCAAACATTGCAACATCTAACCACAGTCTATCTTGTACTGTCTCTAATTGTTTGAAGCCTCTATGTGGTAACTGGTTTGACAGACAAAAAAAACTGCATCTATGAAAAAATAACAGGAGACAGACATAAGAAATATGGTAGCAGAAATAAAAAAAGCAGTTGCAAGATAAAGCCAAAGATGAGAAATCAGAAAAGAAAAAAATAGAAAAATGGGTGGAAGATAAGAAAATTATATAAAAATCATAAACCAATGTTCTAGAAAGGGAGAACAGAGAATACAGAGAGAGGGAAATCAAACACATGATTCATGTTCCCAGGACTGAAGAACATGAATTGCCAGATGGAAGGGCCCACTGAATGCCCAGCACAATGAATGAAGAGACCAACAACTAAGTACATCATTCTGAAAATCCAGAACACGAGGGACACAAAGAAGCGCTTCCGGGAGTGCAGAGGAAATAGATATGGGTCAAAGCCCTGACAGCATGCACTAGACTCTCAGTAGCAACACATGAGGCCAGAAAAGAAAAACAGCTATGCATCAAAACTCTAAGGTAAAGTGATCCCCAACCAGCACTCAATATCCAACGGAACCATCAACTGAGTGTAAGGGATGAAACACAGACATTTCTGAATACGCCAAGATTTCAAACATCTACTTCCCATGTACTCCTTTCTCAGGAGGAGTCAGAAAAATACGGGAGCCACAGGAGAGATGGGAAGGGAAGGCTGACAGCTACGCAGCAGGCACAGAGAACGAACCGTTCATTTATGAAGTAAGAGGAAGGGAAAGGACTCTAAGGGGAAAAAAAGAACACTGACAAAAATACCTGAACAATGTATTTTACTTAGGAATTGGCAGTAAGTACACAGAAAAGAGCAAAGAAAAGTGAAGTAAGTAAAGCAGTAGAGGGAAAGGCCATGAGAGAGCCCAGAGGGAGGGCTGCGCTGCCCTCATCTGTGCTGGCCGCCCCCACAGCCTGCCTGCCCAGCTCTTTCCCAGAGTCTCCGAGGAACCTCAGTGTCTTTCCAACACAGCCTGCCTTTTAACGGAAGTTAGAATTAGAAGACAGCCGACCTTTGAACAACATGGGTGTGAAGTGTACAGGTCCACTTACACACAGGATTTTCCCTATAATTACAAGTACTCTAAATGTATTTTCTCTTCCTTAGGGTTTTTAAAATAAGTTTCTTTTCTCTACCTTTCTTTATTGTAAGAAAGCAGTACATAATACATATAATGTACAAAACATGTGTTCATCAACTGTTTATGTTATTGGTAAGGCTTCTGGTCAACAGTAGGCTCGTACTAGTTAAGTTCTGGGGGAGTTAAAAGTCACAACCCCCACAGTATTCAAGGGTCAACTGCACATTTATCTTGCCTGCTAGAAAAAAGAAAATATCTTTTAAAAAAAAACAACTGTGCAGAGAACAAAGAGTTTCAAAACAAAGTGTAACTTGGTGTACCACATGGCTTAGTCATAAATAACGTTCACATCATCTAACAAGGACAGAATACTGCTTTACCCAAAAAGAACACTATAACCACATTGGAAGCATAGAGGAAGGGAAAAATGTGCTTCTTGGGTGGGTGGGGATGGTGGTGGTAAGAGAGCTAAGCAGTCAACCTTAAAAAGTCAAAATGACATTAAAAAAAAAAAAAGCCAAGAAATAGTTATATACTTACAATATTTAGAAATGTAAATACCAAAAAAAAAACTCCTCCCACAATTAGAAGTTTTAAGTGGCTGTTTCTAGGAACAGAATGAGAAGGAGGAGGGATAAGTATAAACAAGCGTACTGTTTTGCATGCCTTGCTTTGACAATAAATAAATAAATAAATAAATAAATAAATAAATAAAACAAGTTCTTTGACATCAGCCGTGGAAACATTTTTCTAGGTACGTCTCCTCAGGCAAGGGAAATGAAAGCAAAATAAAGCTATTGGGAGTACACCAAAATAAAAAGCTTTTTGTGCAGCAAAGAAAACCATCAATACAACAAAAAGGCAACTTACTGAATGGAAGAAAATATTTGTAACTGATTATATCCGATAAGGGGTTAATATCCAAAATATATCAAGAACTTATACAATTCAATACCAGAAAAACAAATAATACAATTAAAAAATAGGCAGAGGACCTGAACAGATATTTTTCCAAAGAAGACATACAAATGGCCAACACATGAAAAAATGCTCAACATCAGTGTTCATCAGGGAAATGCAAATCAAACCATAATGAGATATCATCAGAATGACTAAAATAAAAAACACAGAAAATAGGGGTTCCTGGATGGCTCAGTTAAGCATCTGACTCTTGGTTTCGGCTCAGGACATGATCTCATGGGTCATGGTTCCGAGCCCTGCGTCGGGTTCCCCGCTCAGAGAGGAGTCTGCTTGAAAGATTCTCTCCCTCTGTCCCTACCCCCACAGGTACACTCTCTCTCTCTCTCAAATAAATAAATAAATAAATAAATAAATCTTTAAAAACAAGCAAAAACAAAAAATAACAACTGTTGGTCAGGATGTGGAGAAAAAGAAACCCTTGGGCAATGTTGGTGGGAATACAAATTAGTGCAGTCACTGTGGAAAACAGTATGGAGGTTCCTCAAAAAATTAAAAATAGAATTACCATGATTCATTAATTCCAGTACTGGGTATTTACCCAAAGAAAATGAAAAGATATATGCACCCCTATGTTTACTGCAATATTAATAAAATAGCCAAGATATGAAAGCAACCTAAGTGTCCATCTATAGATAGATGGATAAAGAAGATGTGCTGGATAGATGGATAGATAGATAGATAGATACATGAGCGCACACACACATACATGCACTGGAATATTATTCAGAATATTATTCTTTTTAAAAAAGAATGAGATTTTGCCATTTGTAACAATGTGGATGGATCTAACCTGTATAATGCTAAGTGAGATAAGTCAGAGAAAGACAAATACCACATGATTTCACTCATATGTGTAATTTCAGACACAAAACAAAGAGACAAACAAAAAAAACCAGACTCTTAAACACAAAACAAACTAGTGGTTGCCAGATGAGAGGTGTACGGGGGATGGGTGAAACAGATAGAGGGGATTATGAGTACACTTACCACGATGAGCACTGAGTCATGCATAGAATTGTTGAATCATTATATTGTACACCTGAAACACTGTATGCTAATTACACTTCAATTAAAAAAAAAAGAAAAACCCCAGCTGAGCAGCGGCCATGACTTTGCGCTACCCTATGGCCACGGGCCTCTACAAGGGCGACAAGATGACTAAGAGTATCAGCAAGGCCAGGCACAGCCGATACTGCGGGCACCTCACCAAGTACTCCAAGTTCCTTTGGGACATGATTCAAGCCCCATACAAACAGTATGCCATGGAGCTGCTCCAAGTCTCCAAGGACAAGCATGCCCTCGAGTTCATCAAGAACAGGGTGGGGACATCTGTGCCAAAAGGAAGAGAGAAGAGTTGAGCCACGTCCTGGTGGCCATGAGGAAAGTGAAAGTCAAGAAGGACTGAACCCCCTCCCCTCTATATGTAATAAAGCCTTTTTAATCCTAACCTCACAAGACTGTCTTGAGAATCAAATGAGATTATATATTTCGTCATGTCTAGCACAGTGCCTCGTACAAAGTTCAATAAAATGTTAGCTTTATTATCTTAATTTGAAAAAAAGAACAGAACCCCGAGGGAGGAATAAATGAATAAGGGGCAGGGTAAAAAGCAGTTCAATCTGAATGAAGAATATGTGTAACAAACCAAGCACTGCTGGATTGGAAGCTAGAATAGAAAGGTATTTGAATGCTACATCTTAAGATTATGGATAGGTATCTGTGGGAAAAATGTAACAACAGTCTAGGTCAGGGGTCGACAAACTTATCCTGCAAAAGGCCCAGACAGTAAATATTTTAGAGTTTGTGGGTTATATGGTCTGTTGTAACTACCCAACTCTGCCACTGAAGCAGGAAAGCAGCCCTACATAACACATAGATCACATAAATGAATATGACTGTGTAATGAAACTTTACAGTAAAACATTATTTACAAAATAAGCAGTAGGCTAGTTTGGCCAACAGGCATTGGTTAGCTGACCTTTGATCTAAATGAAATGTAAAAAACAAACAAACAAACAAAAAAACCAGAACAAGTCAAGAGCAGTGCAAATGAATGAAAAGGCTGAATGAATTTAGGAATGCTACAGAGGGAGACTAGGAGGTGAGGAATCTCTCCATCCTAACACACACACACACACAGCTTCCTCTGCCCTGTGCTTTCTAATTACTGCCTTATTTCTTGCCTCTTGTGGCAAACTTGTCACGTTCGTTTCCTCATCTCTAACTCATTCCTCCACTAGCCTCCTGGCTAACCATGGACTGAAGCTCCTCTTACAAAGCCACCAAAAAATCTCCTGTAGAGATCAAATGACTCTTGATTCATAGTGTCCTCTTCTTTCCTCTTGGTTTCTATTCCTTCCTAAAACTCTTGAGTCATTTACAACACTCATTCTGCAGTCTCTTTCAGATTAAGTTCTCAAGGTGCTAATCCTCCCTTCAAAGGAATCCTTGCGTAATTTAAAGACTCTTCTTCAAATCAGGAACTCATCTTCAGTGGGGATGTTTTTTTTGACAGAAGTCCTTTTGCCCTGGGTTGACATTATATTAACTCTGGAGGATATACCCTGGGTTTCATTGCTTCAGAAACAGTTTTTGGTGCATTATTTGATTTTGCAGAGCCCCACTTCAGAACAGGTAGTGTCAGTCTGCAGGTGCAGAAGTTGGGCTTCAATTTCTCATAGGAGACTTCCATTTTTTTTTTTTAATCTGGAAAAGCAGGTAGAGACAATGGGTAGAATTTTTCTTGTTATCCTCTCACTGAGGGGATAGACCTTCTACATTCCTAGCTTTACTCAAAGGTTTCAGTTCTTTGTTTTATTTGGAACCAAAGTCATATCTCTTTTCCTGTGTGAACTTTAAGACCCCAGCCCCTGCATCCTAGCTCAAGAGCTGGCCTGCTGCCTGTTTTTGAGTTAAAAATGGTTTTTATAGTTTTTATTTTTTAACGATTTTATTTATTTATTTGACAGAGAGACAGAGAGAGCACAAGTAGGCAGAGAGGCAGGCAGAGGGAGAGGGAGAAGCAGGCTCTTCGCTGAGCAGGGAGCCCAATGCAGGGCTCGATTCCAGGACCACGGAATCATGAACTGAGCCGAAGGCAGCCACTTAAGCAACTGAGCCACCCAGGCGCCCAGGTTTTTATATTTTCTAAATAGTTGGGGGGAAAATCAAAAGAATATTCATGACACGTGAAAATTATATGAAATTCAAAATCTGGTGTCCATAAAGAATATTTTATTGGAATATGTCACTCCCATTCATTTATGTATTGGGCTACAATGGCAGAGTTTAGCAGTTACGACAGAGATCATATGGCCTGCAAAGTCTAAAATATTTACTATCTGGCCGTTTACTGAAAAAGCTTACCACCTAGCTTCTAGGGTCTATATTCAGTCAAAACTCTTTTCTAAGCTTCAGTGGCAGAGGCATCCTTCAGGCCTAACTGACATGCATGCACATGTGTATAAGACAGGGTATGCAGGCCATGTATCGTACATGTGTATGAGACACTGTACTTTCTTCTTGAGTATCTCTATTCTCTTGGTTTCTGTGACATCATTTCTTCTACTTTTCCTTTATTAGTGCCCTTTCCACTGTCCCCATAGTTAGTCTTTTCTAGGGGGTTTGGTCCTTGGCTCTCTTTTTGCCTTAATTACATACTTTCCTGAGGCTAGGGCTTCTTAACGTGTGGTTATGGATCCCCTGGATTGTAATCATTTGGATAATATTAAACCTGCAAGTTCTGGACTGGAATCCAGACCTACTGAATCAGAATCTCTTTAAGGGGGGCCCAGGAAACAATTTTTAAACAAGTTCTTCTGGTTTTTTTTTTTCTTTGTTTTATACACAAAAACTCAAATGTTTGAACCACTGCCCTAAGCAATTGCCCTCATTCTCACCATTTTACCTATCAGTGGTATGCTTATAACTAAAAATTATATATACAACTCTGCCCTCTTTTGGAAACTCTTACAGGAATTGTCTCTAGCCACTTCCACCTAAATCTCACAGGCATAAATTCAACATGCACAAAAGATGTCTTTCCAAATCTACTCTTCCTCCTCTGTTCTCTGTTCCAATCAACAGTATCACCTTTCACCCTGCAGCCCAAATCAGAAACCTGGGATCATTCTCAACACCTCCATTTCCTTTATTCTCATATCCAAACACTGTTGATTCTGCCTCCTGAATATCTTTTGCATGGATCCCCATCATCCCTATTCCCAGCCACTGCCCCTGTTCTGGCTCTCATCCTTACATCTCCAGGACTGTCACAGTAGACTTCTAACTTTCCAAATCCACACTCCACAGAATTATCTACCTATCTATCTATCTACCTACCTACCTATCTCTTTCTCTTTTTTTTTTTTAAAGATTTTATTTGTTTACTTATTTGAGAGAGAGACAGTGCTCATGCACACGAGCAGGGGAGGAGCAGAGGGAGAGGAAGAGGGACTCAAGCAGAGTCCACACTGAGCACGGAGCCCAATGCAGGGCTTGATCTCACAACCCTGAGATCATGACCTGAGCCGAAACCGAGTCGGATGCTTTACTGACTGAGCCACCCGGGCATCCCCAGAATTATCTAACTGCAAATTTATTAGCTCTCACTTGAATTTCAGCCATACTACACAATTCCAGGGGGCCCTAGTACCCAGAATACAAAGTCTCCTAACTGGTATCTCTACTGTTCTCATATGCATCCCCTTCAGTGGCTTCCCAGTATCTGCAAAATAGTCTCAGCTCTTCACATTTCAAATCAGGCCTGCCCTATTCCAACCACTGCCAATAACCTACCATCTGGCCCTCCCACCCCTACTCTCATACTTTTGTTCTAGCTTTGCTTTTCTATAGGTGATCCATTTGTCCAGAATGCCCCTTCTTCCTTCATTAGCTCAGCAAATCTTCTTCTTCAAACCCCAGTAAGGGTGTCCCTCCTCTATGAAGATCTTCCTGAGTCCTCTAGGCAGAGCTGATCATCCAGGCCAACTCTGATCTTGTACCAGTCTGTGTTTATTATTCCACTTTCCACTAGACTTTGAGCAACTCCTGCTTTTATCCCCTAAAAGTTAGCTTGGTAGATGTTCCTGAAATTGAAATGGGCCCAAATGAGTCCAGGATGACTCTATAGTTGGAGCCTGAGTACCCAGGAGTACTTAGGCCTCAATCAGAAGGAGTGGGAAAATCAGAAAAAGGAACAGTTTAGGAGGGAAGGGTTAAGAGATGATGGTTTCTGTAACAAACATGCTGAGCTGATTGGTACTATGGCAGAATATCCAGGTGGACAGATCTAACTGGGAACTGGAAATATGATATGCGAGTTCTAGGGAGAGATCAAGTAGGACTAGAGTTATACATCTGGGGGAGTCTGAAGCTATAATGGCTGATGAAATAATCAAGACAGAATAATAATCCAAGAGAAAAAGGCAAAGAATAACATCTTGAAAATCATGAGGCAAGAGGAAGACAAGACAAAATGACAAGAAAAAGCAAAGCTGCCAAAGGAAAAAGTAAATATCAGAAGAATGCAATGTTAGGAAAGCTAAGGGAAAACAGTTTCAAGAAGGAAGGGGATTAAATTATCTAGAAATGACGGGTAGAAATGACGGGTGAGTGGAGTTGAAAATAGTGCACTGAAGAAAAAAATGTTTATGGATAGTAGCTTTTCACTCTAAGCAGTCAGAGCATTTACATTTACTTAAAGCAACCTAAATGTCATTTACTTGATGTAAAGTTAAAAGTTCAAACATCACACTCTGCTGGGGTTCTCCATGCACATATCCAGCATTAGAGACCACAGCACACCCATAAGGGAGATCACACAGCTCTCTGATTGCAGTCAGAGCCATTCAGAATAGCAGAGAGAAAACAAAGTCAAGATAAGTAAAATCTGATCTGGGTTATACCTGAAATAGGACCCAACTGTGCCATTTTCCCTAGCCATGGGAGAGGTTCTGGACCAGGCTCAAAGAGAGACATCATGAGGTTTGATTTCTTCTTGCTGTCAGCTTGGGAGTAGAGCATTCCATGCCATTCAGGACTAGACGGAGAGAAGATGGAAGATCAGAAGAACGTCAAGCCTGGGACTGTAAAGTTAAATAAGTCTAGCCAGTGTTTTTCTCTTGAGAGACATGGGCTTCAGCTTTGAAGTCAGGTGCATTTTTACTAAAGCCAAATCCTAAAACTGAAAATGCATACTGCTGCCCCCCAATATTGCCATTCCTCTGGGAAGTGTATTATTATTCAATTAGATAGAAATGGAAATCAAAAGCAATCTTAAAAAAAGAAAAAAAATCACAAGGGCAGCAAAGAGCTACAGAGGTTGAGAGGAGCAAGGGTTGCAACCCATGTTTCAGAAGCCTCCCTGACTCATTCACAGCAGCACCGACACAGGGCAGCATTTCTAACAAAGGGCACAAAGCCATCGCCCAGCTCTGTTCCTTCTTCTCAAAGGGCCCTAGAGGATTCCCATATTCGGAGCCAGTACAAGTAGCTTGGGTACCAAGAAATACAGCAAACTAATACCTAATAAGAATTGCATTCTTCTTTTTGGACCAGGTAATTTTAACTCAAGTAGAAATGGAGCTTCATCTGAGTACTCCTAACCTCTTCATCTTCTATACCCGTCAACCCCAGGTGATGGCCAGAAGATGATCAGTCACCTCTTCTTTCCTAACAACAGGTATTATAGAAAGGGAAGCAGATGGTTTTGCAAATTTCAAGACTGTAGCAAATGTAAAAGCTAGAAAGGTGTTCCCCACAGGGAAGGGTTACAGCGCAGTGGTTATGAACATGGGCTCTGGAGTCAGAATGCAAGGGTAAGAACCCTGGCTCTTTCGTTTATGAGCTGTGTGACCCTGAGCGAGTTCCTTGACCTCCCTAAGCCTCAGTTTCTCATCTATACAACAGGGATAAACACTGATACCCCCTGTATTGCGTTGTTGTGAAGGATTACATGAATTAATAAATGTAAAATGACTAGAGGAGTGCCTGGCACATGGTAAAATGTTCAATCAATGTTCTTGGTATCCTTTTTCATTTAGTTCCAACTCCTCATCTCATAGCTGAGGAGCCTGTGAATACTGCATAAGATCCCACTGCAAGTACTAGAACTTTATAACTGAATCGATTTCCTAGATAAAACAGAAAAGAGGAAAACAGAGAAAGGATATAAGAGCAATATAATTAAAAGGCTCACTCTGTACTTATTCTAGGGGATGATTTAAAGAGCAGTTTAGGTGATGGTAAGTGGGAAGGGTATGGTAGGGGGAGGAAAAAGGTGATAAGGAAAAGTCTGGGAAATACTTCACTTTGTACATTGATTCTCCCTCATTCAACGAAAGGTAAACAAAGTTCCTTACCCTAACTGAACTATTGCCACCATTCCTTCCACTTTCAGGCTGCCGTGGAGCAGGACACAAAAGTTGGGTATTTTGCCTGCAATTTGATTGGCTGAATTTTCATCTTCGTTGTCATCAGTTATGCCAGTACCCACCTCATCACCTTCTGTGAAAAGATCAGACTAAGATTAGCTACTAAAGTCCCAAACCACAGTTATACTCCTTTTTGTTTCTAGCCTTGGAAGGAGAGTATTCGGTTATAAAGGAATATTATAATAAGTAAGAAAAACTCCTATTCTGGTTTTCCTATGTCCATATAAAAATCAGTTTTCAGGGTGCCTGGGTGGCTCAGTTGGTTAAGCGACTGCCTTCGGCTCAGGTCATGATCCTGGAGTCCCTGGATCGAGTCCCGCATCGGGCTCCCTGCTCGGCAGGGAGCCTGCTTCTCCCTCTGACCCTCCCCCTTCTCATGTGCTCTCTCTCTCATTCTGTCTCAAATAAATAAATAAAAAATCTTAAAAAAAAAAAAAAAAAATCAGTTTTCACATTTTATATGAATTTCATTTATATGAAACATCCAGAAGAGGCAAACCTATAGAAACAGAAAAGACATTTAGTGGTTACCTGGGGCTAAGGGAGATGGGAAGCTAGGGATTGACAACTAAAGGGTTTCTTTTATGGTGGTGAAATTATAATAGCAGAAATGGTCTTCTAGTATATTAGACAACATTCCATTTTTAAAAAAGCAAATCCAATAACTATTCCTTTCCCCTAATTCTGCAAAATGTGCTATCCTACTATCAACTATATACATTTAAGAAAAACTTCAGCTCATAAGATGCTTCATCTGTATCACTGGAATAGGACGAGAACTCACCTTTGTTAAGTGCTATTGGTAGGACCAGATGTCTGGACAGAACCGGGGGACTTGAAATATCAGCTATATCAATAAATCCCACTATTTCCAAATCTGAAAAGAATGAATCAACACAGAATTAATTAATGGATAGGGAAGTACATTATTTTCTACGTACTAAGTTTCACAAATACAGTGTTTAGGTGAGCATTTCAGATGTGACAAGGAAGGTTATTAGAAGTTTCTCTGGATGACTCATAATCTCCATTTTAAACAGCTCAGGAAACAAGAATAACTGCCTTTCATTTAATGATTTAAGTTATAATAAAACAAATCAGTTAGACTTTATTTTTATGAGGCTAGGTCCCCAGCCAAGGCAAAAGCTTAAAGATCCAATCCCTCTGTTTAGTCAGGGATGTTCAGGTCAGCAGGGGGCATCAGAGTCAAGCACTTCCACCACTCCATCCTTGCAGGGGGAGCAGCCGTCCTTGGACCCGTAAAGCAAATTATTTCCGTGAGAAAGAAATACATTCTCTATAAGCCCAAGGTAGCAGTCTAAATATGACAATGATTTCTCTGCTTTATAGAAGCTGCATTAAAGACCCAGAGTACTTGTTGGAAACCTAATAGGTAAAAAATAAAAGTTTTATCCCAAAGTACTTTTTAGAAGTTTATTTTCTGATTAAATAGAAAAACTTGGAAAACACTAAATATTGTAAAGAAGAGAAATAAAGTCACTCATTATTCACCATCAAAAGAAACATCTATTAATATTTTATTGAACTGCTTTTCAGTCTTTCTTCCAGGCACAGACATCCTCATATTCTCAAAGTAATTTTTTAAAAAAGATTTTATTTATTCATTTGACAGAGAGAGTACAAGCAGGGGAGTGGCATGCTGAGGGAGAGAGAGAGAAGCAGGCTCCCCGCTGAACAGGGAGCCTGTGGGGCTTGATCCCAGGACCCTGGGATCATGACCTGAACCAAAGGCAGATGCTTAACCGACTGAGCCACCCAGGCGCCCTTCTCAAAGCGATTTTTAAAAATATCAGGGTCATGGTGAGTACACTGTACTTCTGATACGTCAGGAAATCTGCTTCTCTGGAGATTTACTGCCATTACCTTCTTTAGCTGAATAACAAATGAGTCAGCATAAGCAGTTATGTATTTTTCATTTGAGTAACAAAAGGCCTGCATTTCAAAGTGGTGTAAGTATAAGCTATGACAATGATCTTGGACTAAAAGTTTATATGGAAAAGAAAGGACCTATTCAAAGTTACTCATCAAAAAAGGTTGGGAAGTAGAATCTAGTTGGTCTGAAGGCAACAAAACATTTGGCACAGCTTAACACACTGCAGCAGTTACCATGAAAGAGATGGGTGTCCGACTTCCAGACAGCCAGGGTCTAAAGGCACAAAAAATAAAAAGCCTTTGCACAGCCCTTCACTCTCAGACTCTTACAAATCTGTGCACCCGTGAGTGAAATGAACATTTACCGTGCACTTAATTCTAATCATTGGTTGACTAGACATTTACCTACTAAACACCTACTAAGCATCAGATGCTGTGCTAGGCCCTGAAGATGCAACGATGACTGAAACAGTGACGGCTGAATGTGTGCCCACCACTCAAGGGGTCCACCCACCAACTGGAGACAACTCTCCTCTCCACTCTTCCTTGTGACTTCTGACTCACTTTGCCAATCTCAGCTAAGCACAACACCTCCAGCATGAACCAGGGAAAAGCAGTAGCACGTCTCTTTCTTTTAGTCAAAACACAAGCAGCAGCGCTCGAGGGGTATGGTATATCAGAGCGGAGACCTCAGAGAGACCATGACTCATCTAGAGATTCCACTCACCTAGCCAATCAGAATGAGAGGAAGGGACTTGTCCAGGATCACACAGGAAGAATCACACAGCCAAGTCTAGAAGCTAGCTCTTCACAGATGATCTTAATTATCACGCTAACCAATCTCTATTAAGAATTACTTCAGGGATTTCATGGCTAGTGAATCTGGTCATGATTTCCAACTCTAGTAATTTGTGGCTATAGTCATCTAGGATTAGAGATTAACTCATGACCTCACCATGGAAGACCACAAGCCTGCCACCCTTCTGGCAATGCCTCCTCCCATCCAAAATGTATACACCCTAGTATCAGAATTTACCTTTCTTTTCAACCCTCCTAGATAGTGAAAAAGCCAGAAGTTACAAGAAAGTAAAGATAACAAAAGAACTAAGAAGAAAATTAAAAAACACATTACCTGTGTTGATGACTTTAGGGATGGGATCGATTTCCTCATCTACAACAAAGGGCTCTGGTCTGGGGAAGACCTGCACATCAGCGGTTAGGTGGCCGCACTTGAGAACAGCATGGAAAGGTGTATACGCCAGATCTATCAGTTTTCTAGAATATGATGATTAATTGTTATAAGAAGAGTATTTATATGATACATACCATCTTTTTCAAGTAATTTCTTCAAGATGCTAAGTTTATTTTCCCTTCAAGTCAACTCTAAAACTATCATCTGACCATTTGTGAAATAGAACAAAATCTGACATTTTTGGTGAGGAAATTTCAATTCTGAAAAGCCCAAAAGCAAGTTAATCTTTTGAAACTGCTGAGTCATTGTAGGAAGTCAGTATCTACAGGCATTATTGATTTAGTCATGCTTAATTTAAAAGGGAATGAACTTTTAAAAATCACTACTACCAGTCATTTTACCTGAAAATTGTGCAACTCGGGGAAAATGAAATGACAACAATTAGAAATAGTGAAATAGATCTTATAGCTGAATATCAAATTATAATAACAGATTGTAAGAAGGCAAAAAAGCTCTAAGTCTATACTCACCCAAACATAGACTGTACATTTTTCAAGCACAGGGGGCCATCAATAGTAAAAATCTGCCCTTCACCATTGTTTAAATCTATGAGACGTTCAAGGCAATCCAAGGAGTCAGTGCTCTGAAGCTACAAAGCACAACAGATGACCCTTTTAAAGTGGCACACAATGCCAGATTATTATCAGCACACCGAGGTCACACCCGTCAAAATAATACAGGCAATAAATAACAGAGATGATTTTTTTTTTAACAACCTGAGGGGAAAATAACTATAACAATTTTGATTCAACGTTACCAAGAGGAATGCTATATAAAATGATACCAGTAGAGCTATTTTACTCAGAAGTAGTTTTGCAAAGATTCTCAGAGGTGACCACAGTTGGTATTTACACACTATCTTCCCTCCAAAGTGTTGCTAACATCTTTTAGGTGAGAACCATCATTATCTACATTTCACAGATAGGAAACCTGAGGTGAAGAAAGGTTCAGTAACTTTCCCAAATAAATGGGAAAACCAGGAAGTAGAGTTTAATAAAACATACATCAGAATAGTGTTACTTTACCAAAAAAGTTCAAGCACATCTCTGTCAATATTTCTGGTGCAATGGACATAAGAATTCCTAAATGAGGTAAATGCCTAACACCAAAAAGAACATTTTAACTCTTATGCATCTGAAAAGTCTTTGTGGGAAGCAGGATGGATAATAACTCCAGCCAGCTAGGTCTCCAGAGATGGACAACACTCTGAATCTTCAAAGAGCATTTGAGACCTAGAGTCCTTCCAAATTTAGTGATTAGCCTCAGCTGAAACCAGTGGAGTTCAATGTTATAGTATATACAATACAACACTAATGGAATATACTAAAAATAAAGTCCTAAAGTGTATCTAATCGAACTAAAGAGAACTCAGTATTACCTCCTCCAAATTTGCCATGCACATGATGTATAACTTAGATGGGAAAGGAAAAGGGAGCGGAAACCTGTTGCTCTCGCTTCGTTGACTGTGAGTAGCTAGCGAATGCCGCAGTGAACCTCTACCAATGCCAAGACAGCCATCTGTCACCAGAACAACCTGTTTGCACAGAGTGAGAGATTTGTACATGAAATCACATATTTATTTAAAGTGGTCTCATTTCTCCCTAATGGCATTTACCCTGAAAAACCCACCTCTGCAGGGAGACAAGCAATAAGGTGAATAAATCTCAAAAACATTTGGTCAAGTGAAAGATGACACACACTGCATGATTCTATTTATATCAAGTTCTACAACAGGTACAACAAAGCTAAGATAAATCAGACCAGAGCTGTGGGGTGTAGGGGGATATAGACTAGAAAGGGAAAGGTGAGAAAACTGTTGGGTAATGGAAATGTGCTAGATCTTAACTGGAGTAGTGGCTACATAGGTGTATGCATCTGTCAAAACTCAGTGAACTATGTACTTAAGATCTATGCACTTTTCTGTATTTTATCTAATTAAACCTAAAAAATAGTACCTGCCTATGAACACTTAAAATCATAACCAATTCTTATTTAATTGTATTAAAACTAGAACCCTGACTCTTTTAGATAGAGTTGGCACCTAAGGCACTGGATGTCGAGAATGACATGTGGATCTATTTTACATGTGACCCTAGGAAGTATCAGCACAGAAGTCCAAACCTTAACACTATTTTCAAAGATGACAAACTCTATCCCTGGTCAATTAAAATGACAACTGCTTTAAAAATGTATTTGTAGGGGTGCCTGGGTGGCTCAGTCAGTTAAGTATCTGACTCTTGATTTCAGCTCAGGTCATGATCTCAGGGTCGTGAAACAGCCCTGTGTCTGGCTCCATACTGGGCATGAAGCCTGCTTAAGATTCTCTCTCTCCCTCTGTCCCTCCCCCACTCTAAAAAATGTACATGTGTAAGACCTTTAGAGGTGCCTGGGTGGCTCTGTTGGTTAAGTGTCTGCCTTCGGCTTGGGTCATAGTCCCAGGGTCCTGGGATCAAGCCCCACGTTGGGCTCCTTCAGCGAGGAGCCTGCTTCTCCCTCTCCTCCCCGCTCATGCTCTGTGTCACTATCTCTGTCTCTCTCTCTCTCAAAAAAAACAACCAAAAACTTAAAAAAATAAAAGACCTTTAAAATACATTCTTAATCAACCTGTAATCTGAAAAAGCCTTCAAAATATACCAACAATGGATGGTAGTTACAAATTATTTTTCTTCCTCATTGCCTCAGTGATCCTATGGGGTGGTAGATATTCCAAGCATTCCAGAGTAGTAGTATTTTTGCTCTTCCTACCCTAGCCTTGTAATTTGATAATAATAGGCCATAAGGCAGTGTTAGGTGACAGAACCATGTGAAGTACCAAGATTGGCACTTATTTCTAAAGCCCAAGAATGCTCAATGGCAGTCCCCTGGAGAGATGTCATTTTTTGGGAAGATAATCAATTGACTATATAAGGCAATTTCCTCTTACACGAACAACTGCTATATAATGATTTACTTCTGCCTCTACTTTTTTCAGATACTGTGTGATGAAATATTTCACGTAATGTCAAAATGAGACAGACTTTACTCAGATAATGAAGACATAGTCCAGCTGTCTGAAACCTTGATTAACAAAATTCCACATTAAAACAAATCTATTTGATAGTAACTGAATATAAAAACAATCACTAATAACTTCTACCTTTAGTACAGTGTTTGGACCTGGTTCACTCCAAAACTCATCAAGCAAACCTAAGTGGATCCAGGCCCAGCCCTGGGCCCTCAGGGTATAGGACATCTCAAATTCAGATTCTTCCTTTAGTAAAGGAAGAAAAAATATTAAAAGGCAGAAGGCTGTGTGGTGCACAAGATCTTGCTTGTTACATATTTTCTGAATTTCGTCTCTAAAACGACTGAAGCAGCAGCAAAGGAAACTGCTACCCGCTAGCTTCCAGTTCAGAAGACACTGACAACAAAATTTCATTTATTCAATATATTCTTAGGACATTAGATATTCTGTATGCACAGATTTACCAAATAAATAATGTTTAATGAAGGTGCCAAACATTTTTATTTCTGAAAAGAAAGTGATCAAAAGGCATTTATGGCATTTATTAAAATGATTTCACCTTTTAGTAGCAGCTCAGGGTCTTCATTAACCCATGAGTTCATACTCTGTAAAACAGGTGGTTTTGTAGTCAGAAAAAAACAAACCTGAAAGTTGGGTTTACTGAGATATAATTTACATGCAATAAAATTCATCCTTCTTAGTATACAGTTCTAGGAGTTCCAACAACTACATTCAGTGAGCAACCACTTCTACAATCAAGATAAAGACCAGTCCTGTCCCAGTTTCCCTTGTGCTTCATTTCAGTCAATTCCCTACCCTTCCCTCACCCCCAGGCAGCCACAATCTTATTTTTAGTTAAAAAATAAATACCAGTGATGCCACTGGCGCTACTGAAGAACCTGTGTTGGACCATGTAACAAAAAATCATACACTGTGGCCCACGTCTGTTTTTGTAAATAAAGTTTTATGAAAACACAGCCATGTCATTTATTTACTTATTATCTATGGCTGCTTTCATGCTATGATAGTGGAATTGAGAAGTTGTTACAAACATCTGCAAAACCTAAAATACAGAAAAAGCTTGCTGACTCCTATTGTAGATTACTCTAATTTTCCTTTTAGTGATTTTTCTGTTTTCTCCTTTAAAATGTACTACCACTTCTCAAAGCACAAGCATATTTGCTTTTGTGCTTTGTTGCAATATATTCACAGATATTGCAGTTTTTACAAATTGAAGATCTATGGCAGCCCTGCCCTGAGCAAGTTTATCGGTACTATCTTTCTAACAGTATTTGCTCACTTTGTGTCTCTTTCACATTGGGGTAATTCTTGCAATATTTTGAACTTTTTCATTATTATTATCTTTGTTATGGGGCTCTGTGACCAGTGATTATGACTTGCTGAAAGTTCAGATGTTGGTTAGCATTTTAGCAATGAAGTATTTTTTAATTAAGGCACGGACATTTTCTTTTACACATAACGCTATCATACACTTACTAGAC
Organism: Halichoerus grypus; assembly: GCF_964656455.1. Taxonomy (NCBI): domain Eukaryota; kingdom Metazoa; phylum Chordata; class Mammalia; order Carnivora; family Phocidae; genus Halichoerus; species Halichoerus grypus. Next base: position 48,718,076 of record NC_135719.1, on the reverse strand, counting down.
TACAGTATAGTGTAAACAATTTTTTACATACTGGGAAACCAAAAACTTCAACGGACTCACTTTATGCAATGTTAGCTTTATTCTGATAGTCTGAACCGAACCTACAATATCTCCAAGGTATGCCTGCTTATAGTAAACTTCCAATTCTCTTTTTATTCTAATACTCTGTTCTGATTTGCTAATGTGGACCTATTGTGGACCCAAAGTAAAGGGCAACAGAATATATGACATTCATACGCATCACTTTTTAGAAAACTCAGTTGAGATGGTTAAATGTTTGCTAAATAAATGCTACATTAAGATAATGAAGACAGACTATCATATACTGATGTTTATAATTCTATCACTCAAAATTATAATTACCCCTTCCAGGGAGTGTTCTAAAATTCTACTGTGAGCCCTTTGTGTTTTATACAAACAATATTAGTTTGCAATAAGCCAATTTGCTAGGAGAATGCTTTCCTTAAGGCATAATTGTGCTGTTTTCTGAGCATATTAGTGTTGACTTAGTGCCTTCTTTTAAAAAGATACCAATAATGTATAATGTAGTTTATAGAAATTACAATGCGTGCTGTGTCAGAGCCTAAAGAAAATCAAATCACCTCAGTGGTTAATGGTTTTAACTTAGGGCAATGAAAAGGAATTGATCATTACCTGGCAAGGAATCGCACCACCCCATTCTTGCTGAACAATATTGCAAACACCAACTAATGCAGATTCCAAGCAGGTTTTATCATAATCATCCATATTACTTAGTGCTTCCTGATTGAATAAAAGATAAAATTGCTCATTATTTTTTACTGTTATTAGAAAACAACATAAACTGTTCAAAGCATGAATGTTACACAGGGGACATTGTGCTTCTGAGAGCCCAAAAGCATATTTTCTCAAAGAAAAATGGTAAAACCAGCTTCCTCAACCACAAAGGACAATTAGGAGCGTCCTTTATTCCATTCTCTTATCAAGTGAGAGTGAATGGTCCACCAAGTTCCTAGCTTTGTAAGGGAACCCTGAAGAAAGTAACTAAAATGAAGAACTTTTAAACACATAAAAAAAAAAAATGACAAAAATTATTGAGTACTAACTATATTCTAAATACCAACCTAGGCACTTAACATGAATTTAGTTATCTCAACACTCTGTAAGGTATAGATTATTAAACTATTTTTAAAACAAGGAAACAAAGGTACAGAATGATGAGGTAACTTTCCCAGGTCACAGGCCTAGAGGTGTCACAATCTAGATTTAACCCCAGTCAATCGGACTCCAGGACACTTGGTCTTAACCACTACTCTGAACGACTCAGATAGCAATTCTCTAAATTTCAGAACTGCTGAACATCCAAAATCCTTAGTTTACTATTCATTTACAAGAAATCCAGTGCAATTTTTAAAAAAAGCTTGTAGCAGAAAAAAAAGGTGAGACAGTAAAAGAAATGATTTAACAAAATTTTATTATGTACATTTAAAAAATCAAACTACACTGATCCTGGATCTCTAACCTGCCCAGCAAGTATTAAACTGTTTTAATTCCACACTTACTATTACAAGGTAGTGCTGGAAATACTGATTTAGAGATGTTGTCAGGAAGTAAATTCTCTGGCATATCACAGATAACACCTTTTGAACTAATACCTATCAACTGAGGTTTAAAAATTATAATTTCTTGGCATCTGTAAATCAATCAAAGGCTATTTATTGGAGAGGAAATATAATTTTGAATTACTCTAGAATGAAGGTTTTGGTAAGGAAGGGCTGTTTTTCATCTCAAGTTTTGTAAGAAAATAGAAAAGAATAAAGTATTGAACTTAAAGACCTTGAATTTTAGGGAATGGGGAACTATATCCTGACATGCTCTCCTTTCCACAGAAAATTCCAGAAAACCGAGAGAATAAAATAAGGTAACAACTCAGAGCTTGAACTCAAAGCTCTACCAAAGGTGTAAGGCCTACTGGTTGTGAAACTTTGTTTTATAGCTATACTCAGATATTATACCCACAGACTGCACATTAAATAAGCTCAAGTTCTACTGGGCGCTGGGGGGGCAGAGTCGGCTGACCATCTGACTCTCGGTTTTGGCTCAGGTCGTGATCTCAGGGTTGTGAGATCACTGGGCTCAGTGCTCAGCAAGAAGTCTGCTTTGACTTTCTCTCTCCCTCTGCTCCTCCCCTCCTCCCCCAAATAAATGGATAAATCTTAAAAAAAAAAAAAAGTCCAAGTTCTAAATATTCAGTGCGATATGATAACACTGTTTTCCTTCCTAAAAATCTGGGCCCTGTACATACAATAACTCATTCCTTTTTGTACCTGAAGGGTGTTGTAATCTCTTGTGAAGGGAACCATCAGCTCCCAGAGTGATGAAAAAACCACGAGGGCTGTAAACTCAAGCTTGTAATTTGTGGCCATGTGCTCAAACAGCATCGTCAAACCATGGGCTGCCAGGTGCTTACGCTGATATTCCTCAGACCCCTCGATCGACACAGGTCGGGTCATGGAAAGGGATACGTCCATTACCACCACTGTTGGCATGATGAAAATGATCCCAATGTTCCCAATCAGAGCGCAAAAAGACAGCTAGAAAGAGAGAAATGCTGTAGAAAATAAATATGATTAGGTCTTCTTACATGTTACAGAGAGAAAAAAGGTTTTTTTCCCCACCCTAATTTTAACCAAACTTTGCAGAAATGAGTGAAGGCAAACCTCATTTAAGTTGAGGTAAAGGCAAAACTGCAGAGAATTCAGAAGGAGGGAAGCAAGCAACGACCCACATGCTCCAAGGACCACGTATTTCTATTAAAAAAGATATTAAATTCAGATAACTCTTGACTTTCATAATTTCAAAGTTTATACAACTTAATATAACAAACATTCCTACATCACCTCTCCAACAATTTATGAACGAACATTTCTAGCTGTCATATTTAATTTCTAACCAGTTTTGTCCATCCAGTCTTCCCTAATTGTATATATGCAATATGAGTTTTATGAAGGTGTAATTAGTATATACATACAATGCTGTGACCTCCTGTAATGGTGCTTTTTGACAAGCAATCCATTCTTTTTGGGCACCATCACTCTCTTAATCAATACAGCAGTAGTTGTGTGTTTATTTAATTATCTTGTTGCTTGGTGCCCTTTTTTATTATTAAAATGAATGTAAAATGTAAAAATGAAAGGGCTAGTAGAGTCATAATCCAAATTAGACAAAACTGGAAATCATTATGCATGACAAAAGCAGTAAACTACTGCTAGCCTCGGTAATACTGTACGTAAATTGGGCAACAATGCTTTCATTGTGAGGGAAAAGAACAAAATTAAACAGTATGTAGGACAGCTGACATTATCTCATGAACAAAATTAAACAGTATGTAGGACAGGTGACGTTATCTCATGAAATTGTGTATAAAAGTCAATATGCAGAGGGGCGCCTGGGTGGCTCAGTTGGTTAAGCATCTGACTTGGTTTTGGCTCAGGTCATGATCTCAGGATCCTGGGATCTAGCCCCACATCGGGCTCCATGCTTAGCACAGAGTCGGCTTGAGATCCTCTCCCTCTCCCTCCCCCAGCTCAGGCTCTCTCTAAATAAATAAATAAGTAAATAAGTAAATAAATAAAATCCTTTTTGAAAAGTCAATATGCAGAATGGAGAAAACAGAGTTCTTTAAAATTACGGATTGAGAATTAGCATGAAGAAAACATTTCTGTTCTTAAAAATAAAGAAAA